>NC_046161.1:114443278-115043278 GCF_011064425.1 Rattus rattus
AATCAGGCCAGACAAATCTGCTAAAGTGAGAGGGTCCACACCCAGCATGTGGGGCTTGTGGTTATTGAATGAAAAAGAAACAGAAAAGAGACATGGCTGCTTCTGGGGATGGTGGAGGAAGTTTATTGTAGATATGAGGAAGGGCATAGCCAGAGGCAGAGAGAATCCAGAGTAAACTTGACCTCAAGCTGGACCATGTGAAGAGAGGCAGGAGGGGGAAAGCCAGGAGACCAAGAGGCCAGGAAGGTAAAGGGTGAAATGATAAAAGAGCTGCTGTAGCCAAAATGTCTGGATTGTATAGGGAAAAACCACAGTGGGGAGGCAGCCCAGCCCCTGGGCAGAGTTCAGGTTAGGGTTGGGGTATGCCAGTCATACCGTGAAACGGGTAGGGAGTGAAGGATGCTGGAAGAACCTGGCAGTCAAGTCTGTTTTCACTTGTTAAATAGGCACTTCAGTTAGCCGTTGTTCCTGATTTGCGACCTAACACTTGACATAATCTCCATTCCAATGAACGGGCTTTAATACTCTTGGTCCTCACATCAGTGTAATCATTTTCATGGGCTGGTTCCACTCCGTGCATTATGAATATGCCACATTTCTGACATTTCTGATATCCTGAAGTCTCCATGCCAACTTAGGCCTCACGTTTATAGCTTCATGCACAGTTTACTCTGGAACCCCATGCAGGGCCTCGATAGAATTATTGCATTTTGCATATATGAAAAGCTAACACCGTGCAGATGACAGCAGGGAAATCTCCAGACATAGCCTGGCCCCCTTGGACAACAGCTGCTGCATCGACTGCATCCCTTCAAGAATTAACCAATAAAAAACAAAACAAAACAAAACAAAAAAAACTCCCCTTAGTGGCTGGGCTCGGGAAGGAAGCACAGGAGGCTCTCTTCAATCATCTGCTCTCTTTTCCAATTGGGGGGAAAACTGTATGAGTCTGCATTACACCCCCAAGTTCTCCGTGGGTGGTGTTTGCCCTCAGGCACCTTTCCTGTCACCCTCTTTTATAACATCCATCCCAACCTTCGACTTCAACCTTATTGGTTTTTCTCTCCTCATCACATTTCACATTTTGGTATTGTCCTGCTCTCTCTCATTGTAGAACTGATGGAGGGCAGTGACCAATAACCACACCACAACCTGAATGCTGCTCTGTCTCAGAATTTCCTTCACCAAACAATTTATTCCATGGCTTTGAATGAGTCTCACTCAGAATTTCAGAACAGACAGATTGCTGCCACGTTCTTTGACCGAATGTAACTCAAATGATCCTGTTCTTTCTGAAACCTCACAAACCCAACCAATTCCTGTCAGCATTCTTGTCTTTTAAGCTCCTACCAGACTGGTTCACTAAGTTTTGCCTATGTCCTTCTAGGAATTCTCTAGTCCACAGCTCTGACCTCTTCCATCTCTCTCCCCACATCTGAAGACCTATAAGCCCTGTGGTAGGGAGAGCATGAGAGTTACGAGCTGACTGCCAGGTGGAAGAAACCTGAACCTTTCTCTCCCACACGATCTGTCCCAGTACCAGTTCTGAATGGTTCTATTTCCTGTGTAGCTGCTGAGGCATAAGGCCGTTTCCTTCTGGGAAGGATTGAGAGGCTCAGCAGGGTGCCATGTTTCAAAGCTTTCCAGAATTGATTTGGTTAGAGGGCTTTTCTTTCTTTCCTTTCTTTTTGAGGAGTCACTTCGTGAATCCTGGGCAAGAAGGCAGCCTACCACAGAAAGCTACAACATAGACAATGTCACTCAGCTTTCATTATTACTCCACCTTGTCAGCCCTCTGCCCATTCTGTCTGGCACCATGATTCCAATCAGAGGCAACAGATCCAGGCTGTTTATGGCTCATGGCAAAGCTGCCATCACAAAATTCCATAGTGGGGACTCAAATCAGAACTTTGTCCTTCCGTTTTACAGCTTACAAATTCACAGTCAAGGTTTCTTATGTTCTTTTAAAAAAAAAGGCTGTGAATATCTTTCCCTTTTCCTTCCTCCCTTCTGGTAATATCTGGCAACGCAAGTGATCCTATTGTAGCTCCATCACTCTAGTTTCTGCCTCCACCAGTACAAGTCCTCTCCTTCGTATGTGTGCCCCTGTGTGCTCACATGCCCTTGTACAGACACCAGATTGGTGCTAATGCATGATTACTTCATCTTAACTAATTGCAAATACAAAAACCCCATTTCCATATGTGGCCCAAGTATATCTGAATTTGAGAGAGACAACCACACCATTCGATCTAACATAGCATGCTGGTTAGTTTTATGTCAACCCAACACAAGTTGGAGTCATCCGAGAAGAGAAATCCTCAGTTAGAAAATTCTCCCACCAGACCAGTCTGGCATTGGAATATGAGGCAAGGGCCAGAGATCAAGTTCAGCAGACTCAGCTTCCCATAGATGGGCTCTGGGCAGTTACTGCTGTCTGAGGGAGAAAGCACCGGAAGCCCCACACCTGTACTAGCCACATTCAAATTGCTCCTCTACTCTGCAGGACATTGCTGCCCAGGAAGATGGATTAGCAGATAACTTTATTATTGTTTTGTGAGCTTGGATTTACTCTTTCTTTCTTTCTTGATTGATTGATTGATTTACTTGTGTGTGCATATGTTTGTGGAGGCCAGATCGCCGCACTATTTTTTGAAATAAGGTCTGTCATTGAAACAGAAGCTCACCCACACAGTTGGGCCAGCTGACTAGTAAGCTCCAGGGAGCTTAGTGTCTCTCTCCAGCCCTGAGATAGAAGATGCAATGCCATTATGTTGGGCTTTTTACTTGGGTACCAAACCCAGGTCCTCATGTTTGTAAAACAAACATTTTACCGACTGAGCCATCTCCCAAGCTTCTATCTGAACTCTTTCTTACCACTTAACTATGCTCCCTGGATAAAGCCTCTATCTCCCAACAACAGACCACTCACCTAGATTTATTAGGGAACTATTTACCCTTATGGCTCGCTCACACCCCTTGTCCTCTAATCTTTAACTACTAAATCAAGAGTTTAGCCTATCCTCCAATCAGCTCCTCCAACCTCAACTGAAGGCTCAGCTTAAACTGCCTCGTACAACTCAATTATACATGTGTGGTGCCCAGGAATGGCCCATTCTAAGCAGCTCCCTTCCTTGCTACTGAAAGAAATAAATTCAATTCTGCAGGCTCTGTAGGTATTTGTCTTAGGGTTTCTACTGCTTCGACAAAACACCACGATCAAAAGGCAAGTTGGAGAGGGAAGTTTATTTGGCTTACACTTCCACATCACCATTTGTCGCCAAAGGAAGTCAGGGCAGGAATTCAAGCAGGGCAGGAACCTGGAAGCACTGAAGCCATGGAGGGTGTTTCTTGTTGGCTTGTTCCTCATGGTTTGCTCAGCTTGCCTTCATAACGAACCCAGGACCACCAGCACAGGGATGACATCACTCACAATAGACTGGGCCCTCCCTCCTTGACCTCTAATTGAGAGAGTGCCTTACAGCTGCATTTCATGGAGGCACTTCCTTAACTGAGGCTACTTTCTTTGTGATTACTCTAGCTTGTCTTAAGTTGACATACAAAAAACAGCCAGCGCAGAATCCATTTCCTTTTAAAGATTATTTCCTTATTTTACGTACATGTATATATTTTCTTGTGTGTGTTTATGAGCACTATGTGCATATGTGTATGCAAAAGCCATGAAGGAAAGAAGAGAGAGCACCAGATCCTTTGGAGCTGGGGTTACAGAGGGTCATGACCTACTCTATGGGTTCTTGGAATCAATCTTGGACCCTCTGCAGGACAAGTAAGTGCTCTCAACTATTGAGACATTTCTTTCTCATTGCAGACAATGTGACACCTTTGTGGATATTAGTCTCCTACATTTTATATTTTTATTTTGTATATTTTCAAAAATGTAGTTATAAAGTAAAAATCTGTGCTCTACATAACATATACTTAAAACTTTTTATTTTATAAAGTTTTACAAAGTGAGATGGACAGATCACACTTCGCCAACCCCACAGGTAAGTGGGTTCCCCTCATCAGGAGGCAGACTCAGACGGAAAGGGAAAACTGCCCTGTGAAGAGACGTGGCATCACTTCAGTGTGATGTACCTACAAAATAACACTGCAAAGTGAAATCTGCTGTTCAAGCCTTAGGGACAGGGTTACCAGTTGGATATTCTTGCACCTCCACTCTCAGACAGAAGGTTTTGAATCAAATAACAGAAGTGAGTGAGATAAAACTGGCCACTTACTGAGAAATTCTGGGCCTTCCACCAAGAATTTCTTTGTTAATTAGAAACTGACAAACCTCCAGCCTCTCGTGGGATCGGCGTTGATCTGGGTGGCAGTGCTGTGGAGAGAGAAGAGATGCAGTGTGCATGGCCTGTCTTGTCTTCCTCCAGCCCACACTCATTGTCTTAGGTTGTCCCCAGCACCCGGGAGTGACCACTGCATTGGCTGTTGGGCCTCTGGTCTGCGTTAGTCTAGAATGGCTTCCTAGCCTGCCTGAAAGAAAAAAGATCAATTTCTTCTGAGAATGCTTTGCATTTCCCAAGAGTCTTTCTTCATGGTGTCATGTAACTTGTTTCTCTCTTTCATGTACAGAAGATTCAAGTCCTACATTTCTCTTTAAACCCTGCTTTCTCGCTGACATCTGGCATCTTTTGACTGTGTGAGAAGAGTAGTCCTAGGTCATAGGCTGGGGAGTGGCCTCAGATGTACCTACTGAGTGGATTTGGAGCATGACAGAGCCCCAGGCTTGGTAGAAGTGGGAGTCACAATGTCCTTCCTGACACTGCCCCTGGACATCCCTTATGCTAGCCATGGCCTCTCTCATGACCACAGAAACATTGGACTCAGGTGTGAGGATGAAGCCTAGAGTCCTTCCCAGACCTGGCCTCCACCTTTCATACCATTTATTCCTGCTGTTCCTAAATGGACCCAGACCCGCTGAGTTTTGTCATTTGGGTTTCCTTCCACTGAGCGATGTACTACTCAGAGTCTCCTCTAATCTGTAGATGCCCACCCACCCTGAGCAGAACCATCGTCAGTGGTCAGATGCCTGCCTGGGAGGTTGTTGCCTCTGAAATCAATTGTTGAAGAGCTAGGGTAAATATGGAAAAAAGAGGCTGCCCCTAACAGAAGGGCAGCTCAGGAACGAAAGCATGGGGATGGGGGACATTTGGGGGAGACCTGTTATTTGGTGCTGATTCTTTTAAAAATTTAAAATGGGAAATAGTAATTTTTTTAACAGAATAAAAAAGCCTAATAATGTACTTTCCCCTTATATTCCTAGAGTGGTTTCCCTGAGGTTTTTATGATCTTTTTTCCTGTGACAGTCACTACCAACCTGCCTGTCCCCTCCAACCAGTTTCTAGCACTGGTACATCATCAGGCATATTTCTGGAATGGATTACTGACTCTCCTGTAAAGGACTGAAATCGTCACATGGCTCCGAGAGAAGAGCAAGAAGAGCAAACACTGCTGATCTCAGGCCCTCTGAGGCCTTAAGGACATGGCCCCTGATGGCTTGGGCCCATCTCAAAAGACAAAACAAACAAAGGGACAAACAAGAATATAAGTGGCCAGGAGAAGTGGCTTTGATGGCTTGGACCTAATCCCAGGGACTTCTGCTTTTATCCAGCTGTCCCGGGACGCTCATCTCTACATCCTAAGCTATGTTATTTATCTCTTGTCAAAGGTTAACATTAAAATTCCACAATTCTACTCAGAGAGAGAGAGAGAGAGAGAGAGAGAGAGAGAGAGAGAGAGAGAGAGAGAGAGAGAAGGAGATCTGGGTGTTGTCTGGAACTGGAACACCCAGGAAGAGGAGGAAATTAGATTGAGAGCAAAGGCTATGGGTGAAAAGGGCTTCCGGGAATTTCCCCAGTTACCTTGGACAATTTGCAGCAGCCAGATCTGGTTATTTCTCCCACACCCGCATTTAAAATTAGGTACATAGATATATAAAAAACAAAAGAAAAATAAACAAACAAAAAATAGGTAGGGTTTGGGATTTAGCTCAGTGGTAAAGCACTTGCCTAGCAAGCACAAGGCCCTGGGTTCAGTCCTCAGCTCAAAAAAAATAAATAAATAAAAAAATAAAGATTATTTTATTAAAAAAAAATAGGGGCTGGGGATTTAGCTCAGTGGTAGAGCACTTGCCTAGGAAGCGCAAGGCCCTGGGTTCGGTCCCCAGCTCCGAAAAAAAAGAACAAAAAAAAAAAAAATAGGTAAAGTGTTTGCCTTGGAAACATGTGGACCTGAGTTCAGTCTCCTGAACCCATGTAGAATTTTGAGCATGGTAAACACTTAACTCTAGCACTGGGGAGCAGAGACAGGTGGATCCCTAGGGTTTTCTGGCCAGCCCTAGCTTACCTGGTGAGCTCCAGGAAAATGAGAAACTCTGCATCTTATTTTTTTCCTGTTGTAAGAATAAAATACCATGACAAAAACAATGTAGAGGAGAAAGTATTTACTTTAACTCTCAGTTCAAGGATGAGTCTGTTGTGGTAGGGAGGTCAAGGCAGCCAGAGGCTGAAGCAGCTGTCACATCACATCCACCGTCAGAGAATTTCAATACGTGTGCTTGTCTCTTTCTATATGATCCAAGGCTTAGGGAATGGTTCTGCACACAGTGGGCAGTCTCCCACCTCAATTAACCCAATCAAGATAAATCCCACAGGCATCTCCAGGGAAGGGTCCATTTCCTAGGTGATTCTAGATTTCATCAAGTTCACAATTAAGATTACCTACTGAAGTAGAAAAGACTAATTATTAGATATTGGTTTTATTTAGTGATTTTACTTGAAACGCTGCTTGTTCTGCTGATTTGCCAAGCATGACTTCACTTGAAACAGAATGACCTGGAGAAAGAGCTAAACAATGGTCGTTGCCCGTAACAACCTGATGTAAAAGCTCACTTGCTTTCCCATGCTACCTCGTGGCTTTAGAGCATAAAATGAGAATACAAACTGGACGCAAGATGGAAGCCTCTCGGGAGCTATCCTGCTTTGGTCCACCCACCAGCGACATCTCTCTTCCCCTCTCATTGTTGTCAGAGTTATTCCAGAACGAATCCCACAACACTATCACTGACTTAGCTCACTAGTTAAGAGTGCACACTGCTCTCTTCCCAGCATCCACAGCAGGAGGTTAACAATCGTCTGTAATTCTAGTTCCAGGGTAATCTACTGCCTCTGGCGTCTTCAGACTGGCACACGTATGCACATGTAATTGAAAATAAAACAAATCTTTAAAAAAATAGATTCACCATTGTATCCTGCCTCAAAAATAAGTATGTGTGTGCACGCTCACAAATCACACACACACACACACACACACAAATAAATAAATAATAAATAAATAAACAAACAAATAAATAAAGTTTAAAAGTAAAGAAAGAAGAGAGAAAATACCCATCTTAGAATCCTGGTGTGAACAGAAGCAGAAGCAGTAATAGAAAATGATGCTACTTCTATACTGTCCTCTGTTTTCAGCCCTGGCCATGTTGTGTGTCACAGTCCTTGTGCCCCACCAGTCCCACCTCACTCCCCTATTCTCCTCATTCCCCACTCCCACCCAATAGCACACTGACCATCACAATCCAGACTCAGGGCTTCATCCGTGCTTGGCAAGCACTCATGAACTGAGCTACATCTCCAGACCCAGTTTGGTGTTTTATTATCAGATTATAGAATGCTCAGCTCTACCAGATGGATTTGCCATATGGCACAGTCTGAGGAATAAAGGTCTGACTTCTGTCTCAGCTGCTTTATAGTCCTTGGAGAATCAAACTTAACAAGGATAAAATTCATCTCCTGACCCAACCAGCTGCATGTGACCTCTGGAGATGCTAGAGCATTTAGGAAGAGGACAGTCCGGGAAATTCTATGGTGTGGCTTTCATTACATCATCCAGAATGGGGTGGGACTTCGTGCTGCTGCAGCTGTTTTGGGATCCCCATGCTTCTATAAGCAAATCCAATAAATTATTGGTCCACATAAAGAAAATAGCAATAATAATGATAAATAAAAAGAATCTGAATGTGTCCCATCCAAGTCTTTCTTAGGACCACCACTGATCTCACAAATTGCTAATTCCCTAGTGTAAACAAAAACAAACCAGTTATTGATTTCCTTGTGTGTTGGGTGCATAGGTACACGTTTGTCATGGTGTGAATACGGAGATCAGAGAACAACTTGAGGGGATTGGCTCTCTTCTACCACCATGTGGATCTGGAGATTGAACCCAGGACTAGGCTTAGAGGCAGGTACTTCACAGCTAAGCTACCCTGCCAGTTCTCTCTTACCTTCTTACCCTGTTATGTCATTGATCTAAATGAGAAAATTTCTGTCCGTATCTTTTGTTGTTGGAGAACACAAGATGAGTACTCTACCACTGAGCTACAGCCTTAGCTCAGGGGAAGATTCTGATATAAAGGAATTCATGTGTTGGCACACATCTATAATTCTAGCCTTTAGAATATAAAGCAGAATGATCAAGAGTTCAAGATCAGTTTCAACTATGTAGCTAGTTTAAGACCAGCCTGGGCTATATAAGACCCAATCTCTATACAATAAAAACATTGCCACTGGGAGACAGCATATTGTGTACTTGTCATTTTGGTTCCATTGTCCCATTTAATTCTCAGATAAACCCTATGAATTTGTTACTATTATTCTTCCCACTCATGGGTATAGAGGTTGAAAATTACAGAGGAAAAAATAAAAACCATCAGCTAAAGCCCAGGCTACAGAGGCCCAGCCAGGTTTAGTCAGCAGATCCAGAGCTAAGGGCTACTTGCTGACCTCTCTCAGGGCAGACATCAGAGAAGATTGTCCTGTTCAAGATACGGGATGCATGGATTAAAGGGTTGCTCCGAGCAGTAGGACGTATCTGTAAAATGGTCACGCAGGGACTAGATGCTTATTCCACATCTCAGACACCAAGAGGCACACAGGTGGTAGGGCTAGGTCACTGTGACAACATATATCTATCATCCCAGACCGAAGGAAGCTCGGGCTGGAGGACTTCAAGTTCAGTGCCAGCTTGGGCTTCATACCAAGACCCTGCCTCGAAATAACAAAGATAAGTGAAAGTATAAAGACTGGAGAACTGAGAAAACTAGTGGGAAATAACTACTTTCTTCCTTCTTTCTTGAGATGGGCATTGCTGTTGTGTTGGAAGAGCCCTGAGTTGGGAGGAGTTTTTATTTCTGTGTGTATTAGTCTGGGTTCTCTACAGCAACCAAAATTATAGAATTATCTATCTATCTATCTATCTATCTATCTATCTATCTATCTATCTATCTATCTATCTATGGAATGTAGTAGAATGATTTATAAGCTGCAGTGCAGCTAATCCAACAGTGGCTGGCTACGAATGGAAAGTACAAGAATCCAATGGTTGCTCAGTCTACAAGGCTGGATGACTCAGCTGGTCTTCTGTATAATCTGGAGTCCTGAAGAAATAGGCTTTAATGCCAGTGAAGGAAGAGACTTGCTAGCAAGCTGAGGGTAAGCAGGCAAAGAGCAAAAGCTTCCTTCTTCTATGACCTTATATAGGCTTCCAGTAGAAGGTTTGACCCAGATTAAAGGTGTGTCTTTCGGCTTCAAGATCCAAATTAAAGGCATGTGTTTTTCTACCTCAAAAATCTGAATTAGAAGTGGAGCTACCTACTTAGGATTAAGCAAGTGTGCCCTCCATTTTTGGACTTTTGTCAATTCCAGATGTAGTCAAGTTGAGAACCAAGAATAATCAATTGTGATTATTTATTTACATGAAGATAACCAGTATGAACTCCACAAAGGCTTGAGTGAGCTTGAAGCTCAATCTCTTGACATTGTGGGCTCTATGTAGAAGGAAGATGCAGTTGTCTGGGCTTCCCAGAGTTTTGACTTTTCTCTCTAATATCTACAACAAGTCTTTCCCCTTAACTATGGCATGCAGCATGTTATAGTCATATCATGTCATGTGAGTGCTTTTTCTTTTTACTCCAACCTCCCCATCCCCACCCAATGAAGACATCTACTGCCAAAACCCCTAATAAAATTAGTTTGGTTTTTTTTTTTCAACTTGTTACAGTCTAGAGTCACCAGGGAAGAGG
This sequence comes from Rattus rattus, assembly GCF_011064425.1. Taxonomy (NCBI): domain Eukaryota; kingdom Metazoa; phylum Chordata; class Mammalia; order Rodentia; family Muridae; genus Rattus; species Rattus rattus. The sequence continues at coordinate 114,453,375 of NC_046161.1, forward strand.
GATTCTCAATTGAGAACCTGCTTCCATCAGATTGGCCTGTGGGCATGAATACTGGCTAGTTTTATGTTAACTCAACATAGGCTAGAAATATTTGGGAAGAGAAAATCAGTTGAGAAAATGCCCACCATCAGATTGGCCTGTGAAATATTTTCTTAATCAGTGATTGATGTGCGAAGGGCCAGCCCATTGTGGATGCTATCACCCATTGGTAGGTGGTCTTGAGGTGTATTAGAAAGCAAAGTATATGAGCATATGATGGGGAACAAGCCAGTAAGCAGTGCTTCTTCATGGTCTCTGTTTCAGTTTCGTCTCCTGGTTTCTTTCTGCCTTGGCTTCTTTCAATGATGTCTATGATATGGAAGTGTAAGTAAAACGAACCTTTTCCTCTTCAAGTAGCTTTTGGTTATGGTTTTATCCCAGCATCAGAAACCTAACTAGGTAGTAATCAGACAGTTGGAGGTGACCAGCAAGACAAATCATCCCCATGTTGTCTCTTGTTCCAACAGGAGGAGGAAAGTTACAGAGTAGTAGGCAAACCCCACAGAGCAGGAATCAGGTCCAACTCAAGCCTCGGGAGGACAAGCAGGACAGGTATCCTTTGTGCATATTCTGGTCTCAGATGAAGAGTTCTGGAAAGCAGAGCTCTGTATGGGTAGTGAGATACTCGGGGCAGCTGAAGTCCCTCATTATTGCCCACCATCCTGCTAGTCATGGCCAGGTTGCTCTCCTTGGCACTTAAAAGGGAAAGCGCCTAAGGGCAGGCTAGGCTGCCACCTTGCGCCTCCTTCTCTTGTTGATCCTGGAAACCTGATCATGAGAATCCTGCTTTCTTCATGGGCAAAACCATAGCAGAGGGAGATATGGAAGTGATTGAAACAACCAGCCAGGGCAATGTTTCTGCAGACACACTTTGCTTGCAAAAAGTAGGTTGTGTCAGCAACATTATATCTCTTGAAAACTGAGTCCTTACCTTCCAGGCTGGTGAATTGGCTGTGCCCCATCTCTTCCCAGGAAAGTGCCACTGTTTGGAACCATCCATTGGGCAAATCAGTATGCTAGTGAGGGTGGTGGCTGAGACCCTGTACCTTCCTAGTATGTGCTAGCTAAAAGATTTACCCAGCTCACTGAATCCACCCAGCATGAGTTAGTTCTGGAATCTCCCTTCCAGACAGGCAAATGAGCCTTAGAAAGGCCAAGATCCGAGGCAACGCAATATAGCCAGAGAGGTGCAATCTCAGACTTAAACCTGGATGTGTTTGATTACAAATCACTCCCTCAACAACGTTGTGGAACTGTGTCCATCTGTAATATATAGAATCCCATTGGCTTGGATGCAAAATGTCTTGTATTCATTTTGTTCAAAGTATATCTGGGCATTGGAATTGCAGGGGCTGGAGGGGTAATGACAGGCCCTGTGCCCACCACTCTTAGAACTCAGGTATCTGACATTCCAAGGCCCATAGAACCCATCAGTAGTGCAGAGGGACTTTAAAGGATAGAGGATTTGCCTGCTAACTTGTGCAGCACACTTATATGTGCTATGTCCTTAACCCCCAAGCTCCAATGTTCCAATGGAGGTCATTTGTGTTGGCCTTTATTATGACAACCTTCCCGTGAAGCAGGCTTCTCACTGTTGTTGTAAAATTATAAAAAAAAATAAAACAGTCTTTTTACCCACTCTTTGTCGGGCACTGCAGTGCCCCAGATATCTGGTAGATATCTTGTCAGAAGCACACATCCCAGTTCCGTGGTGGCCCAGTGGCTCTAACTGCTGCACATCTTCTTGAACTTAAATCACTACATGAAAGAACACACAGCACGATAACCTCTGATCCAACTGATAAGATATAATTGTCCACCTAAACATGCAAAGCCCTGTACACATCCATCCCTTAAGAACATTCATTACAACCTGTAATGGTACAGCGCGGAATCTTAGCACCAGCCTCCATGTTCTCTCCCTACCGCGGCGCTCTGCTGTCTCTTCCCTTCTTTCATTTCTGTCTCCTCCTTTTCCTTCAAACTTTTCTCCTGCCCATCCTTCCTTCTCATCCAATGACAGGCCTCCTCCTATCCTGTACCTGCCCTCACCTGTATTTTACAAATTAAATGGGGAGAAGATTCTGGTGATGTCACCTGAGTCCTGAGTACGTGACTAAGCAGCCATCCTTGGGGCAGTGGGATTAGCATCAAAATACAGATAACTCCAGGGCAAGCCACAACATCCCACACACCTTTCTCCAAGCTCAGCCCAAATGCTCCCAAATGTACACAGTTGCCACCAGACAGTGGTTTCTCTACTGAGGCGTGATACTCCTGTATGACTCATCCCTATAGAGTAGCTTCTATCCCCTACTCTCCCTTTCCCCTTCCTGCCTACCTCACTCTCATCACTGTTTCCTTCCTGTAAAGAACTATGTATCAAAGCTACTGTATCATCACAGCAGGTCAGAGGTATGGGAGGCTGTGACTTTTGGAATGATGCTAGCACTGGGTATATTTCAGTCCTAGCTCCTTTGTTCTTAAGATATGACCATATATTTTTTATATCTGCCCATACCAGTTTTTCCTATGAGCCCTTTCTGCTACTACCTTCTGCTCTCATCGTGAGCTCCCATGAGAACCATGCACATTATCATATGTGTTCATTCCTCACGGATAACCTCTTTCAGGCAAGGCCTAGACAGAGCATAATCAAAGCCACGGGGATGAAATCCAGTCTGTTTGTCTCCTCATCACTGGCCAAGTTACCTACTGTGTGCCAGGCACTGTGCTCAGGACCCAGCTGTGAACAGACGTTCTGTGCAGGGCACTGGAGGAAGCTCACATTGAAGACAGCGGGGCCATAAAGGACACTGAAGCCAGAGGGGACAGCAGGGGTGGTAGAGTGGTCTACTGTGCCCCCAACCCACTTTTAAAATGTCCTTCTCCATCCAGAGATTGACTGTGAGGCCATTGCTATCGACTCTGCCAGCCCCCATTCCAGAACCTTCTCTGTGGTGAGCACAGTGAGATCTATGAAACATTGAGGTCCAGAAGGCTTTGCAGTAAGCGAGGGGAAAACGGATCTTACAAAGTCACCCAGGGAGGCAGGAAGATGCATCTAATACCTGAAATTCTCCCGTGTACCCAGAGGTGACAGGCTTCCCACATTTTGTCATTCAGGTGGAGTCCTGACCCCAAATATAATTTAGTCATGTGGTTTAGGTACGACTGTTTACAGAGTGTGAGTGGGTTAGGCAAACCCAGAGACCAGTCACAAAATCAAAAAACCAGCACCAGTCTTCTTTCTATCCCTGAAAACTCCAGAAGGAGTAGAGGGCATTCCCCGAGTTCTTTGAGAGCTGGGACTGTGAGGAGGCACCACCCAAAGCAGCTATGGCTATGGGGCTACTGTGATAGCCAGAGCAGGGGCCATAAACTGAAGGACCCTTCTTGCCTCTCTCCTTCACCATGGGCATCTTTCTCACTGACTCCCACCGGTAGACCTAACCAGAATCCAGAAGGCACCAAGCACCTGGCTGTGCCATCCTCAGGATAGGCCTAGTGCTCAGAGCAGAGAGAATGAGTGAGGAGAGGTAAAGAGAGAGTGGGAGAGCCTCCAGGGATGCCTTCCCTCTGGGGAGCTGTGTGCTTAAACCACATCGATTATTCATTACTGCTTTCCACAGACCTGTGCTTAAGTGGCAGCTGGAGAAAATCAAGTTCTCCAGAAGGAACATCCTGGGAAGAATAATGATTAGATACTAAAAGCCAGACTCCATGAAATCCCAATTCTGGAATTAAATGTTCATTGGCTCTGGGTATTGGAGAGCTTCCAGAAGGCAGAGGGACAGGCATTGAGACGCTTGAGGGTGTTTCCAGCTGTAGTACTGCTGGAACATAGACTGGCCCATGTTTTCTAAAATGGTCATGGAAATCTTGACACAATGGAAAGTATGAATTTTGCCAAGTAAAATTTATACAGTCAGATAGTTCAACTGTTAGCAAGAGGGTCATCTCTGGCCCTGGGAAGACATGACATCCTGAAATGCCAGCAAGGTCATTAATTGATAATTATCTAAGCCTGATTCCGAGAGCTTAAGAGATTACTGCATAGCAGGAGACTTTCTGATAAAGAGCAAAAGCACAACTTGTCCCTTTTGCAAGAGTCAGTACAAACCGGCCTGTCAATCATCTGGACAGGAAGACACTCATTGGTAGATTGTCTGCTCTAGAGGCTTTAAAATAGCATAAAACCTACCTAAAATATAGATTAGGCCATCGTTTAAAGTGGTTTGTTTTCAGGTGACCTCTTTGGCGATTGCCCACTGTCATCCTAAGAGGGTGTCCCCACTTTACTCTGTAATACACTTGTCTGTCTTCCATAGTTCACTCAATGTACATCTGAGTTCTTTTGACTGACGTGAGAAGGAGCCAAAGGACGTCTAGTGATAGTGCAGCCTGAAACCTCTGCCCAAGAAGACTTCCTGACAACTAATAGAGAAGACAGACCTCAAAGCTCCTGCTAATTCCAAACAAGTATGGTGTTTTAATGACAAAAATAATTTGTTGAAAACTGTGAATGTTATCTAAAATTTGGCACGGGAGAGAGGTCTCAGCTGGTAACGGCACTTGTCACTAAACATGAGAACCTGAGTTTCTGTCCTGGGACCCATATGACAGAAACACATTCACACACACACACAAGGCCAGATATGGCTGGCAGTCATGTTAGAACAGTCTTCCTAATCTCAAAAGCCAAGGACTGTATGGGAGGAGAGGTGGGCTGTGTGGGTTTTGCTCACGGCAGCATGGTCAGATGCTGTGGTGGTGAGCTGAGAGTCTGTGTTGATGAAGCAGTGGGGAGGGGAGTGACCATGGACCTGCAGGGTAACAACAGCCTGCTTTTTAGCTCTAACAGTCTTATTAGAAAATTGCACTGGAGAGATCCCCTGCCCTCTCCTCCCTCTAGAGCACACGGTCAGCTCTTTCCTCCCTCTGATTACCCTCATTTTGTAGCTCAGAAATGAACTAATCAGAGGGCTGGCATTTCACACGCTATTTCAAGTGCAATTTAGAATCCAGTGTGATGAAGAGAGTTGTCAGGAGTGTGATTGTAAGGCAGCTTTCAAAAGTAAATGAAAGCTCTGAACCCGGGGTGGGAGTAAGGAAGGTGGGAGGGAAGGCTGGGACAGGGGGAGGCTGGGACAGGACTCACCATCATGTCGTTGCCTGCTTCTGTTCACCTGCCACATGGAGGGCTGGCTTTCTCGCTTTTCTAATTTGCCCAGTGACCTTGTTGCTCCTGTAACAACCCCACATTTTTTGGTCTAAAAAAATCACAAGTTAACTTTGTTTGAGACAGAGTCTCATGTAGCCCAGGATTGTAACTCGCTACTATGTAACCGAGACTGACTTTGAGTTCCCGATCCTCCCTCATCTACCCTTTTTGAGTGCTGGGATTGTTAGGCAATCACCATCACCCTCAACTGCAGATTAGTTTTCTTAAAGCCCCTAATATCAGAAAGCCAGATGTGGACAGAGCTGTGTCCTACTTAATTTTCATGTCTTTTCCTTTAAGAAATCATCTGCAAAGTGGCCAATAACCAGTCTTTCTCACAGTGCATCCCTGTGACTCTAACTCTTTTATCCATCCTTTCTGAGTACTCAAATAATCCTGTTTCCTTATTTTAATCTGGTTAGCAACTTTAGAGCTTTTTGCCAATTATATTAACACACAATCTAGGTACTAGGATATTAGGATATAAATATGTTAAGGGCTATATGCTGCTCACTGTGAGTTTGTTATTTTTCTGGAGAGGAACATAAACTGAATAACTGATTTTTGCACATTGGGTGTTTTGTGCAAACCAGAGACAAGTTAGTCCGCTGAGATAACCTGAGAAGGGTCATGGCTTGAAAGGAAGGACTATTCCTCAACCAAGTGAGGAATAGGTTTTGCTCCTCCCACTAAACACTGGGGCTCCCACCCCAGACAGCTTCAGAGCACAATAATGGCTGAAAGTCAGGAGGTTAAAAAAGCTTCCTGACTACAAGATCCCAAATAAACATTTATCCCTGTTCCTTCTCCCCAGTGGTAATACTTTGAAAGATTGTTATAGAGTCTGACCACTGGGAGAGCTTTGATTAAATCCGGGAGGAAAAGTAGCAGGCTTAGTTAACCAAAGAAAGAGTTAACAGAGCAAATTCAGGTGGATGTACGTGGGTCAGGAAGACTGCAGTTGGAAGGAGGAAAAGTCAGGAGAAGGTGGGAGATGTTATCAGAGGGGGAGGATAGGAAAAATAAAGTAGAAATGTCAATCTTGCTACCAGGATACAGAGGGCAGCTGAGAGCCCAGTGGGTGTTCAACCAGACAGGGTTAAGGTTCGGTCAAGGATGGACTTCCCGCCTCCACTCTGTTCCAGCCTCCACACTGGGTTGCCCTGACAACCTCCTCCTCCTGGTATTGACATGAGAGTGAGAAGGAAGGAAAAGCAGGCAAATGAAGAAAACAGTAATTAGAGGTGGAAGCAGCTGTGGTCTGGCTTGTTTTATCTTAGAGAAAGCTCCAAGGAAGAGCCTGAGGGTTGAGGGACTTAGAGCTCTGGGCTGGTGCTTCAGACAGAAGCGTGAGCACTGACTGGGGGACGCACTGGTGAAATCGAGTCTGCATGCCAGGGATGTTGGAGGCGTTTCTGAGGGAAGTTTAGGTCCATCCAGACAGCATAAATTGAGTCTTAGAGGCTGTGTATTCTGATGTCTCGCCTGCTATCTTTAAGTTAGTCAGGGAAGCCCTGAGAACCACAGGCTTAGGAAATGGCAGGCACAGACCTAGGTACAGGTTCTTCCATGGGTTCAGAGTCAACATGTCAGGCTGCAGCGTCCCTGTCTTCTTTTTCATCACCCAGATGGAAAGGTGTAAGGGGGACAGAGAAGGTACAATGGCAGTTTCTCCTCTCTTCCCTTTCCAAATCAGAAAATGAGACTACAGAGGACATCAAGATATTTGCTCAAGGTAACAAAGCTGAGGTGGTCAGGATTCTGAATGGGGAAAAAAGAAAGAACATAAAGGAAAGGAATATGACTGGTCTCAGGTTTTGGCATCAAATGAATGAAAGAAAAAAAAAGAAATAAAAGGGAAAAGAAAAAGGACATGACTGCTCCTAGGTATGATGGAGGAGAAAGTTTATTGTAGATATGTGGGAGAGCACAGCCTGAGGCAGGGACATCTGGGAGAGTCCTGAATGGACATGACCCGAAGCCATGTGAGGAGGGGAAGGGGGGAGAGGAGAGAGAGGGGAACCAGGTGCAAAGGCCCAAAGGCACAAGGAAGGTGAGTAATCAAAATGGCTGGATAATATAGGGAAGAGCAGCCTTGGTCCCAGGACTGGAGAAGTTTAGGGTAGGGGGCAGGGTATGCCAGGCAGGAAGTCCCTGTAACAGGTAGGGGCTGAAGGAGGGAGGCAGGAGAACCTAGCAGCCAGGTCCACTTTGATATGTTAAACAGACAGCTTAGTCATTTATTCCAGGTTTAAAACCTGGCAGATTCAAAACCAAGTCTGATCAATTCTAGTATCCTCTGGTAGTTGCTTCATTGTGACCCACGGTGGGGTTCTCTAAGTTTAGCCTATATTAGAATCCCTTGGATTGCTGGGTGTCACAACTACAATTTTTCACTTGGTGGCTCTGGGGTTTGCCAAATTCTCTCTCTCTCTCTCTCTCTCTCTCTCTCTCTCTCTCTCTCTCTCTCTCTCTCTTTCTTTCTCTCTCTCTCCCCCCTCCCTCCCATGTGTATGGGTATTTTCCTGCATGTATGCTTATGCACTACATGTACACAGTGCCATTGACGCTCCAAGAGAATATCTGATCCCCTGGACTGGAGTTAAAGCCGGTTGTGGTGACATGTGGGTGCTGGGAACCAAACCAGAGCAGTCAGTGCTCTTAAAGGTTGAGCCATCTCCTGTTAAACCTGAGATTCATAAGAGAAAAACCAGTTCCACAATTTTGAGCCAAATTTGAAGCAAGCTTTAATTAAATACTGGCCAGGATGATGGACTCTGGCCAGGTCCATTCCAGGGTTCCCAGGAAGTGACAATGAGTCATGTTTTTGCAGAGACTTAAAAAGGACAAAACCATAGGGCCACCACATTACCCATCAGGTCCAATCAGCAAGCATACATCCTGACATATTTCCTTCATTCTCAGGAAGTTATCTGTCCTCAGGCAGGTAGGGCTTACAGGTTAACTTTGCCTTTTACACTCTCTAGCCCCAAGAAAGTGCATTTCTAACACGTTTCCAGATTTGATTTAGTAGATCCTGGGACCATACTTTAAGAACTATTTACATAAAGTAAGCCATTTAACCTGTGCACTTTTTAGTATGCTCTTCGTAAAATTAGCTGGGCCCAGTTGGAGAACTCCTAAGTTTGTTTGTTTGCTTGTTTGTTCTTTCAGAGGTAGCCAACTGTATTAGTTACTTTCCTCCTTGCTGTGATCACTTATCACAAGGGCAACACAAGAAGGTTTATTTAAAGAAAATGCAACCTATCACAGAGAGGAGGTGTGGCAGCAGGAGAATGAGGTGGTTGGTCATGTGTCTGCAGTCTGCCTGTCATTCAGTGTGAACTTCTCCCCCCCCTCCCCCAGTCTGTGGAATGGCACCACCCACATTCAGGGTGGTTCTTCTCTTTTTAGCTAAGTCTATCTGGAAGCATCATTATAGACACAGCCAGAAATCTTATTTCCATGATTCTAAATCCAATCCAATTAGCAATTAATGTTACCCGTCACAGTACTATGAAACATAAAACCTTATAAGCAGGGCCAGATAGATGGGCCAGGGGGTAAAAGTGCTTGCCTCATAAATCTCAAGACCGGAGTGCAGTCCCCAGATCCCATAGTAAAAGGAAAGAAACAACTTCTGAAGGTTGCCCTCTGACCTCCACATGCTGTGGCACATGCCTGCTTATATTCACATGTGCATATCATGCATACATACTAACAACAACAAACAATTTTTAAATTTACTTTTGGCTTTCTGAGACAGAATTTCTCTGTGTAGTTCTGGCTGTCCTGGAACTCGCACTATAGACCAGGCTGACCTGGAACTCACAGAGAACACCTGTCTTTGTCTTCCAGGTACTGGGATTAAAGGCACCCACTTAACACCACCCAGCAATAAATAATTTTTAAAAGAATTATAAGCAATTGAAAGTGAAAAATATTAGAACACCGTTTGTTCTTCTACATTGCTGTATCTTTCAATAACCGTCCATTCACTCACTGACAAGGTCTTACTGGCTGTGTAATGAGGATGTCCTTGAGCTTCTGATTCTCCTGGCTCTACTGCCTGAGTTCTGGGGTTAGAGGCGAGAACCGACACACTTGGTCTTTAGATCTAAACTCAAATTCTCATGTTTGCATAGCGAGTACTTTACGCACTGGTATTTCGACAGCCTCTGCCTTGTAAAGAAATTGCTAGTCACGTGAGCCAATTTGTGTTTGTTGTTTCTCTGGAAGCCATGACCAACAGAAACAGCAGCAGTACCCCAGAGAAAATGCCATGAATTCTAGTAAATTTTAAACTATTAAAAAGTACTCTGCTGTCAATTACGTTTTGGAAACCCTTTGTCAAAGGATGCACTCAGACCTCTGCTGCCGAACTTCCCATAACCTGGTCATGGCTTTTTCTACACAGGGCATCTGGTACCTTGGTGAAGATTGCTAAGGGCTTGCCACAAGCTTCCTAAACATTGAATCTATCTTGTTTTGAAAGTCTTGTAATACCTTTTTGGCCTCACTTTTTGGAGGGTCTTGTTTACTGGAGATAGAGATCTCCCCGAGAAGGGGATTTCCTGTGCTAGCCCCTTTCATCAGAGCAGTCCTGTGTCTCTCAAGAAAGACTTTCCATATTGTGAGCTAGAGCCCTGGGAAACCTTCCTTAGCTCCGTCTGCAGGGAACTTGAACTCTTTTTTGACTCTGGAGCAGAACCAACAAATTGTTTACACTTTGGATGCCAGAGGATGTCTAGAAGATGCTTGTGCTCATGTGAGCACACGTTGGCGTAACTCCTGGGGTCCTCTGATAAGGATCGTTACTTCTGTCTGCTATTGGTGGAGCACAGGAACCAAGGAGCCAAGATACCTCAGCCACCTCTCCAGAATTTGCTTTGCTGGCTGCAGGTTACTCATCCGCCTAGACCCCATTTTGGGAACTTGAAAAATAGTCAATGCAAAGAAGTAGGAAAATATAGACACCTCCTCTTCCAGGATGCCTTCTCAGATTTTTCCTTCTTCCTCCACTCCAGAGGGACACGTGTCCCTCCTTTGAGTTCTTCAGTGGCCATAGATGCCACTCGTGTGGATGATCTCAGTTCTGTCATCTATCTGAACCATGACACTCTGAGCCCCTGTGAACATTCATCCAAAGTCTCCCTCCTCTTGATCCTCAGGCCCAGAGATGTTGTTTAAAGTGAGATACTCAGATGCCGTTGGATGAATTGATGAAGCTCCATTCACAGAAATGCAGTTGTTTGGATAAAGGTTAGTCTCTGCCTCTGCTGAGAAAAGTTGACATACAGACGAAAGGCAGGAGGAGAGCTATGTTAGGCACTCTTTAAAAAAAATAATTCTCTTCTGAGTACTTTGGCAACCTTTATTTGAAGAGCGGGTAGTTAATTCCAAATGATTTAAATGTATTTATTCAAGTAGATTCAATAGGAACAATCCCTTGATTGGCAAAATTTTGTTAACACTCCCTTTACTATGGCTTTAGAAGTAATTCGTTTCTGCTTTGCTCTCTCAGCCATCTTCCCTTTTCTTTGGCACAGCGTCTTGCTAGTAGACCTGGCTGCTCTGGAACTCAATGATTTCTCTGCCTTAGCCCTTTTAGTACTGAGATTACATGCTTTTTAAAGTAATTTTTTTTACTGTTCACTCAGATAGATCTTTGCCCCAACAATTTACAGAATGGGCAAGCCATCGGTAGTCAGGCTTCTTAGCTCTCCTTCTACATTGCTCTGATGTTGCCTCCAACCTGCAAGGTCTTTAATATGCATGGTGTGGCCCATGAATAGGTGGTTATCCTTAGCATCCATAAAAATCATTTAGAAATCAGAATCTCAACCCCATTCCAGATCATTAGGTCCCTGAGTTATGCATATGAATATGCTCATTATATGTAGATGACATGGGGACCAAGACAAGAGAACGTTACTAAGTGCATACTCTGTGCACTCTATCATCACTAATAAGTCAAGGCCTTTGCTACATTTATGTGCTGCATACCTTGGGAAGGAACGACCTCTCTGTAGCATCAGGGTCTGTGGCTGTTGAGAGCTTACCTGGTGTCAGGCACTGCTTCAGTTTTTCTGTGTCTGCTCTCACATGATCCTTAAAACAAAGCTCTGTCTAACTTCTTTTGCAGATAAGAAGCCGAGGGTGACAGAGATGAAATAGCTCCTTATTCTCTGTAGTCCCTGGCTGTGACAGAGTTCCACAATAGAGAGCTGTCTCCAAGGGACAGATTATTCTATTTTTAAACAGCTACAAAACAGTCTGGTTGATGATAGACTGCACTGTGGTGATCACCTGATGTTTTTGACTGACTGTCTGATCTAGAGTGGTATTTCTATGCCTGAACAGAGAGTTGGGAAGATAATATCTCATTGCCTGCCCCATCCTACGGATGGTTTCTCCCTTTGGTCCATCTCCTCCTCCCCTTATCCTCCCCCTTTTCTCCTTCTCCTCTTTCTCTCTTCCCCTCTTCCTCTGCTTCCTCCTCCTCCTCTCCCAGACCTCATCCTCTCTGTCTTTCTTTTTCTTCTCTCACCATAATAATTCATTGCTTTCCCTCCACTGTTTTTCATCCTTTCCTTTTGGGCTGCAGTAGAAATTTTAGATGCTGTTAATGGCAGAGATTTTCTTGTAAAAATTGTGTGGTCAGCCAGGAATTCTTGCAGCTTGCATTTTTATTTACTTATTGTTCAGTTGAAACAGAATCTTACTCTGCAGCTCAGGATGTCCTCAGACGTATGATTCTCCTGCCTCAACCTCCTGGGTACTAGGATTGAAGCTTAGTAATTGAACCATTTGTCAGCATGTGCAAGGCTCTGGGTTTAATCACTGTCACTGGAAAAAGATAGTTCAGGGTTCTCCTTAAGTATACATTCTGAGAAAGGATTAGCTTTTAGAAAATAGCAAAATATAGCTATGTTTGACATTGTTCTCTACTCAGGGTGTGTTGGTTTATCAGATCCTGATACAGTCACAGACAAGCAAAGCCAACAAGTCCCTCGGCCACCGAGAGATCAGGCAGTTTTGTTACTGACACTAATGTCAGCTGACCAGTTGCCACATTCCCTCCAAGTGTCTGGCACTCATTAAATGGCTCTCACTTCTCACATGTCCTACTTGCGTTTTCATAACTTGGACAAGATCCCTGAGAAAAACAACTTAAGGAAACATTAACTTTGGCTTGTACTGGAGAGGAGGGGCTCTGTCCATATTGGACCACCTCTATTTCTTCCATGATGAGGCAGAATGTTATGGCAGAAAGGCACAGTGGAACAGAGCTGCTCACTGTGGTGGTTCACAAGGAAAATATTCTATATAGGCTCTGCTTTTGAACACTTGGTTCTCTGGGGAGTTTAGGTGGGTAACCTTGCTGGAGGAAGTATGTCATTAAGGACTGTCTGAGAGTTCAGCAGCCTCAGGGCACTTCCAGCTCACCCTCTCTGCTCCATGCCTGTGTTTGAAAGTATGAGCTCTAATCTTTCTGCTCTTGCTGCTATGCCTCCCTCCCATGATAGACTCTAATCCCTCCAAAATCCAAAATAAAATCTCTCTTCTATAAGTTGCCATGGTCCTGGTATTTTATCACAGCAACAGAAAAGTAATTGATATAGACATCTAACAATGGCCAGGAAGCTGAGAAGGGAAGGGGGGGGGACCTGGAGCCAGACATGGCTCCCAAGAGTGTACATCTCCCATTAGGCCTCACCTCCACCATTTCACAATAATAGTTCAAGTCATTAGTCAGACCAGAGCCCTCACGTGAGGTCTACTAGCTGAGGACCGAGCCTTCAGCATATGAGACTTAACAATACACTATCTCTACATGACATGACATCTTTGGGATCTAGCTGAGCCCACACCTGGCTTTTCTTTGTGTAAAACTGCATTGCCAGGCAAGGTCAGCTGAGCAATCATTGGATTTGTCACTTACAGATTACGTGGGAAGACGAGATGCATGAACACACATTCAAGGAACCATTAGCTTGATGGGTAGCTGAAGCAGGAGGATTGCCAAGGAAGCAGGCCTATTACTGTGGTTTAAGTATGAAATGTTCCCTAGATGCTCATATTTTTGAACACTTGGCTCCCAAATAGGGGGTGGCACGGTTTGGGAATGTTGCTAAGTGTTCAGGAGGTAGAACCTTGATGAAGTGGTCACTAGAAGTAGACCTTGAGATGTTATAGCTCTGCCCTATTCCCTTTTCACTACTTCCTGTGGAGGATTCGGTGTGACCAGTTACCACCTGCCCATGCCATTATGCCTTTCTTGGCCCCCTTTAAGCTGTTTCTTGTCAGGTATTTGGTCAAAATGATGAAAAAAAAAAGGAACTATTACAACTACAGAGTCAGCTCTAAGCCAGCCTGAGCTACAGGGTGAGATCCTATGTTGGTGGGAACCGCACAAGGAAGGCTGTGGCAAGCAAGCAAGCTTCCTGGAGATGACCCACCTTTTTGCATGGCAATGATGGGCGATCTCTGAAGAGGCATGGACCCCAGGGCTGCTTCTTGCAGCTCAACCTCTCCATACCTGCCATGGTTTTTACAAATTATAAAATTATTTTTTATTTCTTTAATATATGAGTTCACTGTCACTGTCTCCAGACACATCAGAAGAGGGCATCAGATCTCATTACAGTTCGTTGTGAGCCACCATATGGTTGGTGGGAATTGAACTCAGAACCTTTGGAAGAGCAGTCAGTTCTCTTAACTGCTGAGCCTTCTCTCCAGCCGCCAATGTTTCTTGGGTTTTTAACCCACTCTGTACTGCAACTGCAGAATCAATATAAAAATGTACTTTCTTGTATTAATGCTGTTTAGATTATTAATGACTTTTTAGAATTCCTGACTTGATTAAAATAATTTTAGGAAGTTAGAATAATTGATGGACAGTCTAAGAAGTTGATTTTAGTCATTTTTTCCAGAAGGATATAATAAAGTTAAAGAATAGATTGTGCCTCCTCTTTATAGAATAATAACTAAAGGCTACATGACAAGGAATACAGTGAGCAATTTTGTACTATAAGAATGTAAATCATACTAGGAAGAGAAATAGACTTGGGACAGATTTATGAACAAGGAAAAATATTCATTCTAAGTCAGGTCAAAGGATGAAGCCACAGGAATGCATGATAAAACAAGGACAGAATATACAAAATTATTGCTATGAACTTATAATGGGCTTACAGAATTATTTGCTTTGAACTTATTGTCAACATCCTGCTGTAACTCCCTATTGTGTAACAGTTTTTCTTACATAGAGAACTTTTGTCTGAAAAGCTAAAAACAAAAATAAAATTGTTAGAGCCTGCTCATTAGAGCTTCACTCTATCCATCAACTGTAAGTATGCATATGTGTAGATATGTCTGTTTGTATATATGTATTTACATACGTATGTATGTGTGTATGTATGTATGTATGTATATGTGTATATGATATTGTTAAAGCTTGCTTGTTGGAACTCAGTTGTTAGAACATGCTTTCCCTCTTCCAGGATGATTGTGTGTGTGAGACTTTCTCTCTTTTCTTTCTCACTGGCTTACAAAGAGTTAATAATCTTTGAGCCTCTCACCAGCTGGCTGCTCTGTGCTAGCCCCTGAGTTAAAGAGCTCAGAGTTTCTTGCCAGTCACAGAGAATGCCAGCCCAAGTAACTAAGTTTCTCTTCCTAATTCCCTGCTGCTATCAGCAAAAGTCTATTACCAGAAGTCATCATCTCTGGCCCCAGATTAGTAAAAGAGAGTTAATTGCTAGAAGTCATTAGTTCTGGCTCCAAAAGAGCAGAAGAAAAACAAGTTGCCAGGAACTATTAGCTTTTGGTCTGCTAACTCTACATCCTACCTCAGTTTACCCTTGGTGCTAGAATGGTCTTTGACATTGTACCATAATAATTAATAAAAATACAAGTGATCCCAGAACATTGTATGACTAAATACCTGATTAATGGCAGGTGCTCAGTTAAGTTAGTTCATTAAAATTGTGGATAAATTGTAGATAATCATCAAAATATGGGCAAGATACATTTAAGGCCCCAGGAAATAAATGTGTGTTGTCCATTGTCTCTTCTTAGCCTGATAATAACAAATTGTAAATATCTTTAGATCAAATGAAACTAATACGATTTTATAAATTCCGTCTTTCTTCAAATAAGATTATGTCTTTCTAGAAGCAATCACAGACCTAAGGAGATTTACAGCACTTGAATGGATTTTTTCCTTCTCTTTTAATGAACAGATTAAAAACTTAATCCCAAGGTCTGTCTCTGTGTCAAAGTATAATTGTGGTATGAGTCATTCCAAGTGGGATATTTTCATGTGCACTTGAGAATCTTAAGGCTTTGGGAGGAAAAAATATGACGTTTTGAAAGTTAATTAAGGAGATGATGTTTGGTAATGAATCCTTTGCACTATTGGGCTCTTAGGAACATAAGACTCTCACTCCAGGATGCTCAAAGCCCAGATGCTTGGTAGCAACTTCCAGAAAAGCTCCCAACCATATCTCCTCTCACACAAGGTGATCCTGAGTTTTTGGCCCATGAATGACAGGCTTAGCCCACAGGTCAGCAAATACCAAGGTGGAAAATGGCCTAGAGTAGTTTGAATGGGGATGGATTCCTTAGGATCAGGTATATGAATGCCTGGTCTCCAGTTGGTGGCCCTATTTGGTTAAATTTGGGAAGTATGGCCTTGCTAGAGGAGGTATGTCAGTGGGGATGAGTTTTAAGAGCTTAAAGACTTGCACCATTTTGAATTCTGTGGATTGATAACTATATGCAATTGAGGGTCAAGGCCAGGCCTGTTATTGGGCAGTGAAAAAGAAAGGTGGGGGTCGAATTTTTGTAAGGGAGAGAGATGAGAAGGTAGGAGGAGAACCAATATGGAGGTAGAGAAGGACAACCCAGACCTGTGTGGCTTTAAGTGGCCACAGGTAGCTATGAATATTTTATAAGGGATGGATTTTTATTGGACAATTTGTCTTATCTAGGTGGGCAGTTTATATCAATATCAATTGGTTGTGAGTTTATTGTGTGGATGTTTTGTGGAGTGAGAATTACTGATATAAATCTGATTGATAAATTACAAGCTTCTAGAGTTTTGATTGTAACAGGTTACTGGGGGTTGTGACTATAACCACAGGGGGTGGATGACTGAATGGGGCTGGCATGGCGGTGACCCGTGCCATGGGAACTAGAAGGGCAGCTGCAGGGCTGGGAGAGTAGCCGGCGATAGCATGGGATGGAAATTGGAAACTTAGTGAGTCAGATGGAGAGGTTTTGAGAGCTCTTGACTGACTGAGATGAAAATACTCCGCAGATGCCATGTGGCCCTACGGTGCCGGTGATAGCATGGGTTAGTGTCTCTTTTTTATTTATATTATTTACTACAACAGAATTCTCTCTGTTTTCTTTTTTATTGGTTATTTTACTTTTACATTTCAAATGTTATCACCCTTCCTGATTGAAGTTAGGAATATGAGTTCCCAGTGATTCCTGCCACCATGCCTGCTTTCCTGAAGTGATGATGATGGACTCTTATCCCTCTGGAATTGTTAGCCAAAAGTTAACCTCCTTCTATAAGTTGGTCATTGTGTTTTGTCACAGTAACAGACAAGTAACTACTATATGACCTATCCTATTCCTAAGCCTTTCCTCAAGGATATTCTATTCCCATCCTATTCCCAAGTTGACAGTTAATAGGGATGTGTGTGTATGTGTGTGTGTGTGTGTGTGTGTGTATGTGTATGTGTGTGTGTGTGTGTGTGTCTGTGTGTGTGTGTGTGTGTGTGTGTGTGTGTGTGTGTGTATGTGTATGTATGTGTGTGTGTGTGTGTGTGTGTGTGTGTGTGTGTGTGTGTGTGTGTGTGTTGATGCTGAATAATAAATAACTAAAACTTAATGGGGCTGGCAAGATAGTTCAGCAGTCAAGAACACTTGTTGCTCAGTCCTGGGGTATAAAGTTGAGATCCCAGGACCCAAGTCAGGCTGTTCATAGACACCTGTAACTCTAGGGCAGTGGTTCTCAACCTGTGGGTCATGACCCCTTTTCACAGGGGTCAAATAGCAGGTATGATATTTTCATTACGATTCATAACAGCAGCAAAATTACAGTTATGAAATTGCAATCAGAATAATTTTATGGTTTGGGGTCAACACGGCATGAGAAACTGTATTAAAGGGTCACAGCATTGGGAAGTTGAGAACCACTATAAGGGATCTAGCACCCTCTTCTGGCTTCTGAGCTGTGTATATACACTCATGTAAACCCACAAACATACACACAAAAATAAATAAATAAATAAAATAGTACAATTTAAAACTGTGTTGGTGCTCACAGGGTGAAGTACATGAATCAAGGCTGCTTGGATGTTAAAGAGGAGCAGCTGAGGCTCACTATGCAGAGACCACAGCAATGACCTTCAAGAGTAGGCAACCAACACAGCTTTCACCTTTTCTTTTGTTTGTGGAAAGAATGGTGGTTATATGGGGGTGATGACCGGGTGACACACCTGTTGATTTTTCAGACATTTAACTCCCTTTCTTCAAGTAAATTTGGGCAGCAAGCACAAAGAGAGGCAGTCTGGCTTTAGTGGGAAAGAGCTTAGACTCTGGAGCCAGACAACATTGTAACATTTCACAACTGTGTTGCTGTGCTGGCTAGTTTTATATCAACTTGACACAAACTAGAGTCATTTGGAAAGTGGGAACCTCAATTAAGAAAATGACTTCCATAAGACTGGCCCATGGGCAAGCTTGTGGTGCATTTTCTTTCTTTCTTTTTTTTTTTTTTTCTTTTTTGGAGCTGAGGACCGAACCCAGGGCCTTGTTCTTGCTAGGCAAGCGCTCTACCACTGAGCTAAATCCCCAACCCCTGTGGTGCACTTTCTTAATAGTGATTGGTATGGAAGGGCTCAGCCCACTGTGGTCGGTTCCACTCCAGGGCAGGTTGTCCTATGGTGTATAAGAAAGCAGGCTAAGTTGGGCTGGAGAGATGGCTCAGTGGTTTAGAGCATCTGTTGCTCTTTCTGGCAGCAGACCCAGGGTCAATTCCAGTACTCATGGTGGCTCAAAACCATTGGTAACTGCAGTTTCAGAGGATTAATGCTTTCTTTTGGCCTTCACTGGCACCAGTCATACATGTGGTGCACATATATACCTGCCAGCCAAACATACATATAAAATAAAATAAATATTAAAAAAAGGTGACAGAAGGGAGGGAGAGAGGAGGAGGAAACAGGCTAAGCGAGCCTTGGGGAGCAAGCCAGTAAGCAGCACTCTTCATGGCTTCTGCTTCACTTCCTGCCTTGTTTGAATTCCTGGCTTGACTTTCTTCAGTGATGGAATCGATGTGTAAGTATAAACCAAATAAACCCTTTCCTCCCCGATTTGCTTTTGGTCATGATGTTTGATCATAGCTATAAAGACAGCATTGTCGAACAATATTCATAGACTCTCAGTGCTCCAATTTCTTCAAAGTGTCCTGATTTCTGCAAAATGATGGTGGTAGACACATTGTCACCAACCAGACGGCTGATGGTCCAGCTCTCAGCCTGTGGTCTAAGACCTTGCTCCTATCACTTGGCATTTCTCTGGAACACTTCTGGTGACCTGTACCTCTAGGTTCTCTTCTGTGGCTCCCTGTACCCTTTTGCTCTCCTTTAGTCATCTCTCCATTCTCTTCTATTACCTATTTCCTTGTTCCTTCTCCCTGGCTTGGTTGCTCTTGAATGGTTCAGCTACTCCTTCAGCCTCACGTCCCCTACAATTCGGTGGCTCACTGTTGAGAGGACTCAGGATATCCACCTGTGTTTGAGAGCTGCTAGGAGCCCAGTTTGCTGTTTAAGAGCTGGGTACATGGCACGACGGGGGCTACTCAGGTGCAGATGTCCATTTTTGATCAGCCACCAGGCAGGCCTGGTACAGGCCTACTAAGTAGCACCAGATGGTATTAAGTTCCAGGCGTGCCTGCAGGATCTATTGGCCTGACAGCATTTCAACTGATAAAATGAATCTGAAGTGTATTTGGGTTTTTTCTTTTCTTTTTGCTATCTTTTTGTGCATGTCTATAAGTGAACTCAAAAGAAACATGAATATTATTATAAATGTAAATTTTTATTCGTGAAATGCAACTGTCATCTTGGAGGCTTACTGCTGAATAAGGCTTACTGCTGAATAAGGCTTACTGCTGAATAAGCTCACCCTTTCTAGTTCTTTCTGAACTCTGGCTGGCTGACTGGTTCAAACTGGCTTCTCTTGGCTTCTGACTGAATTGCTCTGCTTGGCCTCAAACTAACTCTGTCAATCTGTTCTAATCTTCTGGCTCATTCCCATTCTCTGACTCATTTTGTCTTTACCTGCATCCTGTCTCTATAAAATTGTCTCAGCAAAAATGGAAAGTTGGGCATATCCTATTTCTGACTCATCCTGTCAAATCTTTGTTTGATTTGTCACTTTGTCTGCCCCTCAATTAGACATCATTCTTTGGGTTTAAAGGTGTGCCCTAAAGGTGTTTCTATATTCCAGCAAGAAGGATTAAAGGTATGCCATTCCAGTCAGATCACACAGACCTAAAAAGTCTTTGGATGTGAACCCTTGCCAGAGTAGCCATGTTGCTGGATTAAAATTCTCCATACTATCAATTTTGAAGTCCCACATCAACTTCAGCAAATAGAGAGTCACAAATGCAGAATCTGTGATTAGTGGGAATCTATTTCATATTCTCTATGCAAAAAGAACACACTGAGATGATGTGATGTCACATGCTTGTAATCACAGTGCTCGGAAGGCTGAGGCTGGAGAATCTAGTGAGTTCTAGAATGCTCTGGGCTACGTGGTCAGACTCTGCCTCAAATGTATAGAACAAAATTCAGTAAGAGGGGTCAAAGCACTTGTTGCCAAACCTGACAACCTAAGTTTGATATCAAAGACACACATGGTGGAAAGAAAAAAAAACTGACTCCCAAAAGTTGTCCTCTGACTACCACACACATACCATAGCAAAGTACCTCCAATACAAATAATAAATAAACATAACAGTAATAAAGACTAGATGCTCTTTGGAAGACTTGAGAGAGGGAAGGAACACCTAGGCAGGAGGATTTTAACAGGTACATGATGCCGTGGAGGAACATGGGAGATACTTGAGAGGACAGACAGCAGGACTTTTATGGGGAAAGATGGAAAGTTTATGTCAGTTGAGTATGTGGGGATAGAAGATGGGTTTACTACAATGAACAGAAAGTTTGAGGTGTGGCTTAAATACTTAAGAGTCCTTATTAGCCCCTGTGCATGGGAGCCCAAGGAGCAATGTGGATTGCAGGCAGAACTTGATCTTACAAGCCATTTTGCGCAATCTTAGCAAGTTTCCCATTCTGATTCCAGATGGTGTTGGGGAGGAAGGAGAGAGACAGGGAGGGAGAAGGCCAGGCTCCTTAATATGGAAGACAGCAGAGACAAGAGACAGAGAGAGATGCTGGAACACCCAGGTAAGAGAGGAACTGAGAAAGCGTGGTGGAGCCTGTCTAGAGGCGTCTGTCCTGTTATCATTGTGTGCCTAACCCCTGCCACAGAGCCTGGATGCTATGTATTCATGGAACTATTTGAATGAATATCACAGCAGAGTGGGAAGGAGCCTGGATGGAAGTGAGATATGTAGGAGTAAAGCAATCAAATTCATGGAAAAAAGGATTTCTTTCTATTGTGTGGAATTGTGATATGAATATCACTGTCCTTGAGTCAAAAGAACCTTGGCTCTGGTTTAAGCCTCTCGCTGGGTGAGTCATGAACTTTAACGGTGCTGATCAAAGCACATCAAAGAATCCACTCTTTTTTTTTCTGACAAAATCTAATAAGCATGCTGATGGTCCATGGTTACAGTCAAAACCTGTCTTGACCTCTTTGTGGTCTATGTTTAGTAAGACTTCATTTGAATTTCCCCAATCTATGTTTTTAGCTATCAGCATTCTTTTCCAATTCATAGACCTGTACAGTGCCTCTCCTAAGCCCCATGATAATCTAACCAGGGACTGGCAAGATGACCTGAATTTGAGCCTCAAAACCGATATAAAGGTAGAAGGAGAGAGCCAATTCCACAAAATTTTCTTCTGATCTCCACAGGAGTGCCACAGAACAAGACCCCCTCCTCCCTATATTATGCACATCAAAGATAATGGAGATAACCTGAAGCCCACGCAGTCTTCCCTCCTGGTTAGGAAAAGGCCTTTTTACTGTGAGAGCTGACATCTCCAGAAGCCCATCGCAGGGCCCCCTCAATATTTACTGATGAGGGAAAGAGGAGAACTGTGGCAATAATATGCTACTCCCTTGGGGATGGATTCCCCATTATTCTATACACAAAGTTGTCCCATTACTCCCCCAATATTAGGAACTATATGCTATATCTATTTAGCCCTAAAAGAAGTCAATAGGCCTTTTAATCTTTTTTCAGACAATGTATATGCTGTTAATTTGCTGTCCTGGTTATCAAGATCTGTTGTCAAAACAGTTGCTAATCCCCTCTGCTCTTATAAACTCTGCTAATTAAGGTCAACGTCCACCATGACCAGATAGCCTCTGGGTTCAGAGCAATATGAGAGACTCCCTTCATTAGTGGAGTTTCTCCTTATCTGACCTTATCTGGGGGATTCTAAGTCCCTACTTAAGGGATGTCATGTAGCCTCAATTAGATTACAGGATCAATTTCCTTTTTCCTGATAAAACCAGTTGAGCCAGCACCTGAGATTCCTGAAATGCTTCCACTTGCTAAAGAGGCATTCCAGGTGCCCTAAGTCTCCAGCCTATGACCTTTGCCCATCATAGATTTTCCTACTCTCAGTCCCCCAACACTTTATAAGCCTTGAATCACCCTAAGTTAGTTTGATCTGCATCCTGAGAGCTGGTCCCAGTGTGGTCACTCACCGTTTGTTCTCACAGGGCTTCCAACCTCCTGCTAGACGCCTCTGCTCCTTTTGACCTTGTGGATCAAATAAGCCAAAGATGGCTGGGAGAACCACACTCCTATAGGTTTCTACCCTTTTACAGGGGCCAATCGGGATCTGGTTCAAAATTCCCAGCATGGAGGCTGATGACTATGATGATACCTCCCCCAGCAAAAAGGGGTTGGTGTGGATCCAGAAGGCCATTTGATGTGGGTGGGCGTGGTGGGGTGTGGTGTCTAGAGCAAGAGTGAGGTTGAAATGTGTCCAACCCCCCCAAAATCTCATTCTGAGATGAGCAGGAAAGTGTAGGGCTGTTTCCTCTGTGCTCTGAGCCTGCATGTCCCAGCTCATGTATGTTGTTGCTGTCCTTGGGGTGGTCATGTAGCCTGGTGGTCAGGTTTCAGGTTAAATGTCCTCTCTCCCTATAAGGATAAGTTCAGGTAGCACCTGGAATTCCTCTTCATGTAAATGAAGCGTTCCTAGCATATGGGCCTCAGTCAATGAAATAAAGATCTGTTTATTTATTTTATGAGTATGCTGTAACTGTCTTCATGCACACCAGAAGAGGGCATCAGATCCTATTACAGATGGTTGTGAGCCCATTTGGTAGCTGGGAATTGAACTCAGAACCTCTGGAAGAGCAGTCAGTGCTCTTAACCACTGAGCCATCTCTCCAGCCCTGAAAGCAACATTTAATTGGGGCTGGCTTACAGTTTCAGAGGTTCTGTCCATTATCATCAAGGCATAAACATGGCAGCATTCAGGCAGGCCTGGTGCAGGTAAAGCTGAGAGTTCTTCATCTTCATCTGAAGGCTGCTAGTGGAAGACTAATTTCTGGGCTGCTAGGGTGAGGGTCTTAAGCCCACACCCACAGTGACACACCTAACACAACAAGGCCACACCTACTCCAACAAGACCTAATAGTGCCACTCCCTAGGCCAAGCATATACAAACCATCACGCCCTTGTTTCCCCCCAATTTAGAGAGCTGCTTCGCTGAAAATCGTCTACAGTGAAGGTTGTTTTTCCCTTACTTACACCAACTGGATTCTGCCTAACCTGAGCTAAGCTTCATTCTTTCCAGTCCAGCCAGGTATGCAATGGTTTCTGGATACCCCAAGGGGAAAATCAGATCCCCAAAGCCATATCTACTTAAAACTATGAGCCTGATTAAATGTCTATGGGGAACAAGAACATATAGGTTGGGAACCAAATTATCTTGAGCTTAACCTCAACCTTAACCTTAACCCCTTAACCTCAAACCTTAACCCCTGAAATAACCATTCACGACCTCTGTTTTTGTGTGACCTAACATCCTTGTGACTTTTAGGTCAAATCCTTTGGGAATGAACAAACAGGCCTCTCAGTTCCAATGTCCGGTTGTCATCTATTGCAGGGCTCTCAGGGTCCTGCTTGGGGTTTAATAATAAAGACACAAAGACATCTGTGTAGTATAAGGCTGTTGCTTGTTTTCTGGGGTATCCCATAATGTAACCGGACTTCTCTGCAATTGCACCCCTCCACGTGCCTCTCACTGCTCTGCCCCCCTTCTGTCTCCTGTGTCTGTCTTCTGTCCCAGCTCTGGCTAAACAGCCACACTCCTTACTTATCTAGTTGGCATTGGTAGCAACATGACCTACCCAATCTACTCCATGGTACCTTGCCTTTTGGGGCAGGTGAGAAAGTGACAAACAGTTACATAGCCTGGTGCAGCTGGCCCAGCAATTAATACAGGGACAAGTCTTACAATATGTGTGGGGGTATATTATCCCAGTCATCAGATAGCATCTGAGGTCTATAGCAGATTTCCCCATTTTACTGTAACCCACTCTCCTGATGTTTCTTCTAATGTGTTTGAAAATTGACTTGTTGTTAGTGTACAGGCAATTCCACTGGCCTGCACTCCTCTTGGGGACCCAGCAGGTGCTTACATCATGACCCTGTTGCAGCTGCCAGGTGTGCCAGGGGTGGGCACTGGATAAAAAGGACCACACACCACTCCAGCGCTCACGCTCTCTCTCTCTCTCTCTCTCTCTCTCTCTCTCTCTCTCTCTTCTGTGTGCTCTCTTTCCTCTGCTCCCACTCTCTCTGTTCTCATGGCTCTCTGTTCCCTATTTGTCTGTCTGTCTGCCTACATGCCCACTTATCTGTCTCTATCCTTCCCCCAGGTCCTCGCTCTTCTCCCCTTCCCCAGTAAAGCACTTTCAACACCAAATCTGTTGCATAGCATAATTTGTCAGTGGTACACCTTGGTATGGGTTAGGGTTAGGGCCCACCAAATGTACCTCCGCTTGCTGCATTATATTTTGTAATGCTTGGTTTATAACTTCCCTTGTTCTGTTGCTATAGAAACTTCATAATTGTTACTGTGTTGGAATGCGATTTTGAGGATAACCTGAGTCTGTGTTCTCTGGCATGATCATTCATAGCCCATTCCAGAACAAACCATTTCTTATTCTTTTTGAGTCAATTATCTTACAACTCAGTCTATGTATCTTCCGGCCTTTGTCTCATGAATTTCTGTGCATTCTCTTCAGGCACGATGGGGAGAAATTAGAAGGAACCTGCTCCTGGCCAAGCAATAAATCTAGTTCCCTTATTGATTTCCGTTTTCTAATTCTCGTGGAATGCAGGGAAATGAAGTGCTACATCGAATCAGTATTCTTATAACAAGCAGAACAAGAGAGGGGTTGGTTTATAGACCTAGGCAAATGAGGGAAGAAACAAAAAGAAGTTAGTTATTTCCAAGCTTCTTTCCTTGTAAGGCAGGAGCAGGAGTCAGAACAGCACAAGGAAATAGTAGATTAGTCAACACTGGGATTTTCCAGATTACTTCTTTTATGTGAAGATTAAAGCAGACAAATGGAACTATATTATCAGCTCAATTTCCCTGGACTTGTTGAGAAACCTGCCCATTCTTTCTTTAATCCTGAGCTCTCAGGTCCACTAAACAGCTTGGTGATATAGAACTTGATGTGAATGATTCCACCTGGCCTGGGACTGTTGGAACCAACAGCAAGGCTTAGAAAGACTAATGGATTTCTCTAGTTTTTATTTAGTCATGGGGAGTCATTCTCTATGGAGGCTGGAGAGAGAAGCTCTTTTGTTTTCTAATTTTTTTAAAGATTTATTTATTTAATGTATGTGAGTACAGTGTCACCGACTTCAGACACACCAGAAGAGGACATTGGTTCTCATTACAGATGTTTGTGAGCCACCATGTGGTTGCTGGGAATTGAACTCAGGACCTCTGGAAGAGCAGTCAATGCTCTTAACCACTGAGCCATCTCTCCAGCCCCTTGTTTTCTAATTTTTGATAAGATACATAAGCATATAATTTACCACTTCAACCATGGTAGAAAAGCAAAGACCCTATCCTAGTCATCTTTTTTACTTTACTTTTTGTTCTGAGTCAGGGGCTCATTAAGTTGTAAGGTAATCTTGGATGTGATGTCCTCCTGACTCAGCTTCCCAAGTATTTGGAATTACAGGTATGCACATCACTCCTGACTTAGTAATCCTCCTTCCTTAATGTCAGGTATATTTGCAATACAAGCATATATTACAGCGTCTGACTTCCTTTTCTAAAAAAGAAGAAGGAGGAAGAAGAGGAAAAGAGGGAGAAGAAAAGAAAAAAAAAGATGTAACACACTTTACATAGCAAGCTACTTGTCTCTTATTTAATAATGCATCTTTGCAGCATGATCTTTAAAAGTGAAAGGATTTACTTTCATGCTACTGTCTTTGATGTAAAAATAGTTACTTTTCAGAAAAGCAAATGACTTTTAGGAAAATTCCACTTGAAATAATCTTCTAAAAATGTCAATGTTAACTTTACTTTGTAAGAGGACAGAGAGATTTTGAACCAGAATAAGTATGGAGGTTGTATGTCCATGTACTGGGGGAAAGGCATAGTGGTTATATATGGATACAGACATTAAGAGTGACATGTTCAAGGTATGCTGCCCAGATCTCTCTCTCTCTCTCTCTCTCTCTCTCTCTCTCTCTCTCTCTCTCTCTCTCTCTCTCTCTCTCCCTCAGACCTAATACCCCACTCCCCCCCAGCACTGAAGCAGACCACCAGCTGCAGCCTTCTCTCACTTCTGCTTATATCTTCTGTGGATATAAACCATTCTCTCCTGAAGTCTCTCCTCCTACTCGTTGATTTGTTTCAGATTCCAACTCCAGGAGGCACCCCCTACTAACTCAAGGACTTCTCCTCTCAAGACAAGTAGGTTGAAGGCAGACCCACACCTCTCTTATTGCTCCCAAGATCCAATTCTCTTAGTCTCATCCCCAGCTCTGTAGCTAAAGACTTGCTGTGGTCACCACTTCCTCTTTGACCCATCCCTAAAGGATCACAAAGACCTTCTCCTTCACACTTCCTTTCACCAACCTATCCCAGTACCCCAGACTCCAACACGAACAGATATTCTCTGTGAATGAACCAACTGAACAAGCCAGGAAAACAGGCAACACACAGCCATCACACTTTCCCAAATCCAGAGAGGAAACAGAAACCAAGGAACCAAACACCCACCTGACAAAGATAAATCCAGAAGGTAACACCTAGACCTACAATCATCTCAAACCCAGACACCTAGACACTAGCATAAAAAATATCAAAACCATCCAGGGCAGTACGTCTTTACTAGAACCCAGCTATCCTACCACAGCAGGCTCTGAATATCACATCATAGCTGAAGCACGAGAAAAGGAGCTTAAGACCGCCTTTATGAATATGATAGAAGTCCTCAAAGAGGAAATGTAAAACACCCTTAAAGAAATCCAGGAAAACACAATTAAACACTGAAAGGAAATAAAGAAAACTGTTCAAGACCTGAAATTGGAAATACAATCAATAAAGAAAACACAAACTGAGGGAAATCTGGAAAAATTATCTAGGAGTTTGAACGGGAACCACAGAGGCAAACTTCACCAACAGAATACAACAGATAGGGGAGATAATCTCAGGAATTGAAGATACGATTGAAGAAATGAATACATTGGCCAAAGAAAATGTTAAATCTAAAAAGACCCCTGAGGAAAAGCCTCCAGGATATCTGGGACATCATGAGAAGACCAAACCTAGGAATGATAGCTATAGAGGAAGGAGAATAAACCCAGCTCATAGGCCTAGAAAATGTTCTCAACAAAATCATAGAAGAAAAATGTTCTAACCTAAAGAAGGAATTACCTATAAAGGTACAAGAAGCATACAGACCACCAAACAGATTGGACCACAAAAGAAAGTCCCCTCAGCACACAATAATCAAAACACATAGAAAACAAAAATATAAAAACTACAAGGAAAAAAGACCATCATATAAAGGCAGATTTATTAGAATTATACCTTACTTCTCAATGGAGACTCTAAAAGCCTTACACAAATATGCTGCAGACACTAAGAGATCATGGATACCACTACTATACCCAGCAAAACTTTCAATCACCATAGATGGAAAAATAAGATAGTTCATGATAAATTCAAATTCCAACAATATCTATTTATAAATCTAGCCTTACAGATGGTTCTAGAAGGAAAACTCCAACCTAAGGAGGTTAACTACTCCCATGAAATAAATGAATCTCACAACAGCAAAATCAAAAGAAGACACACACATACACACACACACACACACACACATACACACACACTCACACACACTCACACACTCACACAGCCACCACCACCACTATAACCACCACCACAAAAATAACAGAATTCAACACAATTTATTGTTTAGTGATATCTCTCAATATCAATGGCCTCAGTTTCCCCAAAACTATGATACAAACTAACAAAATAGATGTTAAAATAAGATACATTCTTCTGCTGCATTAAAAAAATACACTTCGGGTTGGGGATTTAGCTCAGTGGTAGAGCACTTGCCTAGCAAACGCAAGGCCCTGAGTTCGGTCCCCAGCTCCGAAAAAAAAGAAAAAGAAAAAAAATACACTTCAAGATCAAGGATAGACATAACCTCAGAGTAAAGGGTAGAAAAAGATTTTCCAAGTAAATGGACTTAGGAAGCAAGCTGGTGTAGCTATTTTAATATCTAAAAAAAACCAGACATCAAAACAAAACTGAATCAAAAGATACAGGTAGAGGTACTACATACTCACAAAAGAAAAAAATCCATTAAAACGATGTTTCGATTCTTAACATTTATGCCCCAAACAAGGGCACACAAGTTTGTAAAAGAAATACTACTACAGCTTAAATTACATATTGACTCTGACACAATGATAACAGGAGACTTCAATACCCTAGTCTCACCAATGGACAGGTTATCCAGGCCAAAACCAAACAGGAAAATACTAAACCTGACAGATATTACAAACCAAATGGACCTAACAGATATTTACAGAACTTTTCTCTTGAACATAGAAGAATATACCTTTCTACTCTGCAACCTCACGGAACATTCTCCAAAATTGGCCACATATTCAGACTCAAAGATACAAGACTTCCATAGATACAAGAAAATTAGAATAACTCCCTGCATCTTACCAGACCACCATGGATTAAAGTTGGATATCAGCAACAACAGAAACAACAGAGAGCTTACAAACTTGTGGAAACTGGACAACTCTCTACTGAGTAAAAAATGGGTCAAGACAGAAATAAAGACTTTCTAGAATTCGATGAAAATGAAAGCACAACATACCCAAACTTTTGGGACACAATGAAAGCAGTGTTAAAAGGGAAGTTCATAGCACTAAGTGCCTATATAAAAAGATTGGAGCGATCTCATACTAGCAACTTAACAGCACACCCAAAAAGAGTAGATGGCAAGAAACTGAAGACCAAGATCAATAAAATAGAAACAAAGAGAACAGTACAACGAATCAATGAAAGGAAGAGTTGGTTCTTTGAGAAAATCAACAGGGTAGTCAAATCCTTATCCTAACTAACTAAAAAACAGAAAAATATCCAAATTAATAAAATCAGAAATGAAAGGGGGACATAAAAACAGACACAGAAGAGATACAGAGAATTTATATCTACTTTAAAAACCTGTACTCTACCAAGCTGGAAAATATAAAAGAAATGCATATTTTTCTTGATAGGTACCACTTACCTAAATTAAATCAAGATCAGACAAACAATTTAAATAGAACTATAACCCTGGTGAAATAGGAGCAGACATTAAAAGGCCCAGAACCAGATGGTTTTAGTACAGAAGTATACCAGACTTTTAAAGAAGAGTTAATGCCAATGCTCCTAAAATTATTCCACAAAATAGAAGCAGAAGAACATTGAGCAATTCATTTTATGAAGTCATAGTTACCCTGATATCCAAATAACATATAAAGAGTCAACAAAGAAAGAGACTTACAGACCAATTTCCCTTAGGAACATAGATGCAAAAATACTCAAGGAAATACTTACAAACTGAATCCAGGAACAAATCAAAAATATGCACCATAATAAAGAAGGCTTCATCTTAGGGATGCTTGGATGGTTCAACATACAAAAATCAGTAAATATAATCTACCGTATAAACAAGCAAAATAAAAATCCACACGATGATCTCATTAGATGCAGGAAAGATTTTTGATCAAATCTAATACCCCTCATGTTAAAAGTCTTGGAGATATCAGGGATACAAGGGGCATACCCAAACATAACTAAGGCAATATACAGCGAGCTGTTAGCCAATAGCAAATGAAATGGACATATGCTCAAAGCAATTCCATTAAAACAAGGAACAAGACAAGGCTGTCCACCCTCTCCAGATCTTTTTAATGCAGTACTCAAAGTTTTAACTAGAGGACTAGTTAAACAATAAATAAAAAATATAAATAAATAATAAATAATAAAAAAATAAAACGACTGAAAGAGATCAAGGGGATACAATTTGGAAAGGAACAAGTCTAAGTATCATTTTTTTTCTAGATTTTTTTTCCTGCTGTACACATAAGTAACCCTAAAAAATTCACCAGGGAACTCCCTACAGCTGATAAACACTTTCAGCAAAGTGGCTGAAATAAGATTAACTAAAAATAGTCAGTAGTTCTTCTATATATAAATGATAAATGAATTGGGAAAGAAATCAGGAGCAACATCTCTCACAATAACCTCAAATAATATAAAATACCTTGGAGTAACTCTAACTAAGCAAGTAAAAGACTTGTATGATAAGAATTTCAATTCTTTGGAGAAAGAAATTGAAGATGATATCAGAAGATGGAAAGATCTCCCATGCTCAAGGATTGGTAGGATTAACAGTAAAAATGGCCATCCTACCAAAAGCAGTCTACAGATTCAGTGCAATCCCTATCAAATTCCAACACAATTCTTTACAGACATTGAAAGGACAAGTCTCAAACTCCCATAGAAAAACACACAAACAAAAACAACATAGCTAAGACAATTCTGAACAATAAAAGAACTGCTGAATGTCCCACCATTCTTAATTTCAAGGCATAGAGACAGACATGTTGATCAATGGAATCAAACTGAAGATGCAGACATAAATTCATACACTTGTGGACCCTGAGTTTTGATAGAGAAGTCAGAAATACACAATGGAAAAAAGATAGCATCTTCAACAAATGGTTCTGGTCAAATTGGATATCTGTATGTAGAAGAATGTAAATATATCCATATGTATCACCCTATATACAACTGAAGTCCAAGTGGATCAAAGATCTCAACATAAAACCAGATACATTGAACCTGATAGAGGAGAGAGTGGGGAATAGCCTTGAATGCCTTAACATAGTAGATGACTTTCTGAACAGAACACCAATAGTGCAGTCAGTAAGCTCAACAATTAATAAATTGGACCCCATGAAACCGAACAGCTTCTGTAAAACAAAGGACACCATCAACTGAACAAAACAGCAGCCCACAGATTGGGAAAAGATTTTTACCAACTCCACATATGATAGAGGACTAATATCCAAAATATATAAAGAATCCAAGAAACTAGATATAAAAAACCCCAAAACGAACAACAAAACAAAAGAACAAAACAGAAACCCAACAATTCATTTCAAGAATGAGGTACAGATCTAAACAGAATTCTCAATGGAGTAGTCTAAAATGACTAAGAAACTCTTAAGGAAATGTTCAATATCTTGAGCCATCAGAGAAATGCAAAAACAAAACCACTTGCTCAACCATGTTCATTGTTGCTTTATTCATAATAGCCAGAAACTGGAAACAACCCATATGTCCCTCAACAGAAGAATGGACAAAGAAAACATGTTTCATTTTCACAACGGAGTATTATTACTTCGCTGTTTAAAAAAAATCATGAAATTTGCAGGGAAATGGATGGAAGTAGGAAAAAAAAATCACCCCGAGTGATGTAACCCAGAATCTGAAAGATAATTATGCCATGTATTTACTTTTAAGGTGATCTTAGCCATTCAACAAACGAAAATCAAGCTACAATCCGTCGAAACAGAGAGGTTATGTATAGAGGAGGGAGGGGTCTGGGGAGACTTTGGAACCTACCTGGGAGGTAGAATAGATTTTAAGGGAGGATCATGGGGCGGGGGATGAGGTGGGAGGGGATTGTGGGGAGGAGAGAGGAATTGGAGGGCACTTCTGGGGTGTGTGTGGGAAACCAGTACAGTGGAAACCTAATGGGAAATATACCAGGGCAATGATGACACAGAGCGGTTTCCAGGTGAGGTTTGATGTTGGTCTAGAACAACATGGTGTTTTGAGCTTTAAATTATCAGGAATCTGTTGTCGTTGTTTAAATCTTGGAAATGGATAAAAGCTTCCTATGTTTTCTGGGTGGCACGCAGAATAAAGTTTTAGTCTATAGGAGAGTACACACACGCCTGCTGGCTTCCTTCTGGACTACATTAACCCATGTAACGACAGAAACTAAGATGGGGAATATGCAGCGACAGGATGTATTGTCTGTGAGGGTACAATCATCTTCAGCCCTGTAGGAAAAGATGGCACTCGGACATTGTTTTCTGCTGTACTGGGTATCAACCATTTCGCACTATTAGCAAATCTCAGTATTCTGGAATTCTCTCGTGTGCCCTTAAAGATTCTTCCTTAAAAAGAAAGAGTGCGATTACACCGCTGTTCCTTTGCACTTCCTTGATTTATTACAGGCAAGAAGCACTTGCTCCAGTGTTTGCAGGGCGATGGGGCACATTAACCCCATAAGGAAGGTGGTCAGACAGCTTGTCAGTACATTTTGTTCCTGCTCTAGTCTGGGCTAGGTAATTCTCCTCCTGGGTTTAGAAGATCTTCTGATACGGTGGATGAAAACTGCTTCAACCCTCAACAGGCACATAATGGATCAAAAAGTCGGACAAAGCAGCCCAGTAGGCAGCTTCTGCGTCGCTGAGATTCAAACCCTGGCCTTGAGCCACCCCAGAGCTCTTTTTACCACCTGTCACCTTCACTCTTTAGTATCTCCCCTGTTTCTGTTCTAACTGTAGAAATTCTGAAGACCTGCAGGTCCTAGTTAATACTGTGGGTCCAGGAAAGTAGACTTTGTTCAAATCTGGAGAGCCCGCGTAGAGGGCAAGGCCGGGGCGGGGCCAGCCCCCGGCGAGAACAGTCTGGGGGCGGAGCCAGCGCCGTCGCTCAGGCACGTTGCCTTTCCCCCCTTGGCTCCGCCTCTCCTGTCTGTGTCCGCGGCCTCCGCTTCCGATAAAGTTGTTGTTTTGCCAACATGGCGGCGCCCATAGTGACTGGCCAGGTCTTGTTCGTGTAATGCTTGAAGAACGAGGCAGAAGGGAGCAGCTGGCCAGAGCCTGTGCACAGAAAGCCCCTACTGGGGCTCAGGAGGACGAGAGACAGGCCCCACTTAGCCCCAGGAGTTAAAGGTGCGGACAGGCCTGGGAGCCCCGGGACCGTGCAGTTTTCCAAACTGGGAAAACCCCTGAGATTCTAGTCTATAGGCTCTTTTCATCCATGGACCCTGTTGACAGCCTCGGACTCTTGCTCGGAGAACGCACATCTTCACATGGCTTTGTATTCGAATTCTCCTCTACCCCTCGCTCGCCCCGGGTGCCTGGATCTTTGCTCTGGGGATGGGGGTTTAGACCCAGACGAGGACCATCAATAGTACATCTTTGGGGGTCCCACAGTATTAACTAGGACCTGCAGGTCTTCAGAAGTCGTCTGGGTCTTACAGGCTCACAGCTTACAGAGAAGGTGGAGTTCCAGCTACGAAATAACTTGTCTGAGATCCTGCAGGAAATTAGAAATAGTAGCATGTGATTTTTTTAACGTTTGTGTTTTGCAGGACATGTTTTTTGACATTTGTGTTTTTGTAAGACATGTTTGTTGGGGTGAGGTGTGTGTTTACTTACTCGTAAAGGCTGATCTCTAACTTACAATCAGTCCACATGTTCAGCCTTCTGAGCTGAGTGTTAGGATCAGGGATCAGGGGCATGTATCCACCACTGTGCCAGACCTACCTTGGTTTCCTTCCTTACCCCCTGTTTGACTATTTTTTTGAAACAGGGTTTTATGAAGCTGGCCTTGAACTCCTAATCCTCCTGCCTCTGCCTCTAATTAGATTTCTTGCATATTCTTTTGGGAGCACGTAGATGCCGTTGTGTGCTTCTACCTAGTGTTCTCATTCTTCACCTGTTTCCTACCACTGCCCTAGGTTTCTCTGTTTATGATCATAATTTTGGGCCTATTTCTCAGGTCCCTCATATTCTCAAGTACTTTAACCTTAAGCCTCATGTGAAGTGAGGTCAGGTCAGGTCTAACTTCTTGAAAGAGGAGTACTGGTGGGCTATGCTTTGGGAAGGGGCAGAGGAGACAATAACCCAGCAAGTCAAGAAATAAGATGAGGCAGAGCTAAGGAAGAAAGGGTCCAAGTTGGTTGTAAATGTAAAATGGGAGTCACATCTTTCCCATTCAGTGTATCCACACCACCCTCTACTAAAATGGCTGCTTTTGATGCCAGGAAGAGGCAATACCTATTAGGACTTATGTGGAGAGTTACTTGAAATGGCCCAGAGCTGTGCCTAGGAAGTAAAAGATGGTTGAAATCTGAAAGTTATGTAAATTCATAGGTACGAACACAGACTGTTTTTAGTTTATTCCCCTAGTGGACAGAGTCAGAGGGTGATCTTGGACCTATGCCTAAGGGTGTGGGCTTTGTTTGTTTGTTTGTTTATTTTTTGCACTGCTCAGGATGGAACCAATGGCCTCAAATAGTGTCAGAGAATTACTCTATCACTAAACTATATCTACAGCCCCCACATTTACAATATTTATTTTATTTTGTTTTTGGTGCTGGGGATTGATCCCAGGGATATGCTGAACATCTGTTTTATATACCTAGTCCTTGGATTTTCTTAACAAATTTGTTTTTGTTTTAAGACTTATTTTTAATTGTCTGTGTGTGTGCGCGCGCGCGCGTGTGCGTGTGTGTGTGTGTGTGTGTGTGTGTGTGTGTGTGTGCACGCGTGCGTACTCACTCATGAAAGTGTGGGTGCCCATGCAGGCCAGAGGCTTCAGATCTTCCTGAAGCTGGAATCATAGGCAGTTGTGAGGCACCCACTGTGAGTGATGGGAACCGAATGGGGATCCTGTGCAAGGGCGGTATGCTCTCTTAACTGCTGTGTCATCTTTCCTGCCCCTTGTTTGTTTGTTTAAAGACAGGGTCTCGCTAAAAGCCAAGCTTCCCTACAACTCATGGTAGCCCAGGTTGTACTGGAACTCTTGACCGCCCCCCTACCTCAGCCTCCCAAGCTACTGGCATTCCAGGTGTGAGATATCACAGTTTCTTAACACTCTTGGCATACATACATTGCCGAGTTGCTTCAGAGAGGTGTTCTCAATTTACATCTACCAATAGTGTATACACATAATTATCTGCATTGAAACCATAAGCAAGATATTTGTTTTTATTTCTTTAATTGTAAAGTCGATTTTTTCATGTTTCTTAGCTTTCGTCCCCTGTCTTATCCTCCCCTTGGGGCACCAATGCCCCTTTTCTGGTTCTAGGGATTGAATCAGGGTTATGGGCTTGCTAAGCAAGTGCTCTACCACACTGAGTTGTACTTCC
The DNA here is from genome assembly GCF_011064425.1 of Rattus rattus. NCBI lineage: Eukaryota > Metazoa > Chordata > Mammalia > Rodentia > Muridae > Rattus > Rattus rattus. The sequence goes on from NC_046161.1 coordinate 114,488,599, forward strand.
ATGCCCATACCTTTGCCTACTTTAAACGTGTTTTTGTGATTCTTTCCTCATATGTGAACTCTTAATGGAGTTGTATAGCCTTTTGTCACTGTAGTTTGGGACAAATAATTTCCTTCAGCAAATTGTTTACTCTTTAGTAATTTGTTCATCTTTCTTTCTTTTCTTTAAGGCAGGGTCTCGCTGTGTACCTGTGTACCTCAGGCTGGCCTTGGACTTAAGATCCTCCTGTCACAGCCTCCTTAGTGCTGAGATTACCAGCATGTTTTACCCCACCAACTTAATACATATTTGGTATACAGATATTTTATGGTTTTGGAGTAAGATTGATTAATTGTGGTACTTAAAAAACAGTTTTTATTAGCTAAGTTTGATGGTGTATGGTGCCTGTAAACATTTGGGAGGCAGAAGCAGGGAGATCAGGAGTTCAAGGTCATCCTTGTCTGTAATGCTAGTTCAAGGGCAGCCTGAGCTAGATGAACCCTGTCTCAAATTCCCACACCCCTCCAAAACAGTGGGATTCATGTCAGTTTATGGTTTACGTTGGGGCTGTAATTTAAATTTTTCTCAAATATATTGAACAATTGGTCATTTTCAGAGCTGGCTGTGGTGGTATACATGTAATCCCAGCTCCGAGGTGGCTGAGGCAAAAGAATAGAGAATTAGAGGCTAGCCTGGGCTATATAGTGATATCCTGTTATTTTTATTTGGATGTACATATTTGAATATACAAGTATACACATGTTGAGTCCAGAGGTCCATGTTTGGTGTTTTAAAAAATATGTTCATTTAACTTTATGTGTATTATTTAATGAATTTTATGTGTATTTGTGTGTGCCTGAGTGTATGTCTGTATATCATATGTGTGCAGAAACCCTTGGAGGTCAGGAGACATCAGATCCCTTAAACTGGAGGTAAAGATTACTCGAGTGCTCTATAGGAGCTGTAGTACTCTTGTAAAGTAAGCTATCTCTCTGGCCCCCAGTGTTAAAATGTCCTCTCTCTCTCTCTCTCTCTCTCTCTCTCTCTCTCTCTCTCTCTCTCTCTCCACTAGTTTTTGTGACAGGGTCTCTCACTGAAACTGAAGCTCAGTAATTTTAACTTGGCTGGTCAGCGGCTCCAGGGGGTCTTCTTGTTTCCACAAGCCCCACCTCCAGTTCTGGAGTTACAAGCACACATGGTACCATATGTGTGGGGGCTTTTTACACTCGTGATGGGGATCTGAAGGTAGATCTTTATGCTTATGCGTCAAGCACCTGGCCCACTGAGCCACCTAAGCCACAGAGACAGTTCCCTATTACTTTCTAATATGCATGTGCTTTTCTTTATGGTCTTTAATTGCATCACTCGCTTGTTTGAGGGCACATGTGCCATGGCCACATGTGAAGGCCAGTACATTTAGGAGTTGGTCCTCTCCACCATGTGGGTCTTAGGGATCAGACTTGGGTTGTGAGGTTTGGTAGCAGGAGCCTTCACCAGATGAGCCATTTACCAGCACTCATCATGAGCTCTGAAAGCTTGTATACACTTGGATCTGTTCTAATGTTCTTAGTTCATTAGTTTAAGCAGAGGAGAAGTCATCAGGGAGCCTGTAAAGCGCCTTGTTCAACAGCCGAGAGTGCCGCTGTGCTTTCATATTGCTCCTGTCGATTGCTCATCAGCACTTCACACATCACGATGGGGACTCGAGTCCCAAACAGCGACTCCGGTCAAGTTGTATCTTATCGTCCTATTATCTATGTAACCGAATAGTCCAGAATGCTCTCCTTATGTGCATCTAGGAAAGAAATGTCGAATATCTGTCTAGGTGCCTGCTGCTAATAGTCAGTCTGTGGTTTCAGAATGTTTACTTAGTAAGAAAACCGTAAAATCCCTAACGCACATAGATAGTTCTAATAATACACAAGTCTAAGCCCTAAAAAGAAATGCAATTGCCTTCCTTATATAAAGCTGGCCGTATAGAATTGCTAATAGCCAGCTTCAAGTAGTTCATTCTAATTCCTATATAGTCGTATTGACCTGTTTTAAAATATCCAAACCCAACTGACAGAGCAGTTCCTCCCCCTCCCAGTCTGTCACTTATTCTACTCCTAAAAGATTAAGAGATGTTGAAGATGGTGGGACGTGGTATGTCAAGAACCTGTGCAGACCGACTTGTGACAGCAAGTGCCACAGTTCCATGTTCTGTGAGTGTGCACTCCTCTTTTCGAGCCTGTAGTTACCCCCTGGCAACCTTTGATCCAGTGCCTTCGTGTAAGTAACATGCCAAACCCCAGTAGACAAGGGAAAGATTTCAAGAGGATCAGCTGATTTATACCAGTTCAGAATGCCAGGTTCTCTTCTGTCTCTCTTGTCTTTTCACCTCTCCATTGCTGCTACGCAGCGAGGCAGAATGTTTAGGGTGTTTATTTATTTAGTACCACATTCTAAACGTATGATGAAATCTCACCTAAGCCCCTGAAAGGGGAAAAAGCAGGGAAGTTCTTCATCAAGGCTATTTCTGCCATTCACCCGAGGAGGGAACCAGGGAAATACCCGAATTATGATTTGAATCCTAGGTGGTTATCCTGCTGGACCCCTGCACGGTGTTGTAATCTAAGAGTTCTATAACAGAACCACTGCATCTTATGTTATAGGTTCGTCTGTCCTACCTGCTTCTCTGTATAGATGGTCGCTGTGAAAGAGGGCACTTTGTCCCTTATTTTTCTTTGCTAGGGCTTAGCACATGGCAGGCATATGCTCTTGTGTGTTACACACCCAGCCTGGGACTCTTTTGCTATGTAGTGCTTGGAGCAGTGTATGGACCTAAGATCATTCAATAAGTATTTGGCAAATGAAGAAACAAATGAATACGTAGTTTTCTAAGTAATGATTTTTTTTTTTGCTTAGTCTGTAAGGGTCTTTTGAACTCATAACACACACAAATATGAATATGAAAAATGTTAATTTTGTTTAGAATTTCTGGTCCTTCTGGAAGACCTGTGTTCAAATACCTTCTGAGCACATAGCTAGGTCAAGATGTGCTTAGAGTTCTTCTGGAGTTCAGAGAGACAGCAGTTGATATGCTAGGAGGGAGGGACTCCATTGCCTCCTACGCTGCTGGAAGGGTGTGTAGAAACTGGCCTTTTGGTGGCTTCCCTTTGTTTCTGTGAGGGTTTTGTATATTTGGTGTTTGGGGCATGGATTACCTTTATTTCTTTTTCATTTTTTAAGATGTATTTATTTTATATATGTGAGTACACTGTTGTTGTCTTCAGACACACCAGAAGAGCATCAGATCCCATTACAGATGATTGCAAGCCACCATGTGGTTGCTGGGAATTGAACTCAGGACCTCTTGAAGAGCAGTCAGTGCTCTTAACCGAAGAGCCATCTCTCCAGCCCACCTTTATTTTTTTCTAATAAAAAGTTGTATATAATTCACCAAAACTTCTAAAATGTTCTGTTAGGAAACGATTACCAAAAGAAGAAGAGAAATCATGTGAACAGGCAGTAAATGCTGAGCTGTGTTGATCAGAAGGACCAGTCAGTCTTGACTGGTTCTGGGTGGTGTATCTCATGTTTCTTTGCCCTCTTTTCTAGGGTCTTCCCCCTGAAGAATGGCATCAGCCTGTCAGAGGCTGAGTTTTTGTGTCTCTCCTCTGAAAAGGCAGCTAGTTAGTGGGCTACCTGTCATCCTATGGGAAAGAATAATTCCAGGGTGTTCCAGAAGCATCTACAGCGCCACTGGGAAGTGGACAAAGGAGTACACACTGCAGACAAGGAAGGACGTGGAGAAGTGGTGGCACCAACAGATAAAGGAGCAGGCATCCAAAATCTCAGAGGAAGACGTGAGTACTCTTAAGGGGGCAGATGCTAAACACCTGATAAGCAGCACCCTAAGGGAAGAAGAGTCTGCATGGTTTACAGTCTGAGGGGAAAAGGTTCATCATGGCATGTCAGGTAAGGTGTGGCAGACTGTCAGAATGTGAGGTGGCTGGTCACATCGCGTCTGTAGTTAGGAAGTAGAGAATGGACTGGAAATGGGGCTGGACTATAGACCATCAACTTCAGCAAAGCTCTACCTCCTAAAGCTTCCACAGCCATTGCAAATGGCACCACCAGCTGGGGATCAAGTGTGCAAACACATGGTCCTCTGGGGACATTGCACATTCAGTCCACATTAGTAGAGAAGAGGAGCTAAGGACTCGGACTCTGGGCTCACACTGCTTGGTTTAGGATCAGTTAGATGTTGGCCTTAAACAAAATAATTGAGTATCTCTGTGCTTCCCTCTTCTTACCTAAAATGGAGGGTGATAATAGCACTCACTTGGTTCCCAGGAGGATTGTTGAGAGGAGCAAAGGAGGTGATATAAGGTTAGGGCGTAAAAAACCTTCCAATGTGGTAGATATGTCCATGTTAATATTGTACATGATTGTGTGACAGGCAGCCCCGTAGTAGATATTCTGGAGCAGCTTTGGTTAGGGAAAACACAACAAAACAGAAGTACTAGCAGGTGCAGGGTCCTCTTTGACCCTGTGTGGTAGGATGGAACCCACGGATCTGACAGGCCATAGATGAAATTACCAGAGAGGCCAATGGATCTGACAGGAGGTAGCATGTGCCTGTTCTGCTGTGGACTTGGCCAGCAACCTGCTTCGCCACTTGAGCATCAAGGTCTGAGGAGGGCAGCCATGCTTTGATGTGATCTGAGGTTGGGGTCCAGCCTTCAGCGTCTCAGTAGATCACTGCACCTTGGTTTTTGGTCCCAGTCCTCTACCCTAAAGCAGTTGTATGATACATTTGGCTGCTATTGATTTCTTCAGAAAATTCTCTGCCTCCTGTTATAATTGGGTCAGAGCAAATACTGGAAGACTTTTATACTAATGGACTTTCCCTTTGTAATAGCAGCAACGGAATAATAATGACATTTGTGGAATTCATCAGATGCGGACAAGGCAAGAAGCTATGTCCCTGCTGCTGACACAGTGTTGGTCTTGCCTTTCCTTGTCTCCTGATCCTTACTAGAGTCACACTCATTCCTTCTGGGAGTGCGAGCTCTTTATTTTCAGCTGGAAAGTAGTTTTGGCATTGTTTAGAAAGAAGTCTGTAATTAAGAGAGAAGTAATATCAAATAAATAAATGAACATTGAAAAAAGAAAGTTGAGAAATTTACGAGGAAGACTTGGCCTTTCTCTTAACCCCATGGTTCTCAGTTCCTTACATTGTTTATCTTACAGGTTTGTTTTGAAAAATCAAATGAGAAAATGTAACTGAACATTTTGTGATGGTTTATATATGCTTGGCCCAGGGAGTGGCACTATTAGGAGGTGTAGCCTTGTTGGAGTAGGTGTGTCACTGTGGGTGGTATGCGCTTTAAGACCCTCACCCTAGCTGCCGGGAAGCCAGTCTTCTGTTTGAAGCCTTTAGATGAAGATGTAGAACTCTCAGTTCTGCCTGCACCATGCCTGTCACATGCTGCCATGCTCCCACCTTGATAATGTACTGAACCTCTGAACCTGTAAGCCAGCTCATGGTATCTGTTCACATCAGTAAAAGCCCCAGTAAGGCAATTTTCAAACTGAAGACTTCTAAACTGAAGTGCTAGATAGATAGATAGATAGATAGATAGATAGATAGATAGATAGATAGAGACAGATGAATATAAAGAAAAAAGGAAGAAAGAAAGGAAGGAAGGAAGAAAGAAAGAAAAGTCGTGTGCTATTTTTTACCTGGGACTGAGAACCCGACTGAATACTGGTGTATATGAAGCTTTAGAATTCACCTCACATTGGTATTATGTTTGAAATCCATCCAAGTGAGTTTTTAGAAGCCAAGTGTCTTGCCACCAGCATCAAACCACCATTAAAACAAACAAACAAATAGCAATAATAAAAACCCAAAACAAAAACTCCCACAACTTCTTTTACCATGTACTGGTACCATTTTCACTGGTTGAGTTACTTAATATGGGAACAGCCTTGAGATTAGGCATTGCCCTTAACTGGGGAGTTAGAAGCCGGGACCCAGCCCAACCCTCTGAGAGCCTTTGGTCTCTGAAAATTCCAGATATCAGTCATTGATGGAGAATAGACTGAGCCTGAGAAGGCATGGGAATTTGACTGAGTCCTCACAGCTCATGGCAAAGTGAGGGTCAGAACTAGAGGCCCTGCCTGTATGGGTTCTGTTACAGCTTCAGAGAGCAGTCCCCAGAGATGCAGAAGTCATGCTCTAAATCACAGTCTGATGGAAATAGGGAGCCAGCTCTTAAAAATCACCCTCTTCCCATCGCTGGCATTTGTACTTTCTCTTAAAGGCTTGAATCCCTGCACTTTTATGTAATTATGAAAATTTCCCTTTCAGTCAGATTCCTACTCAATTATAACACAAACTCCTGTCATTTCTTCTCTTTCCACCTCCAGATGATGGAACTCATTTCATTGTCACAGAGGAAAATGACTTAATTCACACAGAAGAGCACAAGGCAGGGACAGGCAGTAGGCTGAATGTATTTCTGCAAAACAAAAATGTTCGTGACTATCGAAGGCTCAGTAGCATTGCTTTTCTGTGTCTCTGAGCTCAGGGTTGGAGGTCAGCTGTGCTCGTCCATGATTATTTGATGTTGCCATTAATTTACTCTTCATTGAATAAACATACCAAAAAGGAGAGGCTACTGAGGAAGCTGTCTATAGAAAAGTCTTGGACAAGGTTGTTAATTAATATGATATAGTAAATAGTACAAGAAGATTGGGTGATTATAATAGAAGAAAATTGTTTTATATAATTACTTGAAAGTCAAGAACGAGAAATTGGCCAGGTGTGGTACAGGCCTGAAGTCCCAGCACTCAAGAGGCCTGAGGCCATCCTGGGCTACACAGCAAGACCCAGTCTCAGAAAGCAAACCTGAGGCCAGCCTGGGCTACACAGCAAGACCTATTCTCAGAAAACAAAAAAACCAAACAAACAAACAAAACCACCACAAATGTACATGTTAAGGATTTTTACTTCTTTTCTAGCTCCCATGATTATAGTTTTTTTTTTTTTTCCTGTAGCACTAAAAGTTCCCAGAGAGAAGCTGTGGGGTCTAATCTATTGCAGATAGGAGAAAGGGTTCAGTAAAGGAGACAGTTTTATTTTTGCACCCAGTAGAAAATAGCTGTTGTACTTTTTATAAGAACTTGTTCACAAGGGGAAAGGATTTTCTGTCACTTTGCCTTTTCATTCCCCCCCAGTGCTAGGGATAAGGCCCGTGACCGTGAGCTTGCACAAGCTAGGCAAGTACTGTATCATGGTGCTAAGTCACCCCCCAACCCAGCCTTCTTAACAGCAGTGAAGCCCACGAGTGTACACCAGCCCCTGCCTCAGGGCCTCCTCACTCCTGAGGTCTTCCATCCCCCACCTGCCACTTTGCTTATTTAAATCGTTGTCACCAATGGTGCAGAGGACACTTTGATTTTGTATTCTCCAGATCTGAGAAAAGCTTTAAAAAGTGTTCCTTCTCCAGGTGGTATTGCTCTCCTACTTACCCTGGTCATTGCTAGAGGATATATGGCGCGAAGAAAAGCTGTGCTTAGCATTTTTGCAGGGTGGTGGTTGGGTGGTGGTGGTGATGGTGGTGGTGGTGGTAGGTGGTGGTGGTGATGGTGGTGATGGTGGTGGTGGTGGTGGTGGTGGTGGTGGTGGTGGTGGTGGTGGTGGTGGTGGTGGTGGTGGTGGTGGTGGTGGTGGTGGTGGTGGTGGTGGTGGTGGTGGTGGTGGTGGTGGTGGTGGTGGTGGTGATGGTGGTGATGGTGGTGGTGGTGGTGGGTGGTGATGGTGGTGGTGGTGGTGGTGGTGGTGGTAGGTGGTAGGTGGTGGTGGTGGTGGTGGTGGTAGGTGGTGGTGGTAGGTGGTAGATGGTAGTGGTTAGCTATTGTTCATGGTTTTGTTAAAGATTTAAAACCTTCAATGAAACTTAAGAACTTGGCAAGAAACTGGACATGGCATAGCAACATGTGTCAACTAACACCTGAAATCCCAGCACTCTGGAGGCAGAGGCAGGAGGATTGTTGCAAGTTTGAGGCCATCTCATACTACATGTCAACATCCTGTATCCAAAAAACAAAAACAAAAACCTTTGCTGCAATTTGATTTCTAGTTCTGCTTCCCTAATTAAAGTTGTGTATTAGTTATTCTTGTTGTGATCAAATGCCAGGCAGAAACAACATAAGAAAAGGTTCATTTTGTTTCACAGTTTCAGAGAATACAGTCTACCATGCATGAATACAGTCTACAGTAAGCAAGCAGAGACAGATGAATGCAGCTACTATTCCTGCTCTCTCTTTTTTAGTTCCAGACCTGAGTCCATGGAACAGTACCACTCACAATTAGGCTGGGTCTTCCTACCTTAGTTAACTTAGTTTGGCTGACATGCCCTGAGTCCTGCTTCCTTGGTGATTCTAGGACCTGCCAGGTTAACAGTTGGTATTAACTATCACAAGTAGGCTCTGCCTACCATCACTCATGAAAATACAAGCCAGCGGTGTTTAGAAAAGCACCTCCCACACGTGTACAGGAAGGGGTTGAATTTTTCTCTCTGTTTGTGTTCAGTGCTTTGGTGCTTAGGCAAGGCCTTGGTATCTCCTAAAGCTCAGGAAGAAGTAGGATCTAAGAAGGGAGAGCCAGAAGCCGGAATTAGCAACAGTGTGACAGTAGATGGCCTGTCCTTGTTGACCACCAGCAGCGATGGTCACTCCCCAATGCCCCTTGGCAGAATTTGAGGCCCAGTTAGAGGAGCCTCCAGTTACCTGGACAGGATTTGTAAAGTCTGCTGGGGGATGGCTGTGTCTTTGGTAGAAGGTGCTTCCCAAAGGCCAACAATCACTCATTCAAGAGTTACTGTAGTCCTGTGGGGTGGCAGGAAGGTAAATATCGAGGTGATTAACACATAATCCTGGGGCTGTGCATGAAGTACAGCACTCACCTAACAGGTCTGAGGTCCTCAGTTCTCTCCTCAGCACTGCAGAACTTTCCACCAGAAATGTCAAGTCTTCCATAAGTAATCATCTCTGTGACTAGACCCATTCCTTTGGGCCCTTGTCCTCTGATGTGCATGAGCTCTTGACAGCATTTGACATCCTGCCAGTGGAAGTCTGAGGGTGCCCAAAGGCAGGGACCTCACGGGACTCTGTGCCCTGTCTTCATTATAGTCAGATGTGTAGATTTTCCGTGTTGTTCATGTTGCTGCTGCCAGAAGCTGGAGAATCATGTGACTCTGATCTGTTTGTCACCACTGGGACACAAGCAGTGCATGTTCCCTCCTCGTTTCCTCCACTTGAGCCTTTCTGTTAAAGAGAGACTCGGAATGTGCTGGTTAGACTTCAAGGCCTACCTGGTCTGAACAGGGGTCTAGTACCAGGAGACCCCGTTGTCAGCACCGGATCTCAGGTGGATGCAGCCATGGGGAGCTGAGCAAGGGACTCTAGTTTTGGAGATCTCTGAGTAATTGAACCTCTTCCACTTGAATAATGTGGATCTCTATGTTAGAGGCTCATTGGAAAAACAGTTCTTTAAGACCTGGATAGAAACTGCTTTAGGAGAGAAGCTTCGAAAAGAAGGAGAAAAGTTGAAAACACCTAGGCTGGTTAGCCCTTAGCACGTTGTTCTGAATTGTTGTGGACATTCTTTAGCTTAAACCAGGACCTTTGAATCTCGGAGTTTTAAATACATTTTTGTCAATTTACATAGTTGAGAACAGTTTTTTTTTCTTCAAGGAATCTTTAAAATGTTAAATTATTACCTTGAATAAAGCATAGAAATATTATATGCAGAGCTTCCAGAAAATACGTAATAAAAAACTTTCTGTCATCCTTTGTTCCTCTTTCCTAGAAATTAAAGCCCAAATTCTACTTGCTGTCCATGTTCCCATACCCTTCTGGCAAGCTGCACATGGGCCATGTCCGTGTCTACACCCTCAGCGACACCATTGCACGGTTCCAGAAGATGAGAGGCATGCAGGTAAGGACACACACAGTCGTCACTACAGACAGGAGTGAGTGTGGTCATATGTGCTCAAGGTAATGAAGAAAGCCAGCTCTAGTTAGGATTGGATGGCTCTAAGTGTGAACACAAACAGCTCAGTTTCCTTGTGTGCAGAGAAGCCTCGTAGTGAAGCATCTGGGTAAATGTGGAGCAGCTGTAAGGGTTTAGGGTATTATGCTGGGGCTGGACATGGGTGGGCTTGGGGAAGGCAAGAACAGATGTGGGTAATGCTGCTCCTTTCTCAGGAGGAGCTCTCCCATACGCAGTCACTGTACAGTGAAGCCAATGGTCAACTCTGCACCTCTGTAAAAAGTACCTGAGATCTGGAGATGGCTATTGAGAAAGAAAGAAGGCTTTCTTGTGGCTCCTGGTCTTACAGATACAGTGCATGATTCCAGGGACTCAGTGCATTTGGGCCTCTGCTGAGGATATTGGATAGCCATGGTGAAGAGCACCTCAGAGCACAACTGTTAACCCATGGCTAGGAAGCAGAAGAGATGGGTCAGGGTTCCCAGGATTTCCTTCAAGCGCATGCCCCTCATGATCCAAAGACCTCTCATTAGACCCTGCCTCATTTGCTGAGTGCCACAGGGGAATAAGCCCAGAGCTTCATAGGAACTAGGCAAGTGTCCTGTCACTGAGCTACATCCTTAGCTCCTCTTCCCAATTTTAGTTTGAGACAGTGTTTCTCTAAGTTGTCCAGACTGGCTTTGAACTTGAACAGGGCCTTCTGCCTCAGGCTCTGGAGTAATTGGGAAGCTTGTGCCACTGGACCCCACTAGTCCCTACCTCTAGAAAATTCCACTATTATCCAGTAGCACCACCCTGGGATAAGGCCTTTAACAACACCTTGGCCTTTGAGTATGTTCCTGATCCAAACTATAAAGCTCTGTGTAGTAGCATACAACTATAATCCCTGCACTTGAAAGTTGAGGAGGAGAATCAGGAGTTCAAGACTAGCTTTGGCTACATTGTGATTTTGGACATCACAAGAGAGATTTTCCCCCTTGTTATTGGATATTTTTTATGTTCTCTGATGAACATGCATTTATTTTATAGTGGGAAAAATTTTCATAGGAAAAATATTTGGGGAATGATAACTGTGGGGAATGGAAAAGAATCCCGTAAAGAGGGACCATCTTATCTTATTACATTTATGTTTTGGTAGGGGTCGCATGCTGTGTTACATACAGAGGTCAGAGGATGACCTGCCCAAGTCCATTTTCTTCCGTTATGTGGGTACTAAGGATCAGATTCAGGGTTGATGGCAAGAATCTTTGTTTCCTGAGCCATCTCACTGACCCAGAGGGGCCACCTGTTAATGGTCTTGAAAGACAAATGAAACCTAAAGAAGAAGAAAGAGGATGTACCTGTTCCTTGGCTGATGTGAGTCAGTCCCTTATAGTTGGTTATTCTCTTTCTTTTTAAAAGATTTAAAAATTATGTGCATGTTGGTGTGTGCATGTGAGTGTAGTGGCTGAGTAGGTCAGAGGCATCAGATCCTCTCCGATCTGGAGTTAAGATGTGGATGCTGAGACCTGAACCCAGGCCCTGTCAAGATCAGTAAGTGCTCTCAACCACTGAACGGTACAAGAGTAGAGAAAAGAGAGCTGAGCACAAAATACCCATGCGTTCATTCTCTGCTCTTAATTGTGGCTGTAAGAACCTGCTTCAGGTTCTTGCTGCTGTAATTTCCCTGCAGCAATGGACTAACATGGACCTGGGAGCTAAGATAACCTCTTCTCCCCAGGTTGCTTTGATCAAGGAATTTTATCATAGCAACAGGAAATGAAACCAACACAGTCCCAGAGCCTTCTCTGTAGCCTTTCAACACCTTGTCTATAAGATGGGGTGGAAATAATCAATCATTGTATCTTGCTTAATCACCCACAGAAAGCGAGAGGGGAGATCGTACAGTGGCTGAGTAGGAGATGGGGGCCAGATTACCAGGATTCAAATCCAGATTGTATGATCTTTATTCAGTTAGTTACCTCTTCAAGACCTAATTTCTTTGCATCTCTAGGATGAGGATAAAATCGGTTTTCAAGAGTAAAAGAGTCTTTAGAATGAATCTCTCTCTCTCTCTCTCTCTCTCTCTCTCTCTCTCTCTCTCCTCTCTCTTTCTCTCTTTCTCTCTTTCTCTCTTTCTCTCTCTTATTCATATATCTAGATCTGGCTATGAATGGAAAATTCCAGGTTACTTGGCCCACAAGGCTGCATGTCTCAGCTGGTCTTTAGTAGATGCTGGAATCTCTAAGAAGTAGGCTCTGATGTGGTGAAGGAATGGACTTGCTAGTAGGGTGAGGGCAAGCAGGCAAAGAGCAAAAGCTCCTTCTTCCATGACCTTTAATCACAGGGCATGGTAGCAACCAAGAGATGCCCTAAAGCAGTGGTGTCCAATCTTCCTAATGCTGCAACCCTTCAGTAGTTTCTCATATTGTGGTGACTCCCTTAGCCATACAGTTACCTTCATTGCTACTTCCTAACTATAATGAATCACAATGAAATACCTGATATGCAGCATATCTGATATGGACCACTGTGGCCATCACGGATTGAGAACCACTGCAGCAGACACACACTTGGCAGCAGATGTTATTGTAACAGGAGTAGAAACCGTGGGCATTTGGGCAGCTTCTTAGTGTAACTTGCTTGTGCCTTCAGGACTTCAAGTAGTTACTTCCCTTTGGCCTTTCACAGGCATACACTTATCACACTAAATGTAGAAATAAGTATTGGCAGGTGCCTCCTGTGAGCAGAACCTACTCCACTAGCCCCCAAGAACCAGCTGTGTGTGTCTCTGCTGAGTCTGTTTATTGATCATCTTGGAGGCTGGAGATCCAGTGTGGTGGGAATCAGCAATCCTACAAACTGGATTTTTATTCTGTTTGATAAAGGGTCTCAATAACCCAGGCTGACTTCAAGCTTGATTAAGGATGATCTTCTGCCTCTAGCTCCTGGATTCCACACTGGGACATTTTCACTCGAGAGCCCATTGTCGTTACATTTATTGGTACAGCAGTGGCCATTGCTCTTAGGAACCTGTCAGGCCCTGTGCACTACCTAATGTGACCTCTTGTACTTCCTAGGCCTTTAGGAAGGTTGATGTATCTCTTGAGACAACTGGCTGAACATTTTTTTGTTGGCAGAGGTATCCTATAAAAACCACAAGGTCATGTTATCACGTGCTTGTCACTTGAGAATTGATAGTTTATATTGCTGAACTCCGGTCTCTATGGAATTGAAAGGTATCAGTGTTATTCATCATCCTGGTTTAGGAAAGATATTTTTCTCAGTCACCCTTCATACTATTTCCTAAACAGAGGCAGTGCAGACTGGAAAGATGCTTGAGCATTTCAGAGCACTGGCTATTCTTGCAGAAGACCCAAGTTCAGTTCTCAAAACTCAAGTAGCTCACTGTAACTCCAGGCCTAGAAAATGAGACACCTTCTTACCCCCACTGGTTCCTGTACTGTGGTGTGCATGTACTCACACACATAAACAAAATTTTAAATCTTAAAAAGGAAAAAAACAACAACAAACCCAACACTGAATTAATTGGCTTTTTGCCTAAAGTCCAGTTTTTTCCCCCCTTTTCATTCCCACGTATGTAACCCAGAGTATTGCACATGCTGGGAATGTGTGCATTGCACAAGCTGGGAATGTGTGCATTGCACAAGCTGGGAATGTGTGCATTGCACATGCTGGGAATGTGTGCATTGCACAAGCTGGGAATGTGTGCATTGCACAAGCTGGGAATGTGTGCTATCACTGAGCTACGCCCTGGCCCATCAAAGTGAAACTAACTTCAAATATATTGTCTTTTTAAAAATGAAGCCACCTTAGTTTGATCGATGTATGCAGGCTTCAGGCACATCACTAAGCTGGAGCATTTAAGCAGAAGCATAATTGGGTGCCAGTGTTTAGGGAAGCCTGCCAGCAGGTAGGTAAGGGAGGGGGGTACATGTGGGAGCCTAGTTGTCTTGGATAAGATGAGATGTTAACAAGAGACGTACATGAAGAACTGGAGCCTCGAGGCAGCTCAGGGCCATGAAGTAAGGGAGTGTCTACTCCCATAGCTGAAGTCCAGAGTCAGAGTGGGCAGCATTGGTTTGACCCCTGTTATGCTACTCCCTAACTGAGGGACCCTGCGTAGTCACGTAGCTTCTCAGAATTCCACTTGCCCTAATTGATCTGACGGAAGGGTTTGGATGTAAGGCAGCAGCAGAGTGCTCACTTAGCTCATGCAAGCATCTAAACCCTGGAGCAGGAAGGAGGGAGAGAGTGAGAGAAAGAGGAAGGAAGGGAGAAAGGGAGAGGGGGAGGAAGGAGTGAGAGATGGGGGGTGTGGAGGGAGAGAGACACAGACTGATTTCTCCTCGGGTTGCTATGAGGTCACATTAGGTAGTGCATATGCCACGTGTCTGGTGCATAATACATCCCTTAATAAATGATAGCTGTAATTATGATTTATACTGATTGATTTGCTCTGAGCTGCTTAGGAAAGTGATTTTGCTCCATTTAATCAAGGAGTCCCTGTAGTCTTCTGCTGGGAGCAGGCTATAGGGCTGCCTTGGTGGAGCTGCTGCTGCTGCTCATTGTTGCCAGGTGATGCCTTTTGTTTGCCTCTGGCCCAGTCGGGACCTTGGAGATGAAACTGTTACATATTATTAGGGTTAATGTTGTGTATTAGCCAAGGCTCTCTAGAGGGACAGGAACAGAACTGATTGAATAAATATGTACATAGAGAGAAAGGGGAGGAGGAGAAGGAGGGAGGGAAAGAAAGAGATTTATTAGAGTGGCTCACAGGCTGTGGTCCAGCTAGTCCAACAATGGCTGACTGCCAACACAAAGTCCAAGAATTCGGTAGTTGCTCAGCCCACATGGCTTTAATATATGCTAGAATCCTGAAGAAACAGGCTTTAATGCCACCGAAGGGATGGACTTGCTATCAACAAGGGCAAGCAAAGAACAAAACTCCCTTCTTCCATGTCCTTTATGTAGGCTGCCAGCAGAAGGTGTGGCCCAGATTACAGGTGGATCTTCCCACCTCAGAAGATGTGGATTAAAGGTGGGTTTTTCTTCTTCAGATGATTTAATTAAGAAAATTTCCTCACAGATGTGTGCAGTCACTTGGGTTAGTTAATTCCAGATGTAGTCAAGGTGACAACCAAGAATAGTAACTTCCTACAGTGAGCAGGTGTGCTGAGCTGTCCTTCCTCCCTCTGTTTCAGATACTCTCTTTGTTTTTGTTGGATTTTTCAAGACAGGGTTTCTCTGTGTAATAGCCCTGGCTGCCCTGGACTTGTTTTGTAGATCAGGCTGCTTTTGAACTCACAAGAGATCCACTTGTCTCTGCCTTCCATGTGCTGGGATTAAAGACATGTACCGCCACACCTGGCCCAGGTACTTAGTTTAAGAAGATATTTATTTTACAATTATTTTATTATTGTTGTTTTTTAATGTGTGTGGATGTTTTGCCCACGCTTCCTGTGACATGTACCACTTGTATGCCTGTTGCCTCCAGAGGTGAGAAGAGGACATTAGATCACTTGGAACTGAAACTAGATAGGGCTGTGAGCTGCCGTGTAGGTGCTGGGACTTGAACCTAGCACCTCTGGAAGAAGAACCAATGCTATTGAGTGCTGAGCTGTCTCTCTAGTTATCTCTACCCAGGAACTATTTATCTTTACAGTTCCTGTTTAAGTCAGAGCATTGTGTGTGCAATGCCAAACTTGGTGAAAACTCATCAGCCTGGAATTAATGTGGGAAAGAGAAATAGACATCTCTTTTTCTTTCTTCTTCTTTTTCTTTTCCTTTTGTCAGGAGTGTTGAAGATGAGTAAGGTAGCATGCATCTGTCTATAAGCCCAGCACTTGGGAGGCTGAGGCAAGAGGATGGAATTTAGGGTCAGCCAGACCAGTCTTGGCTATACAGCAAAACACTTTCTCATAAAACCACAAAAACAGTGTACAAGAAGGCTTATTGGATGATTTGCTGGTTTTATAAACCGTCATATGTCAGTACTGGTCCCTAAGTAGTCCTTATACTAAATAGGAGGGAGTATCTGCTCTGGAATGGCCAGACCAGATTGGTGGATTTGTGTGTTGATTAACTTGATCAACCACCAGCTTCATTACAAACTCTTGGTTTCCTTCTGTATCAAATATAAAACTGATGTTTTAGGTAAAAACAGGCAGTGGACCTCTGCCAAATTCTGCTTTTTCTATAACTGTTAAGTCGTTAATTTTAAAAATATGTTTTTATTGGTCTAGTGTGGTGCACATACCATTAATCCCAGCACACAGGAAGGAATCAGAGGCAGGAGGATCATCCAGTGGAGTGAGATCCAGGCCAGCCAGAACTGTTACCATATTTATTTTATTTATGTGTGCACATGCACAGAGGTCGGTGCTCTCCCTCCCACCATGTGGGCTCCAGAGACTGAATCTGTTGTTGGACTTTTGCCCCAGCCACCTTGCTGACCATGGTTCTAGTTCGTTTTCCTGGTTCTTCCCATTGAGGCTAAACTGTGCACGTGTATGATTTTTGCATAATCTCCCTTTTCTCTGGTTTGCTTGCTCACTTTAGTTTAGTTGCCAGGTTTGTCTTTTTACTGCTCTATGTTGTTTTTAATGTGTCGTCTGGATTATTGACCCTGTCAGTGGAGAGCAGTGCAAACATCCCCTCCCAGGCTCCAGACTGTATTTTGGGAGACTAAAGACTATGCAGGTTACAGCCTGGCTCTGAGAGTAGGCAAGAATGGTAATTCAGAAAGTTGAAGGTTTTTCAGATTATGCATAGGGAGGAAATAAGGTTAAGAATGTCTGTAGCCCTGAGGCTCCCAGACATGTCCTTGTCTCTCATGGAAGCTGCCGGAAAGCATGTGGTTCAAGGTTGTTCCAGCACGGGGTGCGAGAACTGAGAGGTGTCATCCTTCTTAGAAGACAGTGACCCCCTCCATTTGGAAGCTGTTTCTTAGGCCCAGACTTTAAGCCTTGTCATTCTTCCTATTCCAGATAACAGGACAGTTTGCCCGCATCTGTGCCAGAGACTGGCTAGCCGGTATGACTCTGATTATGGTCCTCCAGAGCTAATCCAGGACCCTTAAACTGTCTGTAACCGCATTTTGGTTTTCTTTTATAACCATTTAAACTCTTTTCCTTTGTTTCATTTTATGTGAATGGGTGTTTTGCCTGTGTGTATGTCTACTGTGTGACTGTGTGCTTACCTAGTGCCCAGTGAGGCCAGAAGAGGATGACAGATCTCCGAGACTGGACTTATGGTTGGTTATTAGCCACCATGTGGGTGTGAGGAACAAAACCTACTAGGTTCTCCGGAAGTGTCTAGTGCACTTGACATCTGAGCCAACTCTCTAGCCCCTTTATAATGATTTTTTTCTCTCTGGTCTGCTAGCCTGACCCTTCTGAATCCACAGTCCTTAATGATGTACGTAATTTTTTTCATAGTGAATATCCTTATTCTTACCTCTGGTTTTCTCCCAGGTGTCTCCTTCTTAGAGGATGTCTCATGCTCCCCAATAAGTAAGTCCTTACTATTCTTCAAGGTCCACTTAATCTTCCTTGAACTATAAACTGGGCTTCAGTTCCGTAGCTCACATTTATCAGCACTTATGAGCAGAACCATAGACTACCTCGGCTAAGCTCACAGGCCCTCTGTGTTTCTATGCTCTTACCATGCACTGACATGAGCTGATCTGGTTCATGCCCTCTATGTAAGTCAGCAGTGCAGATAACCACAGTGTCCCCGGCTTGGCAGTCTTTTTAAGATTATCACTGAATGTGAATACTAGACATTTCAGAACCAGATAAAGGTACTTTGCGAATAAGCCTGATGATGTTCTGAGTTTACTCCTCAGAACCCACATGAAGGTGGAAGGAGAGAATCAACTTAATGAAGTTGTTCTATGACCTCCAATGCAAACAAATCTAAGCCTTGAAAGCCACTGGGGAAACTGGGTCCCCAAAGCATGAAGCTTTCGCCAGCCGGGTAGCATTCAAGCATTCATGCTCTGTAAGCTTTTCTGTTGTGAGTTTCTCACTATGGGTGGAGGTAGGGCTGGAAGTATTCACATTTTGAAAGAGCAGTCTAGGTAGCTGGGCCAGTTTTGTACATGGTAGATGAATGGCATCTCTGCTGGGTCAAATGGACATGGCTGTCTGGGTTTGACATGTGAGAGGGGAGTTAAAGGGCTTTAGCAGCTGACCTTATCCATAGGCACGTGTAGACTGGGTAAGCACTGTGCACGTGTGGTTTGGGAGTGGTAAGTCAGAGCAGTGATGTTCTGCTTTACTAGAGGTGATGAGCAAAAGAATCCTTGAGACCTGTAGCCCCATGGGTGTCCATGGAACTCCAGGACCCCAGAGGGGAGGCAGGAAAATTATACCAAGGGCAGCCTGGAGACTCTTTGTCAAAAGGCAAACAAATAAAAGTACTGTGTAATGCCATTTTGAGGTAACCCAGTTTCAGTGGCCCCAATAAAGCTTTCCTAAGATTCACGTGTTTACTCAAGGGCCATTTGAAGCCAGAATTAAATCCTTTTTCTACAGTCAGAAAAGCTGTCTGGCTGTTGGTTGCTTCTTAAACTTAAAAGAAGCCTGATGACATACTGAAACTTAGCCATACGGTGATTCTGTTGTGTTTTCATATGTTGTATGCACAGATGGTTGGAAAATAAATGTCCTGCCTCCCACCGCAGCTGGTGTCCCCAGCACCTTCTGGTCCAGGAGCAGGGTGATGAAGCATCAGAAGGACTCACTCATTACCTTTGCAGAGCTGGGCTGGGGCTAATTAGTCTCAGGCAGAAAGCCATAGCCTTGTGCAAGTACAGGAAGACGTTGAGGCTCTGTGTCTAGCAGCTATAACCACTGTGTGATCACCCACAAAGGCTAGGTGCCAGGGACATTCTCAGCGAGCAAGCAGCTGTAGATGTTACTTCAGTTTGCAGTCTGCAGTTAGTGTCTGTGATGTGCCCAGAGTGCATGGTGTGGCACTTAGTTCCAGCTTTTCAAATCTCTGTGGTATCAGGAGGTAGGCAGTGGATTTCCAGGCTTAAGGTTTCAGGTGTGGTTTGGGAAGAGAAGGCATGTTGATCTAGCACCTTCGTCAGAAAGTGCCTGACTTGGCCACCAGTCAGGCTCTTCTGTGTTTCCGTAGGAGCCAAGACCTTTGGAAATAGGTGCACTGTTTTTTCATATTCTGAAGTAGTTGATTTTTATATCCACTCTGTGATAATGGTGGTTTATTACACTGGCTAAATGAGATTAAACACTGCATTTCTCATTTCTTGGAAATAGAGTGTTGAACTCACTCCAGAGAAGCTAAGACACTGAAAATAGCTTTTCTTTGTGAAGCAGTAACCATGGTTCCTGGATCTGAAGCTGAATTGGTTTCAAATGTAGAGCTTTATTTTATGGGGGAGGGAGAGAAGCTGGCCATCGCTCCCAACTGGCTGGCCCTGTTCTGGAGGCATGCTCCTGTCTCTGGTGGGGACCAGATGCCTCAGTCTCCTTCCTGTCCACCCCCAAACTCCTCTTTGCATGACTCCCTCCTGCTTCCTGTATTAGGAGGACAATGGCCCTTGCTTGTTCTCCACTGCCTTCTTAAAGTATTTTAAAATTGTACATAAGATTCCACTTTGTCTCGTTTGTAAAATAATGAATGTAGGTCAGGCTGTAGCCACTCTCAGCCATGTGTCCTTTTTGCTGAGTCAGCTCGCCTTCAGCCTGCCTGCCAACCCTGAAATGCCCAGGCTCTCAGTTCTGGAGGGCTGTGCTCCAGATGCTAGCCAAGACCTAGCTCCCAGGCCTCACTCTCCTTCCAGCTCTGGTCTGACTTATAGAGCGCTGACACACACTACTACATCCTGGGCTAGCCGCTTCTGGTCTGTGAGGACACGGGCTCCCACTTGAGACCACACATGGAAATGCTCCGTCTGCTGTGATAGTAGCCAGCTCTGACTCCCACTTGGGACCTCACATGGAGATGTTGCGTCTGTCGTAATATCGAGCTCTGACTCTTTGAGAAGTCACAGGGGGTGGTCCATCCATCTTCTACAGTAGTAGCCAGCTCTGACTCCTCATTGAGACATGTTTTTACACAGTTCCACCCCTTCTATTAAGTTGTGGTTCTCAAGCTGTGGGATCATCTGCCTAGCTGATCTTTTGTTGTGACTATTTGATTTTGTGATCCAATGAGTTTAATTGGGGTAACTTACCAGTAGCTATTACCAGTGAGGAAAATCAGTATCTATTTCTGTCTTTTTGTCTCTGTCTCTGCCACCCATCCTTAACAAACACTAACCACTCTTGGGTGGTGGTATTTTGAGTTCTTCCCCCTTACCGTGGCTGGATTTTGGGCATAGGAAATCTAGGTGGAATAGTAGGCAGGTAAATGGATAATCAGGAGCTTTCCCCGTCACCCGCCCAGCCACTGCCCAGCTCCTTGTGGCTCAGGATCGTAAGATGAACGTTTACATTCCTGCCCTCACATCAGCCTTGGGTCTGGCCACTGCTGCTTTTGTCTCCTGGGCTCTAGGTGTCCATGGTGTCCCTGTCAGGTTTGAGCTAGTCGTGATATCCTGCTCTTTTGAATTTTGGGGTGGCTTCACTGTTGCCGTAGCTTCTGACCCAAACTTACATACTAGAGTATTTGTTGTGAAAATTAGATAGACATTGTGGTTTTTCAAATTTTGAAGTGTACTGATTTCTAATTTAAACAACTGTTACTTCTTGATTCAGCCTCTGAATATTTTTACATTTATTATCTTAAAATTATCATTTCTATCTTCTGCTACCTTTCATGATGCCACATTTTCACTGTTCCAAAATTGACATGATGGATATTTAAAAATATATCTTAAGTAGATTTATAAAAATAGGTCAAATATCTGGAAAAATGAAGCTGTAGGAAGCATTCGCATCCAAGAAGAGGTTATCTTAGGAAATAAAAAGGGGTTATCTCAGGAAATCGAGTGCTCAGGATGTGCCACACACCCCTTTATTTCAAAGGGGGCCAGGTTATTATGTTGCCCAGGTTGGCCTCTTACTCTCAGTGGTTCTTCAGCTTCCTGAGCAGCTGGAATCATAGGTGTGGACCTGCAGACCTCGCTGGGCCCTAGTATATAAATGCAGGTGCCCTTTTTTCTTTAGGACAGATTACCATGTTTGTACATGTGAGCTATAGGTATAGGTTAACGTATTTTAACTGTGGAAGTCCAGTGAAATAAAGAAAGCCAAGTCATTTTAAAACTAACCAACAGAGTCTAAAGTTCTTCTAGTGAATGGCTTGGACAGTCTTGGCTCAGAAGTCAGGGATAAGAGACTACAGCTATCCTTTTTTGCCACAGACCACGCAGGGGAGTGTGTCAGCAGAGGGACCAGGGCTTGGATTTCAGGTGGAGAACGGATTCGGCATGACAGACAGACACAAACTCGAGGTGTGTGCTGCTGTGAAAAGCTTTACTTCTTGGCACAGATTTAAGCAGTTAGAACAGGTACATCATAATTGGCAGTCATCCAGCTCTTATTCATCACCCCACCAAATGTCCCTTGCAAAGAGGAAAGCTGAACGTACAGTCTAGGAAACAATTCTCAGCTGCAAACAATAGTTTAGAAAACTGCAGTTATACTGCCAGACTTGTGGACACCAGATATGCATTCAGCATTTACCTTTGTTTTAATAAAGTTTAAACTCTATATTTATGGCCCCTCAGAATAATAAGGAAACTTTTGTAACCATTCTATAATTTCTTTCATTTCTTGCTCAATGTTAGTTTCTCTTTTCCTTCTAGTTAACTCTTGATAAGTTTGTTCAACTTGTTAGAACTTATCCATGATCTTTCTAAAAGAGTCACTACTATTCCAAATCATGCTAAACAAAACTTTCCCAAAAAGGGGGGAAAGACTTTTCTGGAACAGTCATGTTCTTAGTAGCTGGAATTACTTTCTCTCCTATTTGCTGGGAACTAATGGGTGCAGCAGTTGAGTTCATCAGGATCGTGATGGTGTGAGACGTTTCCGTCTCTGAACTCTCAGTTCCTGAGACATCTAAAGGTACATGACCATCTTCCCACACTGCTATATTCTGAAAATCAGATATTGTTGACAGCTTAAAGTTGCTAAGATCACCAAGGCTAGAACACAGAAGGCACCTCCACTGCAAGCATAGACCCTGGTCATCATCTGTTTGTAGGGAGACTGCCAGGACCTCCAGGAGGCCAAGCCGTTCCAGGCACACGCCTCTGTCTGGATAGAAACGAAGCACAAGAGCTTCCTGTCGCAGAGACTCCACTGGAGTGGGTGTGGCACTTTTTGTTTTGCATCGTTTGGGATCCAGTCTGTGGCTTTGCTTTTCTAAGTGCTTGAAGCCCAGAGATAATATCATGTGCCGTATTGTGATACATGATACCTGAGTTTTGTTTCTGAAGCAGGGTCTTAATGTGTAATCCTGGATAACTTAGAACTCATGATCTTCTTCCCTGAGCTTCCTGAATGCTAGAATTACAGATGCATGCAACCCACCGGAGTACAGTCCACTGCCAAAAGAACAGAGACGTTCGGGCACATTGCAGTGGTGCTGGCCTTTACTCTCCATCTCTCCCACATTGGGAGTGAGATCCTGCATCAAGGGAACAGGCTCCATAAGTGATCCCCAGGGCTTATGACCAGGCATCTTCCTGGTTTAAAGAAATTTTGCTTGCAGGGACATTTAGTTCAGTGTTCTGATGGATGATAGCAAGACAGTGAGTTAAAGAAGGACCTCCCACAGGGGTTAGACAGTTGAGTTTGTTAATTTTTGCCAAGAATCTGAAATATTAAGGAAGCTTAAGATTTTTCTAACTTTATGTTCATAGACTGCTTGGATAACATGTGACCTAATAGTATCTTTCATGTTAATTCCATCTGGAAATTAAATTAGAAATGAATAAGTTTGTTACATAAATCTAGACTTTGTGTGTGTGGGTGTGTGTGTGCATGTGTGTGTGACAGTGTTTCTCTGTGTTGACTTTATCTAAAAATCAGGACAGGGCCTAATAGAATGTTAATGGGCAGAAACATTGGAATAATGTCATTGGTAGTTTTGACAAAGATACCAAATGATGATTAAGTTCCCCTTTCTGCAGAACAGTTACACAACTAATGTGTTCTTCCCAGGAACTTGAGAGAATTCAGTGCAGTATGAGCAGAATGCAATTGTAGGCCTGGCAGTATGGAAGAACTCCTGAATAACCTAGACTAGGGCTTTTTAGTTCCTGGGGGGTAAAAACCAACACAGGAGGACTGTGTCATCTGCGGATAAATCAATATTCCAGAGCAGGTCTATGCCAAGGGTATTTGTTTCATGAGGCTTCCTGGCTCCTGGGGACTGAAACCCAGCTTAGACCAACTTCAGCAAAAAAGGAGTTTGGAGGTTTTTGTTGTTGTTGTTGTTTGTTTGTTTGTTTGTTTTTAACAGATTCTGGTAAAACTCACAGGATCCAAGGAAATGTTGCAAGAGCCCAGGCACCGTGGGTACTTGGACCAGGTCCTTGAGGTTCTTCTGAGTGAACTTGGACCCACCTCAGCTCCCATTCTGCTTTTTCAGATGTCACTGTGAGGTTGATTCACACTAAGAATTCTTGTGGGCTCCCATCACTACAGCAGCCAGCCTAGCTGCAGACTTGTCCAGGGAAGGGTCCAAACCCATGCTTTCCTTCTCTATCAGGGAAGGGTTTTGAAACTGGCCATCCACACCAAGACTGAGTGAAGCTTAAGAGGAAGCAGTTTCTGAGAGGGGCAGATGCTTTTAGGGAGGATGGGACACTGTATAGGTGAGCCATATTTCATGGGAGGAAAGAGACTATGTGCCCCAACTGGGTTGGGGTATGTCTAGTCATGTTTCCAGAGCTGTGTAGAATAGATTCACTCAGCAAATGTTAGAATTCTGTTTTAGAGATTTGCATTCATCATACTTAGGCAGGAGTGAGCTTCTACTAGACAATAAGGGCAAAGGACCCATGGTGAAAACTATAAACCTCCCATATATGCTATAGCAGGAGGGGACATTAAGATCAAAAGGAAATGTAAGGGTTAAAAAATTAAACCAAGAGCACTAAAAAAATAGAGACAATTATACTTGCATCTGGATATGAGCTGTCCACGTGGACCATAAGAGACAAATAGGCTTCAAGAAGCAAGGTCACTGATAACGGGTTGGCTGGCTATCTTTCATAAGACCTTTCCCCTTTGGGAGATACATGCTAGATACTGTTGCTTATTAAATATTCTTGCTTTTAATGCATTGCTTCTAATGCAGCTAATTATAATAGCCCAAGGTGTGTAGTAAGGAGGGCTTATAACAAACCAGCCCAATTTCAGGAGAGAGATCCCAAACTATAACGAAGACAAGTCAATAACCAAGACCACTGCAGCTGCTTCTTGGTAGCTGTGAGAATGGAGAGAGCCCCATACAATAAACAGCACTTGGGACACCCAAGAGGTCAGAAGTAGCAACACCAGCTGGCCCCTGACCAATGAATGACATCAGTCAAGACGAAGACTAGCACAGTCAGGGAGCCAAGGTAACAGCAAGACACCTGAAAAATGAAAAGGATGTGACCCTGACCAAAGTAATTGGCAGCTTAGCAGACCATCATGGTCAATAAGCCTGCATAAGAGTTGGACAGAGGGGCCCTCAACTACTCTTAACTGGGGGCAGTGAATGAATATCAGATGATTATTATATTGGTTGGCCTGGGGGGACATGCTGTGAATACGTGGGCCTTCCCCTGGTTTTGCCCATGAAAACCCAGAGAATTAACCATTCTCAATTGTGATTACCTCAGTCTTTTGTCCAGTCTCTGTTATTGCCCTATATGAACTGGGGCAAAGAAAATAGTTCTTCTGTTTTGGAGACTCCAACCTCCCTCTTGAGAGTTTCTTCTCACTTTTTCTTAAGTTCTTGGTTGTTTTCTGATAAGTCTTAATAAAGCCAGCTCTCATCTTACGTACTCCCATGAGAATCTGTGTCATTAATTTTCATTGGTGTGTGCACTGGCTGGATTTGTGTGTCAACTTGATGCAAGCTGGAGTTATCACAGAGAAGGGAGCCTCAGTTGAGGAAAGGCCTCCATGAGACCCAGCTGTAAGGCATTTTCTCAATTAGTGATCAAGGGGGGACAACCCAGCTCATTGTGGGTGGTGCCGTCCCTGGGCTGGTGGTCTTGGATTCTATAAGAGAACAAGCTGAGCAAGTCAGGGGAAGCAAGCCAGTAAGTAACATCCCTCCATGGCCTCTGCATCAGCTCCTGCTTCCTGACCTGCTAGAGTTCCAGTCCTGACTTCCTTTGGTGATGAACAGCAGTGTGGAAGTGTGAGCTGAATAAACCCTTTCCTCCCTGACTTTCTTCTTGGTCTTGATGTTTGCGCATTAATAGGAACCCTAACTAAGACAGTGTGAGACAACAAACAGCACCGGTGTACCAGGTTGATTGGTGTGTGTGTGTGTGTGTGTGTGTGTGTGTGTGTGCGTGTGTGTGTGTGTGTGTGTGTGTGTACTTGAACATCCAGCATCTTAGGTCCTTAGGTTATGCACAACTGTGTTGTGAAAGGTTCCATCACACTCAGAAACTCTGCATCAGTACTTTTGTATTTAGTACAGGTGCCTGTGATGTAATGTTAAATGAAAAAGGCAGGTCATGAAATATTTGTGTATGACTAGTTCTATTCCCTTAAAATCACACATCCTATATATGTTTGGATGAATACTTAGCCTGCATGTATGTCTGCACTGTGTGCGTATAGCACCCACAGAGGCCAGAAGAGGGCATGGGATGCCCTGGCACTGGAGTTACACAGTCGTTAACCACCCCATGAGTTTTGGGAATCAAATCTGGGTCCTTTGGAAGAACAGCTAGTCTCTTAACCACTGAGTCATCTCTTCACTTCTAACTATATTGTGTTTTTAATTTGTACAACAGCAAATGAAGAAAAAATAAATCTGTTTCTGGTTGACTCCAGAAGTGTTCTGAATATGGGAACTTGGAGAGGGCAAAAAGTCCTTGAGCACACAGATAAACACTGGAGAAGCCATGAAAGTTAAACACGAAGCTGTCCTTCAGAGGAAGGAGATGTTTACCGTCTTCCTCCTGGAATGCTGAGGACGGATGTAGTTTACAACCTGGCTATCCTTTGTCATCTACTGAGCCAACCCCCATCCCCTAGTATTTATGCCTCTCTTATCCCAGATCCTTTCCCCCTAAATTTTGAGCATTGCTTTAGGTCATAAAACCCACTCATAGGAGAGATGTCACATGTTCTTAAAACAGCCTAAGTGACTTCTTTGTATCTTAGGTTCAGGCCAATCCCGACACCCACAGGCATTCTCCCTAGACCTTAAATCATGGGCAGTATCTCTAAGTCAACAGAACTCATCCTTGTGAGGAAGCCAGATGTACTTTGCAAAGAATTTCAGTGTAAACATATCTTAAGTTCTGCTATACTCATGGGACTGAATTAATTGTTATCAGAAAGCTTTTTTTCTCTTCAGAATTCTGCTATGCTTAAATATAGTCAAAATAAAGCAACTGGTGTCAGACTCTCAAAGTTTGGCCCAGCACCAGGTACTGAGGTTGGGCTGAATCAAGTTTCATTCTCTCCTTACCTAGAACGTCTGTTTCCCTGTCAGCTGTAAAGCCTGCAGGGACAGCCTGAACCATCTACCTACCCCCAACCCCCACCACAGGAACTGACCTATTAAAGTCATAATTAAACCTAAATGTGGCTGGTGACTGCCACATCAGAGAGCACGGTTCCATAACTGGAAAATTCTGGCAAGAGATGGACATTTTAAAACCCTTGGCATTTTATTTCTCTGAGAGCAAAGTCTCCCTGGCTCTTGGTGTTATTGTTAAGCATGATCTCACTATGTAGACCAGACTTCCCTGGAACTCACAGAGATCTGCCTGCCTCTGCTTCTAGAGTGCTGGGATTAAAGGCAAGCTTGGCAGGGCAGGATCTTTTAACCAACCCTAGCTCTCCAGCCTATTCCCAGGGTTTTTATTTCTACCTTCAGAGGTTGTGGATAGAGGGGGGCTTCTATGTCCACTGGCGTTTATGTGGGTCCTGGGCATCCAAACTCCCATTCTCTTGCTTCGGAGGCAAGCACTTTAATTACTGAGCCAACGCATCTCCCAAATCCTGTTTAATGAACTAAAGTTTACTCTGAGACACCCTGGAGTGACTTTTCCTGAGCCAATGACATGTTTCAGTCAAAAGACAGTGTTCTAGCCTTCCTCTTGGCCAACTTTTTTCATATGTGAATTTTATAAGGCTTATATGAAGTTTTCTGGATATCTCAAACCATTACTCCCACTCACTGTCCAGGCATGAAGATGCCTCAGGTGTTATGGGATGATTGATAGAGATTCTGCATCTGGAATATGCAACTTGGAATATGTTCTTTGAAGAGTTTGTAGGGCAGAGAGTTGCTCTATCATTTTCTCTGAAAACTTCCTTTAGGCCAGACTCCTGAATCCCTGTTAACAGGTTTCTGTTAAAAATGAAGGAGGGTGATAGGCAAAGGAAGGAGGAATCATGACCAATGTCTGTCCTGGGACAGAGGTACCATGTGAAGAGGGCAGCCTGCTAGGGTCAGGCAGAGGGAGGAAGGTAGCAGAAGAAAAGCCGTTCCTTCCTGGTAAGGCACGGCTCCTTTCACAAACCCATTTTTATTTTTTCTCTTTAGTTCTCACTTTGCTCTGTTATATCAGGTTATCAACCCCATGGGGTGGGATGCGTTTGGATTGCCTGCTGAAAATGCTGCCATAGAGAGGAATTTGCACCCAGAAAGCTGGACCCAAAGGTAAGTATTTAAGACATACTCAAGTACTTACACATAGAGAAATCTTTTAAAAAGCTTTTAAAGCCTATGCACAAGAGAGAACAGAAAGCAAAAAAGAACACAAAACAACCACAACACTGGCAAATTGCCAGGATGTAAACAGACAGGATTGTGTGCACTGGTGTTTGTCTAGCTAGTCAGTCAGTTATGGGGGAAGGTGGATGTGTCACAGTGCACATAGAGAGGTCGGGACAGTTTGTGGGAGGAAGCTCTCTTCTTTCATCATGTGCACTGTGGGGAATCAGACTCAGGCTGTCAGGCTAGGTGGCAAACACCTTTACCGTTGAGCCACTGCAGCTCCTGACGCTTGCCTTTTAGTCCTGTAATCTGGAGAAGTACAGGAGCAGATTGTGTGTTTGCTTATTCAGGTGTTGTTCGGATGCTTGTTATGTAGAACTATTCTTTCTTGGAGCATTTACCTTTATGGAGGAAACGAGGAGGAGAGAATTGCATTTGTTCAGTTTCAACAGTGCTTCTTGGCTGCAGGACCTGAGTCTGAACCATAGCCAAATGCCACATTCTGTTTTTCTATGAAAATTAAATTTTTGTTTTCTTCATTTAAAAGCAAGGAGCAACTTAGTAAGATATATAGCTACTCAAGGCTGGGTGTGGCTTTCCCTTACTGCCCCATGGCCCAGACTTCCTAGCCTTCTCCCTGCTACTCAAGTACTGAACACCACACACCAGAATCTTCTGGGACCCTGCATCATCTCACTCTTCAGATGTAGGACAGTTCCAGGCCTGCCTGTCTTTGGAACCTTCACTGCCTCCTCCTCTTCCTCCCGTTTCCTCTCTTCCTCTCCCTTCCCCTCCACTGCCCTCCCTCTTCCCCTCCCCTTACCCTCTCCACCCTACTTTTTGTGTAAAATGCATTCACATGAATGTGCCAGCTGAGCATATGTCTCTTCCTGTGTCACCTTACTGTCCTGAGCAGGGTCTCTCACTGAGATGGAAGCTTACCACTTCAGCTCGTCTGACTGGTCGGTGAGCTCTCAAGACCTGCTTGGCTGTGTCCACCCCAAGGCAAGCCATGCCTGCCCTTTACAGGGATAGTGGGACTTGGGTTCTTGCACTTGTGAACCCAGCAGCACCCTTCCACACCCCCATCTCCCCGGCCCCTTTACCACCTTTTCTTGTTTCTACCCAAAGCTGCATGGCAGCAAACTCACTGTACTCTCTATCCATAATACAATTAATTCTACATTAATGGAAGTGATCAAAAAGAAGAAAAGAGGAAATGACAACTCTAATAAATAGATCAAGCGTAGCATGAGCTGATCCAGCAACAAGAATTACAAACTGATCACTTCTCCCTTATCCAGTTGAGAGCAGTTTTAGGTTCTGATAGATGGAACACTGTGTTATTTGTTTTTAATTTCCCCAGTTTATACGTAGAGAATTTTGTGTGTGTGTGTGTGTGTGTGTGTGTGTGTGTGTGTGTGTGTGTGTGAGACATTTGCACACTCAGTTCTGGGGCTTACACACACCAGGCAAGAGCTTCTTCCACTGAGCTCCAAACCACCCAACGCATAAGGGTTTGTTTTTGTTTTTGTTTTTAGTTGCTTTCAGACTTGCTTCTTGACCTAACGGTGTAGAACACAAACATATGGAAAGGCCAGGGTCACACATTCAAGAGGTTGGTTGTTAGAGTGGCCATGGGAAGACCAGAGTGGCACCTCGTAGATGGGCAAGTCCAGACCAGGGGTGTCTGCTAGCATACTGATATTGTACTAATTCTTAGGGATTGGTTTTTTTCCTCGCCAGGGCAAAGCAACAGTTAAACATCCGTGACTGAGCTAAAGTTTTTAAGTTTTCTAAAATATTCTTAAAATGTAGTTTGTCTGTGGTCCTGATCCCCTCTCAAAGTCAAACTTGCTTCCCTTTGTCTCACAGCAACATTAAACACATGAGGAAACAGCTGGACCGCCTCGGCCTGTGCTTCAGCTGGGACAGGGTGAGTCAGCTTTTCTTCCTGGGGCTGTTTTCAGGGAAGGGCCTGATTGAGTGGGGGGAAGAAGAAGGAAGTGACAGATCTCTGGAGAGAAGGCTTAGCACTCCACAAATTACAAAACAATCCAGAGTGGGTATTTTGCCTGCATGCAAATAATTTTCTGTGGGATTAAGCTAAGAGAGCTAACTTCTTTTTTTGACTTCATAATGGGTTGGGCCGTGTGTGTGTGTGTGTGTGTGTGTGTGTGTGTGTGTGTGTGTGTGTGTGTGTGTGTAAAGACTTTGCACAAGGGTTTCTCGCTTACAGCAACAGTTTAAAAGGATTATTGGAATAAACATAAAAGTGATTAAATGTTAACCTGCTGGCCCTTTGGGTGATGGACTGGCCATTTGTTTATATTTCGTTCTGAATTCAGAATTGGTATGTACAGCCTATGGTGATTCTGGCACGTACAGTCTTTGGTGTGTGACTCTTCCAAGAAGTCACACACCATGTACCTCAGGGTCATGCCAACCGTGAAAGGAGATCTTCAGAGGCCCAGCCCAGGCCTTGGAGGCGTAGGCCGCTGAGTAAGGGAGACTACTATTTGCCCGTGAGTGAAAGGTCTCTTTCATGCCATGATCCCTCTCAGCACTCACTCACTCACAGACTGGGTGGGGTTTTACTGAAGCACTGGGATAAATACAAATTCAAGTCCCTTCCTTTCCCCATAACCTCTGAAATGAGATGAGTGCAGTGGGAAAAGACAAAGGTGGTGTAGTTGAAAAGGCCTTGGCTTTTTGGTTTTGGTTTTCTTTTCCTGCTTCAGATCATGTTGCCTTGCACACCCAGTGGCGATTTGTTGGCAGAGAGTAAAATGAAAGGCCATCACAGAGCGCCAGTCCCTCAGGGGTAGCATTCATGGTTTCCTTAAGTGTGTGTGTGTGTGTGTGTGTGTGTGTGTGTGTGTGAGTGTGTGTGTGAGTGTGCATGTGAGTCTGTGTGTGTGTGTGTGTGTGTGTGAGTGTGTGTGTGTGTGAATGTGTGTGTGAGTGTGTGTGTGAGAGTGTGTGTGTGAGTGTGTATGTGAGTGTGTGTGAATGTGTGTGAGTGTGTGTGAATATGTGTGTGTGAATGTGTGTGTGAATGTGTGCGTGTGTGTGTATGTGTGTATGTGCGTGTGTGTGTGTATGTGTGTGAGAATGTGTGTGTGTATGTGTGTGTGTGTGTGTGTGTGTGTGAGTGTGTGTGTGTGAGTGTGTGTGTGTGTATATGTGTGTGAATGTGTGTGTATGTGTATGAGTATGTGTGAGTGTGTATGTATGTGTGAGTGTGTGTGTGTGTGTGTGTTGTCCAGCCCCAGCCCATAATTATTTTCTAATTAGAATTTTTTAAATAGGTATATGGGTGTTTTATGTGTATGTCTATACCGTGCACTTGCCTGTTGACTGTGAAGACCAGAAGAAGGTGTCAAATGCCTCGTAATTGGAATCAGAAATGGTTGTGGGTGCAGGATATCAATCATGGGACTTCTGGAAGAGCAGAAACTGCTCTTAACTGCTGAGTCATCACTTTAGCTCCTCAAATTCAACTTTTTAAAACAGTTGTGGGAGGCTCTTGCAAAGAATCAGAGTTTAGTTTTGTCTTAGTCAGGGTTCTCTAGAGTCACAGAACTTATGGGTAGTCTCTATAGAGTAAGGGAATTTGTTGATGACTTACACTCTGTAGTCCAACTCCCCAACAATGGTCAGCAGCAGCTGTGAATAGAAGTCTAAGGATCTAGTAGTTACTCAGTCCTACAAGGAAGGCAGGCAAAGAAGAGAGTCTTCCTTCTTCCAATGTCCTTATGTAGATCTCTAGCAGGTAAGTCCCAGATTAAAGGTGTGTACCACCATGCCTGGATCTGGGATTTACTTTGTCCCAGATGACCTTGAACTTAGAAATCTCCTTGCCTTAGTCTCCTGGCATTCATAGCCACTTTGCCTCAAGATCTCCATGCCAAGATCCAGGTCAGAAACTTGTATCTCCCGGCCTCAAGATCAGAATCATGGGTGAGCCTTCCAATTCTGGAATGTAGTTCATTCCAGATACAGTCAAGTTGACAGCCGGGAATAGCCACTACAAGTTTCTAACATCCACAGGACAGCTCACAACCAGGGGGAGCTGATCCTTTCTGAAGGTACAATACTTATGTGGTTTACTTACATACAGGCACACAAAGCACTTAATACATATAAAATAAAATTAAAAATTAAAACCATAGTTATAAGTATCCCTTTTTTGTGATTTCTTACATTTGACATTTTGTTTTCTTTTTTCTCTAGGCATATGAAAATATCAGTCCTAGATTATATTCTGCTAAAACATAGCCATAAGGTTTTTGTTTGCTTGTTTTTAGCAACACATGCTATATATAACCACTAAAAATATAAAATAGCCTTTTACATTTTCCACTTTTGTTATAACCCTGTTTTCAGAAATTTTAGTTTTTGTAAATGAGGGCACAATGAAACCATGGTTTCTGCTCCATGGGTAGAAAGAAAGGTTTATTGGGGATCAGACAGCCAAGGCTATCTCTCATGGAGGGAAGGGTGGCAGAGAGAATTGAAAAAATGGCAGAAAAAGCAATTGTATTTCACCTGACAGTTAGCAGGGTGGGTTGCATTGCTCTTGCATGAGGTCAAACAAACCTTGGAACTGCTGTCCCAGGACACTGCTGTCCCAGGACACTGCTGTCCCAAGACACTGCTGTCCCAGAACACTGCTGTCCCAGGACACTGCTGTCCCAGGACACTGTCGGTAACTGCAGAGCTGCCCGCTGCACATGAGTAGGAGCCAGGGCAGCCAAGCCGCTGTGCTGTGCAGAGCCTGTGTTTGTACCAGGTCAGGGTTTACAGTCTGGATAAGGCTGGGTGTCTGCCGAGAACATCACTGATACTTTACAGCTTGAAAGCTACTAAGAGTGTTGGCTGTCTATACCTTACAGCCTGGTAAGGCCCAGTTGCCACTGAGTGCTTTGTGGCAGCCATGCCCTTTGTCAACACAAGCATTTTTGTTTCTTTTTCTCTCGCTTTCTCATCTTGGCGTAATTTCATCAGTAAAGAATTCAGGGGGTTGGAGAGGTGACTCAGCAGGTAAAAATGCTTGTCATACAATAATAAGGTCTAGAGTTTGAATCCCAGCACATATATAATTCATATAACATGAGTCTTACACACATCTGCAACCCCAGATAGAGTGGGGTAGAGACAGCGTGATCTCTTTGGCTAGATTCTAGCCCAGCCAGCAGAACGTGAGTCCCAGGTCCAAAAACAGACCCTGCCTTAAGGGAATAGGCAGAAAGAGATAGAAGAGGATACTGGGCTGGGGATTTAGCTCAGTGGTAGAGCGCTTGCCTAGCAAGCACAAGGCCCTGGTTCTGGTCCCCAGCTCCAGAAAAAAAAAAAAAAAAAAAAAAAAGAGGATACTCAGTGCTCAGTGTTCTCTTCTGGACTCATATGAATGTCTAGGTGCGTGTTCCTGCACATGTGTGTACACATACATGAGGGGAGTGTTGGAAAGAAGAGGGAGGGTAGGAGGGGGAGAAAGAGAGGGCAGGAGGCTGGGGGGACATGCTTTGGAATAGCAGTTTACACATTTTGTATTTCCAGGGCTGTATTGGGATTCTTCATGCCATGGGCTCATTTGTTTCAGCCTTTCCTCCCCCACTGTTAGATGGTGATTACAGTTCAGGAATAATGTCCTCTTCATCCCAAACACACTGCCCCTGCATCCTTTCCTGCCTGAGTTCATTTTTAGACACCATGGTTAAGCTTACAGAATGAAAAGTCATTATTACTTCAAGGTCCTGGCTCCTTATTTTCGCATCTGACGAAACATCAAATAAGGAAGATTGAAACCCTAGACATAACAAGGCCTACAGGGTAGCAGATACATTCTTAAATAAGGGGTTTTTTGTTTGTTTGTTTTTTGTTTATCTTAAAAAGTACTTTGAGGCAGGTAAGTGCCTGACAACCAGGTTGGGGAGAAGCTTCCATTGTGAGAGCGCAAAGCTAGTTGCCTTGACAACATGTGGCAGGCACTACAAGCATTTGACTAAGCCAGTCTCCTTTTCGGTCCTTACAAGTGAAACCATTTGTCTGTTCAATCTCTAGCTCTGGGTTTCTGGTGTTCCCTTAGAAGAATGAATGCCTCCTGTAGGTGTTCCCTGTACTCCAAACTCACCTTCAAGGGGGCAAGGTGGAACCTTGGAAGTGAATTTCCTGTGTATCTCTAGATGTTTCAGTCATCCTGAAGTTCTGACCATGTCTTGGCACATGTACATGTCCAGCTAGGCCAATGTTTACCAGCCACTTCTCTTCCTCCACTGGAACCCTCGCCAAAACAAAACAACAAAGAAACAAACACCCCCAAATTTCTAGGTTAGGAGCCGGGAAAATGTTGAGTCACTAAAATGCTTGCTGTACAAGCACAAGCACCTGAATTTGGATACCCAGCACCTACATTACAATTGGGGTTAGGACGGGCATGAAGATAGGAGAATGCCTGGGATCAGCCCAGACAAAATGATAAGCTCAGATTAGTGAGAGACCTTGTCACAAACATAACGGAGAGTGGCCGAAGATGTCCGTCATCTCTTTTCTCGACATGCACATATCTGAACACAGACATGAACATAGACCCTACACACACACACACACACACACACACACACACACACACACACACACACACACTGCTGGACTATTAGGTATTTTTTTTAATGACTTTTTTTAAGTTTATGGTTTCATTTCTTGGTCTTTGTCTCAGGTAAAATTGTTCACACGGTGGCAAGTTTCTCCAACTCCTTGCTTAGTGGAAGCGTATGTAGCTTTTGTGGCCGCCACTGTGGCTGTGTGGCCTGATAAAGAAGGTGTTTGCTTCCAACTCCTGACACTCAACCATGCCTGAAAAAAAAAATGCCTTTACATTCTCAGGAAACCTAGAGAAGCGCTTGTGAAAGTATCTGTTGGAAGATTCTACCCTGGTGAACCTAAAAGTTTGAGAATGTTTCAAACCATACATTCTATCAGTGTTCCTTCCTTTTAGAAAGATGGAGTGCTGGCCTCTAC
Source organism: Rattus rattus (assembly GCF_011064425.1). Lineage (NCBI taxonomy): Eukaryota > Metazoa > Chordata > Mammalia > Rodentia > Muridae > Rattus > Rattus rattus. The sequence continues at coordinate 114,523,538 of NC_046161.1, forward strand.
CCACCTAGACTGACAATGAATTGCAACTGAAACTAATTAATCTCCTCTGTCACTTTATGGAGGGCGTTCTGTCCCTAAATGTCAAGTTAGCAAAGCTGTGCTTTGTTAGAGTGCCTTGATGAAATTGTTGTCAGTTGGCAAAGAATACTTACCAAGAAATGTACCAAATTGTTGCTTTTTGTCTGCATATGGGCAGCTCCTAGGACCTTGAGTACTATGGGTTGGAGAAATTGTCAAGATACCAGGTACATCTATCTCCCTCTCTCTCTCTCTCTCTCTCTCCATCTCTCTCCCTCCTCCTCTCTCCCCCCTGCCCCTTCTGAAAAGGAGCTATTTTCAATAAGGAAGACAGTGTCTTCAAAACTGTAGGCCCCAATCTCCCTGCTGTTAATATTCTAAATTTTCTTTCAGAAATGTAGAAGTGAACCTTTCAAATCACTTAAGAACTTAACTTGTGGCCTTGGTTTGGAAAGCAAGACCTTTAAGAAAAAACCACACACTGTAAAAGCACAGTCGGTGCCTGGCATTTGTCAGTTTTGGTTTTCTTTAAATGTTCATTTTAAGCCTAAAGATAGTCCTGAGTGGAAGAACATAATCACATGAAAATGAGTGCTTAGACAAATGTTGGGTTCAAAATTAATTAATTACCCTGATATTAATACCTTTTCCTTCAATTCTGCAAAGGGGTGAGCAAGGAAGAAACAGGAGATGCAGATAGAGATGGAAACTGACAGATTTCGGAAGGAAGAGGAACACAACAAAGAGGCCAGGGGAAGGCCACAGGGGTTTCAATAAGCCTGGCTGAAGGACTGGGAATGATGGTCCAGAAAGGAGGAGGGAGGCCACATAGCCTAGTGTGGTCCTGACAATGTCTGTCAGGAGTCAGGGAAGGATGCAGCAGGACCCTGGCCTCAGAAGCTGTGAACGTAAAGGTGTCAGCAGGCTTGCTTCTCTTTACCCAAAGGGGCAGATGGGAAGGAATGGGGTAGACAGGCATGGATGAAATGTTGAGGAAGATGGTGAGACCGTAAAAGTCCTCAGAATTCTCAGAGGTGGAGGAAAGGTCATCTTCCTGGACCTGAGCCCAGCAGTGTAGAGCCGGACCTGGAATGCCAGCTCTCCCTGTCATTCTCTTCTCTGGAAAGCCCTCTGTGAGTCTGTAGAGTTGAGTTATGAGTGAGTGCATGTGCATAGTGGCAGATCCATTTTTTCCCTCTAACCCCCTTGCCTACTGGTGAGTGTCTTAGCATAAAGACCCATCAGCTGACCTGGTGGCAGTGGTGGCACAAGCCTGTAATCCCAGCAATCAGTCGACAGAGGCAGACAAGTTTCTCTGAGTTTGAGGCCTGCCTGGTCTACAGAGTGAGTTCCAGGACAGTCAGGGTTACAGGAGAAACCCTGTCTTGGAAAATTAAAAAACACAACCCAGTAGGTGACCTTATTCGGTGTCTTGTCACTGCTGAATTAAAGAGAGCAGAAGTATACTGCTGAGCCAGTATGACATCAGATCACTGTGTCTCCTTCCCAAAGGGTTCCGATCTGGAAATTGCTAATGATGAACACAGTTAGTTCTCCATTTGTCTTTGGGGTTTTGCAGACTGTGCACACAGATTTCTTAAACCACTGTACAGTGTGTTAGGGAAGCTCTTCTCAGATGAACTGCTGTGAATAAACCAGGAGCAATGATATACTCCATTCTTTAAAAACATGCTTTATTTATAAAATTATCTAACATTCTGCCTTAGGCCAGAGTTGCTTTACCTTGCTTTGTTTTGTAAAAGAGCATCATGCTGTAGATCAGGCTAGCCTGAAACTCACTATATAAGTCAGGCTGGGCTCACATTCATGGGAATTCTCCTGCCTCAACCTCCTGAGTATGGAATTATGGGTGCATGTTACCACATCTGGCTTTGACTGTTTTGTCAATATGATGACCTTTAACCCCTGGAATGAATGTTTTGTTTAATGAAGACTCATGAACCTTCAGTACACACCTGAGGGGTTGACAGTATTGGAGAGTCAGCTTGATCCTCATCAGATCCCTTCATTCTTACAGTGGTTGCAACATCTGTGTCAGAAAACACTATTAAGGTCAGAGAGAGTCATCTGATTGCGGTGGTCCAGGTCATCCAGGGCTGGGGCTTCTGCCTGTAGCCCTGCACACCTCCATTTCCTCAGAGTCTGACAGAGTGAGAAGTGCATAACATTTAGGAGCATGAATAACAAGTCTAGACAGTCTGCACTACATCCTGAATGAGGGAAAGACATTTGGCCTTTAAGCTTTAGCCTAGTTTGGTGGTGGACTGTTCCTCACTTGTCCTTGTCACCAAGTCATTAGCCTCTCTTATTAACAACTTTTCTTGAGGTTTACTTCTTGTTTGGACTTGGGTGGCTGAGCTGGGTCTCCAGTGAAGGCTCTTCTAGGCCCAGGCTAGAAGCATGTGTGTGAAAGCAAGCACACTTCCCCGGTGAGCCATCTCGCTGGCCTTCTCGCTGGCCTCTCTTCCCGTCCTTGTACTGGGATTGAACCCAGAGCCCCTTGCATGCTGCACAAGCTCTACCACTAAGCTCTGTGGTAGCTGCCTTTCTAGCACCAGCACCCAGCTCCTTACCCTCACACTTATCCTGCTGCCTCCATCTTGTGAGTAGGTCACTGTCCTTTACTACTTCTCTTTCTTATCATTAACTGTGAAGTGAATGTTTGGAACTCACTGTGAAACCCAGGCTGGCCTCAAACTTTCAGTCTTCCTGCCTCAGTCCCCTGCTATAAGCTTTCTATGGACAAAGAGAAAAAGGAAAAAGCCCCAGACAAAAACCACAGGAAGAGCTAGGAGACCAAACCAGGACTGTGCTAAGCTGTATCACACTTATGTCCCTTTTCTGCTGGGGATTGCTGAGGGACCTCTGAGTGTCCCTCCCTGACATCACACTCCTCTAGATATTTCTAGAGCAAGGAAGGAGTCGCAGAGCACCAGATGGGTTCTGAATGCCACGGTCCTAACATCCAGTGCAGATCTTCTTCTGTACCTTAGACATAATCAGGCTGTGCTGCCTCAGCCTCTTGGACATCGTCGATGCCAAACTATTGGGACACAAGTCACTGTGACATTGGCTTAGATGTTATTCAATGTCATTAGGTGAGGATGGTTGGTTTCCAAGAGGTTGCTTTGACCCTCTTTGTGTTCTGAAAGAGCCTATCTTTTACCTTGGGTCCTATAAATCTATGAAATATTTTCAACACCAACCTCAGACAGTGTAAAGTGTAGGATTGCAATGTGGAGGAGCCACTGAACTGAGATCCCAGATAGACAGCTATATGGTGCTCTCTGGAGCGCACAGGATATAAAAGCTGATACCTTGATAGAGATCTATGTGGAGTGATCTGCTTTTAGAGCTGTGCACTTGAATTACCTGACTTTGTGTTAATGCAGGTGTGGACTTACTTGTGTATGAGTGATTTTCTGCATGTGTGTATGTGCACCACGTGCATGCCTGAAGAGGGTTCAGATCTATTAGAACTGACTTACAGACAGGTCTGAGCTGCCAAGTACATGCTTGGGACTAAACCCCAGTCCTTTGCAGCAAGTGCCTTTAACTGCAGAGACACCTCTCATTTGAAAACAGGGAACTTAGGGGCAATCAGTCTTACTTGCTTTTTCTGATGATCTCACCAAGAAGTCTTACCGACTGGTGCCATCCATGCCTTTGGACAGATGAGGATGGCAAGGAGCCCCACCCTACAGATGCAGGGTGCCTGAGTGGGCCCTGCAGATGTGGTTGAATCTGGATATTTGGGTTAGATTCTAAATGATCTTTAGATACTTCTGTGTTGACATCTGTTTTGTGGGAGGGAATAAACCAATGTATCAATAACCACATGCCTTTCTGACTTTAAAACAGAAACATTTATTACATGAAATTTTCTAAGTCAGACTGCCACTTGGGGACATATTAAATTATTTAAAATTTACATATCCCCCCCCCAATCACTTGTCCCTAGCAAACAGCATTTCAGCCCTGACCTGTGTCTGGTGTGCGGTTCCTGGTGATTTGCCAGTCATATTCAATGGAAAAGCCAAATCTGATGGAAGAGAGAAACTCAGAGAATGGACTAGCCCAGGAGATGAGATTCAACTTTCTTTGTCACTTTTGTGGACTGCCCACTAAAGAGTTGTCTGTCTAATGTTCCTTTGATCTGCCTGTAGCTTCAGACTGAAAATGAAATAATATAAACCTTTAGATCAACATTACTCTATTAACATTTAAAGCTGAAAACAGCACAAGGTGCCTCATTCCTGTAATCCTAATACTTGGGAGGGTTAAGACAGGAAGATTACCCCGAGTGTAAAGCTATCCTGGTTTATATACAAACCCTTTCCACAAAAATGAAAACTATGTATAGCTAGATAACTCAAGGGGACTGTTTGTTTTGTTTTTCAAGACAGGCTCTTTCTGTGTAGCCTTGGCTGTCTGGAACTCACTTCGTAGACCAGACTGGCCTTGAACTCAAAGAGATCCACCTGCTTCTGTCTCCTGAGTACTGGAATTCAAGGTGTGTGCCACCACCGCCAGGCTGGCAAATCACCAGGAACCTCACACCAGACACAGCAGACTCTCTTTTATATTAGCTCTGTAGTATTAACTCACATGTCTACTAGTTGATGAGTCTGTGTGCATGTATGTGCTTTGTCTGTCTCTGTCTCTGTCTCTCTCTGTCTCTCTCTGTCTCTCTCTGTCTCTGTCTCTCTCTGTCCCTCTCTTACACACACACACACACACACACACACACACACACACACACACACACACACACACACACAATGGTGACAAAGAGTTATTTCTAGACATTGCCAGATAATACCCAGGGAACAGAATTTCTACACTAGAAAGAAGAGAGGGCCTGTTAATATTTTCATGGGTATTAAGCCCAATGGCCTCTTGACTGTAGAACTGTGTTTTGAGTAAGTAGTTCACAGTGAATATCTAAAAGGAAGGTTTGGATTTTTAGTTAATTGGCTAAACTAAAAGCTTTTTAAGTGATATAATTTAAAAAAATGCCTTTGATGATTTTAGAAGACTAGAATTTTCTTTTGTTCTAATGGGTAAATCATGGAAGGCTCCAAAGGGAATCTTGTGATTCTCAAAATGTACATTGTTTGACTTAGTAATAAGAAGCTGGCCTACCACAGTAGGAAGGTGCAGCATGGGGAGCCACAGTAGTCTCCTCGGTCCCCGTCCAGTTCACAGCAGTGGCCTGGCCACGCGGTAGCTATCATTATGTCTTCTGTTGGTGGCAGTTGCAGAAGCAACAGATAAAACAGGTCAAGTCTGCATGGGACGTCAGGGAGAAAGTGGGGGTGCAGACTCTTTCACCTTGAGCTAATGATGCCCAAAGGAGCACAGGTAGATGGTCGGCTAGATGAAGACTCACTCTACCCTTCCTTTTCTACTTCAGGAAAACTGATTTTCAAAACCACAAACCTCGTTGAAGATAATGCTGTTCTGTTGCTATGTGAATTTTACTCAGTGTCTAGAAGCAGATCCAAGGGCTTAGAGAGTACATTATAAGACATTCTTTATAAAATATTTTCATTACAGTGCATATTCATTATAATCCATTATATTACATTAATTGGAAAGATTTGATATTTCATTATGAGCAACTCAAACAAATACAAAATAAAGTGTTAATGTTTAACTTTTTAAGATTTAAGTTTGACTTTTTTACATTTGCTTTATGTACTTCCTTAAAACTGTAGTGGATAAAGGTTTTTTTAAAAAAAGATTTCTACAATAACATGGTCTAATATATTTCTCATAATCCTCACCCATTCTACCCTCCAATTCAATTCTGTTCTCCCCGTGTGTTTGTGACTACAGTGCTCTGAGAGTTTAGCTGTGAAACTTACATGAGGTGTACAGATTTGCTTTTGTATATAGACTCTCATGTGTCTGGTGTATTCTTAATTCAGCAGCATCGTGTTGGAGAACATAGAATGATGAGTAAAACAGAATAGAAGATGACTCTTGAAATATGTTGATTAAAAATGGAAGTTTTTAAAGGTATTTGTCTAGAAAACTAAAGAGAGCAAGTCTGTGCCACACTAGCAGATCAGGGCTGAGAAGGCAGCATTGGCATGATAGCGGGATCTGGGGAGGCGAGCTGCTCCCTGTCTGCTCGCCTGACCCTTGAGCTGGCAGTGTCCTCATGCCTGGCCCCTATCTATCAGGTGCCTGTGGAGTCCTGGGTGCTCATGACTCACGCATGTGGCAGAGAAACCACAGCTTAGCTTTTGGCGGAGTCCAGGCTTGGAACCACCATTAGATTGGCAGATTTGTCTGTGACTCATGATGGGGAGATGGAGCTGGTAGTCGGAGTTGAGCTATTTTGCATCTTTAGAAACTTTTGTTTATTTATTTTATGTATATTGGCGTTTTGCCTGCATGTATGTTTGCACATTACTATAAGACATCGAGTTCCATGAGACTACAGTTATAGATGGTTGTGAGCCACCATGTGGGTGCTAGGAATTGAACTCAAGACCTTCTAGAAGAACAGCCATTTCTCTTTGCTAAGCTATTAATTGCTAAGCCAACTCTCCAACCCCTGTTCTGCATTTGTAAAAACTTGTTTTCTGGGCTGAGGTTACGGCTCAATGTTGGAGCACTTGTTAGCATGCCTGGGTTCTGGGTTTGATTCCCAGTAACACCCAGATAATGTAATTGTTTTTTAAAAGTAGGACTCTGCTACTTAAAACAGCAACAATAACAAAGCACGTATAGAACAACCAAGAAAAGCTAGGAAAACAACCAAGAAAATGCAGCTCAGTTGATAGAGTCCTCACCTAACATGCATGAAGCCCTGGCTTTTAAAATTCTATATTAAACTTGTTTTTTAGGCAGAAAGTACACTTTAGGAACTTTTGGTTAATCTCCCCATGTAGACAATAGCTTAATTCATATTATATAATAAAAAGAAAAATAATGAGGCTACACAAGCTATTAGACCTAGGATCTATGTAGACAAAAGATTTATTCTGAAATGAGAATCACATCGCAATGAACAAGTACTCTGACATTCACGGTCGCTTTTCAGATGAGCTATATTCTTGGCCCCCAGCATGTGTTTATCCTAGCAAAAAATGTTCCTAGCCGGATTGGAAGGATGGCTCGGCAGTTAAGAGCGTTTGCTGGTCACCCAGATGGCCCAGGTTCAGTTTCCAACACCCATATCTGGTGTCTCACAGCCACCTGTAACTCCAGTTACAGGGGATCTGACAGCGTCCTCTGGCCTCAGTCAACAACAGCACTCGTGTGCATATACCCCACACCCACACACAGACGAAAACTATTAAATCTTTAAAAACAGTTCATAGCTGTTTCCTGTACTGTAACTTCTTCCATGGATGATAGGCAAGCGACCTGAGACTCTTCTCATTGAACACATCTAGAAAAGATAGGGGAGACAGTTCAAGGACATCATCTCTTTCTTCCCAGCATGAATGGCTTCTTCACTCACTTTTAGTGGAAATAGGTTGGTAAATGCTTTGCAATTTAATTGCTTTTAAGAACCAAATCTCTTAAGTTGTTGTGTGTGTGGTGGAGTGCCTGACTGTGCATTTATACCTCTTCCCTTTTGGGCAGGAAATCACTACGTGTTTGCCAGATTACTACAAATGGACTCAATACCTGTTTATCAAACTCTACGAAGCTGGACTTGCCTATCAAAAGGAGGTAAGTTCAGCTTCCCTTTTAAAATTTTATAAATCCTCTCCATCTTAGAATCATCACCACTAGCCAGGTGTGGTGGTGCACACCTTTTATCTCAGTATTTGGGAGGCAGAGGCAGGCAGATCTCAGTGAGTTCAGGCCAGCCTGGTCTACACAATGAGTTCCAGGACAACCAGAGCTACATGGTGAGACCTTGTGTCAAAAATATCAAAACAAAACAAGAATTCTAACTTTTAAGTGAGAAACAAAGTCCCGTTTGTACATAATGGTAAAAATGAAGGCCAATTCAGGCTCACAAAATCATTTGCAGCAGGCTGAGCACTACCAAAAGTAAAGAACTATTTAGTCCTTTCTTTTTACCTCCTGGAATCTCCCTGATATTAGTGATAATAAAAGATGAGCCAATTTTCTTAGGTTTATGAATCTGAAACTTTTAGGTCCTAGATACTTACTACCCTGGTCGTGTTGTCTCTATACACTTTATGAGGCAAAGACCCAGGGGACCCCATGTTAGAGAAAATAAACTGTTCAGTGCTCGTCTTTCCATCTGATGCCAGACGGCATAACTTCAACTGTCTTGTGACTCTACTACTTGCAGTCGTAAAATCATAACCCAGATTATGGCTCATGGCTAACCTCTCCCCACCCTGACTTTCATGTAAGTGTGGGAAACATCCAACACATCTTGGAAAAGCCACTGAAGAGAGAACATAATAAAGGCCCTGACTGTGCTGACTTTAGCACAGCCTGGAAGGCGGGAATGTGTTCAGCACTGGTGACTTTCAGAGAATAAATACCCTTGCCATTTGACTCGGACTGGAGGGGGCAGTGTTTGGCCTCTGACCCAGCAGGACAGGCTGTCTGACAGTGCTGTAGGCTTTAGTAGCACCTACTTCAGCTCACCATAGTTTCTCACAGAAGGCAAACCAGCCTGTGGGCCAGAGCTCAGGTAGATGCAGGTCATGAGCAGGAAGGAAGAAGGGTCTGTGGGGCACACAGTTGCTAGCCCTGTCTCTTACCAGAATTACTGTGAATACTTTTTGGTGCTGAGGAATTGCACGTGTCGCACAGTCTACCATTAAATTTTTAAGCAGTGCTTCTCAGATGAGCAGAGCAATCCCCAGATTGCTGTGTACTCAGCCCCTTCTTTGTACCAGGAGGCACCTGAATGTCACAAAGTGGTAAGCGTAGGCAGAGGCATTTGTTTCAAACAAAGACTGAAACTAACAGGAACTCTGGAGTGCCTTCATCATGGTTAGGACCACGTGTTCTACCAGCCGAGTGAATCGGTGAGTAGGACTTGGCGTTGTTACCATTGGGGACAGTGTTGGAGGGAGAAAGCATAACAGTTTTCTGGAAGTGCTGGGAATGGTTATAGGGGGGCTGGAGAGATGGCTCAGTGGTTAAGAGCTCTGACTGCTCTTCCAGAGGTCCTGAGTTCAATTCTTAGCAACCACATGGTGGCTCACAACCATCTGTAATGGGATCCAATGCCCTCTTCTGATGTCTGAAGACAGTGACCATGTACTCACATAAATTTAAAAAAGAAAAAGAAAACGTTCTATATTTTAACATGAGTATTGGTTACTGTTTACTCATTTAAACATTCATGAATTGTTCACTTAAGACTTATCTACTTTTTATATATTCCACACTAACTTAAACTACAGTCTTCAAGAATTGCAAGCATAATTTAGTTTCTCGAGACCAAACTCCTTCCCTGTCTGTCAGTGTCTCCCAGACCTTAGGTTTCTTATATTGTTTCTCCACTCCTCATCTTCACTCTCTATAGTAGTCTTCTCTGAGGACAGGATTCTGATGATTCTACTTACCACAAAGCATTAAAGGACCTCACATAACCCGAGTAGCACACAACTGTGATCCCTGTCCTCAAGAGACTGAGGCAGGAGTAGCTCATGTTTGAAGCTAACCCTGAGCTAGACAGTCACTTAGCGGTAAAACCACTTAGCATGGGAACTAGCACTTGGTTATCGCTCAGTAAGCAGTGTTGCTATTAAAGACCAATGTATTTATTTCCTCTGCAGTAACCCTATTCTCCTAAACTTTAAATAGATGCATTTTTTCTTCTTTTCCAAAGTATTCTAAAATTTTTAATCCTGAATGTTCATTGTAGCATTCAAGAAAAACCTAATCGAGTTAGTCATGTGCTCACAGACGTCTGTCTTCCCCAAGCCTGTTCTAACAAGGGCATATATGTGTCCTTGTCACTGTTACTAGTGGCCCATCGGCCAGGCAGCCCACCCTAAAGATGGCCTTAGGCTTGGGGCCACACTAACATTACAACCTTGTTCTCCAAGGGCATCACCACAGTGTATTCCTCTGCCTCCTGTATCCTAACAGGCCTTGGTTAACTGGGACCCAGTGGACCAAACAGTGCTGGCTAATGAGCAGGTAAATGAATATGGCTGTTCATGGCGTTCTGGAGCCAAGGTAGAGAAGAAATACCTCAGACAGTGGTTCATTAAGACAACTGCATACGCAAAGGTAAGTGGTAGGCAGAGACTCTCAGCAATGCCCAGGGTGTGGGTATAACACACTGTCAACTCTGTCGAAGGGGCCTAAGCAGAGTCTTGGGACATGGGAGGCAGAGAACCTCAGTGTCGTTCAGATACATACAGGGTGGTGGGCACGGGTCCTGAAGTTTTAACAAGAAAGACACCTGAAGGTCATTATAGTGCTTCTTCAGTGAGTTGTCACAAAGCAGTAGTAACTCTATCTGCAATTACACATCCAAAAGGGGAAAAGGGAATGAGTCTTTGTGATGCTCCAGAGGGCTCGAGTTCAAGTTTCCCTGTGCCATCCTTTATAGTACCCTAGAAGTGAAGGACTAACTGGTCTCCAGGAGAGAAGGCCAGAGTAGAAGTGAGCTGGGCCAAGTCCAAAGCTCCAGATGCTGCTCTCCTATGCCTCTGATTAATTGTGCAGGCTGTCCTGGGCCTCAGTTTCCTGATAAGTAAGATGAGCAATTAGACCTGATAATGCTTCAAGCACCTTCTAGCTGATTCTGTGTTCAGAGATCAAGACAAAGGCAGCCGTGGAATCAGTTTCTTAGTAAGTCATAGTGGCCTGGACAAAGTCCTGAGTTCTGTGTGTGTGTAGTACTCAGTGCTTCTGTTCTGAGCTAAGTCTCAAAGGCAACCCACAGCATGCCCAGACAAAGTCTGGGTCTAATCTGCAGATAACTCAGGTCAGATATAGTGTATAAGGCTCGTGTGCAGAGAAAGCACAGTCCTAAGCAACTTCTGATTTATACCATTCTGGACCAAAAGAAAACCACACCCACCAGCTCGGCAGCCCCTCAGTGTCCCCCGTAAACACTATCTGCAGTGAGGCTCATTTCCTTTTAGTTCATTTTGACACCGCTGACCCTGGGCATGGATCTGGGACAGGTTCAAAAGAGCTAGTTAACTTGCCTGGAGGAGAGCAAAGCTGAGAGCATAGCTTTCTGTGCAGCCCCTCTTCGCTAGCCTCAGGTCTGTCATATTCCTGAGCAGATGTCATTCTTCTGCTCTCCCTCCCCTCCAGAGACTCTCTGACGGCTTATTGGAAAGGAGGGGTACCAGTCCCCTCCCTGACGTGCCATGAAACTCTGATGGCAGTATTGGAAGGACAACTAGTTAGCTCCTGTGCTTTGACCTCTGCTTCTCGTTGGAAATGTAATAACCTGACCAGGGGCATTGTTCTTTAAACTGTCAGCTGTGAATTTTCAACTGTTCAGCAGAATGGTGAGTTGCCATGGTAACTCTTGGTTCTTGCTGAACTCCTGTGCAGATTTATTGAAAAAGCTCTTAGGAGGTTAGCCCTGAAAATTGGGAGAAGAGGGAGAGTCCATGATGCTGGCATACGTGGTGGCTGTGGTAGGAGAGCAGACCCAGGGCTGGGAGGCACGTGGAAACCTGCATCTTACATCTGTCTAAGAGCGACATTGACTCCCCAAAGGCCGTAACTGGAAGCTTCAATAACACCCTCTGACTAAGGACAAAAACAGCACAGATTGGTTATTTAAGATTAAAAGTAAGCCTCTGTAGGAGTCAATAGAATTTCTAGAAGAAAATAGATCCCAGGGAGTTGAGGGTGATCCAGCACCCCTGTATAGTATCATCTGCAGTGCCTAACAGGTAATAAAGATTACTACATTTGCCTGGCGGTGATGGTGCACACCTTTACTCTCAGCACTCAGGGAGGCAGAGGCAGGCAGACTCTGTGAGTTCAAGGCAAGCCTAGTCTACAGAGCTAGTTCTAGGACAGCCAAGACTGTCAAAGACAAAGGCTATAAAGACAAAGAAACCCTGTCTTGAAAAGCAAAACAAACAAAATTACTGCATTTTTTAAAAGCCTGCGACCCAACAGACAGAAGTCGAAGTTAATTGATAACATGAAGGCATTTGTTATATAAATGAACAGACTTAAAAAAACGCTGATTGTTGTGAATCTCAGAAGAGCAGAAACCGCCTTCAACTCTGAACTGACTGAGAATCTGGACCAACTGAGTACATCTGGATCAAAAGCTTCAGTGTTGGGCTATAGAGGGACAGGTTAGAGAGAAAAGACATAACACCAATTCTGTGCAGTGAGGGATGTGTGATGGGTGTCTCAGGGCTTCTACACTGTGAAGAGACACCATGAGCATGGCAACTCTTAAAAGGAAAACCTCTAACTGGGACTGGCATACACTCAGAGGTTCAGTCCATTATCATCATGGCAGGAAGCATGGCTGCACACAGGCAGACATGGGGCTGGAGAAGGAACTGAGAGTTCTACATCCTGATCCACAGACAGCAGGGAGACTGTGCCACACTGGGTGTAGCTTAAGCATGTGAGACCTCAAAGGCAGCTCACACAGTGTCACACTTCCCCCAACAAGGCCACCCCTCCTAATAGTGTCACTCTCTAGGGCTGAGTATGCAAACCACCACAATGGGGTTGAAAAGCTAAGAGATGGACACAATATGTTAAACTGAGAGCCATGTGGGAAGACTCTAAGTAGGTCTGGAGAGGTAATTACGAGCTGCATTAATTCTTACAAATTTTGACCAAGAGCCATATGAAATCATGAAATATTGTAAAGGCAGTGATGTCAGAGTTAAGGGGTAGCCTTTAAAAGAGATCTATACATTTTCAAAAATGGTATGAATGTATGTGGCTCCGTGCATGTGAGTGCAAGTGCCTAAGGAGGACAGTAAGTTTTAGATCCCTTGGGACTGGAATTACACCTGGTCGTGAGCCTCCCAAGTGGATGCTGGAAACTGAACTCAGGTTTTTCTCAAGAGAAGAAAGCACTCTGAACCACCGAGCCATCTTGCCTGTCCCCGGAATTGTGTCTTTATAAGAACATCAGGTACCAGTCCAAATGCTTTTGCAATGGTCCCAGCATGTAGAATCTACACTTAGGTAGGAGAAGTAGAAGGGGGTTAGATAAGTGCTCAGAGGCACAATCTCCTGAGCTTGATGGTCTATTGGGTAAGAGGATGCAACAGGGATAACATCCAGGAAGACCTGACTTGACTGGGAAGCCCAGGGTTAGACTACTCTCTTGGTTAGAGCTAGCCCTCATGGGTAGGGGTAGTCCTTTTGAGTTGGAGGTGGCCATCAGACTCTTCAGAGCAGAGGGAAAAAATAATAGATTGAAAATTTGCTCCAGAATCATAAAGATCAACTGAGAAGGGATGTCCTGAACACCTGGCATGATAGGAATTGGCGTGCACTAGTAAAGTCCTGCTGTGTGTATAAGGATGAGACATTGGACCAACTAAGGATGCTTTTAGCTCAAACAACTGAAAACCCAAGTCGTGGTGGTTTAAGCAAGTAGGAAGCTACTTTTCCCACATAATGAGAAGCAGTTGCTGGGAACAGATTGGTACAAGACGTCTGACTGGGCTTCCCAGGACTTCTCTCGGCCGTTTCTTCCTGCGTGTGATCTTAGGGTTGCTAGACGGTTACTGCAGCTCCAGATACCACATTTCTGTTCAAGACAGAAGCAACAGGAGCAGTGCAGACAAGTCCTTTGTAACCTAGAAAGCAAGAGCTTTTTCAGACCCACCCCCCAATAGAATTCCATTCAAGTTAAAGGAGAGTGCAAAATGGACATGGCTTTTCAGCTCTGCAGCCCAGGCAGAGGAGGAGTGAGCTCTAGGACCTGGCTTGGCTTGAGCGCTGTCTTCACAAGGATCTTCAGAGCTCTCTGCTTGCTCCAGTGTGTCCACGTGGTCAGCTTAGGAGCCAGGCTGTGTCCAGGAGCCCTTTCATGTACTTGTGTTCCAGGGTCTAAAGACTCTGACCTCAGAAACAGAACTCCGGAACAGAAAACCACTTTATTAAAGGCTGCTGTACAGTGTGTTCTATTGCTTCCCCTCAACCTGGCTCCAGAGTTGTTGGCTGTGGATGGTAAGCATCAACTCAGCCACTGGCTGACAAAGAGAGCTGAGGTGGCAGAAAAGACAGTGCAAGCTAGACCTGCAGAGCAGTACGGGTGGTGTCTATCTCATGGGCAGCTATGCTATGTCACCCATGAGGGAGGAGGGTGAATGGCCTTTTCCAGGTACGAGGTAAGGGGTCGACTGTTGAATGCCTCATTCCCATTACCAGTTTTAGCTAACTGCCCTTGTTAAATGGGGATAGTTAATAAATCATTTCCAGATTGTACCCTGCCTGAGCAGGACAGAGGGGGATGCCTTCCTCCAACTCTGACATGTGCGCTTCCTCAGGTTTATTGTTATGAATGAAAGCTGCTGATTCACTGATTGGAAACAGCCGTGTAGAGAGGTTAAGATGTTACTAATCCAGACCCAAGTTTTCTTGGGGTAACTCAAGCCCTCTTAGTAGCCATTTATTGCTCCTGCTATAGTTGACCTGGCATCTTGGCGTCCATTAGGTAAATCCTTGACAGAATATAAATAGAGTTCGCTTTCTTTGGAATATACAAACAGATCTCCAGTTTCAAACAAGCAAAGGGCTGTGAACTCTGTCAAATGGGATGCGAGGCCCAAAGCAGAGCTTTTCTCTCACTGTGCTGTAGCTGCCTAACTGCTCTTAGTACCAGTGCCTTTAAAAAGGTTTATCACGGGGTTGGGATTTAGCTCAGTGGTAGAGCGCTGCCTAGGAAGCGCAAGGCCCTGGGTTTGGTCCAGCTCAAAAAAAAAAAACCAAAAAAAAAAAAAAAAAAAAAGTTTATCACTTTCTTTGCTCTGTTGCTATCAGAACTTCATCAAAATGTTACCACATTGGAACATGGAATTTGGTGTAACCTGAATTTCTGGTTCTGGTTCTACTCCAGACTAAACCATCTCTTTTCCTTTGGGAGGAGACAGCTATGCTTTTTGTTTGTTTGTTTGGTTGGTTTTTGTTTTGTTTCATTGTTTTGTTTTGTTTTTTTGTAGACACTTTCATTTTTGAGTGTTCATGCACAGGGTCTCTTGAACTCTAGTTCATCTTGCCTTGGCCTTCAACATATATTTCACCAAACCTGATTCCTCAGGATTTCATACCATTAAAAAAAAAAAAAGCTAAAAACCTAGTGTTCCCCCAAATTTTTGTGTTCTGTGAGCCAAGAGGACTTCTATGCCTGTGGTTGGTTGTGATTGGAAGAGGAGCTGCCAGTACTACTTGCCCTGGGTAGACAAGACCAGAACTGCTCCCTGGCTTGGTAATTGCAGCCCCTACAAAGAGTATGTTTAACTGTGGCAAGCAAGAGCTGAGGAAATGTCATGCAGGGAACTGAAAAGACCTTGTTTGGTGCTTCATGATACTGGTTTCGTTTGGTCAGTTATATTTTATTTTGTAAGAATATTCATAGATTTGCTTAGATTTTAGGCCAGCAGCATCTGTCTAGAATTAGCACGTGAAAACATTCACATTTCTTCCCATTTGAATGCTTGGGCCTCATCTCCATGTGAATGTTTTAAGCTAAGCAGGAGCTTTCCCATCCTTGACTTGAAATCTGGGAAGAATAAAACAAATCAAAACCACTGGCTGCCAGTATGCCAAGCATATAATGTCAGCTCTGTAGGAGGAAGCAGGAGGGTTGGTTCTAGACACACACACACACACACACACACACACACACACACACACACACACACACACACACACTGAACTTGAAGAATTGGAGCAGGACAGGAAGAAGAGGGAAGGAGGGGGAGGGGGAGGAGAAATGACCCAGTGATTCTGGGAAGGGTGATACCAAGTTCTGTGGGAACTGGAGGCAGTCAGCTGGAGTGTTCTGTGGCAGGGACAGATGGGGAGAGGTGGTGCTCACTACAGATCTAGAACTTCTTTTGACCCCCAGACTCGGGGAGAGAAGCTATAAACACATTCAGCAGAGATTTAAACTGAGGTCTTTGTCTATTAGCTTTCTTTCTTCTATGACACCTTGAGCAGAGGTAGGTCAGGTCTGTCTTGCTTAGGGCTTTGTGAATCAAGTGTTTGTTGTGTTTTGCTGCTTCAACTGAGGCAGCAGAATGAGGAAGTCTTGAGGGAGTCTGACATCCGGAACTTCCTTCTATTTCCCCATCTTTCCTACCTCAAGCTCCACATTTCATATGACCTTTGCTACTTTTCTGTTCTTTTTTTTATTTCCCTAGGCCATGCAGGATGCATTGGCAGACCTCCCAGAGTGGTATGGAATAAAAGAAATGCAGGCCCATTGGATTGGAGACTGCGTAGGCTGCCACCTGGACTTCACATTAAAGGTGACAAGACACTGGCACAGCATTCATGCCCACAGATCTCGTTTGTGTTTTGGAACCTTTGAATACATAGCAGCTCTTCACCGGACTGCAGCACTGTCCAGCAGAAAGAGAACCGGGAAGACATCTTTCTGAGCATGCTTTCTCTGTCTTCCTGTTGGGATGCCTGGTGCTGAGTGCAGGAGTGCAGGCTGACCAAACACTCCCTGTTCTGTTCTTCTGCCCGGCCTCACCTCTGCACACATTCTTGGTCCTGTGGTCAGAAGTTGGCGTGGCTGTTTGGAAATGAGAGGATGGGTGGCATGGGGAGTCCCAGCGCTCAAGAGGACTGAAAATAAGACACCATGTTTTATCCCGCCAGGTTGATGGACAAGACACAGGAGAAAAACTGACCGCATATACAGCCACACCTGAGGCCATCTATGGCATCTCCCATGTGGCCATCTCTCCTAGCCATGGGCTTCTACATGGCTGCAGCTCTCTGAAGACAGACTTGCAGAAGGCACTGGTCCCTGGCAGAGGTGAGCTACAAGATGAAGCACAGGCTCTGGGGTTATCTCCTTCTGCAGGACAGCAGTTCCCTAGACCCATACACTTCCCCTGTTTGCCATTTTTCATCATCTGTTCTTTACCTTAGCAGCCATGATTTTTAATTTTTTTTTAGATCCCAAAACCCAAGGGTAAAACAGCTCTGGGAACATTTTAGTTTGATTGTCCTGGGTGTCTCTGAGCCCCTTCTAGAGATTGCCCAGAAGCTCAGGTCTTTAGTTTTGATTTAGTATCACTTTAAAGCTCTCTTCTGATAGGGAGAGAATCTTCTCCTGAATTTTTAATTCCTCTAGCAAATAAAACTACTAAAAAAGGACAGTGAGATGGCACAGTGGATAAAGTGCTTATCTTTGTCAACCCCAGTGACCCACATGGTGGAAAGAGAGAGCAGACCCCAAGAACCCACAGTCCCTTGACTTATACTCATACACATATTGTGAAACACACACATACCCCTAGAAATAAATTAATGTACTAAAAATTCAAAACACAAAGCTACAGTAAGAACGTGTGAAAGGGAGGACCACACACCTTTGATTAACATAAAGTTGCAGCCGTCCAGGGAGGGAATTGAGGTATAGAGCCTGGAGGTTAGAGAAGACCTTATTGACAGATGTAGGTCTCTGCATCCCTATGCCTCTTCTTACACTGCGAACTTTAACCTGCATCTCACATCTGAATTATCGAGGGCGCAGACTGCTGCGGATGACATAGACTGGAGAGACAGTGTCACGACAGCTTACTTCTGCTCCAGACAGTGATTGTTTCCTGAGTGCACTGAGGGCAACTTAGTCACCTACCCTTCCTAGGAGCCTGCTGGGGCCCAGCTTCCTGGGTCAGACATGAGCTTTTTACAGTCCTGGCTGTAAGTGCTCTGGACGTAGGGCAGAAGACTTCCCAGTATAAGGCAGGTCTTGTCATTCTCCTTCACCATTTTTGTTATATCTTGAAGTAGAGGAAAGATTCGAGTTAAAATTCCATGTGTCCCTATAAGGCCTCTGTGCCCATATCTCATGAATGCTTGGTCATCAGGGAGTGACACTATTTGATTTTTCCTGATGGGATTTCTCCGTGGTCCTGGAACTCTCTCTAGACCAGGCTGGCCTGGAACCCAGATCCCCCTGAGTGTGGGATTAAGTGGCACTATTTGAAAGGATCAGGAGGTGTGACTTTGTTGGAAGAAGTGTGTCACTTGGGGTGGGCTTTGCTAGACCCAGTATCTTTTCCCTCTGCCTGCAGATAAAGATGTGGCTCTCAGCTATTTCCCCAGCACCCCTCCCGCCTGCCACCATGCTCCCTACTGCCATGCTTCCCGCCATGATGCTAATGAACTAAACCTCTGAAGTAAACAAGTCCCAAATAAGAGTTGCCATGGTCGAGGTGTCTCCTCGCAGCATTAGAACACTGACCTAGACAGTTAGGAAGCAGAGAGAAAAAGGTGACTGCCTTCTTCTTTTCATGACGTCCAGGACCCAAGCTCATGCAATGGTGCCCCGCATATTCAGGGTGGGTCTTACCCTCTCTGTTAAATCCTTCTGGACTCACCCTTATAGACATACCCAGATTCCAAAATCCTGATAATGAACATTAATGGTCGCAGGTGGTTTGTTTGTTTGGTTGGTTTTTTAACTCTGTTGAAGAAGGAGGAGGTGGAAGAAGAACAAAAAGAAAAAAAGAATTAATTTAATTTCAACTTTTTGAAGGGAAAACTCAGTTTTGTTTTTTTTTCTCCGGAGCTGGCGACCGAACCCAGGGCCTTGTGCTTGCTAGGCAAGCGCTCTACCACTGAGCTAAATCCCCAGCCCCGAAAACTCAGTTTTTACACTTTTGAGTTATTTAAGATTCCTTGAAGCTGTGATAGTTGAAAGGTAGATGCTAAAAAACTAAATACTGTAAGGAACCAGCTCACACATTTCCCCTACCTTGTAGTTCATTTGGGACCACAGAATGAAGTAATTTTAATAATTAATGAACTAGTAAGTTATAAAAGATTGCAGTCCCTGAGACGAAGGACATCATAAATTCAAAGTACCTTCGCTGATAAGCTGAGGAGTATCTACCTTAGTTACTTTTCTATTGCTGTGCTAAGACACTGTGATCATGACAATTTATAGAAGAGTTTATTTGTTGGGCTTCCAGTTTATGACCACATGGAGGGGAACATGATGTTAGAACAGTAGCTGAGAGCTTAAATCCTGATCCACAGGCACGGGGTGGGGGAGTGGGGAGGAGGGACGGAGAGAGAGGGAGAGAGAGAGAGGGAGAGAGAGAGAGAGAGAGGAGAGAGAGAGAGAGAGAACGAATGAATGAAATATGCTAACTGACCATGGCATGGGCTTTCGAAACCTTAAAGCCCACCCCTAATGACATAAATCCTCCAACAAGGCCACACCTCCTAATCCTTCCCAAACAGTTCTACAACTGGGGACCAAACATTTAAATATATGAGCGGATGGGAATCATCCTTCTTTAAACCACCACAGTATCTAAGTACATGTGACTAGCCACATGTTTGAGACCACTTTGGTGCTAGTGTACCAGACTGGCTTGGTCATTTCATTTTGTAACATCCCATTTGGAAGAGCTCCTGAGCTCTTTTCCCCATCTTCTCTCAATAATCCTGAAGCTGTTCCAAATGGAATATTATGCTTGCGATTGAGCTTTTCCAGTCCTAATCTTCAGAATAGAAACATGGCTTCATTCGGTCTAAATCAGTTCATTCGGTCTGTAGATCAGTTAAGTTAATACATCAAGACTCTGATTTTGTCTTGTCACATTGTATGGTCACATACAGACCAGTATGGTATGTTGAGCACAGTGCAGTTTTCTCATGCCTGCTCTGAACCCCTGCTTGCTGTGGGCCCATAGCCTCTTTCTCCTGCAGCCCGCAGGTTTTACTTCAGCCTCAGCTGTTGTCATTGCTTACCATTGACAAGTTTATCGTGTGAGGTGGTGAGGTGGTCAGAGCCAGTTTTCTCTCTGCATCCCTGATCTGTATCCCTAGAGCTTTCTAAGCTGCCCTACATGTTGCCTATGTCCATTAAAAAAGAACAGTTCTTAGGGAGAAGGGCTTACCTTTTTTTTTTTTTTTTTTTTCTATTTTTAGATAGGGCCTGACTTAGAAGTTGTTTCTGCACATAGCCCATGGCTATACCTAGCTGCAAAGGGGGCTGGACAATGCTGTTGTTTATTGTGTAGCCAACTAAACATTCTGTTGCCAAGTCATCGGAAGAGGTAGATGTAGTGGTCAGCTGGTAGCTGATACCAAGAGACATTTCTCTGACAGGCCTGTGTCTGCATTCTGTGTCTGTATTGCTGTCTCTTTATTCTCCACATTAGCTTTTGCTCTTATTCTGCCCCCTCACTTCCCCTTTTCCTAATGCCACATCATAATTGCAGAATTTGCAGCTATATATTTCTTCTTTGAGTAAAGACAGTATGGAGTTAGGAATATGGATCCCAGCAACAGGCTCCAGTAACAGGGGTTTAGCAACTGGATCTGGAGTGCTGGCTGTACCTCAACTTCCAAAGTCCACACTGAATGCCACTCGGCCCGGCCTTCTTCCTGGATCCTGCCTTTATCTCTTTGAAGTGAAAATCCTAATTGTTGGGCTGATTTTTATTTGAGGATTTGTAGAATCTGTTTAGATAACTATATGAAAGTTTGAAATAAGAAATGCAAATTGCAAAGGGCAGCCATTGTGGCTCTGATTAGTGGTGATGTAATAAACACAGATAAACCAGAGCATTTGTCAGTAACTTCTTGTGCCTCTTTCTTTCCTCTGGACTTTGTATGTTTATGCTTCTGCCCATATATTCTCTAAGGATGTCTACATGTATAGCTCTTTCCCTGCTACTCTTCTTGTTGTAAACTTTATTCATGATAATTCAATGACTGGGTAAATTGCAAGTAATTTGCTATAAAAATGATGATGGTGGTGGTGGTGGTGGTGGTGGTGGTGGTGGTGGTGGTGGTGGTGGTGGTGGTGGTGGTGGTGGTGGTGATATAAATCAGTTTTCCCTTCCAGCCCCTGTGCCCAGAATGACAACTCTTTTGACACTAATTATTTATTAATAAATGCCTTGGCCATAAGCTTCAGCTTGTTCTCTGACTTACTCTTAACTTATTATCCCTTTTTTTCTAGCCTAGGTTCAGCTACCTGGCTGTTTTCCTCTCCTGGTCTTCTAAGGTTTGTCTCCTCAGAGTTCCTGAGGCAAATCTCCCTTTTATTCTATCCTGAGTTCAGCTACCTGCTGGCTTATCTCTGTCTCCTCAGAATTCCAGCTCGAATCTCCCATGCCTCTCACTATTTCCTGAATTCTCTCTTTCCCGGCTGGATATCCCACCCTCTATTTCCTCCCTGAGCTCATTGGCCATAAGCTTTTTTATTGACAGGTGATGCTTATAAAAGATTCTCTCTACAATTTGCCTCATAAATATTCATAGCAGGCTCGTGTATACTACGATTGCATTGCTCTGTTTATTTACCTGGTTTATTTTATTTATTTATTTATTTTTTGGTTCTTTTTTTTGGAGCTGGGGACCGAACCCAGGGCCTTGCGCTTCCTAGGCAAGCGCTCTACCACTGAGCTAAATCCCCAACCCTACCTGGTTTATTTTTAAAACAGGCTCTTGCCGTGTGTCCCAGGTTAGTCTAGAACTCACTGTATAGCTCAGGTTACCCTCAAATTCACAATCCTACCCCAGCCTCCAAAGTGCTGGGATTATGGGCTTGCACCACCAGGCCCAGCCTTACTTTCTCATTCTTATGTAACTTTTTACTTTTTCTAAAATTCAGTCTCTTTCTGTGTGTGTCTCTCTCTCTTTCATTTGCTTTGTGTTCTTTAAATTTCTAGCAGAATCTTCTCATATTCTCTATAAAAGTCTTGATACAGTTTTCTCTAATTCCAGCCTTCTGAACAATCTTACCAGTTCCCTCTTTTGCCTAAAGAGTCTCCCGATGCTGTTTGGTTTGGTTCAGGTCTGCACTGATGTGACCCTCCAGGCCTCAGCTCCATGTCTAACGTCCTCCTGACTTCTTTCTTGAGTGTTCTTGTGACTTTTCTCTGCTGGGTCCTGTTTCCTGTGGCCTACACCTGTCTCTTTTTCCATTAGACTTCCATCTTTCAAGAACACACATACTCCAGTATTTCCTAAGTGTATGTGGGAAGGAACTGTTCTGTCTTTGGATGTCTGGAAATCTCTCTTCTCTCTGCTCCACTGTTTTCTGCTTGCTGGCTACATCGTCATCCACTTGCTTTAGAAGTCCACGCCTCCTCTTTTCACTATGGGAAGGTTTTGCATGTTTTATTCTCACTGCTGGAGATATTTTTGAAGAGTAAAAGGTGGTAATGAGATGCTTTCCTATCTGGAACTCAGAACACCCTTCCCACTTCTTTGCTTGTATCTGCAGGTAGACAAAACTTCTCTCCTGTGCTTGTTTAATCTTCTGATTTCCACTGGTGTAAATTACCTGCTAATACCCTTCAAAGGACCAGTTATTTAGCAATTAGCACATAGCATGGAAGATGGTATGCTTTTTCTTGCTTGTCTGCTCTTGGATGTGTCTGGCTGATGAATCTGCTCTTGTTTTCAGATTGCCTCACACCAGTGATGGCCGTGAACATGCTCACCCTGCAGGAGGTCCCTGTCGTTATCATGGCTAAGCCTGACTTGGAAGGCTCTCTAGATTCAAAAATAGGTATGTGGTCATTTAAGTGTCATACATGCTAGTAAATTATGGAAGGTTAAGGGCAAAGGGCTCACAGCTCTTGCTATTACTTGGAGGAGTTTACTATTGATTCTGTGATGGGTTTTGCTTCTTAGTGAAAATTTGTGCTCCTTTTTTTGTCTTCTCTTTGGAGCCTAGGATCATATTTAGTGCTTCACTCATTGTTGGCAAACATTCTACCATGAGCTGTACCCAGCCCTCACCTTCCATGTATCATTTAGTTAAGAACTAACATATTCAGGAGCACAGTACTACACACTTAAAATTTCTAGCATTCAGAAGCTTGTGGTAGGAAGATCACAAGTTTACCTTTTTTAAATATATTTTTTTGTGTATGAGTGTTTTGCCTGAGTACTATGTAGTTGCCTTGTGCCTGTAGAGGTCAAAAGGAATCAGATCTTCTGGAACTGGACTGCAAATAGTTTTAAGCTGTCATGTGGGTTTTGGAAACTAAACCCAATTCTTGTATAAGAAGAACAATTCTTATAGCTATTGAGCTGTCTCTCAAATCCCAAATCACAAGTTTAAAGCCTGTTAAAACATGGAAAAGTCACATCTTTAATAAACAAAAGCAAGCATACAAATACCAACAAAAACCAAAATTGTGTATTTGAAAGCATATGAGGGGTTTGGGGTAGGGGTAGGAGATGACAAGACCACTCAGTGTGTAAGAGTGCTGACCAATCAAGCCTCCCAGTCTGGGTGGTGTTCCTGGAACCTAATTCTGAAAGTGATCTTCCAAACCTCCACATGTGCCTACACACATACACACATAAATAAATAAATTTATTTTGCCTTTTTTTTTTTTTTTTTTGAGGAAAGCATATTAAGTACTTCTGGTTGCTATTGAGAATTTAAAAAGCTTAGGCTCATCAATCATGAGTTAGTTCTAAATACTTAGACACATGATATGGGGATAATACAACATAGACTAAAAATCTAAAATCAAAAGTCAAGCCAGGCATCTCGTCCCAGCACTGAGGAGGGAGCTCTTGAGTTTGAAGTCAGCCTAGGCTGTATAGTAAGATCTTATCTTAACAAAACCAAACCAAAACAAAATAAAATTCACCAAACTACAAGCAAGGGCAAAGATGGGAGTTCCAAGCACATAGGATCCTTGTGGGCTTTTAGAATTGTGGAGGAGGCCAATCTGAGTTCCTTATGAAAGGGCCATGAAGCCGTATCTGGAGGCATCTGAGAGACATTTTGTCATTGGCAATCTTATTACGAGTAATTCTCATCTCTTGTCCTGGGGAAAAAGGAGAACAAAGATTAAGCACCTAATGACAGCCCTGTCCAAAATTTGCCTTCAGGACACACATATGCACCCCTCTCACCTGCTTTCCTGTGGGAGAGCCCAGTCTCAGTGCAGAGCAGCAGCCCGCACAGCAACGCCCTTTCTGTGCTGCTGCGGCAACAGTTCCTATTAAAATGACCTCAGGTCAGTTCTGATGAAGTGTTCTGATGAGATGTCAAAGCAGGAAGCTGGCACTGAGCATTCAGGTCACGTCGGACCATTACAACCATGAATTTTATAATTAGTAAGATGTTTTAAACAGCCAGTCAGAGGAAACAGTGAAGAAAACCTTGATATGGCTTTTGGGGGTAGACAAGGGGTGTTTGACATTTTGGGCTAAATCACTGACACAATATTAAGGTTCTGAAGGATTTAGGTGTTTTTAAGCGAGCATGGGAATTTTTTTTCTGTTTTGTTTTCCCTCGGTTGTGTAACTAGTATTTTCTGAGTACTGTTTCTTCTAAGGATAGAAGCAGAAACAAGTAAGAAATAAAGCAGAATTTTCACTATCCCACCTGCACAGTTAGAGTATGTCACATTTTCTTGTCCTAATGTGACTTAGGTAAATGTGGTGGCCACCGAAAGGGACTGGTATTGGCTCAGGACACCCAAGACCATGTTCTCAGCACAGAAGAGATGTATTTGCCTCAGAGGGACAAAGGGCAGGGAATAAGAGACAAAGAGCAGAGGCAGAGGAGCAGAGGAAAGGAACAAGGGGGAGGGGGTTGTTTGTCCCAGAGGGGGACAAAGGACTGCCTCTGGATAGAGAGCAGACAGACAGACATGGCCTGTAGGAAAATGGTTTATAAAGGTAAAAGGGGAAACATGTCTGTCACCCATGTTAGGATGAGGTGTTAATTTTAATTGGACATGTTAATTAGGTGATCCGAAGGGGGCTTTTGATTGCTGGACTGTAATAAGTTGGTAGCTGGACCATGATAATCCGCCTCAGAAGGAGGAGGTGGCCAAATAAGGGAACAGTCCTTGATGGCCAGCTTTAGGAGTGTAATCTAGTGGTTTTTCATCAAGGCAGAGGGAATGACTAGAACCACATTTGCCTTCTTGAGCTGGCTGGAATCCCTTCAGTCAGTGTCTGCTTTGGAGTATCACTGAGTCACCCTAAGCCAGACATCAGAGTCTAGCAATGCCCCTCGACTCCTCGCTGACTGTAAACCTGTGTTGGTACTGTTTGCTAAGGCTCAGTATCCGCACCTCCAGTCCACTGACATTCATTTGCTTTACTTTGTCACAACACAGTTGGAAACACTATTACCAGACTTTCTGGACCCACAAGCATTTGAATAATAACACAGAAACTTATTAAATTTTATTATAGCTTAGGCCTTAGCTTAAGTTACCTCCCAGCTATCTCATCTGACTTAATTAACTCAAGTCTTCTAGCGAGAATCTCGCCACGCCCTCACTCTCGCTACCTCTCTCTCACTCCCAGTATGTCTAATCTCCTCCATGTCCTGCTGGCAAATCTTCCTGTTCCCCTGCTGCCTCTTCCAGAGACGCTCTCTTATAACAATACCAACATCTGGCCAGTACTTAGCTCTCTGCTGGTACAGAACTAACAATTGAATAATACCAACACAACCTTCACACGGTGCACCCCAACATAGTGCACCCCAACATACTTTATACTGCTACAGAACTTTCAGTCCTCTGCACCTCAAGCCACGCCACTGGAACTGCTTTGCAGAAGAGCTGGTTTAGCCTTCTGGTGTGACCTTCTACATGTATGTCAACATTTTCCATGAGAGAGCTGTCAGTACCAGGAGACATCTTACCAGCTTGGGAGATTGTGGAGTGAGTTTATAATCCCAGCCTGTATGAAAGACACACAGTCCAGACATTTTCCTTACCAGCCATAAGCCTAGATTTGGAGCTGTCCTAACTTACTCTCCAGCTGTTATGGTCCTTTGTACGGTGCTGTTTCTCCTGGCCATGTACTCATGGTCCATCTCCCCTCATGGCTGCCTCCTCTGCCTCTGTCTTCTTCCTCTCCCTCCACTGCCCAATCACAGGCTCTAGCCTTTAATTGACCCGTTAAATTGGGGACAAGGTTCACATAGCATCACTTGGTATATGTAAGGATCTGCTTGTGGGGAAACCACATCTTAGCATTAGAATACAAGCAGCACCAAACCAGCCCACACCAGAAGATATGTTGTTTGTCTCCACTGAGGAAGTGTTCTGGAAAGGGGCCAGGATAGGGTAGAATATTCCCTGTTGCCATCATGTTCAGAACAGTCCATTTTGTCAGCAGCACCATGCTCAGAACCCTGTCCTACAGAATCAACCACCAAAGCCTGCTTCTGTGCTCAGCTGAAGCCAGAACAGTAGGTCCGACCCCCTCGGGGTGATTTTCTTGTGCCCCACCTCATTTCCTGGAGGATGTGTGGGGGTTGAAGAATAAATGCTTGTGTAGAATGTTCTGGTGTTCTCGGGGACACAGCATAGACTCCAACACCAGCTTTCAGTGTCTAGACTTGGGGGGTCTTTCTAAGGAATTAAAATGCCATTGGAGCCAGCACTGCTCCCCACCAGGAACCCACTGGAGGGATTCAAGAGGCTTTCCTCCCACTTACAATATATAGTTTCCATGGCATAGATGGTTAAATTTTAGGGTTGCAACTATGTTTTAAGAGGGAAAACCAGATAAAAAGACCTAAAGAAAATAATCAGGTGTCAGGTTCTCCAAGGCTGTGTCCCATTATCTAGTGAGTTTGGTGTGGCTTTCTGTCTTCTGAGGTAAAAGGGACCTGCTTCGAATGTAACACCGCATGTCATCACACAGTTCTTTGTTTTGAGCACTTAAGAGGAACTAGTGTTTTCTGTTTTTACTCTCTGAACAGGAATCCCCAGCACCAGCTCGGAGGACACCAGACTAGCCCAAGCTCTGGGCCTACCCTACTCTGAGGTCATCGAAACTTCCCCAGATGGCACAGAGAGACTGAGTGCATCTGCTGAGGTTGGTGCTCCTGGCCTGTGGCTGAGGCTCACTCACTCGTGAGTCTGAGTGTGATGAGACACTCGCTTACAGAGTCCCGTGTCAGCTCACCCTTCCACTCTCCCTCAACACAGTGGCCTTGGAGCCCTGCTTGGAGCAGAGACTGTCCCTCTTCACACCTAGAAGTTCCTTAGCTAACCCTAGAACAACTTTGAGAATCTTGCTTGAGAAATTGGCTCACCTTAGAGAGGTGATTGTAGCTGACCCTCCCTGGGGAAGATGATGGCTGACTCCAGATTATTTACTGTTTACATCTAAAGTTTAACTTGAGTTTATAGACTGTTTAAAGTTTACATTTATAGTTTACCTTCTATAAATGCTCAGTGTTTAGTCAAGGTTATCTCTTGTTTGATTTGGTATATTTGGCAGGACATGAACTCCAGCTGTGCTGAACTGAATCTATAATAACAATTTTGGAATTTTTCTTCTTTAAAAAAATACAGAAATATAAGAATGTGATTTCATTTTAATCCCAGATATAGGAATGTGGGGTTGACTATGATTTGCTGTAGCAGAGGCATGGTTTTGCCAGCTGCAGATAGTTTCTGCGATTGTGTGACATTTCGAATTCTGGGAACTTTTCAGAGGGTATATAAATGCCAGGACCCTGATAGGTGGGGTGGGTGGTGTTGGTCATTCAGGGTGGTTGTTAGTAGTTGTGCTCAAAGAAGAGACAAAAGGAAAGAAATTAGATTCAGGGATCTCTGTCTCTCTTTCTCCACTCCTCCATCCTCTCTCTCCTATCTAGTGATAGAGGGGGGATTGGGGGGTAGCAAAAAGTAGCAAAGACCAGCTACATGAACCAGAAACTGTGGTGGAGGAGGCTATGTGGGGATGGAAGGCTAAAGTGGGAAGTGACTGAAAGCAGTGAGTCTCAAACTTGAACATGTGTCAGAATCGTGCTGGCCTTGTTAAAACATTGCATAGCTGTACACATCCTGACTCTTCCCAAGAGTTCTGTTTCCAGCAAATTTGCATGGTGTTGTTGCTGATGGTGGTATTGATGCTGGTGCTAGTATTGCTGGTAGTACTGGTGGTGGTGGTGGTGGTGGTGGTGGTGGTGGTGGTGGTGGTGGTGGTCTAGGGACCACTGTTGAGAATCACTGGCTTAGAGCTTTGCTGTTGAAAGTCTGGTCCCTAGATTAATGGCTCTGACATCACTGTTAGGACCATGGACTCCTAGCCCTACCCTAGTCACACAAGGTCCCTGAGTGATTTGTATGCACATTAAAACTTGAGTGCATTGGGGCTTGAGTGTATTCATTTTTTGAACTTGAAAACACAGTGGAAACACTCAGAAAGTGGTTTAAAATATTGGCACTTAGAAGAAATGTGTGCTCATGCACACCTATAATCCTAACATTTGAGAAGTGAGACAGTAAGGTTAGTTCAAGGCTATACTGGGCTACATAGAATTGGAGACCAGCCTGAGCTATATGAGACCCTTGCCTCAAGAGCCAAAACAAACTAACGATCTAATGATTGAATCCTACCCCAGAAATTGCAACCTAAAAATGGATGAGAGTGAAGACTTGAGTGGTGGACATCAGGAGTTACAGCTCCCCAGGAGATTTGAATGTAAACTCTAATCTGGAACCAGCTGGTTCAGCATGTCAGTCCTCCCTCAGTCTAATTATGAATCCTGAAGAAACACCTCGTGATCTCTCCCCTGGTTCTGGGTCTAGTATACCTGAAGATTCAGGTGTTTCAGGTTTAGGACCACTTAGCTATAAGGTATCCTGTCTTTTCTGTCTTCCTCTCTGTCAATCTGTCTGTCTATCTATCTCTATCATCTACCTATCTGCCTGCCTGCCTGCCTATCTATCTATCAATCAATCAATCAATACATCCTTTTATCTACAAGAGAATAATGGCTTCTATCTACAAGAGAATAGTTTCTGGCTTCGTGCTTGTATCTCCAAATATAAATAGTATTCTAAGATATTAAAGCCTCTTTTTTCTTGGCCCTCATTTGTGCAGGCCTACTGGGAGGTAGGGCAGAGCCAACCCTAGCTGTCTACAAGTGAACTCTAGCTTTGGGAAGTGAGGAAGGGGATATCCATGGCTAAAACTAGGCTGTCTCTCTGGGATCCAGAGAGACCCCTACTCCTCTGAATGGGACTCTAAGGGTTATTTATCCTCTGTGTTTGCTTTCAGATAGCTTCAGGTGGCCCTGAGTCATCCCCTAGCTCTTTGCTGAATACTCAACCAAATGATGTCACTGAGGGGGTGGAGAAGGGCGGTGCAAGGCCGTTTTCCTTCTTGAGCTTCTGGAGCAGAGGAGAGTGGTGCATGAGAAGACAGACATTGAACAGAGCATGCAGGGCTTTGTATTGTAACTATGGATGTCAGGAGTGCAGCCTGGAGAACCTCTCTCCCAGAGCATAGCCACCTCTTCACACACTAGCAAGAAGGTTACTTTGATAAATGTGTCTGAACTCTCTTTTAATGACAGTCTTGTGACTGTGAGCTCCTTGAGGACATGAACAGATGACCTTTGTCTTCGTGTCTCTGAGGCCTGGCATGCAACAGGACTGATCCCAGGTGCCCACATTCTCAATGTAGCAAGCCTTATGGCTCCCTTCATCTAAGTAGTTTGGTCTTTGGAGAGCATCAGTGAAGAGAACACTCCACCTTTGGACTAGCAGTGTTCTGCCCTTTTGTCTGTGAAATGGGAATATTTAAATACAAGAATGGTTTGTTTCTTCAAGCTGAGGCAGATCTGGCCCCTTGCTTGCCATAAGATATAACATTGATTTTTCCCCCCTCTGGATATTTTCTCTCTAAGAGGAAGTGCATATTGTGCAGCTCTTCGCTGGTAATTAGACATCTCAGTGATTATCTGGTAGTAGAAAGTGATACATATTGCAGGGCATATCAGAAAGGGAGGGCCGCAGAACTGGTGCCAGCTACCCACCACACAGAGTGCCCACGGCCAACACTGTTTCTCAGAGCTCCTGGAAATATTTTGATGTTTTTAAAATTTGGAAGTAGAGATGGAGAAATGGCTCAGCAGTTGAGAATACTGTTCTTCCAGGAGATCCGGGTTTAATACCCAACACCCACCTGGCTTCTCACAACCATCTGTAACTCTAGTTCCAGGAGATCTTTCGCCCTCTTCTGACCTCCATGGTCACCAGGCACAAATGTGGTGCTATAGAAGAACTATCTCAGACCCACCAGATATAAATAATGACGCAGAGGCTCATTAATGTTTTAAACCTTAGGCCTTTTGCTGGGCAGTCTCCCAACTACTCTAACCCAACTAGTCCTGGCACTATGTCACTATGTCCCACCAAATGGCCAGGTCTACCTCTCTGCTCTGCTCTGGTCCATCGGTTTACCTAGTGTCTGCTGGTTGAATCTCTCCACCTCTGATTTCTTCTCCCAAGTTCCAGCTCTGCCCAGAAGTTCCACCTTTCACTTCCTGCCCAGCTATTGGCCATCTTTATGAAAGCCAATCAGATACAATTCTAGATTGCCTTCGACAGGTGAGGAAGGAACAATATTTACAAAATATGAGACTAGTGGTGGTCTCTTTGCCGGTACAGAATTAACAACTGAATGTACAGAGATGCACCTTCACACAGTATACCCCGACATGGTGCAGTACAGATACAGACATACATCTTCACACAGTGTCCCCGACATGGTGCAGTGCAGATATAGACATACATCTTCACACAGTGTCCCCAACATGGTGCAGAGAAGGACATAAAAATAAACAACCACACACAGAATAAATTGTTAATTGTAAGCAAAAAACCCTCCAACTTTTAGGAGCAAAAGTCACATTTTTCTATCAGTGCAATTGCAAAGTGTAACTTTTTAATGTTGGCTTGCGGCGGAAAGGATCCATGAAGATAATGCAGGGGAGTTCTGACATGGCCCTACCCAGAACCAGACCATTATGAGCATCACAACTGAGCAGTGGTCCCGGGTGCTGAGCAGGGGCAGAGTTTGTCTTACGGTTGCCTCTCTTCACTTCCAGTTTACAGGTATGACCCGGCAGGATGCCTTTGTAGCCCTGACTCGGAAAGCCCGTGGGATGAGAGTGGGTGGACACGTGACAAGTAACAAGCTGAAGGACTGGCTGGTCTCGAGGCAGCGCTACTGGGGCACACCCATCCCCATTGTCCACTGCCCAGCCTGTGGCCCTGTGCCTGTGCCACTGCAAGACTTGCCTGTGACTTTGCCCAGCATCACATCTCTAACGGGCAGAGGGGGCTCCCCGCTGGCCTCGGCTTTGGAGTGGGTAAACTGCTCCTGCCCAAGGTAAGGAACTACAGCCAGCACCCTGAGGTGTCTTAGATAGCCTCCCTTCACTGGATGCCAAATGCTACCTTCTTCACTAGCCTAAAAGGAATATCAAAGGTATGCTGAAACCTTTGAGGAAATCTGGCCTAGGCACTGTAGAGGACCCTGACACACTGATCCAATGGAGGGAAGACTTAGGTTTTCATCATATCACTGTCTACCATTTCTACTCCACAGAACTTCCAAGAGGTGTGAAAGGTGTTTCTTGTTTCTCCCCTGTTATGGCTGGCCAGTACAGAGCCTGAGATAGCCAAGGAGTATGAGAAAGACAGTAGTGCATTCATTCCTTACCTGCTGAAGCACACCAACCTTCTCTCCTCTTCCCTCATTTCAGAGTGAGACTGGGTTTTTCTGACAGATCAGGAGAGTGCCTTGAGCATGATTCTCATGATGCCCTTAGTAAACAACTAACATCAAGCTGGATCTTTCCTCTTTCCCTTGGTGAAATAGTTTTCACATTCAGTACAGCCTTGCAGCCGTGCGTGGGAACGTGGTTTCTTCACAGGACCACAGAATTTCTGGAGGGTAGAGCCCAAGCCTAGAGTTGACTTCACTCTCTGAATGAGTTTGGTAAACATCTAGGGCTGTGAGCCACCAAGCCAATACAACCAAGCAGGATAGAACAGAGATATGCAAACAGTAGCCTCGAGTCCATCTAAGGACTCTTTATATATTTACTTTTGCATTCTAAGGTCTTGGGCCTGTTTCTGAACCTCTGTGAAACCTCATTCTCTCCTGAAAAGTGAGGCTTAGTGTAGTCTGCCTCATAGTTCTGGGAACCCAATGAGACAGCATTTGTGACACCTTTGACCCAATTCTGCTGCCCCAGAACCTACCTAGCCCAACCTAGTGACCTCATGCTCATCATCTGCCCCAGCACCTCTTCCTGACCATCCAAGGCTTGGTGGTATCAGTGGTAACGCCTAGTTGTCTTCAAGCCCAAGGAGACATTTATGGAAGTGAGCATAGTGAATGTTGGTCAGGTGTGATTGCTTCTGGGTAGTGGGCCTCTGTTCTCCTCAGTGTTCCCCCAAGTTGGGCAAGAAAAAGAAGGTGCTTATCTTCTAGTTACTTCCCAAAATACTGTGTATTCTCAGAAATAAGATGCAACCCAAATAAAGACCTGGCTTTACCTTAGGGAATCACTGTGGGGATTGGCACCTCTCTCTGGTGGCACACAGGATTCCCTGGGGACTCTTGGCAACTCCTGCCCTGAGCAATCCCAGCATGCCCAGGCCTCCTGACTAAAATGCAGGTTCGAGCCCAGTTTGGTCATCTGACCTGAGGTAGGGTGGGAGGGCTGATTCCTTCTGTAATCTTCATGGAGCCAGTGTGGGCTGCTTAACAAACCCGGGATGTAGCACACAACCCTTCTTTTTCTTTTTAAATTGAAAACAGACTCCAGCTCTTACTTGCTCAGTGAATGGAAAGTTCCTTTTGGAGACTCCATTCCTCTTGACCCTGCTCTCCAAGAGCACCCTCACTCAAACTTACGCTACTAGAAGTAAAATATCAGGAGGCCCAACATCTCACAAGTATAGCTGGAGGGAACTGCACTGAAACCTAGAAAAAAAGTAAATTGATAAATTTCTTTTCTCAGGTGCAAGGGATCAGCCAAGAGAGAGACAGACACCATGGACACCTTTGTGGATTCTGCATGGTACTACTTCAGATATACGGACCCTCACAATACTCATAGGTAATGTCCCTACTGTGTAACAGGTAGCACTTTGCATCCTCCATGAAGCAAAACCAAGATAGAATTAAATATGCAAGGGAGGTGCTGGGAACATGCCTGGGTAGGATAGAGAGAAGAGCTGCGCTGGCAGAGGGAACACCCACATCGTGTGTAACTGGCACCCAGAGATAGGAAGAGGAGGATTCAGAGAACCTCAACCATAGCAGAGCTCTCAGTGCCTCAGCAAGGCTGTAGGAAAAATGCCAGTGCACATGACCATTCCAAACCCAAGGTGGCAGATGCACCTTTATACTGGTGTTCTCCTTTTCCTCTCCTGGAAGAAGATGGAGACCAGGGGCTGGGCCAGAGGAGCCTGTAGACACAGTGGTGGCTGTTGTTGATCAGCCGCATACTTCACGCAAGGCTCTCAGTTTGGGGTAGCTTAGAGTACGGGAGAGAAGACTCTTTTAATGCGAGCACATTAATTATTAATTTAGATTACTCAGCCCAGTAAATCCCATCTATAATATAAATTTCAAAAAACAGCTAAAGGAGGATGTGAATGCCCTATGGGATGGTAGGGGTGGCAGGGGTGGTAGGGGTCGCAGGGGTGGTAGAGGTGGCAGGGGTGGTAAGGGTGGTAGGGGTGGTTGGGGTGGTTGGGATGGTAGGGGTGGCAAGGATGGCAGGGGTAAGGGTGGGTAGGGTGGTAGGGGGTGGGGTAGGGGTATTAGGTGGTATTGGTTAGGGGTAGGGGTGGTAGGTGGTTTGGGGTGTAGGGGTGTAGGGGTGGAGTAGGGGTAGGGGGGGTGGTGGGGGGTGGGGTGGCTTGGGGGTGGCAGGGGTGGCAGGGGTGGTAGGGGTGGCAGGGGTGGTAGGGGTGGTAGGGGGGGGTGGTAGGGGTGGTAGGGTAGGGGTGGTAGGGGTGGTAGGGGGGGTGGTGGGGGGTGATGGGGTGGGTGGTTTGGTGGGAGTAGGGTGGTAGGGTGGCAGGGGGTGGTGGGGTGGCAGGGGGTGGGTAGGGGGTGGGGTGGGGGTGGTGGGGTGGTGGGGTAGGGGGTAGGGGTGGTAGGGGTGGTAGGGGTGGCAGGGGTGGCAGGGGTGGCAGGGGTGGTAGGGGTGGCAGGGGTGGTAGGGGTGGTAGGGGTGCCGGACGTGGACTGCAGAGAGACAGGACAGTGTTGGGGAGAGCTAAGAAGCTTATACTCATACTGCATGTGGTCAATCTCCTAAAGTGCAAATCAAGAATGAATATAAACATTTTTAAATAATTGAAGTAAGAGTGGAAGCCAAGAGTGTTGGCATATATGTATAATCCCAGCAGTCTGGAGGCAGGAACTGGAAAATCAAGAGATCAAGGTCAGCCTGGGCTACACAAGACCCCATGTCAAAGAGAGAGGTGGGGAAGGGGGAGAGAGAAGAGGAAGGATGGGGAGGAATAGAATTAAAAGTGAGGGTAACCAGGTGTGATAATATCTTTATTCCCCGCACTCAGGAGGCAGAAGCAGGTGGATATCTGTGAGTTGAAGATCCGCGGTTTAAATAATGAGTCCCAGGCACCTGGGTGCTACACAGTGAGACCCTGACTTTAAAAAACAAAAGGCTCAGGCCGGGGTGCAGGAAGAACTGAGGCTAAGACCACTGGTTTTTCATGATAAACTTTCCTGAGCCGTTTGACTTGGACAAGACAGAAACAGGAAAGAGAGCAGGAGTTAGCCAAGCAAAGCTAGCACGGAAGCTAAAGAAAAACATCCCAGAACCAGGAGAACACACTCTGCCCGGACCTTAGCAGGTTGCTCTTGCACATGGTAGAGAGAGCCTGGAGCTGTATTATCCACGCATGAGGTTTCCATTCCCCGCATGGAGGCACACGCCTGGAGCTCCAGCTCCAGGCTGAGGCAGGGGGCTGTGAGCTCAAAGGGTCTTGTTCTACACAGTTGTGTCTTTTGTTGAACACAAGCAAAGAAAGTGCCCTATTCTGGGTCAGCAGCACAGTGGCATATTTCTGGTTAGACAGACGCTCAAGATGTGTTTTAAGCAGCAGAACTGTGGTTCCGTAATTTGTGTTCATTTCAGAAATTAGTGGGGTCCTGAAAGATGCAAGGAGACTGAGAACCCCAGAGAATCTCCACGCGAGCCATAGGGGAGTGTGAGGGAGGGCTCCCTTCTCAGGCTGCATCCCAGCTGTGAGCCCCGCATAGCCCCTCTGTGAACAGCACAGCTTCACACACCGCCTGGCATGCTGCCCCATTCAGCATTGTCTGGGGTCTTCCGGAGTGGTGTCCTAAGTAGAACATAAGTTGAGTAGCCAATGTTATTTATCCTAAACTTGCTTGTGAGCTAAATACTGCCCTCAACTCTGGCTTTACTGCTGCCCAGAGCAGCAGTTGAATTCATTATTTTACTTACTATAATTTTTTTTTATTTGAGACAGGGCCTCACTGAGTAATCGTGGTTGTCCTGGGACTTGCTGTGTAGACCAGGCTGGTGCTGAACTCACAGAGATCAGCCTGCCTCTGCTTTCCAAGTTTGGGGATTAAAGGTCTATGCTGCCATGCCCAGCAGCAGTTGAGTTTCTTTAAGAAACTTTTTTTTTTTTCATGAAGAAAAAGAAAGGGCAGCTGGAAATGTATTTGTTCATTTGGATGGTTGACTTGGGTGACCTTGTTTAGCTTTTTTTTTTTTTTAATTTTAATTTTGAGAGAGTTCTAACATAGTTGTAACTGCAAAGAAGCTTATGCTAAGAGGCACACTGCTTGCCCAGGCTTCCTGACCTGCCACCGGCGTTTCTGTTTCTATTTCAGAGCTGTTTGGCCAAGAGCATAATATGGGAAAATACTTTGTAGCATTGGGGAGAAAACTCTGAAATTTTGAAGCCAGGGAGCACAGATCCCCTAAAGCAAAATTTCCTCAGTTAACTTTGAATGGTGGGTTACCTTGGGAACAGGGGCCTCTATTCCCAGTCACAGTGGCTCTTTCCCAAGGCAGCAGCCGATAAATGACCTGGGGAGTTAGGGTTAGGGTTAGGGTTAGGGTTAGGGTTAGGGTTAGGGTTAGGGTTAGGGTTAGGGTTAGGGTTCCATGTTGGTCACAGAGCATCTAGTGGAGGGAGTTACTAGAATGTTTTATGACAGGCCCTAGATAAATTTCAATCCTTCAGTAAGCCATATTTGAACGCTTACTGGCTATTTCAAAGCACTTGAAAAATAAGATTGATTTCTGTTTTAAAATGAACATTTAATATCATGCTGGTTTCTATTATAAATGCTACTAT
Source organism: Rattus rattus (assembly GCF_011064425.1). NCBI lineage: Eukaryota > Metazoa > Chordata > Mammalia > Rodentia > Muridae > Rattus > Rattus rattus. The sequence goes on from NC_046161.1 coordinate 114,559,837, forward strand.
TGCCCTCTATTGGTGAAAATTTTAAAAATCTCAATTGTCTAACCATACTAAAAATTAAAGCTAACCATTCAAATAAGCATCCTATGGAGATGCTTTGTTGCTGGTATCTTTTCCTCTTGTTCTTGTTTTAGTCAAAAATTATTTGTTGCTGTTGGTTTTTAGAGACAGGGTTTCTCTGTGTAGCCCTGGCTGTCCTAGAACTTACTTTGTAAACCAAGCTCGAACTCAGAGATCGCCTGCTCTTCCTCCCAATGCTGGGATTAAAGGCTTGCACCACTACCTCCTGGCTCAAAAATTACATTTTTATTACACTTGTTTAGTGCGTGTGAGTATGAGTGTGTGTGTGTGCACACACAGAGGTCAGAAGATGGCTCGTGATCCAGTCAACACTGCTCCTTTTCTACTTATTGTATGCATTTTTCTCTTATTAAAAGAGTCATTTTTTCTGACATTAATTATTTTCAAGGGATATGCACATTACAGTAGGTCTAATTTATACAGTTGTGGCAAAGAAGGTATTACAATGCCTACTTCTCTTTCTTATAGTCCTTTCAGCTTGGCACTGGCAGACTTCTGGATGCCTGTGGATCTGTACATCGGAGGGAAAGAGCATGCTGTCATGCACTTGTTCTATGCACGATTCTTTAGTCATTTTTGCCATCGTCAGAAGATGGTGAAGCACAGGTGAGCATCTGTAGTGCTTCACAAAACAGTTCTGTTCACAAGCAGTGACTGGAAACAGGTATCTGTTGGGAATCAAGATAATATGTGTATACCAAAAAAAAAAATCTGTTTTTCATATATACTGTAGAGGCCATTGTAGGTCTTTACAATTTGAGGTCCGTTTACACAAACCTTTTAGTTAATCATTTGGTGAGGAATGTTTTGGGCTTGTGTAGAATCCAGCTTTCAGTGCATCCGTCTGTTAAGTAATTTGAGGCTTTTACTTTTGAGGGAAAGAGGAGGGTTGTGATGTTATGCAGGTCCTGAAGCATCTCACACATTTGTCATGCTGGGTAAACTGTACCTCTAAGCTTGGCTGAATTCTTCTCTAAAATGTCACTCTGCCACTTGTGTATCACAACGGAAGACAGCTTTGTAAACCCATTGACAGTTCTCCTGCTGGCCTATAATGTGTTCCTCACAGCATCCAAAAGATGTAAGAAAGGGCGGTGTACCTCTGTAATCCTAACACTCAGGAGGCAGAGACACGAGGAGGGTTGCAAACTTGAGGCTAGGCTTGGCTGCATTGTGAGCTTTAGGCCATATGAAGAGACTGTCTCAAGGATATAGTGCATGCTTTTCCCCATGAAATACATGTTTAATGTATTATATTTGGGAGTCTGAGGCAAGAAGATCATGGTTTGAAGCCAGCCTGGGCTACAGAGAAAGACCCTGTAACTGGTGTTTGCTACTTTGTGGGTTCTTCTTTTCTCCACCCTTTCAACCCCAAACACTAGGGAAGAAAAAAAAAAAAAAAAAAAAAAGGATAGAGAGGAGAGGAAGGAGATCCCCGAATAAAGTAAGTCAGGGGTCAGAAAGGGGGTGACTTTACACTGCTTCCTGCTGACTAGGGGCGTCGAGTTCCTTGGGGAAAGTTTGAGTTCCCCATCAGGATATCTGATTTCTTCCTATTGTTGTTTCTTCGTGGCACACAACTCCTTAACAAACCAGGACCAACAGCAACCAGGACCACCCACCCCACCTCTCAGGGCCCCAGCCTTCTATACCCTCTGAAAAGTCCCCAGAATTCCAAATGTCACAAAGTCACAGAAACCATCTGCAGCTGCAAAATCATGTCCCTCCCAGAGCATGAGGTAAATCATAGTCAGATGCTTCAAAACAGCCCCACACCTGGGATTAAAACAAAAACGTTCTTATACTACCTTATATAGTATTGCTTTGTTTTTTAAAGAAACTAAAATTAACCACCAAATTGTCACTATAAGACCCTGTCTCTACGAACCAAAAAATAAAAAGTAAATGAACATTCAGTATGGGAAGTAGAACGATACCTTACTCATACCTTGGTGCTCACAGGATGCCCCCTGCCAGTCACATCATCCTCTTTCCACCATTGTGGGGAGGGGCTTGTGTGTCACAGCATGCATGTGGCAGTCAGAGGACATCCCATTGTGCAGCCTGGAGTTCCCGTTGCAGAACTTGCCTTATACAGCCACAGCAGCACAGAGACTCTTCACCTTTGAAGATTTCTGTGCTAATTGTTTTCATTGTATGCATTACCAAATATTTCCTTATTCTTGGCTTATCTCTTATTTATTGCATGTTTTGATGAACAGAAATCCTTAGTCTAATATAGTAAAACTTAATACTGGGGTGGAAGATGGGGTTCCGTGGCCTGGTATGTACTAAACCCTGGATCCAGTCCCCAACACACACACACATACACACACACACACACACACACACACACACACACACACACACACACACACACACACTCTAAAATAAAATAAAATAACCTTCCCCTCCATGGCTATTGCTTTTCATGTCTTTGCTCCATCATGAACATCTCAGCTCTCCCTACTGTTCTGTGGTGTCCTCACCATGAATCAATGCATTACATCCACCAGGACCTGCTGGTGGGATCTCTACTCCATACACTGATGGCTTGTGCTCTGTTGTGCTGGTTTGGTATTTATAGCCTTTGTTATTTTAATATACAAATCTCAGTGTCCTCTTCCTCTTTGCCCTTTTCATTCCAGGGAATCTTTCTCTGATCACACCTTTGTTTTCTTTATCAGCTTTTAGATTCACCCTGTCAATTCCAGAGCACACGATGGGCGTGTTTCTTTGGTATTGCACTGGAACCAATTGGCTACTGCCCTTCCTCATCTTCCACCCTCTCATCTTAACATCTCAAATAATCTTTTTGTCTGGAATAAATCCTTCAGTGTGACTTTTTGTTTTCTTTATTGATGGTCCATGTATTTGTTCTTTTCTCTAAAAGTAATTTTATTTCAGCATCATATTTTCAAACATCTTTTTATTTTTGTTTGTTTTTTGAGATAGGGTTTCTCTGTATAACTGTCCTAGCTGTCCTGGAACTCATTCTGCAGACCAAGCTGGCCTTAAACTCACAGAGCTCTGTTTGTCTCTGCTTCCTGAGTGCTGGGATTAAAGGTGCCGCCCCCGGCCCCCCCCCCCGCCCCGCTCCGCCATCTGGTTATTTCCTGGAACCCCACTACTTGGAGGGCAAAGGTAATAGGATTGGCCCTGTCTCAACCAAAAACTATATGTCTATAACTCTCAGATTTTCCATAAAGCAGACAGGAATTTAACTTCGTTAGAATGGAGGTGCTGGGCGCTCCACCCTGCCAGCTCTGGTTAGAGCTCACTGTGTGAAGTACATGCTGGGTGTGACTGAGTGCTGAAACCGGCCGTCTGCCTCTTACCCCAGAGACCTCGAAATGTGAGAACAACAGATCTGCATCAGGACACTAAACGCTGACATCCCTGAGCCCATCAGATAGTTAGTTAGCATGCTTATGGTCTAGGCCGTGCTCCTCAGTTCATTGTACAGTTCTGTGTCTGTGAGAACAGAGCTGCTGGTTGTGGGTTGTATGTCCTGTTACTGTCATGGCCACATGGAAATCTAGTTTATGCGTTTTCTTTTTTCTACACTCACTATCTGGCCCAGGCCAGCCTAGAACTCTTGTTCTTCCTCCCTCAGTGTTGGGATTATTTATAGAGTGCACCACCACAGTCAGCCATGGATTATGTATGGTTTGTATCACCACACCTAGCCATGGGATTATTTATAGAGTGCACCACCACAGTCAGCCATGGATTATGTATGGTTTGTATCACCACACCTAGCCATGGGATTATTTATAGAGTGCACCACCACAGTCAGCCATGGATTATGTATGGTTTGTATCACCACACCTAGCCATGGGATTGTTTATAGAGTGCACCACCCAGCCAGACTTTTGCAGTGATCACATAATAATTTTAAAAAGCAGCCATTTATAGAATGTAGTCTGCAAAAAGGAGACCCAGGGAGGCTCCTGGTAATTTTGGGTGAGGGCAGGCCTCAACTTGGTTTCTTTCTGGTTCTACATCAGCAGCCACCTGGTGCAGTCAGGGGAATGGGCAGCTGTCTGTCCAGGCTGTCAGTATTCATAGAAATTACACCTAAGTAACCTGTCAATCTATGCTGAGAATGTCCTGAGCTTGCTTCCTCTCTTCCTTCTTTCCATCCTTTAAACGTTGGACAGAGGAGGAGCCTGGACTTAACCAGTAACGGTGAGGACTCCAGCACTTGTCTTCCTGCTCACACAGGTCATGCTTCAGTGTCAATGAAAATAACCTGCCTCCAGGGGTGCAATTGAAGGGGTCAGGAGGACCAGGGCCTCACAGGCAGAGAGGCCCAACATGGCGCCTCCCCACCCTCCTTCTCTTAGAAGATACCTCTGCTATGCAGGAGTCTTTCATTCTCTTGGCTAACGTAGACCATATCTGCCTTTCCAGGAGAGCCAGCCACATTGGCTCAAAGAAGTCTGCAGAAGTGAAGGGCTGCTGAGGCTCAGGGGAGCCATAGCCAGGCCACTGGAACTCATGCCATTTTAAAATCGTTTTATTCATGTGGGTGTTTTGCCTGCATGTATGTCTGTTCACCACATATGTAGTGTCAGACCAGAAAGGGGCATTGGATCCCTGGAACTGGAGCAAAAGACGTAAGATGCCTTATAGGTGCTGGGAATCAACTGGGACAACTAGTGCTCTTAATTACTGAGCCATCTCTCCAGCTCCTGCCCCTTCCCCATGCCAAGTTTTATCATCCCTATGCTAAATCACCTGTCTGAGACAGTGCCTGCTGGGCTGTAACTGGGAGAATCTGGAGTCTAGATGGACTTCAGAGATCTAGTAGCATAAATTTCAGAAATTGAGACACATTCATTATCAGAGTCTTGGTCTTGGTACAATGCTGTCCTACAGACACCTGCCAATTATGGAGAAAAGGCCACTGTGGACACCCTGGGGCCCTCACTCAGAAGCTCTTTGTAGTAATTTTGAAATAGAAAAGTAAATAATTCAGGTAGTAGTCTAACTAGCGAGATGGCAGTGGAGACAGTGCCTGGAGATGAGGGCCACACTAGGTGCTGTTTGCACGCCTGTGTTTACACAGGTGTCTGTGTCATGAAGATTCACCAACTTGTGCCTACCCTAGAACTAGTGTACTTTTCAGTGTGAGTGCTAATTGTCATTTGACAATTTGCTTTAAACGCAGGAAGGATAAAGGAGGGGGAAATAGAGACAGTGAGAGGGAGGGGAAGAGAGAGAGAGAGGAAGAAAAGAGAGGGAGAGAGAGGAGGAGGGGAGAGGGAAAGGAAGGAGAAAAGAAGAGAAAGGAATGGGGAAAGACGGGAGGGGGAGAAAGACAGAGAGAGGGAGGAAGAGAGAGAGAGGGAGTGGAAGAGAGTGAGATTTAAAAGCCAAGGTACAGTTAGGTAGATACAAAAGCCAGGGTCAGGGTCTGGCTGGCAAGTTGCAGTTCTACACATCCCCAGAAGGTGGCAGTGCTGGGTCACTTGATTATATAAAAAACAAAACCAAACAAAACCTCAATGATAATAAATAACAGGATTCCAACTCCCTATCTTTAAGTCTTTTTTATTTCTTTCAGAAAAGGTCATGTATATCCTAGGCTGGCCTCAAACTCAGGATCATCCTGTCTCAGCTTTCTGAGTAGCTGAGGTACCGGTAGGCAGCCATATGCCCGGGAACTGAGTCTTAATGCTGCTGATTTAACTTGCTCTAGACATGTTTTTAATACTGAGCATAAATCCAGGGCCTTGTGTGTGGTAAGCATGCATTGTACCACGGAGCCACACTTCCACTTCCCTGAGTTCCTCTTAAGTGTGACTGTGCCCAGTGTGAGAAAGGAGATAAGCATGCACCTGGGTGTACCCAGATGAGCCTGTGGCATGCACCTGGGTGTACCCAGATGAGCCTGTGGCATGCACCTGGGTGTACCCAGATGAGCCTGTGGCATGCACCTGGGTGTACCCAGATGAGCCTGTGGCATGTACCTGGGTGTACCCAGATGAGCCTGTGGCATGCACCTGGGTGTACCCAGATGAGCCTGTGGCATGCACCTGGGTGTACTCAGATGAGCCTGTGGCATGCACCTGGGTGTACCCAGATGGAGCCTGTGGCTTGCACCTGGGTGTACCCAGATGAGCCTGTGGCATGCACCTGGGTGTACCCAGATGAGCCTGTGGCATGCACCTGGGTGTACCCAGATGAGCCTGTGGCATGCACCTGGGTGTACCCAGATGAGCCTGTGGAGCTCACTGGCGGTGCCTTGCTGTTGAGCTACAATGCTCCTACTCTGCAGTGTGTTCCTTAATTTGCTGTTCATCTTAGATGTATCTGCATCCAGAGCTGCCTTCACCTGCTCAGCAAAAAGTGGCTGTGCTGGTTGGTCCTTGTCCACTTGACACTTTGGTGCACATAGAGGAATCCCTTCTATCTTGACACAGTAGCATGCTCATTTGATCCTGTAACATCAACAAATGCGTCTATGCACTGAGTGGGGCCCCACAAACATGACACTCAGCATTTCCTTTTGAATGTTAACTGCACTTGATTTTTTCCACCTTTGTAAATGTGCCCCATCTCTCACCATTGCTTCTTTTTTTTTTTAAAGATTTATTTACTTATTTTACTTTATTTACTTGTTTTAGGGCTTTGTACTAAAACAAGTAAATATCTGTATACCAGAAGACAGCATCAATTGAACTCGGGACCTCTGAAAAGCAGCCACTGTTCTTAACTACTGACCAGCCCCTCACCATTGCTTCCATATACTCCTATGCAAGCACTGGGTGTGTGCACACACACATACATGCTCACTAAAAGACCTTTAGAACAGGATGATGGGCTACATCTCAGGCAGAACATGTACTTAGCACCTGGACCCTGAGGAGATTATGGTGCAGTATGGGACTGACACACACAAGGGTCAGGAATCTTGTTTCTGGCTCTCATCTCTCACAATCTCTGTCTGCCCTCTTGAATCTACTAGAAAATGTCCTTCTCCTTGTTACTACCCACCCGTAGCTGTTGGACAAGGACCACTTGGGCCCCTACTCACCTAAATTGGATGACCTTGAATATGAAATAAGGACCTTATAGGATCAACCTGCAAGACTAACCTGGTCTATAGCTTGTTGGGCCTGTTTAGGTTTCTGGATTTCTGATTCCCCGAGCAGAGTTTCCCCAATGCCTGCTCACCCTTACCCCCCAACCCCATGTCAGTGAACTTGCACCCCAGAGCTGGAGTGTTGGAAGGTCTGCATGGCAGTGCAAACGAGTGAGCCTCTAGTTGTCCAGAGCAACATGAAAACTTGCATAGGGTGGTGCTGAAATGCATCCAAATAGAATCGGGCAGATTCTTAGAAAATAAAATAAAATAGGGTAAAGAAATTGAGTGTTTCTTAAGAATAAACCACTGTGGTGACTGTGGTGGCATATGCCTTTAATCTCAGCACCCAGGGGACAGAGGTACGCAGATCTGAGTTTAGTCTACATAGAGTTCAGGTCCAGCCAGGGCTGCAGAGTGGGCCCTTGTCAGAGGACTTGGGGGAGGCGTATGTGGGCACAGGACTGGAACATGGATGGCTCGGCAGTTACGATCACTGGCTGCTCTTCTGGGGGACTCACCATGTCTGCCTGGCCTGCTGCTGTGCTTCCCAACTACGACGGTCATGAACTCTAGCCCTCTGCACTCATGACCTCCAAGTCAGATACTTCTGTTTGTAAGTCGCCTTGGTCAGGTTGTTTTGTCATGGTGTCTCAGGGTTTTATTGCTGTGAAGAGGCACCATGACCAAGACAACTCTTACACGTGAAACATTTCATTGGGGCTGGCTTGCGGGTTCAGTTCAGTCCATGATCAGCAGGACAGGAAGTAGGTGTGGCAGTGTGCAGGCAGACGTGGTGCTGGAGTAGCTGAGAGTTCTGCATCTTGATGTGAGAAGTCCACACTGGGTAGAGCTTGAGCAAATATAAGACTTCAAAGCCCCACCGCATGGTATTATCCTTCCTCCAACAAGGCTACACCTAGTGCCACTCCCTATGGACCAAGCATTTAAACACTGAGCCTATGGAGGCCAAACCACCACAAGTAACTAACACACACCAGCCGTTGGTAGCTGCCTCCTTAGAGTGTAATGGGTCAGGAAGGACAGGTAGATAATACTTAGATTTTAGTAGAAATGACCCGTTCCTGTCCAACTCATCAGATCTAAAACTTGAAGACAGTCTGAGGGGTACTATGTTAAGGGGAATAGTAAGCACCCTTCACAAAGACAGACAGACAGCCTTCAGTCCTCCCTCTAGGCCCTGCTGCGCTGAGCCTGATGTGTAGCTGACCTGGCTCTATTTGCATCAGTCACTTGATCCCATCTTCCCATTCATAGCTTAGCAAGCTTTTTTTGCTCCCATGTTATAGGTTGGCAAACTGGACTCCCACAGCAAGTAAGTGGCTTTCGTGGCTCATGGGTAGAAGTAGGTGAGAGCCAGGGCTTCCTGATCTGAGGCCTGTGCTCTTTCACTTCTCTTCAGCACAGAGTAGATCTGTACTTAAACCTGGCTGCTGCTCTGACTCAATGACACTAATCGTATCCAAGGAGCACTAATCGTATCCAAGGAGCCTACTCTAAGGTGTGGTCAGTAGTGATGCTCTGGATACCTTGTGTCCTGGCTGCTCCACCCACCCTGCCACCATTTTTTTTCTGTGATCTTTCCTCAGGGAGCCTTTCCATAAACTACTGGCTCAAGGCCTCATTAAGGGACAGACATTTCACCTTCCGTCTGGGCAGTGTCTGAAGAGGGAAGACATAGATTTCACAGGTAAGGAGGGCCCCACCTGGCTGGGAAAGGTAAGAGCCAAGGCCAGGTCCAGAAGCTCTTAAGAAGCCAGCATCTGCTATTGGACCCCAGCTGGTTGTTGAATCTAGGACAGATCTGGTCAGGCCTCTGCGGGCTGCTCCTGGGACTGGGTATATAACTTCGTACCCAGCCCCATCCTGTGTAATATAGTATTTCCTTGGACACCTCCGCCTTGTCCAGCTTTATCTGATAGCCCGTTGCTGGAGAGGGCCTCAGACTCAGAGCACGGAGTCTTCTAGGATCTTTTCCCTCAGGCCTCCATGCAAAGTTCAAAGTATGGAATTTCTACCCTGCCCACTTCCCACACCTCCCCTGTCAAGACCCATTGGGAATCATGTATTGTTCCTGAGTACTCTTTTGGCATCTAGGTCCTACTCCTGTTTGTGCAAAAACGAAAGAGAGGTTAGAGGTGACGTGGGAGAAGATGAGCAAGTCCAAACACAATGGCGTGGACCCTGAGGAGATTGTGGCCCAGTATGGAATTGACACAATCCGGCTCTACATCCTCTTTGCAGCCCCTCCTGAGAAGGACATCTTGTGGGATGTGAAGAGTGAGTCTGCCTGCTTCCTTTACTGGCTGCCTGGGCTCTGGAGGAACTGGGGAAGGAAGTGTTTCTTGCTGGAAACAGAAATGGAGAATTCTATAAGTAATCTTGTCTAGGCTTCTGTCCGTCTCCAAGGCACTAGCTCTCCACTGTTCAGGGGCCTTGGTCCCTGTGGTGGGCATGAAGGGGGTTCCCACTGCCTGTGCACATTTCCAGTCCTCGTGGGTCCCAGATGTCCACACCATTGCAGACTCTGTGCTGATTATAATGGATACTGGGACACGTGCAGCCTGTCAGCCACTCTGGCTACTTCAGGGATGAGATTTGTTTCTCCAAAGCTTTGGTTTTGCCCTTGTGATCTGCCTGGATGTGGATTTGGGAAGCGAAAGCCAGTGGCTGTGGGAGGAGTCCGTTCTATCTGAGGATTGGCTGGCTTCTCACTATGTCTTATGGTGGTGGATCTGGACAGTTATGGCAGACGAAAGCCCTAGCAAACTGCCTCTAAGTAACAGGCAGGACATGCAGAACTGGGTAGGCACTCGCTCAGCTTTCTCTTTTGTACGCGGGCAAGCCTCCAGCTGTCCCTGCTGTGTCCCCACTCTCGAGAATATCCAGCCCAGTAGCCACAGGGTTCAGGCATCCGCACCCATACTTACTTGGTCAGCTGTGTGGCCCAGAACCACCAGCTGGTCTGTTCTGCTTCCCCAGGTCAGAACAGTGGTTAGACTTGGTGAACACGTCTGGAATACATAGCAGACACACTTGACAAGGAGAGGGGTAGTTAGCTGACCTCACACTGTGTCGCAGGGCTATTCCTCAGCATGCTGTGCAGCTCACCTGTCCTCATGAAATCCCAGCTTCACTAGTAGTGGCAACTGTGTTAAGCCTCCTGTTGGCCCCAGTGCGTATCTGTCACCACAAGTTTGCTGACCCAGAAGGCAGTGTGCTACTTTTGAGCAGCCCTGCTGCCATTGCTCAGGTCATCAGGGATCCTGAAAGGAGTTGTGACTGACTCTGGGAGGACTCATTCCCTTCTTACCAGCTCTCTTTCTTTGTCTTCTCGAATGCAGCCGATGCACTTCCTGGAGTGCTAAGATGGCAACAGCGGTTGTGGTCCCTGACAACAAGATTCATTGAGGCAAGGACTTCCGGGACAGCCCCCCAGCCTCAGCTGCTGAACAACAAGGAGAAAGCCAAGGCCCGAAGCCTCTGGGAGTACAAAAACGCAGTCATAACTCAGGTCAGAGCCCATGGACTGGGCCGTGTGTCACTGCTTACTGAGGGAGCCTTTGCCCAGTGGTCGGTGAAGCCTTCAGGCTGGAGTGCCACAAGAGTCTTCTTTGTGAGGTGGCATTGTCGCCTTAATGGCCCTCATTACTTTGGTTCTTTACACAGACTTCCTGATGGAAAGAGATATTCTCAAATGGTGGCTGTCCCTCCTACCTGTCACCTTCTTCCACTAGACCTCAGGACTTGACCTGCAGGTTGATCCGATCTAGTATCTCTGATGAGACATAGCACATTGTATTGATTGACAGGGATGCACAGTTGACAGCAACAGACGGCCATAAAACACCTCGTTTCATAGATGAGGTTGAGACTCACACAGGTCCGAGGCCTTGCTTAAAGTGCGACAGCTAATGAGGGATGAGCACAGATGAGACCGAGCACCCTGTGCCCCTCAGCTTTTCCACTTGGTTTCGTTGGCACGAGTGGCCATTGGACTTGTTCTAGGTCAGTTTCTACAGATATGAGGTTATTCTCAATGGGTTTCTGATAACCAAATTCTTCTTAGGCCGATTTGTTTTTCACTTGCTAATTTGGGTCTGGGTGTCGACTGGTGGTGTTTTGAGTGTGCCAGTGCCTGGGGGAAGCTGTGCTGATTCAAGTCTGTGGAGGCCTCCAGGGCCCTTCCTACCTGGGCTGTAGCTCAGGTGACAGTGATGACATAGCAGGGCTTGTTTGTTTGTTTGTTTTTGGTTTTGGTTTTTGTGACCCATGGCTCTAGGTCTAGCCTGCTCTAATGGCATTTCTTCAGCTTTATTTCCATCCTTCCCTAGAGGGAGTCACCAGTGTGACCTGGGGATCTGAGTGCTGCCAAGTGGTTGCTCTCATACCACGCTGTATCTCTCTTGAACATAGGTCAGATAATTGATGCTGTTTCAACAGCGGTGAGCTCTTGACATCTTAAAGATGCAGTGGTGGGGAGTGAGCCCCAATCCCCACTCCGGCTATGGAGAGCACGCCCTGATCTGTATCACCTGCCCCTCAGGTTGTTAGCTGCTGATCTGTAGCTCCTGCCTCCTAGTCCAGCAATGAGCACTGGCTTCTTAAGCACATGCTCTGGGAAACAACAGTCAGGCCTGTTATGTGGAAAGAGAGGCAGCCTTAAGTAGTGGAGACAGCACTGACTTTGTTTATTATCACTCTTTTTTTTCTGGAAAGGAGTTTTTGAAGAAAGTGAGTTTTTAAAAAAATCAATTTTTATCAACAGGTGACCACCCATTTCACAGAGGACTTTGCCCTGAATTCCGTAGTTTCTCAGCTGATGGGACTCAGCAGTGCCCTCTCGGTAAGCGGCTGGATCTCATGGGTAGCTGCAGAGAGAGGGTGAAAATGTTGGGAACATTCCTTCCATGGTTACATCCCTGTCATACTACTTCAAGGTTCTAAAGGTTATCTGGGCAGAGCCATTTGCTTTTCCTGAGACAGGGTCCTTCCTGTGCAGCCCAGTCTGGCCTTCAACTTATGATGATCCTCCTGCTTCTGCCTCCTAGCTGCAAGCCTCTCCTAAGAGGCCATGGAGGCCTGAAAGGTTAGACTCCATGTCTGACTGACTAGTTGCAAAGCCACGGCCAGGCTTAGGCCTCTCTGTGTTCTAACCTTCTTCCCCTATGACCTGATTTCCTGAATGTTTCCTTGGCAGCCACAGTGTTTGTATTTGCTTAACCGAGGTGGCGCAGAAGTACCCCCACTGACAGAAAGCTGTTACCTTCAGTACCGCTTTCTTTTTTCTGCACATTACTCCAGTTGTTCTTGACAAGGGAAGAACTTGTCAGTAATTGGTGGACAGAGAGAACCCTTGCCCTGGTATTCCACAGTGGGGAACCTTAGGAGACAGTCTTTGCCTTTTCCCCTAGGCCACAACACATAGGAAGCCTTGCAGAGTGCTTACGAGTTTTACCTTGTTCCCAGAGCAGCTCTTCCTCACTTGCTGAGACTGAGCCCTGCCACTTGTCAGATGGGGTACAAACCCTGTCCTCGCTGGGCAGTTGTGAGCACTGGGTCTGTGTTCTGTGAGAGAAGTCTTTTGAGCCAAGCAAAGAGTAATGACTATTTCTTCCACCTGCTGAGTCTCTGGATTGTACGTCATTCATTGCCTTCTCACCCTGCTTATTTGTACCTCAGTCTCAAATGTTCCCTCTTCTTCCTCTTTAGCAAGCCTCTCAGAGAGTGGTTCTCCACAGCCCTGAGTTTGAGGATGCTCTGTGTGCTCTGCTGGTGATGGCTGCCCCCCTGGCCCCTCATATAACCTCAGAACTCTGGGCAGGTATGTAAAAGTGTCCTTGTCCAACTAGTATTACTAAGTATGTCCAACTAGTACTACTAACTACCGTTTGTCCAAGCCTCTAGTTGATCATTAGTGTGGCTCAGCAAAAGTCTGTCAGAGTACTCTTCATCCCTTAAGGGTTCAGTTTCTCTGTCTCTGTCTCTCCTCTGTCTCTGTCTCTCCCTGTCTCTCCCCTGTCTCTCCTCTGTCTCTCTCTCTCTCTGTCTCTCTCTCTCTCTCTCTCTCTCTCTGTGTGTGTGTGTGTGTGTGTGTGTGTATTAACAGGGTGTTATTAACTACTGTGTAAGTCAGGCTAGCTGCCCCAAGAACTACTAGAGATTCTCCCTGTCTCCACCTTCTGTCTCCCCATAGCAGCACTCGTGGACTACAGATGCTTAGGTTACTGGGTCCAACTTTTACGTGGGTTCTGAGCATCCAAACTCAGATCATCAAGCTTGCTCAACAAGCACTTTTACCCACTCACCCCTAGCCTGTCTTCATTGTCGTCTCATAAGCTCATTCAGATTTTGTCTGTTTTGGTATCCAACGCACTTCTAAATGTTCATCCAGAGTCTCCATCCCACCAGGCCCTCTGATGAGTTCTGTTTGTTTGTTTGTTGTTAGTTTATGGTGTTGGAAATGTAGTCCAGCTTTGTACATGCTAAGTGTATGCTCTGCCACTGAGCCACTCCCCAGCTTCTGATGGTATATTCATGGAATCTGGATGCTGTTCTTCCAGAAACATTTGAGCAAATTCATTCCTCTGGGAAAGGTCAGCGTTCAGTGCCCCTGCTTCCTGCTCCTTTTCTTGGAATTGCCATGGTCTCTATAAGCAGTGTAAGCACAGACCCAGGGCCTCCTGGCCTACTCAGTGGGATCAGTAGCACGCACAAGGATGGGGAGATGGGGGCAGGGGCAGCTCCAAAATGCCACCAGAAGAGGATTGCCACCCACAGAAACTGACCACCACTCAGCCCTCCAGCATTCACTGTGGGCCACCAAGGCAGCCTGGGACCCAGTCCTCAGGTGGGAGTGGGGAGGCTTGTTTATGTCTTCTGCAGGAAGGTCAGCTCCCCAGAGGTGGGGATGAAAGGGTGCAGCTGGCCCTGCATGCTGGCCTTGCATGCTGGCCAGGCCTGTGTCTCTCACCTCCTGCATTCAGACCAATCCCATTTGTTGGCCTCTCACTTTGGCTGTGTCTTTGTATTTGCCATACACATGTTGGTTATTTTCACTTAGAAGAGCAAAGTGGCAAAACCTGCACATATGCAGGGTACTAAGCTCCACCCTTGCAGCCAAGCTGCACCCACCATTCAGGGAAAGCCTGGCTAGGGACCATCCCTATAAATATGCATCCTGATTACTTCAGGAAGTCTGGACTTCCTTGTTTTTCTCAGTGGAAATTATAACAGCTTCTGTCCAGAACATTTTTATTCAAGATCCTTTCATCTCCTAGGCATCCTGTATGACTTCCATACGGATGTTTTGGAAACCTTCCCAATACATCTGGGTCACAGGACAAGCCCCTACCAGCTCAGCAAATAAAGACACGATTGTCTGTTTTCTGTGACCTCCATTTCACTTTAGAGGAGGAAGAAGCTGGGATCTTTCCTGCATTTACCAGAAGGCTGCTAAGTTCATTGAGAAGTACAATAGCTCGGGCCAGGACCTGCTGTGTGCACCAGGAGGAGGCTAGGACAGCTTGGCACTGGGAGGAGGAGGCCAAGCCAGTACTCCTTGGGCCCTAAGGAGCCTTCACTTCCTTCCTAGTAACTGGCAATACCGATCACCTAGGTATCAGACAGGAAAACTTTAAAAGCTGCAGTGAATGCAGTTGAGTCAAGGCAGAGGCCAGGAGAATAAACTGCACCACCCAGTGTCCTGTCCACTGCTCAGGCTTACCTAAGGTCTATTAGTTTCAGTCTGTGAGAAGAAGGAGAACTTGTGGTGGGTGTAAATGAGCAATTACTAACTCATGGTTCAGTAAGACTGATCCTGTGTTTGTGTACACATGAGTGCACGCTTGTGTGTTTTCGTGTGTGTTTGCAGTCCTGGTGTCAGACCCGGGTAGTGTTCATGCTAACAAACATTGCTCACTGACCTGCATCTCTGGATCTTTTCCTCTGAGTAAAGGAAGCAGCATGTGTTGACGCACATCCTGGCCCAAGTTCTACCTGCTTGCATACCCGTACTTTGAGTATCTGAAGCCAGTGGTCCCAAACCAATCCCAGTATAATAATATTTAAAAGAAAACCCACAAGTCAATGGGGAAAGAAAGCTTTATGCAATAACTGGGTTTGTAAAGTTTACTTTGTGTTTTTGAAGATAATTTTTACATTATAAACAAAGTAAATTACTGGTAAGTTTGAAAGTTATAGAAAAAAAAAATGAAACCTTCCAAAGAAACCAGAAGAAAACTGTTGAACTGATTTCACAGTATACGTAAATATCTTTTCAAACTACAAAGGAGCTGTGAGTGTAGCTCAGTGGTGGAGTTCTTACTTAGCACATGCAAACCCCAAGTTCATTGTAATGCACACATAAGCAGTATACGTAGAAGAATAAATTTCTTATGAAGAACACATAAAGCATTGTTCTTAGAGAAAAGGAAGATCCTGAGGTACATCCCAGTGCTGGGCCTACTTAGCTGGAGGCACTGGGTTCCATTCCTAGCTCCAAAAGGAAGACGCCCCAGCTGTCCAGGGAAGAAGACTGGAAGGGTTAATGCCATACCCCTTCTTGTGACCCACCCTGAGCCAAGAGTCCGTTCATGAGGGGTCTAGTGAGGCAAGATTATGGAGTAGGGTGAGAATGCTAAGTTCCCAGGAGGGCTGAGGACATCCTTCTGTCCAGTGCACTCTGTGTGAAAAGGGCTGGGGACAAGATTTTCAGATCCCAATACTCATGGCAGGAGAAGCTTGTGAGGACAGCCTGTCCTTGGGGCCTGCTCTAAGGAAGGCATTTCCTTCTCCAGCAACAGGGTAGCCCCACGACATGGCAGCCTGCTTGTCCACTCATTCCAGACTCCCATGTCCATCCATCCTCACATCCCTGCATGCTGTTAAAGAAAGACAAGTGATACCTGGGATCACACCAGCTGTGGGAAGAGGTCAGCTCCTCCCTGTACAGAAGCACACCACTTGATCCTCAGGCCCTAAGCAATCTTGATTTCTAACCCATTGATCAGCCATACATACAATCATAAGAGTGTCAAATAGGAGAAAGTTTTAAAATTTATAAGGAATCTCTGATATTGGCACAGGAACCCAATGCAGAAACCTGCGAAACAGAAGCACAAGTACTACTCAGGGTGGCCAGTCCACAGCCTCATGGAAAAAGTTATCCATTCAGGACTTCCCTCGCCTCCTCAGAAGGCTCTAAGCCAAGGGCAGAGCCTTGCACCCTGTTCACGAATTACCCCTGTGTGTTCAGAGTGGCCTGACCTTCTGTGCCTTGGTGTTGCAGGCCTGGCGCTGGTACCAAGCAAGCTCTGTGACCGGTATGCCTGGGATGCTGGTGTGATGCTTCAGGCCTGGCCCACTGTGGACTCACAGTTTCTTCAGAAGCCTGATATGGTTCAGATGGCCGTTCTGGTGAGTGCCACCCACAGGGCCTGACTGTGGTCTACAGACTATTGCTCTCCTACCAGTGACCCATCACCCCAGCCCCCAGCCACCCCTTCCTCCTGACCAAGCCTACAATACAGAGGTTTGGGTTCCCTTCTCTGGGCCTTCAGTATATCCCAGAAACATGAAAGCTTCAACTCTCAGGGCCTGGAAGGACTGGAAAGGGGAAACACCAGCCCAGTCGGCCTTAATGGCTCCAGGGTCTTCCAGCTGCATTTAGGAGCACCTGGGTAGGTTTAGGGGACACACATAGAAGGTAACAGTAAAGAATCCCTCTGTTGTGCTAGAGAAATGGCTTGATGGTTAAGAGCACTGGACGTTCTTCCAGAGGATGTGAGTTTGGTACCTAGCACCCACATGGTGGCTGGCAACCGTCTGTAACTACAGTTCCATGGGCTCTGGTGCCCTCTTCTGGTCTCCACTGGCACCAGGCATGCATATGGTACACAAATATACATGCAGGCAACTACCCACTCACATGAAGTAGTATATATATCAAACATATCTCAGTAAAGCTACATAAAACTTTTTTTGGTAACTGTATCATTTTTGATATATAAGAGTATAATGTAGGGGGGGAAGCCAAAGGTTTTGTTTTTGTTTTGTTTTTATTTTTGTTTTGTTTTGAGACAAGGTTTCTCTATGCTCTGTAGACTCAGCTGGCCTCAAACTCACAGAAATCCTCCTGCCTCTACCTCTTCCTCCTGAGTGTTGAGATTAAAGGCATGCACCACCATGCCCAGCCCAAAGTTCAAATTTTTGTTTTATTTTGTTTTTAGCTTCTGGGGTTGAGCCTAGAGCCCAGTGCATTCTGGTCAAGTAGTGTCCTGTTTAGCTGCATTCCCAGCCCTCTTCTTATTTCTCACTTTAAGACCAGGTCTCGGTAAATTGCCCAAACTGATCTTGAACTTGATCTGTAACCTACATTAGCCCTGAACTGTCCTCTTGCCTCAGCCTCCAAGCTATCTAGAGTTACAGACCTGCGCCACCAGACCCAGCAAGAATTGGGCCTTTTTGTTTTCCCCTTAAACCTTTTTATGTAAACACTAGGTCCCTGTATGTTCCCTCTATGCAGGTTCCGTTTGTTTAATATGAGGGAAATGCTATGGCTCATGTGGCAGACGATGAAGATAGGGATCGGTTTTTTCACCTGATCCTCTGGGTGACAGGTGGACTGGAAGTAGGTCATTTTCATCCCGATGTGATTTTCCTTGTCTTATTCTACAGGAGGCTACACCATTCTTAGTTAAGGAAACAAGCTCAAAGAAATGACTTACTTTACCCATGTCCAGTCCTGACTCGAGGCCAGGCACAGTGCTAGGTTCTAGGGGTACAAATCAAACAAAAGCCTGGCACTGTGGTTTGCCCTGTGGTCTCAGCACTTGAGAATCTGAAGCAGGTGGACCACTGTAAGTGTGATGCTAGCCAGGGCTATATGGTAAGAGTTTGTCTCAACAGAAACAAAGTCCCAGTCAGGCAACAGGGTTCCTATCTTCATGGAGCCTAAAGTCCAGAGAGACAGAAGAGCACAAAAGAAGGGAAAGAATAAACAAGGTGAGCATGTGCTGTGGAAGGTGCCAGCATTACACTCCACCCTGGAGCTGAGAAACAAAACATCTCCTGAGAGCCGTCCGGCCAGCCTGGCTCCAGTGTACCTGTGCCACACCTGTGCCACAGCCACAAAGCCATGCTCAGACAGAATGCTGGACCACAGGAAGCCATGCTCAGACAGACAGAATGCTGAGTTTGAGTCTGAGCCCCTCACCCTACCTCCCTAGGAACTCCCTCACTCTCTGTTCTTTTTCTCCTCAGATCAACAACAAAGCCTGTGGCAAGATCCCTGTGCCCCAGGATGTTGCCCAAGACCAGGACAAAGTCCATGAATTTGTTCTCCAGAGTGAACTAGGCATCAAGCTGCTGCAGGGGAGAAGCATCAGGAAGGCCTTCCTCTCCCCCAGGACGGCCCTCATCAACTTCTTGGTGAAGGAGTGACCGGGGCTTCCTCCTCTGTCCAGGTCAAGGGAAGGAATGTTAGCTGAGACAATGAGACAAACATCAGGGACGTTGGCTTTTGTGCCAGGACCAACTGGAGTCAGCAGGAGGCCTGTGTGCTGCAGTCTAGACCTAGGTGAGAACGGATGTGGGTAAAGATGAATGAGAGGAGAAGATTCATTCAGTTGTCCTGTACCCCTCCACTCCCACTCAGGGCATGAAGCCGCCAGAGATGCTGCCGGGTTGGAGCAAGAAGCGGGCAAGGCTGGCGAGCTCGCCAGGAGCTTCGCACCGCACCATGGTGCTGTCCCAGGTTCTTCCCAGTGGTCGGGTAGACCAGAGGAGCCCCTTAGGCCCAGGACCTGCACAACAGTTGGTTGTTCAACTGTGGAACTGGACGTGGACACAGGTGTCTCTGCAAATTGTCCTGCAGATGTCTCCAGCACCCTTCAACTATGTCACACAGGCCTCGTCCACTCCCGCCGGGTGGTCTGTTCTGAGTTTAATGAATGCTCTGGGACAGGGCTCCACTTTTGAGTCTGAACAGAAGGACTGAATCACAGCCACTGTTTGAACATGCAGAGTGTGCTCTGTGGTGAGTGGAGCATTGTTCTGAGCTGCTGATCCTCACCAGAGCTCCATCACAGCCCAGTGGGGGGCTTGAACCCCAGATGGCGCACATGGGCCCCAGATAGTGACACCACTGTCATTGAGTTGGCCCCTGTAGTGTTACTAACAAAAGCAAGTTCATCAGAGAAGAACAGAGCTGTTGCTTCCTGGGTGTGACACCTCCTGTGTGGGAGACAGCTATATCATAACAGGTGTGGACCAGTAAATTAGGCAGAGCTGACTTTATGTGGGTCATCAGTAAAATGCTATTACAGACATGACCTGAACACGCTCTGTATCTGTAATCTGAGTCACCCAGAAGTGGCTGTAATGTCATCTCATGCCTTCAGATGCCTTTTGATGTCATAAACATATCACTGTGAGTGCAACTTTTATTCTCCTGAAGCGATTGTCTTCTCAGAGGCTTATTGCCTCAGTCTGCTAACCTGGGCCTAGTCTGAAAGCTTCTAGCCTCCATACCATCTAATTTAGGCCTAGAATGTTTTCAGCCTCTGAGACCCTTTCTTGTTCTTTCTGAGCTCTGGCTGGCTGATCCAGCTGTGGTAGCTCAAACTCCTCCACAAGCTGACACTGACTGGTCCAGTCTGACCTGCCTCTCTCTCTCTCTCTCTCTCTCTCTCTCTCTCTCTCTCTCTGTGCATGCGTGCGTGTGTGTGCGTGTGTGTGTGTGTGTGTGTGTGTGTGTGTGTGTGTGTGGTAGGTGTGGGTGTGTGTGTGTGTGTGTGGTGTGTGGGTGTGGTGTGTGTGTGTGGGTGTGTGCGTGTGTGTGGGTGTGGGTGTGCGTGCGTGCGTGCGTGCGTGCGTGTGTGTGTGTGTGCGTGTGTGCGTGCGTGCGTGCGTGCGTGCGTGTGTGTGTCTCCTGAAGCGATCTGCTTGACCTCAAACTCACTCTAGCAATAGCAATCTGTTGTAGGCTTCTGGCTCCTTCTCATTCTGGTTTTCTCTGCCTTCACCTGTGTCTAGCTTGTTCTCCAGCCTTCCTCTGTAAAACTCTCCCAGTAAAACTGCCTTCTTTCCCCCCTTTCTCTGCACTGCCCTCTCTTAATTAGCTTCCCTTTCTTCACTCTTTTCCAGAGCTCTGGCATATCCTATTCTGTCGAATCTTTCTCTGATTCATCGTTTTGCCACTCAATTAGACATCACTTTCCAACATAGGTGCTTCCTTCTGCAAGCTTACTTTGCCTTCATTGTTTGGAAGTGAAGGTGTATACCAAGGGTGTGTCTATATTCCAGCCAGAGTGATTAAAGTCGTGTGCTAAGGTTGAGCCACACCACAACTAGAAACAGATTTTTTTTTTTCAGTAAAGAACACAGTTTGTCTCAGGGTGGACAAATACCCTGCAAAATATCAATTCGAGACATAGCTGATCTTGGTACAACCCTAGATTCCAGTTCTAAGGGCTAATGGGGAGCAGACCAATGTTTTTTACCATCACAGGCCCTGGCTCTGTGCTACTTCCCTGGAATACCTGTGGTCCATCACCTTCAGCTCATACTCCATTCAGACAATGCTCACCTAGGCCCACAAACAAAAGGGTCTTAAGTTTGATACTGTGCCTGGTCTCAAGGCCTAGAAATTCCAACTTAATTATAGCTATCATAAAGGATTTTTTAAAATGTTTACAAATGAGGACCTAGCTTGGCAAGGTCCTAGGTTCCATCTCCAACAGGAAAAAGCAGGACAACTCTACCAAAGAAACTAATTACACACTTGTAATCCCAATTTGTGAGAATTGAGGAATGAGGATCATGAGTTTAAAGCATCCTTGGTTACACGAGACTCTGTCTCAAAGAAAAACTACCAATGCTCCTCATGGGCAACAAAGTTTGAAAACCACTGAGTTAATGAATGTTACGAACCATAATTTCTACCCAGTCCTCTCTCCTTCATTTTCATCTTACCTGAGATGAGGTTAGCCCAGTACCGTGAGAAAGTAGAGTTGGAGAGATTGTGATCAGAAGGGACGGTAGGGCCACAACTCTGGAGAGTTGTTTTAAGAGGACTCTCAAGATGACACAAATGACAGTCCCATGACACACAGGAAGCACATGGATGGTTAAAGTGAGGGGATTTTTAGCTTTGTTTTGTTTTTTGTTTTGTGTTTTCCTAAAATAAGCTCAAGTTGGGCGTTATCTGCCCCAAACAGTGGACCAGTAAAGTCTGTAGGCTGCTGGGATGACACACTGGACATTGGAAAACATTCTCTCCAAGAAGATGAAACTTGGAAACACAAGCTCATGGTACTTCGTATGAGGCAGTAGATATGGTAGAGCATTTGGACAGAAAATTGCTCCCTGTGGAGTGCATGGGGTGGGGCATGAACTGAGTCAGAAACTCATTATCTTGGTTAGTTTCCATTAAAACCCTAGAGGGCAGGAATTATTCTCACAAATATGAAGAAACTCAGGCTCAGTAATTTGCCTAGTTTCCAAAGTTAGTGTGAGGAAAAGGCAGGGTGTAAACTCTTATCTGACTTCTCTTAATGCTGTCCTGCTGTGTCACGAGGCCCGTCTTGATTGGTGTGTGACAACATGATGAGATCCCAGTCTTCCCAGCAATCTGGCTGGGACTCCCTCATGGGGAGCTAGTCAGTCTCTAAGTCTGGAAAACACAGCAGCAGTGCCTGTTCTGTGGGGCAGTTGAGAGGCCGTGAGCCTGGGCTTGGTTCTACATGGGCAGGAAAAAGGTTGTTGCTAGCTACTGGGAGATTCAAGCTCCAAGAGGATGAAGGTTATTTGTGTTGGGGAAGTAGATGAAGAGAATTTACGAGCAAGAAAAATTGTGCTCTATGTGGATCCTGCCAGAGCGGGCATGTGCCAAAGAAAATGAAACTGACTCCAAGAACAAAAAACTAAATGAGGTGGTAGACTGCCCGGGCACTCCTCCCCCAGCTCGAGTGCACTCCTTCAGAGAACAGATCATCACACATAGAAGCATCCAGTCAGTGGGAGAAAAGGCAGCCAACTAAAGTCAGTTTTTACAATTGTGACATGGAAATTGTCTCATAACTAAAAGCAAGATACCCTAGACAATGTGGTCCTTACCTTTTGAGTCAGCCTTGCTCTACAGCCCAAGTTGTGCTGTAACTGACAGATCTTCCTGCCTCATCCTCCTGAGTACTGGGATTTCAGCTATGCATCACCATAATTTTAAACTTTTATCTATGTGTACATGTGTGTACCAGCTTGTCTGTATGTATACCATATATGTGCAGGTGGCTGCAGAAGCCAGAAGAGGACGTTGGGTCACCTGGAACTAGAGGTACAGGAGGTTGTGAGCCTCCCTATGTGGGTGCTGGGAACTGAACTTCAGTCCTCTGTAAGAGCAGCAAGTTCTTTTTAACAACTGAGCTGTCTCTCCACCCCTACAAATCACTTGAGGGTCTTTCCTTCTGTTTATGATTTCGTATTTTCTTTTTCCTTTTTTGGGGTGGGGGGCATCCAGTATTTCAACAATAGGGAAGATATAAATGTGTATAAAGTCAGCTCAGTGTGGTAGTGCATATCTACAGTCCCAGCATTGGGAAGCCTAGGCAGGAAGATGTCTGATTTAGTATCCCCTTGGGATACTAAATGGAAGAAGAAAAACAAGTATAGTGTGACGACAGCGCACCTGAATTAGGATCTGGGCCTTTGTCTTACTTTCATCTTTTGCGTCAGGGTGTCCAGCGCTCTAGGAATATGGGTAGAGTTAAGGAATATTTCTTCGTTTGTGTGAGACCGAGTCCAGAGAGTCACAGCAACACTTGAAGTCAGCATTGGTCTAGGCACTAGGTCTGAAAGGAAAGGGGGGCTTCTTCTAAGCTAGCCTTGTGATCTTGTAGAAGGTGCTCATGTGTCTGTATTGAGCAAGGCCCTCCTGCCCTTCTAGCCATCAAGATTGTAGATGAGATCAGAAAACTCAGCCTGTGTCAAGACCCGTTCCCATAAGCTCTCTTGAAATCCCCACTCCACAAATATCCCACTTATAGAATCTTTTGCAGACTCCTTGTGCTGCTTTGAGAATGTGAGTGGGATGACTGCAGAGTGGGAATCAGTCACACCCTACATAGCTCATGGGAAGGTGGAGGAGAGCCCAGGGAGAAGAGCAAGAGAACAACAGCTACTTGCTTTGTGGGAGGTCAATGGCTCATATCCAGGCTGACGAGTTCAGAAAATGGAATCTGAGATGACCAGCAGTGAACAAGTGGGAATTCCTCCTGGAGTGTAGAGGGTGGGGATGACCCTGCAAGGCAGGGGAGGACAGGACAGACCTGAGACAAAGGCCTCAGCTCTAAGTCCGAATTCCCAGAGTTGACCCCTCACCCTCGCCTGCATCCTTGGAGAAGAAAAATAGGTAGAGGAGTAATGAGGCCCTAGGGGAGGAGGCCAGGCCTGCTGGAACTCAACACCTATGACTTACATCCCTGACCCACACAGCCTGAACCTAAATTCCAGTTTTTGTTCAGCTTCTGGAAGAGCACAGCTAAGCCAGTAGGCACTTAGTGTCGAGATGCTGTGGACTGTGAACCCTGCTGACAGCAGCATCAAGGCTGTTCTTTATCACATAAGGAGCCTTGCTCAAGACCATACAGAGAAAAGAGCAGAGTTCCAACTCGCTCCACTGTTTTATGGAGCCAGCCTGCACCCTCTGGGCTTCCCAAGGCCGACCTGATGTCTAGGTTCTCTCATGTTCCCAAGCCACCCTAGGAACTGGTGAGTGGGCGTTTCCCGAGCCTGTGACTGAGAAAGTTGGTTACCGTTGATAAGCAACCGAGCCTGGCACACGTGAACCTGAGACTCACCAGCCTGAAGAGTCGTTACCTGTGACAGACGAAGGGAGTTTCCCCTCAGCACTGTCACCAGGACTCAGACATCAGGAAGTAACTCTAGCGTGGCCGCACATACTGAGGAAAGTTTGTGGGAAAGGAAGCTGAAAAGTAGGATGGGGCCAACTAATAACGTTTCTAGAAATTTCTCTAGGACATCCTTTCCACAGACATGGAAGAGCCTATCCAGGATTCCTTAAGCATGGCCTGCCCTGGAATTAGGAGATTGGATCCTAAGAGAGGAATCTTCTTTCATAGGCGTAATAAGACATGGGGATTGGGATGAGAGGTGTTGGCGGCACTGCACTGAAACGAGGAGGCCACACCATGCGGGTCACTCCTCAAGAGTAAGGGCAAGACCTCTCCTCTAGTAAAGGCCAGAGGGGTTTTGTCAAGTGGCATTAGGCAGACAGACCAGCTCCAGGGACCCAATTTGTGGCCTCAGAGGATACCTGTACTCACCTATATGAAAGTCTGTGTGTGTGTGTGTGTGTGTGTGTGTGTGTGTGTGTGTGTGTGATAAATAAATAAATAAAAAGTAAATAAGTAAAATAAAGCATTGGCATCAGAACCCAATGCTTAACTCCAGTGTCTCACAGGGCAAGTATTATTCCTGACAGTCTAACTCTCCAGAGGAGGGAATGGGGTGAGGGGCTCCAATCCATGAATCCCAGCATGCTGGAGGGTGTGAAGTCCTAGCAGCTACCATCTGCAAAGCCTGGCTTTTGAGGTTGCTGAAGATATTGGTGTAGCCTACCAAGAAGTGGGGAGGTGGAAAGCTAGAGGAGATTGAGAACTAGATCTCAAACTGCACATAGTCCTTTTGCCTACTTCCTCTTGGCAAGAGTTGAGTCATAAGAGGTCAGCCAGTTTGAATGAAGCTAGGCAGCTGCTCCCAGAAACAGTGCTTCCTTGGAGTGGAAACCTCATCCCTGAACTAGAGAGGAGGTCCTTAGCCCTGCAGGAGAGGAGGACCCCAGTCCTGGCACCCACATGACCATTCTTAGTTGTCCAAGTCTTGAAATGTCTTTATTTATCTTGTAAGAATCTAAATGCTCTGCTGACACTGCTCAACAAACACCTCCTGAGTGATAGCCATGTACCTTCTTAATCTAAGAGCAGCTGACTATGGTCTGAAATAGCTGTACAATCAGAGTCCTTTGCTGTCTGCCAAACTGGGCCACTAGCCCTCTGCTCTGGCTCAGATCCCACTCTCTATCCCACAATGATGTGTGATGTAGACCTTCCTTGTGCTGATCTTGGCACCAAGGGTTAGCTCTTTGATCTCCAATCCTCCCTGTCTTCCATGAAACCCACACATTGGTTTGTATGGATAATAATTTAGAGTACAAGAACTTTTGAAAGATATGGAGATGCCCCACAGGAAAACTGAGGGTTCTTCCAGATTTCTACTTCTGAAGGAGCATGACTGTTCACACAAGGTAGAAATGGGTCACTTCTTTGAGTGTCTCTATGTGCTCTGGTTCTCATTGCATGCCATCACATACATGTGCCATCCCACCACACTCATACACATAAAGCACCACCTACACATTGTATATACCAAACCACATATGAACACACCATATACTTCTAATTACACATTCATGTCTCACAAATGAACACAGCCCTCCATACAACACATTCACACACGTGCGCACACATATATAAAGTAAACATACATCCATACATCACTCTCCTTATATAGCACATACCACATATATATCACATATATGACACACAGCAACAGACCTGATTTAGGAAAAGGTATATGGTGATTTGGTTTTGTTTCTCAAAGAAATGTGCCTTGCACTATATGCCTGGTGCAGGGGGACAGCTAACTCGAGAACTAATAAAGTCCCAGCTATGAGGTAGTTGCCCAGTCTAGAGCCTGAGGGAATGACTGAACATATTGTTCCCCCTCTCCCCGTGTGTTCAGACAGAACAGTAGTCCTGTATACAAGTGTTCCCATCATTTGACAGTGGCTGGACCTGACTCTCACCACCATAGCAGATTAGGTCTCCTACTGGCTAAGGCCCTGAGTGTCTAAAGGCAAATTGTGACTCATTCTATTACTAAAAGTCACAACCTTGGATACAAATTTAAAATGCTAATGACACCTGCAATGCATGAAGTTGTTTGTACAATGACACACAGAGATACAGATCCGAGGAGAAGCTCACACTATGCATCTATCTCTACTACAGGAGAACCCTAGCTCTGTTCAGTGGGGCTATCTGAGCTACTAAACTGCCCCAGCCAGTTCCTGCCTGGAAACGTCTCTGTTTCTGTTACAGTTGTGTCGCTGCATAATCCTGTATCTTGTTACACAAGAACCTGGAACCCCGAGAGGCATATAATCAAACCCCGACCTGCCTTGGTTCTCCCTTGTCTCTAGCACACTCCAGGTTTAATGTCCCCTCCACACAGTTCTTCCTCAACTGTTTGCTCCTCCGCCATGTCTTGTCCCTCCTGCCTGTTGGCTCTGAGAAGTGTATCCTTTCTTCCTTGACGAAGCCAGAGAGTGACACACTCGTCCTCTCAGCAGTTTGATTTGCTCCTGCATCTTTTATCTGAGGCAGCAGTGATCTGCCTTGCTGTGGTGGCATACACAGCCCTCAGCTTGATAGTGAAATGCTGTCCTGTCCCCAGTTCTGCCTTCTGGGGCTCTGAATACTCACACTGAGGCTGTAGGACCTAAAACACTGTAGGAACCAGATGACTCCTGTGCTGGGATTTTGTATTCTTTTGTTTGTTTGATTGTTTGGTTGGTTTTTAGGACTGCATTGAAAAAGTCCCACAAATTTAGCAATTTAAACAGTAAACAACCATCCTTTCACACTGCTAGAGGCCATGATTCCAAGGCAGGGTGTGGTAAGCCACCAGCAGGTAGTGTTGTCCTCCTTTGCTTGAAGCTTCGCCCCTCCAGGTCCTGAGCATCGCGTCATAAACAAGTGAGGAAGAACGACTTTACTCTGAGGTAAGCTGCACCTCAACCCACACTGCACAGCAGCTTGACATTTTGACATCAACAGAGCTGGCAGGACAACATGTGGCCAACCACCAAAACAGAAAAACAAGACCAATCCAGGAGCAGCTAGGATCGGAGCAGCCAAACAAGAAGACCACCAGCTGTCCTCTGCTTCGTCACAGTGGCACTCCATGTCTGTCTTGCAGGACTGCCTGCTCTCGTCATGTACATACCTGACACCACAACACATCCAGAAAACTGGATAAAACAGAAAAAGGAAGTAAAACCTACTCTAGGTAACCCAGACCCACTCCTGGAATTCTCTTGTCTTTTTTTCATGCTTGAACTCATAAACAATTCTTCCTTGCTGGATGAGCTATCCAAAATCCCTGGGGAGGTGATCTTCTCTTGAAAAGTGTGCACTTTTTTGTGAGTGGGGTACTTTTGTCCTGTAATAAATTCTGAAGCCTTTCTCAGCTGTGACTTCTTCCCCTCCCTCTTCCTTTCTCCCTTACTCCCTCTTTCCCTCTCCCTCCCTCCCCCCATCTTCTCTTTCCTCTCTTTCTAAGACAGGGTCTCACCTCATCCCCTCCTGACTTCCATTTCCCATACTGCTGCTTTCCACCTTCTAAGTGCCGGATTAAGTAAAATCCACCATGTTTTACTTACCTTTCATAATTCTTTTTATTTTTGAGACAGGGTAACCTTGGTTATCCTGGAACTCGTGTAGGCCTTCCATAACTCTTTGTGTAAGGGTTTTGCCTGTGCCAATGGAAGTCTAAAGAGAGCATTGGATCCCCTGAAACTGGACTTACAGATGGTTGTAAGTCACTATGAGAATGCTGGGAATTTCACCTGGATCCTCTCTAAGAGCAACCAGTGTTCTTAAGCTTTGAGTCATGTCTCCAACTCTCTTTCATAGTTTTTAACTGGCACGTTCTATAAGAAAAGTTAGGTCAGAAGTCAGGTGTGGTGGGTCATACCTTTTATCTGAGTTCTCAGGAGGATCTCTATGAGTTCAAGGCTAGCCTGGTCAATATTTTGAGTTCCAGGCCAGTCAGTGAACCTTGGACTGCTGTTTCAGGAATCCTAGGTCAAAGTTGCTGTGGGTAGCAGGCATCTTGTAGCTCTCTACAGGGGCCAGCTATAGCATGCCCTGGCAGGGAGCATCCAAGGGAGCTGACTCAGCACAGCTCTGGTGATAAGTCTGTAATAGTGTATAAGGGACCCTAAGGAATTAAAATTTCATCAGGTGTGGTGCAGGCCTTTAATCCCAGCACTTGGGAGAAAGAAGCAGGCAGATCTCTGAGTTCAATGCCAGCCTTGTATACAAAATGAGTTCCAGGACAGTCAGGGATACACAGAGAAGCCCTGTCTTGGAAAACCAAAGGAAGGAAAGAAGGAAAGAAGGAAGGAAGGGAAGGAAGTAAGGAAGGAAAGAAGGAAGGAAGTAAGGAAAGAAGGAAGGAAGGAAGGAAGGAAGGAAAGAAGGAAGGAAGGAAAAAAAAGGAAAGAAAAATCTTCAGGAACTCCGATGCTGTGTACTGGTGGTGAAAAAAGCCTTTAGCTCTGGCTCCATGGAGGAACTGAAGAGAAGTCTGTCTCCTGGGAGACCATGAGGTCTTATTTCAGGTGCTGGCTTTTGTCCTTTTCTGTATATTGTAACATTTCCAGGAGCAAAGCATAGAGAAGCCAGTTCTTCCTTCCCCTATTTTGGCCTAAACTAAATAAGTCCATTCTTGTTACTAGTTTTTGTCCCCCAGATCTCTGAGAAAACTGCTAGCAGCAGACCTCAGGTTCTTGTTACAGGTCCAAACACAACAGCCAGGCATCTAGGGTTTATCCCAGGGTAGGACCAGGGTCTACAGTGGGCCAAGGGTTCTGTTAGTTCTGGTTCTCCCCAACTTAAATTATGTCAGTTTCCAACTAGGTGCAGCCATGGAAAGGAGGCAGCCAATGCTATCGGGACTCTCTGTCAACTAGAGAGAAGGTCAGTCAGGACAGATGACCCCACAACTCAGGGAAAAGCTGTGTGGGACTTAGATCAAGGAAAGTTAGGTGGTCTCCCAGAAAAGTAAACCTTTTCGACACAATCTGGAGGTAATTGTGTGTGGTGGTGGTAGGATTGTCATAGCTACACAGCCATTTAGGTGACTACATTTTGAAAGATGGGATAGCATAAAGCCAGCCTGCCTGGATTCAAGTCTCAGATTCACTACTTCTAGGCTAGTGCATTACCTTTAGGCAAGTGCACTTTCTCTGGAACACCTGTTTCCCTATCAAAGAAGCAAGCCATGGGGTTTCTGGCTCGGCTGGTTCGAGGGATACAGTAGGCGCCAGTGGCCTGTTAGCGGTTAAGATCCATGATTCTTAACATCCATGACTGGGATATGAAGGAAAACCTCTGTGTTCAGAAAGAGTCTGAGTCCTTTCTACTGCGTTGTGGAGCTGCCAAGAACACAGTGCTTTCTCTGCCAATGGTGGAATTTTGTTTCCAACAACTCACCCCCCCCCAGTATGGAAAGTATCAGAAGTTGAAAATGTATTTATACCCCAATAAATCCATTCTAAAGTAAAAAGCCATGAAGCTTTTGAAGTATGGGCTGTCTGTGTTCCTTACACGGTAGGTGTCTATCCCATAGCTTGACTTGTACAGTGTGTCTTAATTAGGGTTATTAGTACTGTAATGAAACACCATGACCAAAAGCAAGTTGGAGAGGGAAGGGTTTATTTGGTTTATACTTCCACATCATATTCCATCATTGAAGGATGTCAGAAAAGGAACTCAAACAGCACAGGAACCTGGAGGCAGGAGCTGATACAGAGGCCTTGGGCGGATGATGTTTATTGGCTTACCCAGAATGGCTTGCTCAGCCTGCTTTATTATAAAACCTAGACCTACTAGCCCAGGAATAGCACTACCAACAATGTCCTCATTGATCACAAATTAAGAAAAGGCCAATCCTGTCTTGAAAAATAAAGACAAGAGAAAAGAAAGAAAGAAAGAAAGAGAGGAAGGAAGGAAGGAAGGAAGGAATAAAAGAGAAAAAGAAAATTCCCTGCAGCTGGATCTTATTTTCTCAATTTAGATTCCCATCTTTCAGCTGACTCTAGCTTATATCAAGTTGACATAAGACTCTCCAGGACATAAGGAGACCTCGTTGTAAATCATCCCCCCATGTCTGTGAGAAGGAAATTGTCGAATCAACCAAGGAGAGAAATATCAGCTGAGAGAACAACGTGAGATTTCTGAAATTATTATTCAGTGCAAAAAGCCAGAAGCAGGGAACTTATAAAACTTTTTGTTTTAAAATCATGATGAACAGGGTGATGGTGGTACCTGTCGTTAATACCAGGACTCCAGGAGACAGAGGTTGGGAGATCGCTGATTTTGAGGCCAGCCTGGTCTACAGAGTGAGTTCTAAGACAGGCAAGGCTACACAGAAAAACAAAGACAAACAAACAACAAAAGGTGAACAAGTCTCCACATACTTTGGGAAGGTGATTATGCCTGGTTGTTGGCTGTGGATCAGGGTAGAAAGGACACCTTTACTACTGCATGCTCATTTGTACCTTAGGAAGTTGAAGTCATGCTGGCGTATCGTTATTTTGTGTGTTTATATGTGCATGTTGGTATGCAGAGTTCAACCTTATGAGCCATCTACCTAGCTTTTTGAGACAGAGTCTCTCATTGGCCTAGAGCTCACCAACTAGGCCAGGCTGTCTGGTCACCTCCTCAGGGCCCTACTGCTTTATAGCTGGGATGACAAGTACACCTGGCATTTTACATGGGTTTGGAGTGCAAACTTAGGTCCTCGTGCTGAGTCAACTCCCCAGCTGTGGTGAGTGTTATTTTTAAAAAAGGAAAAGTGAGCCTGAGGCTGGGGCCAACCCAGAGCCAGCTCACTGCGTCTTGTTCATCCTGCTGTTGCTTTTGGGGAGGGTGGATGGATGTTAGACATTCTCAGTCATGTGAACATGTGACAAGGCACATGGCTCCAGCCAGACTATCTGTGTGCCACAGTAGACAGCAGTGGGCAGGACTAGGTAGGAGTAGAGTTTTGCTGGCCTGGCGTAGGCCACACACACACAGAGTAAGGTCACAGTCCCAAATTCTGGGTCTGACCTGGCAGTGTTCCAAGGCAGAAAATGATGAAACAAAGGCTGATTACAGGCAGCAGGAAAGGGCCTTCAAGGCAGCTGCTTTTCTCCATTCATGGGAATGTTCCTCAGGGAGGCTTGGGGCCAGAGAGGCCTGAGGTTCAGGAAGCAGATCTGGAGCAGCCAGCACTTCCTGGCCTGCTTTGGGCATCAGTGGGATGGAAAGAGCGCAAAGGAACCTTGGTGGCTAATTCTTCATCCATCTCCTCAGCTGAAATATAAAGCTTCTATTCAGAGCTGTCCCTGCAGTGGGGCATACTTTGGGACACACACAGCATTGTGCACAGGGACATTTCCTATAGCCAAGCAAAAGCCATAGAAAGGCCCTTTCAGTTCACTGCAAAGTAAGCAGAAGAACTTTGCCTATTCAAGCCAGAGGAACTTTGCCTCATGGGTCTGTAGCTCCAGGAACAGAGTGACGTGCCTGGAGGCTACTGAACTTGAGTTTTCAGATGGCCCGAGTCTATAATTCTTTACACAAGCCTATACTAAAAACATACATGTCTTCATGTAAACAGTTTATTTTTCAGCTCAGGGCTCAAACCAAGAGTCACACATGCCAGGCTAGCACTCTTCCACTGAACTACATCCTAAGCCTTTCTAAATTTTTGAGACAGGGTCTCACTCTAGCCCAGGCTGACCTGGAACTCACTGTTCAACTCAGGCTAGCCTCAAACGCTTGCAGATTGTTCTGCCCAGACTTCTGAGTGCTGAAATTACATACCCAGTTTGTAAACAGATATTCTTAAGTATGTTTTATACTGAAATGCACACACACGCAAACACACACACACACACACACACACACACACACACACACACACACACACACCTGTATGAGATCACACTGTTTCATATCCTTTCTTTTTTGTGGTAGCTTTTGTGAGACAAAGTCTCATGTGGCCCAGGTAGGACTCAAACACTCTTGTTAGGAGATGATCTTCAACTCCTGATCTTCCTGCTTCTAACTCCCAAGTTCTAGGATTACAGGCATAGACCACCACGTCTCTAGCTGAAGTCATACCCCTGACTAAACTATGCATCATTGATATCCATGAAATATGCTTTGAATCAAATATTTGGTTACAAGATAATCAGTTAGACTTTACAGAAGGATTGCAGAGACTCACATGGTGACAAGGACAACAATACGGCTTTTGTTTGTTTGTTCGTTTCTGTAAGTGTGAGTAACCAATTCGGTTTTCCTACCTGTAGGTGGCAAAACCTGTGATCCCTTTTCTACTATGAGTACCTTTCCTTTTTCACCTTTTTTGGGGGGAGGAGGTGTCGAGTGACTGTCATGTATCAGGTACTATGCTGGGTTCCTTGGGGTACAATAGTGAACCAAAGGCCCATGGTTTGTCAAAGTTTGCATTTTAACGAGGAGACTGATAAAAACAACCAACAAGGAAGAATCCCCTGTGTGTCTGGGAGAAAGTGATGGAGAGGGTGTTGGGATGCACTTCCCCCAGAAATGGGCTTAAGCGGGACCTGGAAATCGCTTATCTTGAGAAGGGATTTCTAGACAGAGGAAATGCCTACGCTTGGTACACTGCTCCTAACCGGCCCAAGTTGGTCCTGATTGGACCCAGCTCTCCCTCTCACCGATGGATTGAACTAGAGAAGCACAAGCTATCCCGGTGAACGCACTTTGGTGAACTTTATGCCGAGAGACTCCAGGTGGGGCTGCTCAGCTCAGAGGACCTTCCTGTCTTTTGGGCCACTCACACTCTCGCTCCACAAGATGGCCAGTTTCCAACAGGCGCTTCCCTGATTTCATCTACCCACTCACTTCCTACTCCACTGAAAAACACTCCAGGCCATTAGAATGGCTTCCATTCTATTAATAAGATCTCTGTATCATTGTCCTCACTAGCCCATTGCTTGCTCAAAGTCCTTCCTCTCTATTTCCATGCAGGACAGTGCACTGGAGTTCAGGCCAGGTCTCTCCAGGATGTCTCCCCACACACTCCTCTTCCTTCCACATTAACAATGCTTTCTCCTCAGGGCCTCCTCATTGGGTCATTCCTGCCAGCTTTGAAATAGGCTCTACTCCCTACAATGTGTTTTCAGTGTCTAATTTTTGTAGTGCTGATGGTCAAACTCAGGGCCTGGCCTATGGTAGGCAAATGATCTTCCACTGAGATAAATCTCCAGCCCTCTTCCTCTTCCTCCTCCTCCTCTTCTGCCTCCTCCTCCTCTTCCTCTTCCTCCTCCTCCTCTTCTGCCTCCTACTCTTCCTTCTCCTCCTCCTCCTCCTCCTCTCCTCCTCTCCCCCTCCCCCCCCCCTCCTCCCCCTCCTCCTTCCCCTCCTCCCCCTCCTCTTCCCCTCCTCCTCCTCTTCCTCCTCCCTCCCTCCCTCCAGCCCTCCCTCCCCTCTCCTCCTCCTCTCCTCCTCCTCCTCCTCCTCCTCTTCTTCCTCTTCCTCCTCCTCTTCTCCTCCCCCTCCTCCTCCTCTTCCTCATCCTCCTCCTCCTCCTCCTCCTCCTCTTCTTCCTCCTCCTCTTCCTCCTCTTCCCCCTCTTCCTTCTCTTCCTCCTCCTCCCCCTCTTCCCCCTCCCCTTCCTCCTCCTCTGTCTGCCCTCCTCCCCCTCCTCGTCCTCCTTTTCCGCCTCCTCCCCTTCCCTCCTCTCCTCCCCTTCCCCCTCCTCCTCCTCCTCCTCCTCCTCCTCTTCCTCCTCCTCTTCCTCCTCCCTCTTCCTCTTCCTTCTCCTCCTAATTTTGCCTCCTCCTCCTCTTCCTCCTCTTCCTCTTCCTCCTCTTCCCTTTCTGCCTCCTCCTCTTCTCCTCCCTCCTCTTCCTCTTCCTTCTCCTCCCTGACTCCTCCTTCCTTCTCCTCCCTCTTGCCTCCATCCTCACCTCCTCCTCCTTCCTCCTTCTGCCTCCTCCTCCCTTCTTAAACAACTAATCCCCTCCTCCCTCCCCCTCCTCCTCCCATCCATCCATCCCCCCTCCTCCTCCTCCTCCTCTCCTCCTCCATCCATCCATCCTCCTCTTCTTCCTTCCTTCCATCTTCTTCTTCCTTCTTTTCTTCTTCTCTAATTTTGGACAGGGTCTCACTAAGTTGTCTATGTTGGCCTTGAACTAACTCTAATCCAGACAAGCCTCAGATTTATGACTTTCCTGACTTATTCTCTTGAGTAACTAGGATCACACCACCAGATCCTAGTTACTATTTTTGCTTTTTAAACAACTAATAGACAAGAATGAACACATTAAAAAAACACCCATCCATCCATCCACCCACCCATCCATCCACCCATCCATCCATCCATCCATCCATCCATCCATCCATCCATCCATCCCTTCGTTTACTGTGTATATGTTGGAGGAGTTGGAGCTATGGTACAGTTTCTGGAAATCAAACTCAGGTCATCAGGCTTGGCAGCAAGTGCCTTTACCCACTAAACCATCTTACAAGCTCTGAACACATCTTTTGAGATACTAGTCAACACATGTTTTCAAGTACACAAAACAGACAAAAGTGGCCTATATTAAATAAATGTGGCATCAAATAAATGTTGTGCACAGAATTAGAATTTTTTAATGGGGTTGTAGCTCCAGGTATGGGAGATTTTAAAATAAAGATATTTACTCCTGGGCTGGAGAGATGGCTCAGCAGTAAAGATCACACACTGTTCTTGCACAGGACTGGAGTTCAGTTCCTAGTCCTTACATGGGGTGCCACACAGCCACCTATAACTCCAGTTCTAGGGTTTCTGATTCTCTCTCTGGCCTACAAGAATATCTGCACTCCTTCTCTGCCCCCCCCTCACACACACACACACACACACACACAAATATTCACATAATTTAATAGTCTTCCTGTCCCACAGATGCTGTAAAATGCAAATCTGGGGTCGCTTGGGGCTGGAGCCTGGGAGTCTTCATTTTCAACAGATATCCTGGACACTCAGCGTCTACAGGTCAGTGAACCATTCTTATGTTTATAGCATATAAAAATATAAGCACTTCCGTATACATTATCTTACTTGTTCCTTGTCACAGTCCTATAGAGAGAGATTCGCCAAGACATGTATGTCCAACCGAACCCTGAGCGTATACAGGCATAGTGAAGTGGATAACTGACCAGCTGGCAAACAAAAGGGACATGCAGACAGACAGCTGGAGTTGACCCTCCATAGCTAGAGCTCCACATCTGAGCAAGGGTGGAAAACTCAGGGGAAAAAGGTGCTTGTGTTAAACATGTACAGATTTTATTTTCCTGTCATGATTCCTGAAAAACAGCAACAAAACAAAAACTAAAATGCTAAGAACTATTTGCATAAAGTTTACATCTCATTAGGTAGTATAAGGAGAGATCTGGAAACATTTAAAGTAGATGGGAAGAAACCTGCAGGTTAGTGACTTCATCATCCCTGGATTTACATAGTATTCAAAACCAAGCAGGAAATAAAGGGGTTGTGGGTCCGGGTAACTTTACAGGGAGGTGATTTTAGCTGGGAAGGAAAGAAGAGCCACCCGAAATTCATCAGCAGGCTAGGAAATTCCATCCACCGGGAGTTCAGAGAGGCAAGGCCCCAAATCAGAGGGAGGGTACCAGGGGCAGTCAGGCCTGTTTGTAGAAGTGAAGGCATGTTTTCAAAATAAGTCCCGAGTAAGCCTTGAGGGTTGAAGTTCAAGAGTGACAGCCTGGGATTTGTTTTAGATCATGCTGGCGGCTGTGTGGGAAACGTAAACTATCCCCGGTCACCTAGGAGCTATGTATGTTATCGCGAGCCATGGCAACCTGGTGTGGTGAGGACTAGCTTGGGGTTCAGGAAACCCGGTACAAGCCTCTCTGGACACTCGTAGGACGTCCGATACAAGTGCACTCCAAAGCATCAGTTTAATCCCCGCCCCCCACCCTTTTCTTTTATTCAGAGGATCTGGGCCACCTCCTATGCTTTGCTGATTGTGTGGACCTCTGGGGCTCTTGTCCTCTGCAAAGAGACCTGGCCACAGCAACACCCTCGGTTTGCAGTGAGGCTCCAGAGAGTCTGAACTCGGCTCATTGGGGAAGCGGCGCTACAAGCAGCCAGGGGCCTGGACACCTTGTTCCCTCCCTGGAGAACCTCCCCCACACTCCAACACTGTCAGGGTTAGAGCCCGTGGGATATACTCGAGGGGACCCGAGGGAGGCTCGGCTCACCCTTGACTCCCCAGCAGCGGCGGGAAACTGAACAGTCGGGGCATAAGTACTGCAGGGACTCCCCCGGTGCCTAGCCCGAAACGCCAGAACTGGGCGTGCGCGTCACTGGCCTGCAGGGGGCGCCCGCGCCCCGCCCCGTCCCGCCCTCCACGCCTCCGCCCGCGCCCCTGCGCGTCCCGGGGCGGACGCAGCCGGCCAGCCAGCTCCGGGGATTGACTACTCGCGCGCTCACTTCCGCGTCCCGCCGCCGGCCGCCGCCATCGGACAATGGGCCGCGCGCCGCGGCTGCAGTGAGCTCCGCTGGACCCTGCCGCCGGCCCCAGGCCAGCCAGGGGCTGTCCAGCGCGTTTGCAAGTTCGGTTGCCTGACGTGGATGTGAGTTTACTTTTTCTGTGTACATTCTCTGTCTTCTTTCGCCTGTTTTTGGTTTTGTGACTTAGAGAAGAGAACTTTTCTAAGCAGGCCGGGCACGGCTGAAGGCTACTCTGCCCCCACGTGGACGCTCCCCTGGGGAAAAGAAGTCTGAAAGTAAACTTAGCCTCGCCGGCCTGAAGGCCTCAACTTTGGCTGGACTGTAAGTTTCGGAGTCATGACCTTCTCGCTGGGCAGGTGGGAATCTTTATCTATCTTGGGCTGGACCTGAAACCTCAGCCAGCACCCAAATCTCCCCCACCCCATTCACACTTTGTACCAGGGGTAGGCCCCGGACACTGATCTACAACATGGATAAATATGATGATCTGGGCCTTGAGGCCAGTAAGTTCATTGAGGACCTGAACATGTACGAGGCCTCCAAGGATGGGCTCTTCCGGGTGGACAAGGGTGCTAGCAACAACCCAGAATTTGAGGAAACTCGAAGGGTGTTCGCGACCAAGATGGCCAAAATCCACCTCCAGCAGCAGCAGCAGCAGCAGCAGCTCCTACAGGAGGAGGCCCTACCTAGGGCAGGCAGAAGCCCCATCAACGGTGGGAACCGTCAGGGTGTGAGCAGCAAGCTGGCTGCAGATGGGGCTGCTAAGCCTCCTCTTGCTGTGCCAACAGTAGCACCTGGACTAGCTACCACCACTATGGCGGTGCAGCCCTCATACCCACCTCAGGAGCAGAGGACCAGGCCATCTGCCCACGGTGCAAGGCCTGGCAGTCAGAACTGTGGTTCCAGGGAGGGGCCTGTGAGTTCCCAGAGACCTGCTTTACACGGTCTGGGTCCCTGTGAAGACCCTTCCTGCCTCACTCACGGAGACTATTACGACAATTTCTCTTTGGCAAGCCCACAGTGGGGTGATAAACCAGAAGAGTCCCCCAGCATGAGTTTGAGTGTAGGGAGCGGATGGCCTGGTTGCCCAGGAAATGATTCCCTGTCGCACAGATCCTGTGGGGACAGTCATCCTTACCAGCCACAGCTCTCCATGTGCTCTGGCAGGTCTTTTGAAAGTGGTCAGGATGGTGGCATTGGTGGCCATAGCAGTGAGAAGCCAACAGGCCTTTGGTCCACTGCCTCCTCTCAGAGAGTGAACCTGGGCTTTTCTTCCACGGGCTTGGAGAATGGGACCCCAGCTCAACCCAAGGGCACAACCGTTTCAGCACCAATGGTCCCTAGCAGCGCTAGCCAAGGAGCTTGTCTGAGAAGAGATTCGAGTCTGGGATATGAGGCTCCAGGCAGGGTCTTCAAACCCCTTGTGGACACTCAGCCTTGGCTCCAGGATGGGCCCAAGTCGTACCTCTCTGTTTCTGCTCCACTATCCTCAACAACCAGCAAGGACAATGGCCAGACAGGTATGACCGCTGGGCTGGATCCTAAGCTTGGATGTGTGGAGTCTGGCACTAGTCCCAAGCCCAGCCCCACCAGTAACGTCCATCCGGTAATGTCTGCTCCCTCTGAGTTATCTTGTAAAGAAAGTCCTCCCAGCTGGTCCACTGACAGTAGCCTGGGACCTGTGCTCCCAGGGAGCCCCACCCCCTCCAGGGTGAGGTTGCCCTGCCAGACCCTCACGCCAGGCCCCGAGCTCGGACCCTCCACTGCGGAATTGAAGCTGGAAGCCCTCACCCAGCGTCTGGAGCGAGAGATGGATGCTCACCCCAAAGCAGACTACTTCGGTAAGAAGTTCTGTAGCCGCCTGTGGTGAAGTGACGGTGTCCCCACCGGGGTGCTCGGGCTGATCTCGAAGTGGCCTGCTATTATTTTTCTCCTTCCTCTTTCGGTTACTTCTGTTCCTTTAGAAACTTGAAAGCAGCCTTTGCATATGGGAGTTACCCGTGTGTGCAGGGTGAAGCAGGGTTGGATTGTTCACAACTGCCCTCAAAAAAGGGAAATGAACCTGGGAGGTGCTG
Source organism: Rattus rattus (assembly GCF_011064425.1). NCBI lineage: Eukaryota > Metazoa > Chordata > Mammalia > Rodentia > Muridae > Rattus > Rattus rattus. Next base: position 114,598,522 of record NC_046161.1, read on the forward strand.
ATGCTTGCCTATAATCCCTGCACTTGGGAGGCAGAGGCAGGCGGAGCTCTGAGTTCGAGGCCAACCTGGCCTATAGCATGAGTTCCAGGACAGCCAGGGCTATACAGAGAAACCCTGTCTTGACAAACCAAACCAACGTCCTCCCCACCCAACCCGCCCCCCCCCAAAAAAGAGGGAAATGCTGTGAGTTTGGGTTTCAAGAGTTTGAGGTACCACCTCAAGCCTTTTGCAGTGACTGGCTTGAGCTGGACTTGGAGTATTCTTCCCCAGGGCCAGGTTTGTGGTTGTTCTGCGTGGTGTAAGTGTGTGGAATGTGTGGTTTTTGGTTCTTGTCTGCTGTTCACTATGGTGGTTCTGCAGGTGGACCTGGACCAGCATCATATCTTTGCCTAATGCTGGTTACAAAAGGAATTTAGCCCCTCCTTGGGTCTGCTGCAGCAGGAGCTCAGGGCAAGATCCAAGGAGGAGAGATGATTCTGCAGGATCACAGAAACAACTGGGCCAGGAGCCTCTTGACTCAGGCCACACCCAGGCACCAGCCAGCAGCAGGTGATACCCACAGGTGTGGCCTGAAATAAGGAGAAGGTGCTTCTTGAGGCTTTTTACCCAAAGTTGCAGATTTCATTCTCTCTTCTAAAAAAACAAAACAAAACAAAACAAAACCCACAAACTCTTTACAGACTATTGGCTTCAACTTTTATTTCTGCATGGGGTTTGGAAGCAGCAAGAAAGTAGCTGTATTCCTTTGTTGAAAACAGTGGCCTGTCTCATGGGAGGGTGGCTTGGAAAGACAGCCTGTGCTTAGGACCCTGTGGCTTTTTTCATCTTTTAATTCTCTCTCTCTCTCTCTATTTTTGGCCTCTTGAGTAATGGGTTCATGATTTCTCCAAAGTCCAAGTACTACCAAATAGTAGTTTCACCAGTAGTGGAGGGCTGGGTCAGGGAAGGCCCTCGAGGGAAAGTTGCAGGCTTCTCCCTAATATCCGAATGAACCAGTTTGTCCTGAGGACTTAGGAGGGTCACAAGTCCAAGGAGACGGGCCATGGGCATATGCAGTCCACAGTAGTACTGGGGTCTGCTTATCATGAGCAGCTCAGCAATCGGAGGTCATGGTTGCTGTTAACTGGGTTTCCTCTTAGATTTATTTATTTTATTCTTTTACATATATAAGCGTTTTGTCTGTGTGTATGTATGTGTACCACATGCATGTCTAATGTTTGTAGAAATCAGTGGAGGGCATCAGATTGTTTGTCATTGGAGTTGCAGATGGTTATGAGCCCCATGCGAGTGCTGGGAATTGAACCATGGTCCTCTGCAAGGGCAACAAATGCTCTTAACTGCTGAGCTAACTCTCCAGCTCCTTGTTTATTTTTTAAAAGCACAAAGCACCCTCCTGCTGTGAACTGCCCCACCTTGTTTGCAAAGCACGGCCTTGAAAAATATTATTTAGCTGGAGATGCGGTGGATCCTTTAATTTAAGCTTATTAAGTTTTTAATTTAAAGCTCATAGAACAAAAACATTTATTTATGTTCATCATCAGAGCAATGAGATTGACCCATACTCTGTATGCATTCAGCCTCCAGCCACTGATCACCTGTCTGGGGCTGTGCTCTGGGCTAGGCCTTGGGGATACACAGTGGATAGATAGTCAATACAGTACAAGCAGTAGGAAATGATCAAGTACTAGGGAGAAAAATACTAGATAGAGTATATGGACGAAGCCTTGTCCTGGGGGTGACCTTACTTGTTTTGAACTGGGTCATAAAGTGAGGTCTCAACCGACTGCATTTGGGCAGAAGCTTGAAGGGCAAGGGATGACAGGGCACTGTGTACCTTTGGAGGGAAAGGGTGGAGTTTGTGGAGCTCATGCCAGGGGAGAGTCTGCCCTGTGGCTGCCTTGATGGTGGGGTGTCTATCTCTGACTGATCATGTGCAGGAAAATTCCTCCCTTTAAGGCCTCAGCAGGCAAGTTTTAACAGACCATGTGCTTTCCTAGGCAGCCCCTCCCTTGTCTGTAGAGCCAGTTGACTAGGCCTTTCCCCCTCCCTAGATCTCGTAGCACTTGCAAGATCTGGTATACATTAAATCATGGTTTACTTCTAGGTAGAATGTTATTTCATGGCACAGTACTCTTGCCAAAGGGAGCTAAGGTCTTCTCCCACTATCAGTCAGTAGAACTCTAGTTAGAAGTAAAAAACAGACTGATGTTTGGTTTGTGAGCCTAGGTACCTTCCTGAGCTGGACTGAAGGTGTCTCTTGAGCATCTGATTCTGGTTACAGTGTTTGACTCTTCCCTCTCATGACCAGTGAATGCTGTTGGATTTTGAAGATACCCAGTTTCTGGTTATTTAATGGTTTCTACATTTTTATTAACGGGGGAGGGGTGGGTGATTACCATGGTGATGGTGTATGTGTCAGAGGAAAGCTTGCAGGAGCCAGTTCTTATTCTACCCTGTGGGCCCATGGAGTCAGGTTTGGCAGCAAGTGCCCTTATCTTTTGAGCCATCTTGCTAGGCCTGGCTTTTGATTATTTGTTAGCTCAGCACTTAGGGTAATTCTGGAACTTTGCAGGGAAGTCATGCGTGTGCGTGCATATGTTTGCGTGTGTGTGTGTGTGTGTGTGTGTGTGTGTGTGCGTGTGTGTGTGTGTGTGTGTGTGCGTGTGTGTATGTGTGTGTGTATGTGTGTGAGAGTGTGAGTGTGTGTGCATGTGTGTGAGTGTGTGTGTGTGTGTGTGTGTGTGTGTGTGTCGTTTTTGTTTTTAATTAATTAATTTGAGACAAGGTCTCACTCTATAGCTTAGGCTACAGCTCTCAATGACCTTCCTGTCTCGGCTTCCTGAGTGCTGTGACTGTGGATATCGGCGACTGCATCTGGCTCCTTTGTGTATCCAGGCAGTCCTTATTTCTTTCCACCCATCCCACTGTGCCTCTGTGTTCTCTGGGACTCTGCTGTGGTCCTTTCTTGTCCACAAGGAAATACGATTGTGCATATTTATGAAACGGTAGACAGCCTACCATTTCAGCGCAAAGGACAGGCCGCAGGTGGAGGCACTTGGTGTTGCCATTCCTTAGACTTTTATCATTTCTTTGTGTTTCACAATCCTCGCTATTAGGTCTCTGGAAACATTTAGTCATCTGTCCCCAGCTATTGTCATCAACCCCTCCTGTCCAGTCCTGGCCCATCCTTTCCCATCCTACCCAGTCCCTGCTCTACTCTGGTAACCACGGGTCTGTTCTCTTCTTTTTTGAAATCAACCCTTAAACTTTTATGTCTGCATGACAGTGTGTGGTGTTTGTCTTTCTCTGCCTGATTTACTTCATTTCGTATGGTGAAAGCTGCTGAGGCTCTGTCAGGGATGCTTTCGGGCTCCCAGATTCCCTGGTGCTTGTTGCTCTTAGAAGACACTGTTCTTGCTTTACAGCTTCTGTTCTCATGACGCTGTTCATGCCGCAGAGAGGAGATGAAGATTCATCCCTTACTAAGGCCCAAGCAAAGCACCCATTCCAGCCTGGCTTTCTCGGAAGCTAACTCTGAGACTTTACTTTAGAGGGTGCTCACTGAGTGGTACTCTTGGGGTCCACATTTAGACTGATAGGGAGGCATCAAAGTCCAATGTCATCCTGACCTGGCTTTCACACACTTCCTCCAGGGATTAGCCACTAGATCTGAACTGCCCTGGGAGTTGGGTGATCTCGGGTTGAGTGATTTGTGTAGCTAGGGTAGTCCCCCTAGGGCTGATGACAGGTGAAAGCTACCTGCCAGTCCCACACTAGCATCTGGGTCACTGCTCCATCAATGAAGCACCCATCACAACTCCACTTCTGGTGCTGGAAAGGACAGGAGACCTTGGGCACCCTGGTTCTGATAATAGCTACTGTCTGTTGAAGGCCAAGCATTGGGAGACACTGTTGCCAGCTAATCTTCACAGCTTGTCTTCCGTTATAAACAAGGACCTGTGGCAGAGGTTCAGTGACTTCCCCCGGACCACCCCAGATTTTTCCTCCTAGGTGGAACTAGCTGGTCTCCCAGGTCTGGCTTAGATATCCTCTGCCCATCTACTCAGGAGAATGCAAGCTCTTCCCTAGCTGGGAGAAGGCTCTGTCCCCCTCTTCTAGGTACATGAGCGAGGGTCTAAAGGTGAGATACGTAGGTTGAAGAGTCTCTTTTCCCCAAAAGTAGAGAATGGACTCCTCCCCACCTACAAAAACACAGAGAGACTGACTCTATTTTCAGCTTTTCATGACTTGACCCTCTACTTAGGCACTAGAACACGGGATATGATTTCCCCTGGGAATGGCTCTGTCCCTGCCTCGGCCCAGCAAGCCCCACTCGTTTCATTTTAGTGGCTATGTAGGAGGTGCATTGACCAGCTTAAACAAGAAGCAGTCACAAACTGTCCCGTCTGTTCTTCTGTGTAGCATTTTTATTGTCTTTCTTTTTACTTTTTTTTTTTTTTGAAACAGGAGTCTTATGTAGACCAGGCTAGCCTTGAGTTTTTTATGTAGTTGAGGATGACCTTGGCCTGCTGGTCTTCCAGCATCCATCTCCAGAGTACTAGAATTACAGATAACGCAGGCCAACCTTTCTGTCTTATGACCTTTTAAGCACGTCTTATCTGACTTTGTTAGTAGCGGTGTGAAGTGTGGGGCTGAATTCCAACCTGGGTGTAAATGACAGGCAAGATATGCAATAGAGGAGCACCTGCAGAACAGGGTAACCACGCACAGAACAAACACAACCTCCCCTTCAGAGCACTGCATTACCCCAGAAGCCTCTGGAGGCCTTAGAGTCATTGTTGTCCTCTGGGATTCAGAGCAGAAATCATGTGATTTGAGGTAGCAGATCATGACATGAGAAAATGTGAAAAACGTTATCTGTGGTGGTTTTGGCAGAAGCGTTACGTGCAGGAAAGGCAGATCCAATACCAGAATAAGTATCTACTCCAGTAAGAACAAAACGTTGTCCTTTCCACAGAGGAGGTGGTTCAGTGTAGTCAACCTGTGTCCAGGTTGCTGGCTGGTCATCTTGGGGAGTGGTGCCATATCTGGGGCTCAGTGTTGGTCTCTGCTGTTGTCAGATTGGCATTTAGCAACAGCTGTAGCCAGGTCAGCCTTGGTCACTGGAAGTCCATGTTGTTGAACTCAAGCATAACTACACTCCTGGCACCAACCTCTGTGTTATTAGTCAGGGTTCTCTAGAGTCACAGAACTTATGGAATGAATCTCTCTCTCTTGCAATATAGATCAAATCATCCTCAGCACCAGTGTCACACATGCGTGCACGTGCGCGCACACACACACACATATTTTTGGAATGATTTATTTATTGGAATGATTTATAGGGTGCAGTGCAACTAAGCCAGCAACGGTCATCTGTGAATGGGGACTCCCAGAATCTAGTAGTTGCTCAGTCCCACGAGGCTGAGTGGTTCAGCTGTCTTCTGTATAAAATCCACCCCTTGTCAACTTGACACAAATCATATCTCCTTATGAAAGAAATGAAAACAGTAGCCAGGTCATAATAATGCCTAGATATAACTATCCCTTGTTCAACTGCAAACATATCAACATTAAGCTAAGCTGGGTGGGATCTTGCACTGAGGGTCACCACTCCCTAAATCCGTTCATCTCTTGTTCATAGGATTTAGCTCCATTCTACTTCCAGGTGTCCCTTTACTCTTTGTTCCACACATTTTCCTTTCTCAGCTTGCTATGCTTGAGCAAAATGATCCTCCTCATAAGAGTGAACCATAGGACAAGGTCTAAAATAGGTAGTTTTGAGACTTCCTTTGTCGCTGCAATTAGTCTGAATCTTTTCACCTTAGCCACAGGCAGACTCTTTGGATGAGGGCAAAAAGCAGCCACATTCTTCACAAAAAATATCACAAGAACGATCTTTAGGCAACATACTATAAAATTCTTCTCTGAAACCTCTTGAGCCAGGCCCCCACAGTTCAAGTCATCCTCAGCACCAATGTCTTCCATGTTCCTACTAGGATGGCTTGTCAAGCATTGCTTAAAGCATTCCACTGCTTTCAAAATCCAAAGTCCCCAAATCCACATTCTTCCAAACAAAGCATGGTCAGGCACATCACAGCAATACTTCAGTACCGTTTTCTTTCTTAGGGTTATATTGTTGTGAAGCGACACCATAGCCAAGACAACTCTTATAAAGGACAACATTTAATGGGGCTGGCTTGCAGTTTCAGAGATTCAGTCCATTGTCATAATGGTGGTGAGCATACAGCATTCAGGCAGATATGGTTGGTGCTCTAGAAGGAGCTGAGTGTTCTATACATCTTGATCCAAAGGCAGCCAGAAGGAGACTGTCTTCCGCAGGCAGCCAGGAGGGTCTCTTCTGCATTGGGTGGAGCTTAACCATAGGACCTCAAAGTCCACCCCCACAGAGATGCACTTCCTCCAACAAGGCCACAGCCCCTAATAGTGGCACTTCCCATAGGATAAGCATATTAAAAACAACCACAACATCACGGTGTATGTGGGAATGAGTGGAAATTCCATGGGTCATCTGAGTGAAATGAGGTCTAGGCATGGCCAAGAGTTGGTGACGCTGGTACACAGAAAGCCCTACTGCAGGATACGACATGAGGAATTGACAGAGGTGCCTTCCGTGTGGTCAGTGGTTAGGACTCAGACAACATTTTGGTCCTCTGTGTCTTCCGAAAGACTGCTTCTCACCCACATTTCAGCTCTGTGCCTGCCCCGCAGGGCTTTCCTGACATCTCTCTTCAGAGATGTCAGGGGCACATGACCAGGTGTGCTCGAGGCTTCATTCAGAGCTGCACACCCCTCAGTCAATCTCATAGTTGTACTGGGCATCTTGGGCAGCCTCTGCTGGGCCCTCTGCTCTTGGCTGAGATGGTAGGGAAGGACACAGGGGTCAGAGTCTTGTCAGGCACCATGATAAAATCTGCACTTCCTCTAAGGTCTCTTGAGTACTTTGGCCTTGTTCACTCTGCAATCTCACCCCCACTGGTATTCTCCCAACTGCCTGGCTGTTCCCAACATATAGATGCCTGCCTACTGATTTCCTTCCAGGCACCCTCATTTTCTGGAAACAGAGCTATTACTGACCTGGCTTCCTCACCAGCAGTCCTCTGTCCCATCATGCCTTCTCTCTCAGGTCCTCCCATCTTTGGGGAGGGTGTGTTCCTACTCTTTTCCTTTAACCCCACCCCCATCCCTCTTTTCAAAGCTGATCTTTTGATTAGCTAGAGCTTCTAGAAAATTTGTTTCTTTTTGTTTGCTGCCTACTTGCTGCTAGAAGGCAGAACTAGAAGAAAGGACTCATCTGGAAGTCAGAAAGCCAGGTGTTCTGGCTTAGTGATGCCAGCAGCCCAAGGATTGATGCTGAGAAGCCCATCTCTGCTGATCTGAGCCAGCAGAATCTTGTTCGGGAACCAGAAGTCTTAAGATGTGGCACTGGGTATGATCAACATCTGAATTTTAGCTGGTCAGCCAAGAGAGTCTAAGCAACACCATTAGTCATTGTGAACACCTGGAGAAATCCAGGTCTGGTTTCCTAGACCTTTCCAAACTGCTACAGAGTTAGTAAAAGCTTTGTTTTTAGTTACATTTTCAATGACAAATAGTAGCCACTTTTTCTTTGTATATTCTGGAAAACACATAATTATCATTGTATTTTTTTGAGACAGGGTCTTACTATGTAGCTCTGGCTGTCCTAGAATTTACTATATAGATCAGGCTGACCTTAAGCTCTCCGAGATCTGCCTGCTTCTGCCCCTGCCCCTGGAGTGCTGAGATTAAAATAGTGGTTCTTAACCTAATGCTTCGACCCTTTAATATAGTTCCTTATGTTGTAGTGACCCCAAGCCATAAAATTATTTCATTGCTACTTCATAACTGTAATTTTGCTACTGTTATGAATTGTAATGTAAATATTTGATATGCAGGGTATCTGATACTAGATCCTTTTGGGAGTCTTGACCCACAGGTTGAGAACTGCTGGATTATGCTTGGCTGGGACATATAATTAAAAAAGACAAAGTGTGTGTGGGGGAATATTACACACCTATAATCCCAGTATTCTGTCGGAGGATTGCTGTAAGTTCAAGACCAGTCTGGGCTATGTCATGAGACCTTGTCTCAATCAATCAATCAATCAATCAATAAAACAAAACATAATTAAAGGTGTATTAAAGAGCCAGGGATGTGGCTTAGTCTATACAGATGCTTGCTGCCATGTCTTATGACCTGACTGAATTCAGTCCCTGAAACCCACATAGTGGAAATGGAGAGTCGACTTCCATAACATGTCCTTGGACTTCCATAGGCATGCTATGTTATGAGCAAATGTGCATGCCCGTGTGTGTGTGTGTGTGTGTGTGTGTGTGTGTGTGTGTGTGTGTGTGTACGTTAAATAATTATAAAAATAAAACAAAAAAATTAAGTGTTTTAGAAAGAATTTGGAGTTTACCTTAAGAATAGTCATTGGTTTAAGAAGAGCTAGGGCCACAAGTTTGTGGTACTTGTCCTTTTTTACTGGCATGTCCCTGGGCACCACCCTGGATGCCTGTGACACTCTAGACACTGCTGGACCTCTGCTGATCATCTGACACAGAATAATGGCCTTGGGCCTCACACTGGTTGCTTCTGGGTCTCAATGCCTCACATCAAGTAGTCTCAGTGGATTTGTGCTGAGGAAACCGAGGTATGCTCTTTAGGATGGGAAGGCGTAAGGACTGGCTTTTTAACAGAGTTAGCACACTTGATAGTTGGGTAAAGTTTGTAAGGAACTTGCTTTTTAATCCACATGTATTTTTAATCCTCTCTACAACCCCGTTACCTCCCCTTTTACAGATGGGTTCAGTAATCTGCTTAGCCCACTGAGCAAGCGCCTTTGCTGGGCCTCAACACTGAGCTGCAGACCATGATGTCCATCCAGGACTTCTGGAAGTTCAAGGGCTTCCTGACAAAGAGCTTACCGGAGCTTCATTCTTCTCTGAGACCCACAAGATCTAGAGTAGCTGGGTCCTTATCTTGCAGCTCTGCCCAGCATCCATGCCTTCTTCTGCCCAGGAGCCTGTTCCCCTAGGCGTGCCTTCCTACCATACTGTGATGGGACTGTATGTGTGTCTGTACAGGGAATGTGGCTGCCCAGTGCCCAGCTTCTGACTGTTCATGTTCCTCTCAGGCATGCGGGTTATGATGAGCGGGCTACGCCATTGGGAGTGCTTGTATTGTAGGCACAGCTGGAGTGTGCTAGACCACACTTTTCTTGGAAACATTCTGTATACTTGTCCCCAGGCAGTGTCCAGAGGGACACGAACCAAACTTGGATGAAACTATTCCGAGTGTATCTGGCAAGCTGAACAGAAGCTCTATGCTGAAACAAAACAGGTCACCAGATTTTCCAAAACAGGGAGTATTGGCCAGAGAATATTTATATCTACTCCGGGGTTTGTTTTTCATTTTATCCCTCCTGGGGAAACCAGCTGGACATGGGATCTGGCAGTCATGCTGTAGGAGACTTTCTACTTGACCATTTCAAATAGATAACTTCAGGATCTACAGCCGGGTTATTTTTTACGCTTTCTAAGCTCTGAGTGTGGACTTGCTTTGGTTCCTTCTTCCTCTTGCTCTGTGTGATTTACCTCTGTGTCCTGGGGGAGGGAGAGCAGGTTACTCTTGGTGATTGGTGGTTTGAGGAGAACGTATCAGGCAGGAGCGTGTTGTACATAAAGTTAGGGAAGCCTGCTGGATGCTGCTTGTCTTTAAAGTTTTGGGAGCTATAATGACCAAGGTCCTTGGAGGGCCAAGTGGCCAAGTTCCCCACCCCCCATCTTGCAGAGCCCAAATCGGGTGATTACATTACAGCAACCCGGTGCTGGACAACAGGTGGCGGCCATTTCAGACGGTGTCAATAGCAGATTTGCTTCTGTTGCCTTCTGACCTTAACTGCAGCTTCCCCATTCTCCTGAGCCTCAGGGCTTTCCTTTTAGCAGGGTGGGACCACGTTGGCTCACATAAATGGTCAGGCCACACCCTGAGGTTTTTGAATCTGCTCAAGTGTCTTCTGCTCTCCTTCCACCACAGTTTGCAATGCTTCCTGATGACTCAGTATAGTGGCAATTATAGAAAGAGCTGGACCTCAGGGGCAGCTGTGGCTGGCTGGCTCTGACAGTGGAACTGACAGAGTTGTCCCTGGTGTTAACCAACTACATGGGGAGCAGGACCCTAGTGTGCTGCTTTTGGACTGTGTGAGCTTGAGCATTTTATTTCAATCTTCTGGGGACTGGATGACCTGTGTTTTCAGGCTGTGAGGGGTTTTCTTGCTGTTGACTAGGAGAACATTCCCATCTCTAGGAGTGACAGTGGTTCAGGCAGGGCGATAATGGTGATGGTGATGATGATGATGAGTGTATGTGTGTGAACATGTGTTGTTTAACTTGGATATCGTCTTCTTTAAACACTGTGTGCATTCGTCACTTGAAAAAGAGGAACAAGTTTGTGCGTTGGTGAGCTTGAAAAGTTTTCACCTTCTGCTTGCAGAGAAGCCAGTGACAGTGGGGAAGCCTGAAAGGGAAGGTGTAGAAAACATGTGTGCACAGTGCCCTGACAAATTTGCTTATATCCATGAAATCACACAGGGCGTGGTTTGTGCTGTGTTTATTTTGGCTTACCCTGGACCAGGCTCAGGTCACTGGCTGAGTGAGACTTCCCTGAAGTACCAGGAGCCACCTCTTCCTTTTCGCTAGTTCCTTGGCTGGCCTGTCCTTTGGATGATTGACATCTCATAGTGAGGCATTGTGTTTCCTAGAGACTTAGGGGGCTACCCAAGAGTCGTACTGTACTGGGAGTCAGGGATAGGGTGAGGTGGAGAGGAGTTGAAGCCCCCCCCCCGTTTCTTCCCCCCATCATCCCACTACTCCAGGGTGCTTTTTGCATTACTTTCAAAATCTCCAAGACTGTGTGGGGATTGGCTATCCAGAAATGGATGTGTGACAGAAAGTAATTTCTGAAGACTGCTCTAGGGAGAGAAAAGAATGGCTCAGGATGTGGGGTGAGAGGACAAAGGAGGAAGTCAAGGAAGCTGCTGGCAGCTTAGACACTCACACAGGATGGGGTTGGGGTAGCTTCCGCCTGATCCCTTAGAGAGCCCCGCAGAACCCCCAGGGACAAGTTCACCAAATCCCAGGCAGATTGGGATAAAGCAGAGCGACGTGCTGGCTGGAACATGTGGTCCTCTCTGAAGAGACATTCCTATTACACCAAGTCAGACTTGGAGCTGTTTGTGGGAATGCAGAGTCACACAAACGTGGGCCTCGCATCTGTCTGCTCTGTGCCTCTGTTTTCCCACAAGTAAACCGAGCATCTGGTTGTAGTGGAACTGAGTTGGCTAATGGAGCTCTCCGAGCTATCCAGTGTGGGAGACTGAAGACATGTAGCTGTTAAGCACATCACAAGGTGGGCCGTCTGAGCCGAGAAGACTTTTAAGCATGAAATGGAGTTTGAAGATTTGGTGCAAAGAAAGAATGCTTTTTGGTATTGCTACACGAGCTGGGAGTGATGGCCAAACCTGTGATCCCAGCACTTTGGAGATAGAAGCAGGGAGTTCAAGGTCGATGACGAGGAGGACATTCCTATCTCCAAGAATGACAGCAGTTTAGGAATATATGTGGGGTGTGTGTGTGTGTGTGTGTGTGTGTGTGTGTGTGTGTGTGTGTGACTTTTGGACTTTGAGACTTTCCGCCTTGAGTATGGCTGTTTGAAAATAGACCATACCTGCCTTGTCTCAATTTTTTTTTGGAAGCACTCAGGATGGAATATGGCAGATAGTGTGGGTCCCTTGCTGTTTAAAATACATTAACGTATTCTCAAAAGTACCAAAGCATCATTAGTTACTTTTTCCCATCTGAAAGTTGATGCCAGATGATGTGTTCAGAGACACAGAGTCTTAAAGACTTGGGATTGTTACCCACTTTACAACCAGGAAGGTTGTGCAAGGATGAGAGGAGTTCAGATGCTGCCTTGATCCCTAGGCAGAAAGTATGGAGGGTCTGAAGCTGCTGCCTGCACAGAGCAGGGTGGAGCAGGTGGTGATTACAGCTGAGGTAACTTGCTGGTTCTTTAAATGTTCTCTTCTGTTTAGTGAGTGAAGGCAGAGTACTAAGGCTGCTCATCCCACAGGGTCCAGGATATCAAAGGGACTTCCTGTCCAGAAAAAGATGATTTGGGAATTGACTCCCTGGAGAGCGCAGGCTACCAGTCTGCCCGTCTATGCTCTGCCCTGCCGTGGGGCTCTGTAGTTTTGCCTAGGCTTAAGCCTCCCTAGAGGCCTGTTGGGAGGGAAGGTGGCAGGCAGCCACGTTGGGGCACAGGCTGGGAGGTGTTCCAGGCAGCTTCCATGCTCGGCCTGAAAGAGCTGGGGCTGTGTGCTCTGGTGGCAAGGGTTTAACAGAGGCTCCTTGTTGGCCAGCCAGAGGTCAGTGTGAGAAACTGAATAGACTGGAGCTGGCAGCAACCCCTCTTCTGCTTGTGGCCCATGACCGCAACTCTCTGTCTGACCCGTGCGTGGAGGTGGGTGTGCGGTGTATGGAAGAGACAGCTCTGCCCAAGTTCATAGCCAGAGGGCAAAGAATGAAGATGGTACTTTGGGAGGTCTTTGCCTGCACTGAATGCTCTGGGGCAAGTCTATACGTCTAGTTCTCTCCCTTTTCTGGCCCAGCTGCCATTTAGTGCCAGCTCAGCTGATATGCTCTGTGACTCTTAGCAGTCACAGCCTTCCACACTCAGTCTCCACCGAAAGAGGGTGGAGGGATTTGTGACTGTAGCTACGGGATTTCTCTGTAGAGGTCCTGGAACTGGTTGTCCTACAACTAACTTTGTATACCAGGTTGGCCTCAAGCTCAGAGAGATCTGCCTGCCCCTGCTTCCCGAGTGCCAGGATTAAAGGTGTGTACCACCATGCCTGGCTGTGACTGGTTTTTAAGTGCCTTATTTCCATGAAGCAAAATGTGGAAGTTGGTATAACTGAACAGCTGCACACTTGACAGAGAGTAGTTCTGTCCTTCAGAAAGTTACCTCTTCTAAGTTAGTGCCCACTCACAGGCAACCCTCTTCTGATTTTTTTAAAACATCATTTAAGCGTTAGTGCAATTTTAAAAGTGACAGTTTTTTCTTTATCCCGACTAGCTCCCAAATAAATGAGGCAGAGACGATAACATTTACGTAGTCAAGCTTTTTGGCACAGTAACTGAGCAGAATTAATCTATTTTAATCCTCTGAAATAATCTGGTTATTATCTCTGAGATACTCGCATTTTAGTATTGATCTGACTGTCTCTGTTATAGGTTTGCTCCATGGTATTCCTTGACCTTCTCCTCATTGCAAATCCTCTCTTCCTCTTTCTGTCCCCATCCCCTGTCTGGGTTCAGATATCCAGCCCTATTTTCTTCTCTGCTCAGACAATGGCTGATCAGCTCTTATTGACAAATCAGAGAATAAATGGGAAGCAATGTTTGCACAAAATTGAGTCTAGGGAAACTTAGAATACGAATTGCAGTCCCATGTCCAGATTGCAGCCAGATACGAGGGCAGAGAAATCAGCATTTGAATAATACAAGGATAATCTTTACACAGTGCACAGTGACGTTATGCTCACATTTAAGAGTTAAAATTTTTAGAAATTATTTTGATCTATCTATCTATCTATCTATCTATCTATCTATCTATCTATCTACATGTGGGTATATGCATGCAAGTGCAATTGCCAAAAGTCCAGAGGCCAAAAGCATTGGATCCCCTGGACCTGGTGTTATAGGCACTTGTAAGTACTTGATATAAGTGCTGGGAAATGGCCTTGGGTCCCCTGGAAACATGCTCTTAACTGTTGAGTCATCTCTCCAGCCCCCATTTAGTAGTTTTATTTCCATTCATTTATGTGTGTAGAGGCACATATATTACAGCATGCACTTGGAGGCCACAAAACTTTCAGGATTCATTTCTTTCCTGTCATATGGGTTCTGGGGATCAAATTCGGGTTGTCAGGTATATCAATCATTAGGGTTCTCTAGAGGAACAGAATTGATAGAATGGATCTATCTATCTATCTATCTATCTATCTATCTATCTATCTATCTATCATTTATTGCCTATCTAGAAAGGGGACTTTTTAGAATGGCTTACAGACTGTGGTTCAGTTAGTCCAATAATGGCTATCTACAAAACAGAAGGTCCAAGAATCCAGTAGTTGTTCAGTCCATGAGGCTGGATGTCCCAGTTGATCGTCAGTGCATGCTGGAACTCCCAGAGAAGTAGGTGCTAATGCCGTGAAGGAATGGACTTGGTAGTGAAAGCGAGCAAAGTGAGCATGCTTCCTTTTCCCATGTCCTTTATATATAGACTGCCAGTAGAAGATATGGCTCAGGTTAAAGGCGTATCTGCTTACTCTAGGAGATCTGGATTAAAGGTATATCTTTCCACCTCAAAGATCGGGTTAGAAGTAGATCTTCCCACTACAAATGATTTAATTAAGGAAAAGTCCCTTACAGATGTGCCCAGCCATTTGGGTTTTAGTTAATTCTAGAAACAACCAACATGATAATCAAGAATAGCCATCACCTCTGGTTTAGGCAGTAAGCACTTTACCTTGTCAGGGCATTCTACTGGCCCCATTTAATAGTCTGCTTGTTCTAAACTGTAATATAAATGAATTGCATTTACATGTAGCATAACAAATCAATACTATTTATTAGATAAGGTATCTTTGAACAGAAAGGACAAGTCAGGGTGAAGCAAAACTAGCAGCCTATTAAATTTGTAGACAGACATACATTAGGCTGAAGAGATAGCAGTTTTGAATGTTTCCTGTTCTTACAGAGGACCAAAGTTTGATTTCTAGTCTCCACATTAGGTGGCTTACAACTTCCTGTAACTCTAGGTCCAGGGGATCCCAGCAACATCCTCTTCTGACCTAAGGGCAGCTGATTCACACATCTAAATGTCCACACACATAATTAAAATAAATCTTTAGACCGGTAGTTTCAATCTGTGGGTCTCAACCCTTTTGGGTATCAAATGACACTTCTGCATATCAGATATTTACATTGTGATTCATGACAGTAGCAAAACTTCAGTTAGGAAGTAGCAATGAAATAATTTTATGGTAGGGGTCACCATAGCATGAGGAACTGTATTAAAAGTGTGTCAGCATTTAGGAAGGTTGAGAACACCGCTTTAGCAAAGAGACATCTAGGTAAAGGAGAGTGCACACTCCCAAAACATGTGTGTCAGCTTCTTGAAAGAGAGTCATATTCAGGTGTCTACAGTGTCTGTAGGTATGACCTTGAGGTATTCTAATTTAACTTGTTCAAAGGATCTAATTATAACAGTTTAGGGATTAAACAAAACTTAAATTTGAGTAAAGTTTAAAAAAATAAAAATACATGAGCTGGCTTACTTATTTCTCTTAAAGAATTTCCTTCTACAGGGCCAACAAAATGGCTCAGTAGATAAAAGTGCTCATTGTCAAGCCCGAAGACCTGAGTTTGATACCTGGAACCCACATGGTAGAAGCAAAAAACTATCTTCCGCAGGTTGTCCTCTGACCTACACACAAGTGATACACATGTCACATAACCCATATTAATAAATGTAAAAAAAAGAAAAAGAACTTTCCTTTCTAAGTGAAATTGAAAGGTAGCTTTATGAAGTACATTTAAGGATGAGAGAGGGGTGATAAAGTTAAATTGAGTGGCAAACACTGGCCCTAAGTGAGCACAGTTCATTGTTGTTTCTAACATCCTTGTTTCAGATGTCTACAGGGAAACAAGCACCATCTCTGTAGGCATTATGAGCACATTATGACAGAAACAAAGTGACAATTCAGTCCCTCATAATAAACCCACAAGCTCTGTTAGTTTTGTTTGTTACAATTTATCAAACGTCCTGCTTTCTCTCTACAGCTGGCACTGGCAAACAGAACCTTTCATTCCTTTTTAAAGTTACTAATTAAGTCTCAAATCACTTAAGTCACACTCACTTCATATCTTATGTAGTAATTCTCTGTGTGTCTGTCTGTCTGTCTCTGCTGTCTCTGTGTCTCTGTCTCTCTTTCTCTCTCCTGTGTGTGTGTGTGTGTGTGTGTGTGTGTGTGTGTGTGTGTGTGTGTGTGTGACAGAAAGGCTAGAAAGGCTGCATCAAGAGAGTTCAGAGGTGGGTTGGGGATTTAGCTCAGTGGTAGAGCTTCCTAAGCTTGGCCCTGGGTTCGTCCCCAGCTCGAAAAAGAACCACCACAACAAACAACAACAAAAAAAAATTCAGAGGCCTCACTGAGCCAACACAGGTGCAAAAGAAGGTCATTACAATGGTTAGAAAGGTGTTAATGAACACAGTTTGAGGGCTGCTCAAGACAGGCAGAGCTAAAGCACAGCACTGCAGGGTTGAGTCGAGGTTCAGAGATAAGGTGTGAGATTTCAGAGACTACAGAGCTGAGGTGGATTCATAGATGGCAGTTTAGGCAGGTAGTGTCAGTGTTAGACACTGAGCCAGCTGAACCCCCGAGGTAGGAGTTGTCACTTGTTGGTTCCTTGACACTCAGCTCAGGTGCTTTGGTCACTGCCGTTGTGCTCTTAGGTGTCCTTCTCTTTTAGGGTTTAGGTTTAGTAAATAATAGATTATCTCAGCTGGGATCCCACATTTCTGAATACAAGGAGGACATCTCTTTTAGAAAGAGATTTTGTTTTTAAACTTTTATGAGTGTGTATAAGTTTGTGTGTCTGTCTGGAAGGGTGTATGGCATGCCAGAAGAGGCTACAAGAGAGCATCATATCCCCTGGACCTGGACTTACAGATGATGGTGAGGTGCCTGATTTTGGTATTAGGAGATGATCCCAAGTCTTCTCTAGGAACAACCAGTGCTCTTAACCCCTAAGCCATCTTTCTAGCACCAAGGGAGACATCTTTTACAAGATTTGCTTCTCTCTTCCTCCTTCTCTGCCTGCCTCAGTGTGTGTAGGGTGGAGTGGGGTGTTGTTGTGTGGTATATGTGCGTGGTGGGTGGTTGGGTAGGCATTCTTGGCAGGTATGTGTGGCGGTCAGGAGACATCTTTGTAGAGCTGGTTCTCCCCTTCTACTTTTGTGTAGGTTCTGGGGATGGAGCTCAGGTTGTCAGGCTTCATTATTGGATTTCAGGTGCTTTACTGACTAAGCCACCTTGCTAGCCCATTGACAGGTTGTTAAGTTTTTTTAACTATGCACACATGAATGTGGCGTGTGTGTGTGTGTGTGTGTGTGTGTGTGTGTGTGTGTGTGTGTGTGTGTGTGTTAGTACTGGGATGCCAAGCTAGAAAAACAATGAGCTATACCCTTAGCTCCTACTTGTGTGCTTTTAAATGCTATAACTCAGTAATCTTATGTCAGAGGGAACTGTCTGAGGGAACACACTCTTCTACCCTTCAGAAGACACTAGGGATAAAAACCAGAGTTGAAAACCTGCGAATGAAGTGGTTGTTTTTCCATTCACTGTTGGAAAAGTCGTTTCCATCTGGTTTCTGTGCTTTCTCCTGGGAGACTTCCTTGGGTCACTTTTTCTTTCAGGGATAGCCAGATCCAAATTATATGCAGGTAACTGTGAGTGCAGACTTAGAGTACCTGAGACCATACCCCAACTCCCACAATGACTTTCTCCAGGGGTGGCTAGGAGGAGTGTCAGGCACTTTCATTGTTAGGAAGAGTCCTCCTGTCCCACCAGTAGTCTTTCTAAAGCCCTGACCAATCAGTAGTCAGATACATCCTGGTAAAATCTGACAGCAGGTCCTCTACTGCTTTCAGTCCCCTTTCCCTTTCCTCCTGGGACATTTGTTCCTAGGAACCATCTCTGTCCCAGTTCCCTTCCTCTGGACAGGGTCGCTTCTGGCTTTTCCTGAAAGATGGCATGACATTCATGTCTGTGCATGGTACACAGTTCATTTACTCTACCAATTTTAAGCCAGGAAATTTTATTTAAAGATTTATTTATTTATTTATTTATTTATTTATTTATTTATTTATTTATTATATGTAAGTACACTGTAGCTGTCCTCAGACACACCAGAAGAGGGCATCAGATCTCACTACAGATGGTTGTGAGCCACCATGTGGTTGCTGGGATTTGAACTCAGGACCTCTGGAAGAGCAGTCAGTGCTCTTAACCACTAAGCCATCTCTCCAGCCCCAGGAGATTTTATTAAGCAATATTTTCTAGGGAAAAAAGCTTTAATGATTTGCCCTGTATTCTACTCTAGGCTTCATACAAAACTGATTTAAAGTCTCATTATGGTGGGGCTCAGTGGTTAACTGCTTGTCTGACAAGCAAGCGAAGGATTGGAGTTTGGTTCCCCAGCACTCGACAGAAATCCTGGGTAGGGGTGGTGATCTGCCTTTAATTTCAGCTTTGGAAGGTGGAGACAGGGGAATCCTAATATGGCGGGACTAGCCATATTAGTGACCTCCGGGTTTGATGAGAGACTTTATCTCAATGAATAAGGTGGAAGAGAGATAGAGGATGATTCCAGTATCAGCCTTGGACCTCCACATGCATGTGCACGGTCCAACTGGGGTTCAAGCAGCAGAACTATTTGTTCTGATAAGAAACTTAGGAAGAGACCTGTCCTTGTTAGTGCTTTACCCCCACAGCATTGCCTCCATGGCTTTACTTATGTCTTTGTAATTTTTTAAGGATTTATCTTATCTTAAACTGTGTCTGTGTCTCAGTCTGGAAGAGCACAATAGATCCCCCTGGCACAGAAGTTGCAGGCAGGGTACCAGGTGGGTACCAGGAATGGAATTCTATAACAGTAATTTTAATATAAATTATGCAGTAAATTAATGCAGTATCTGTTTTTTTTTATCCTGGCTAGTTCCCCAATAATGACAGAGAAACCGAAATTTTTTTCGACTTGAAATACAATAACTAGGCCGTATAATTCTATTCTAATTCTTTAATCTAATCTGGCTACCTCCCAGCTGAAATCCCCAAGATGCTTGAATTTTTGTATTGCCTCTGGACCTTTGGGCTTTAGGTGTGTTCTGCTTTGATGTCTCTCCAGACCTCTCTTAGTTAGGGTTTTATTGCTGTGAACTGACACCATGACTAAGGCAACTCTTATAAGGACAACATTTAATTGGGGCTGGCTTACAGGTCAGCGTCTCAGTCCATTATCATCAAGGCAGGAGCATGGCAGCATCCAGGAAGGCCTGGTGTAGGCAGAGCTGAGAGTTCTACATCTTCACCTGAAGGCTGCTAGCAGAATACTGACTTCCAGGCAGCTAGGACTAGGGTCTTTAAGCCCACGCCCACAGTGCCACACCTACTCCAACAAGACCACACCTCCTAATAGTGCCACTCCTGGGGCCAAATATAAAAGCCATCACTGGACCCCTTTGTCAAGTTGACTTTTTCTTCCTTTCTTTCTTTTCCTCCTCCCCTGGCTGGCAGAAGTCTCTCCTCTCTATTGCCTAGTTATTGGCTTTTCCAGCTTTTATTGACAAGGCAGAAAATAAATGATAAACATTCTTTGTGTCCTGAGACAGAAGATTCTTGACATAAGCGTTATACATAATGACACTTCCAGATTGCAGTAAGATTGAGGGCAGAGAAATCAGCATTTGAACAACACGAGGATAACTTTACACAGTAACAATAACATTATGCCTACCGAACTGTGGTCCTTCATGAGAGCAGTGCATGGTGTCAACGTGTGAGCTGTCTCTCCAGCCTTTGTGGTATTGTTTTTATGAGTATCTTGGATTTCTTTCTCCTTCAGGAAGAATTCAGTGAAATTATTGGGTCTCACGTAGCATGAGTTTAAAAAAAAATGTGTCTAATTGTTCTCTAAAATTGCTATGTATCCTTTTGAGATTTCCCCCTAGAAGAGTGTGTACAGGGATTACTTGGCAGAGGGCTTAGTTGAAGTGAAGTGGGGTGTCTTAAACTCCCTTTGAGGGGGGAGGGACATTGAGACCAGAAACTGGAGATCAAGGGTAAATTTACAGTGATTGGGAAGTTGCTATCTGAACTTCCTTTCCCACTGAGTGAAGTGAGGTCATGTGTTTGGTGGCAGCTGAAGAAAGAGGTCTGATGCAATGGCTGTCGCACCAAGTGGCTTTAAGTACTTCCTTTGTGGGTTAGTGATGGCCTCACGGACTGGCTCAGGAACTGCAGAGTGTATGAGAGGATAGAAGCAGGGGCATCCTGAGAGTCAGGCAATGCTTTGTTGTGCTGTCTGGACACTCGGATCTCATCCTCATGTGCACACGAGGATCAGCTAGTAAACTTTGATTTTGGATACTCTAGAGGTAATATTGAGCACCCATCAGCACCCTGCCTCAATAGTGGGCCTAGAGGAGGTTATGTGCCCAATGGTAGGTAGATATCCAACACCAGCTGCCTCTGGGGATATTTCAGCTTTAGTGTGGGAGGGATGGAGTATTGCTAAGATCTTTGGTCTACCTTTGATACAATGGCATGGTCCATTTCTAGAATCCATTGATACCCAGATCTCTTGAGAGCTGCCAGGACCACAGGCTGTATAACCTTTACCTGAGAAAAAGCCCCTGTCACTTTCCTTTTGGTTTAGTAATAGCTGTTGAATTTTTTTTTCTTTTGGCCTCAGCCTCAAGATTGTGTAAAGTCTAAAAATAGTCAGCAGCTTCTTTTTTTCTAATGTTGAGCCCCAGCCTGGACCACTTTGTGAAGGCTCATGTAGGATCCAGGTAAGGTGGGGAGGAGCTCCTTAGCCCACTGTGGGAGAACAGTTTCCTCCAGGTAGGCTGAATCTAGTCACCTTTACTCTTCACCCCATTGCAGCATCTGGAAAGCACGTCTCCAAGTGATAGAGAAGTGTTTATAATTGGACAAATGCTGTGTAGGCGACTGGGCAAAGGGACAGGACACAGAGCTGCACTGTCACTTGCAGAAGGATGGCCTTTTTATGGGAGAGGCCTTGTAGTTGAGGTATCAGGTAGAGATGGCCTTTGGCGTGGATGTGGTAGCAACAAGGCATAATGGGAGGTGGGCCAGTCCAGCAGTGGGAGGTCTGGGGCATGGCTACTCTGGGGTTTGACTCCTAAGCAGGACAAATGACCAAGGCAAGAAAGGAGCCACATCCCCTCATAAGGTGCCCCACATATATATGGTATGAATAGCTACTCAGAGATACGATGGGCTCAGATTCTGTCTTTCAAACCTACGAGAGGTATGACCTTTCTAGAATTTGGCTTGTGGGGGAGAGATAGTAGCGTCTCTTATGAAGGTCTGAATGATAGGCACACGTTTCTCAGAGTGTGAACTGTGACTCACTTGTTTTTCTCCTACCTATTCTAAGAGGAACCTTTCTATCCATTTACCACCCATCCCTCACACCAAATATTTATCCTATTAATGTGGTTTTATATGGGATGTTCCTTACTTTGGGTACAACAGTTTGAACATGGGAGTTTTCTTCCTTGCTCTGTGTGTGCGCGTGTGTGTGCGTGTGCGTGTGTGTGTGTGTGTGTGTGTGTGTGTGTGTGTGTGTACTTGGCAGTCCACCAAGGTCTAAGAGGAAGACATGAGTCTGGAGGCGTAGGTAACAGGCCTCAGATAAAGAAGAACTAGAAGAGAACATTGCTGGGTAGGGTACAGAGAGTGGAGAAGGCTTGCTCCCCAGGTAGTTCTGGGAGACTGGTGGCTGTGAGGTTCCTCTTGGAGATGACATCCATTTCACCCTAAGCAAGGTTTGATGACTACCTGACCTTCTCCCTCTCCCTTTCTCACCAGCCTTAATGAGATGAGTTCACCTCATAGGTCTAGGCAGGCAGATGTATGTATTGTGTATGTGTAATGTATGTGTGTAATGTATGTGTGTGTTCTGTATGAAGCAGAGGCAGGCCCATCTCTGTGAGTTCAAGGCCTGGTCTACATAGTGAGTTCCAGGACAGTGTGTTACATAGTGAAACCCTGTCTTGAGAAGGAAAAAAAAGGAACTCTGAGGCAGAGGCAGGTGGATCTCTTTGAGTTCAAGGTCAGCCTGGTTACATATCAAATTCCAGGACAGCCAGGGCTCCATAGAGGGACTTTATCTCAGTCAGTCAATCAATTAAAATGGAAACTCTGAAATAATGCAGTAAGTTGGTTACCTGCTGAGTTCTGAAACACATATAAAAAAATTCACATAAAATTAAATTTCAGCCAACAGTGCTGACATATACCTGTAGTCCCAGCACTCAGGAGGCTGAGGTAGGAGGATTGCCATGAGTTTGAGGCCATTGTGGGTTATATAATGAACTCCAGGCAAGGCTGGGCTACAGAGTAAGACCCTGTCTCAATACGTTTAAACCATATGCAAACACTTTTGAGCTATGTTGTAGTCATGGTTTGAGTAGGATTTGATTTTCTGAATGGTGGGAACCTTTGAAAGTGTCTGGGCAGGTGTGGGACTGTGTGGGGTGTGTGTGTGTGTGTGTGTGCGTGTGTGTGTGTGTGTGTGTGTGTGTGTGTGTGTGTGTGTGTGTGTGTGTGTGTGTGTGTGTGTGTGTGTGTGTGTGTGTGTGTGTGTGTGTGTGTGTGTGTGTGTGTGTGTGTCTGTGTGTGTGTGTGTCTGTGTGTGTGTGTGTGTGTGTCAAGTGTGTGTGTGTGTGTCGTGTGTGTGTGCGTGTGTGCGTGTGTGTGTGTGTGTGTGTGTGTGTGTGTGTGTGTGTGTGCGCGCATGTGTGTGTGTGTGTGTATGTGTGTGTGTGTGTGCGTGCGTGTGTGTGTGTGCGTCTTGTGTGCGTGTATGCGTGTGTGTGTGTGTGCGTGCGTCATGCGTGTGTGTCGCGTGTGTGTAGGGTGTTGATGATAGCTGTTCTTGCACTTGTAAGAACTGAGCCCTGAGAAATGCATGGTGTGGTGTTGTGGTAGGGGTGGTATTCTTTGTTGTTCGTTGGCTTTTTCACGACTTTTTGAACATCCCAGTTTTCTCCTGACTTGGTGTCTTCTTGCCTTCTAGGAGCCTGTGTGAAATGCAGCAAAGGGGTGTTTGGAGCTGGCCAGGCCTGTCAGGCCATGGGGGATCTCTACCACGATGCCTGCTTCACCTGTGCAGCCTGCAGTAAGTGCACAGCAGCGGGGGTGGGAAGGGGAACACCAGCTAAGAGAGTGGGGAGATCGTAGGGATGGAACCCTGAGCTTCCTACACCCGAGGCAGTTGCTCCACCATGGAGTCACACTCCAAGTGGAGCATCCTCTAGAGTAAGGGTTCGTAACCCCGGATACAAAGCTAATGAAGTGAGGTGGCTTATCTCTAAGTACTTAAGATAATGATGGTAAGTTGAGTGGTTTCAAAGTAGTCCTTAATAACCTTGGGATTGTAATGTAGCATGGAGGACTCAAGAAGAGAGGGACAAGATGCTCATTGCCCTGCCAGTTATCTCCGGTACTTCAGGGCCACACAGCTAGAGGACCATTGGTCAGTTGCATATCTTGTATAAGGTGATGAGTTTTGCTAATGGCAGCTGCTCGCTGTGGAGTCTGTCAGGCCTGATGTGTTAATGTCTGACTCATCATGGATTGATTCTGGCCTCTGCTGAAGATTAATGTAGAGGAGATTTTTTAAAAGGTTCCTCTTGCCTCCTTCCTTTTTCCTGCCCCTCCTTCCTCCTTTAAAAGTCGTCTCTAGGCCTGGGCCCTAGTGGCACATAGCTTCAATCCCAGCAGTCAGCACTCGAGGTGGGTGGTGGTGGGTTGGGTCTCAGTTCAGCCAGCCTGAGTTCCAGGACAGCCAGGGCTACATGGAAGAACCTTGACTCCAAGACAGAGAGTGGGAGAAAGGGAAAGAGGGAGACAGGGAGGGAGGAAAATAGAAAGGAAGAAAGTCAATCATCTCTTCGCTGGGTCATAGTGCCACACAAGGAACAATTCCTGTCATTTCTGTGTCTTAGTTCACATAATGAACCTTTCTCTAACAGTTCACTGCTTTCTCTGTGCATTCCACTCCATGAGTTTCATCATCGTTTTCAGGTGACTTGGCAAAGTGAGCCAACTCTGCTAGAGTGGAGAGTGGCAAGACACAGATGCATGTGAATGTATATCATAACATTTACATTCTAGAGAAAAGTAAGGAACAGTATACAGACAACACAAACATGAAATATGATTGGTAGGGCTGGAGAGATGGCTCAGAGTAACCCATTGGTTACTCTTCTAGAGGACCTGGGTCTGTTTCTCAGTACCTACAGAGAGGCTCCTAACTGTCTCTTAAGTCCAGTTCCAGGGAATCTGATGCTCTCTTCTGGTCTCCACAGGGACTCACAGGGCATGCATACAGCACACAGATATATGTGCAGGCAAAACATCTGTCTATCTGTCTGTCTGTCTGTCTGTCTGTCTGTCTGTCTATCTATCTATCTATCTATCTATCTATCTATCTATGTGTATGTATGAGTATATATGTACATATTATATATATTATATACATATATTATATAAAATAAAAATATTTTTGAAAATGTCATTGGTGGCAGGGAGCTGTAGCCCTGGGGACTTCCACTCAGATAAATCCAGGGCCTTGACTATACCACACACAAAAAAGAAAATTTAAGATGGATCAGTGTGAAGTAAAGTTAGAGAATTTATTAAGGAGAGATAAAGATTAGTACATACTTCAAATTTAAACATGGGCGGGGGCAGAGGAAAAAAAGGGAGGCAGGGAGGGAAAAAAGATATAGCTTAGTTGGTAGAGTTCTTGCCTAGCATGCATTCAAGCCGAGTTCAATCCCAGCACACAGATCAAGAGGTCCGGGTCATCCTTGGCTACATATTGAGTTCAAGAGCAACCTGACAACATGTTCAAAAGAAAAGTTATCTTTGGTCTTTGGCTCTTTCTGCTGTTTTTTTTTCTTCTTTAATTTTTGAGGTTATACGTAATTACATCACTTCTCCTTTCTCTTTGCTCCTGACAAACACTTCCATATACCTTCTTTCCCTGCCTTCTTTCAAGTCAGTAGCCTCTTTTTCTCATTAAATGCTGTTACACATGTGAGTGAGTATGTATTCCTAAACACAGCCTGCTGCAGCCTGTATGATGTTACTTGTATGTTTGTTTTTCAGGACTGACCGTTTGCTACGGGGTAACCAGTTGGTGTGCTCTTCCCTGGGAAGACTAGCAACTGTTTCTTAATTGTTGCTCTGTTTACCAGGGAACAAGTAGATATTTATTATTTCCTTTTTTGAAAAAAATTCAGGTAGTTATTATTTGAACTAGGAAAGTGTTAGCAGGCAGAAGCCTACCGAAGCCAGCTGTACCAAAGCCATGGTACAAGCTGTCATGGGCCAAGTGGCTGGTAAACAGGTGCATTGAGTGCTCACAGTGGAGTCTGGGAAGCCACGGTCAGGCACCATCATAGTTAGTGTTTTGTGTTTTAAGGGGGCTGCTTCCTGGTTCATAGGTGATCTTCCTGCCGTCCTCACAAAAGGGAGATGGAAGGTTTCAGAAGGAGGCTTCTCTCTGTCACCCCACGGCTCTGGCTTCCTTCACAAGGCTCCATCCCCCAACACCTGCCCCCTAGTACGAACACTTTGGACTCTGGCATCTCAGCATGAGAATTTTAGGGAAACACATTTAGTCCTGTGTAGATGTGTCAGCCATTTTTACCTGCAGTTGGTTGAATAACATCTATTCCTTAGTGCACTGCTTAGGTTGCCTCACAGGGTGGCGCACAGACACAGTAGACTAAGTTGGTATCTAGGCTTTTTAAAGCTTTGAATGTAACTCACAGTGTATTCTGGTTTGAGTGTCTTTCCCCTCCAAGACTCATGTTGACATGTGATGGCCTACGACATAATTTCTGGTATTTGGAGGTGGGGGCACCTAGATGGTGGATGGCGTTAGGGTTGTCAGGATGGGGCTCCCCAATTGCTTTATAGTAAGAGGACAGATCTCTGTCATCCTGAGATGCCTTGTGCTACCTTTGGCCTCTGTAAAGTCCCCTTTACCAAGAAGACCCTCATCAGATATGGCCTTTCCACCTGGGACATTTAGAATTGTGAACTGAATAACCTTTTTTTCTTATAATTTATTCGGACTGTACTATTCGGTTACAGCATAGAAAACAGACTGGCAGCTGAAGATAATGTCAGAAGTGCACCTTGCTGCACCTTTGTCCTAACATTCAAGGACCGACACACGCAAAAGGAGTCAGAGGATCACAGTGCCAGTTGGAGGTCACTGAGGAGCAATCTTGGACTGTGACCAAGGAGCCTTAGCATGTTCTGAGCATTGGTCAGGAGGCCTCACATCTCTGTGGAAATGAGAGGCAGGCAGTAGGCTCTCTCTCACCTACAAACGAGGCATCTCAGCAAGACCAAGACAGACTTTGTCTTTCTAGGTGTGGGCACTGTGACAAGTTCTCATGCACAGATCTGCACACTCACCCACCCCTGACGAGTGGCCGTGTTTAGTTCATTTTTAGATGTGAGAATCACATGACCACCACAAAGAACAATTTAAGGGCAGAAGAAGCCCATTGCTTAGCCTTGTTGTGCATCTGTCTTCTTTCGGTGTTTCCTTTCAGTTTTTATCCAAATCTGTACACATTTTAGGGTTGGGACCAGAATACATCCACAGCACATCCTCATTTATTTAGCAGCCACAATTGCATCAGTACTCACATGGCAACCTATTTAGTCACTGCACAGTCTGCAGTCTGGCTTATGAGTTACTCAGTGTCTTTGTTCAGTTCCTTTTTTTCCCTCTTGGCGGGCGTTCCTTCCCAGAAATACGCTTTCAGGGAGTGGAAACGTGAGCATCTGTGTGGGTTGTTCAAGTTCTCTTGTTTCTTAATGAACTCCTCAGCCCTTGAGTGTTTGGTTGCCATGGAGACATGCGCTGTGGTCTTACTTCTCCTTGCTCATGCCCTACCCACCTGTGGTGGCTGTGTCCCCAACAGGATGCTCTTAGGGAGCTGTCGGCTCACCCTAAAGGAGAAGGCAGGAGTGGCCTAGGCAATGCTGGCTCACGCTGTCAAGAGACTTGGCTGAGCACTCATCTCTGGTGGTGCTGGGGTTGGAATAAGAAGAAAGGAGTGTGCTGATTTGTGGCGGTTGTGTGGAGTTGGTTCCCTTTGGCACATTCTGGAGTAGGCTAAAAGGGAGAAAGTAGGCAATGCCTTATATAACCACCCCAGACAGTTCGGATCCAAAAACATAAGATTTTTGTTGTTGTTGGGGTTTATATGGTTGGGGTTATGTGAGAATAGACATAGAGGCCAGGGGAGAATAGGTGTTGTTTATTGGGAGCTGTCCACCTAGCTTGTCTTCTCCTTTTAATGCGTATTTTGTGTGGGCAAATGGGTAGACTTGCACATGCTACAGTGTAGCTGCTTGTACAGTAACTTGTAGGGTTGTTCCTTTTTACCCTGTGGCTTCTGGAGAGCCATCTCAGGCCATCAGACTTGGGGGCCAGGATTGTTTACCCACTGAGCCATTTTGACCACCCATCTACCCTGTGTTTTGAGACAAGATTTCTTAGTAGCCCAGGAATCGCCAATTAGGCTAGGGTGGCTGGCTGGCCAGTGAGCCCCTTGGACTGTCTGTCCTCAACTCCCTATCACTGGGTTTATAACACTCCAAAGTGCCTGCTTTTTAATGTACATTTGGGGATCAAACTCAGGTCTTCATGTTTACATGGCAAATACTTTCCCAACTGAATCATCTCCCCAGCCCAAGACGGTTCTTGTCAGCCATTTTGTTTTCCTTACAAAGTCTCAATCTGCCTCTGGGATCCAAGGCCCTTTTCCTGAACTTTGAAATTGACCTTGCCAACCCAGCTTTGGAAACACATATTCTGAGTTAGTGGAGCTTAAACTAACAAATTTGTGGCAAGCTGGCTTTCTCAACAGAGGCACTGTAATATTCCTAGATAATTCCAAGGTGTCACTTCCAACTTACCATGGTGTGATGCTCAAAGTGCCTCACTGTGACCTTGACTTAGTTCAGGGAGTTCTGCTGTTGCCCTCACTTTAAAAAGCCAGCCTATCTTATTGAGTATATCATACCAAACAGCTTGATTAGCTCTTGATCAGAATCTTGTGGCTCCTCAGCCCTTCCTCCTCACCCCTGATCTCAATTTCCTTTGTTGAGCCACAGGAGGGAGCTGGCACTGGGTGACCATCCTGCCTTGACTTTTTTGACCAAGTTGCTGACTTGGGCAGGGCCTTGTGACCACAGGCTGGGTGTGTGGTCTCTTTCAAGTGACTATGGAAAGTAGACTGGATAGTGAGTCCCATTTGTCCCAGCATTCTTCACTGTGTTGACACCTAAGTGTGACCTGAGTCAGCTAGATCTGAGAACACCGAAGGTCAAGAATGTAAGAAGGGAAGAGAGGCAGGAAGTGAGAGAGTGGGCCAGAAAGAACCCAAAATAGGTTGAAGCTGGGCAGAATGCGCAGGTCAGGAGACCCAGGAGGGGTGGCCAGAACCTGGTGTGTTTTCAGAGTCTTTATGCTCTCAAGGGTATACTAGGCTAGATGACCAGGCCTGGTTTCCCAGGCTAGACCTGGCTGGCCCAGGGAACATGAAGTCTCCAACTGTGAGAGATCATCAGATTCTTTGTGCTTGTTAAATGATTAGTATGGGAAATATATCCAGGCGTCACCTCCACTTGCTGCTGCATATCCATTCTAAGCACCTCATGTTGCACAATTGTATGGAAATTGTCATTTTTTTTCCTTGTCAACTCAGAACACAGAGAGGGGAGTCTCTTGTCTCAGATGTCACATCGGGTGCTGGAGTTCCACTCTTAGATATCCTTGGCTCTCTCTCAGTTGTCTAAGTGTCCTTCCCTGCCCTGTCTCTGAGATGTCTTCTTAAATAATTTGTTCTTCCTCTGCTTCTCTTCCTCCCTTGCTTCTCCTGGTCTCTTCACTAGTGTCTCTGCACCTGTGTCTGTCTCGTTGTAATGTGTATCACCATGAAGCCCTCAACCCATCTTCTCATGCCTTTGTGTCACTTCGCAGCCATTTTCTTTTCATATGAGGGGATGTGGGGTCTTGGTGTGAGTAGGGAGTTAGAAAGTGCTCAAGTCATATTGTAAACTAGAAGGGAAAAATCTTACCATGTATGTGGCAGACAGCAGAAGGGCTGAGGTTGGATGTGGCCATGAGACTCAGCATCCAGGAACAAGGAGTGCTTTCAGGGCTCTGAACAGCCTGGGAGTCTGGCAAATACAATTCCTGGACACAGGCCATGGACCCTTCCCAGTGGCTAGAGCAAAGCCATTCCACATCAACAACACTCCCTGTAGTGGTCACTGTCCAGCCTTGTGCCATGTGGACACCGAGAAGGAAGTAGCAATGTAGAGCATATAGAAAAAGAGGAAAATAGTGGTGGGTATAATTATTTTCCTCAGGTAGATTTCATTTAAGGAAACTTAAGGTCACTAAGGGGCCTGGCATTGGTAACTTATGACAGTAGCCTAACAGGAGCTGGTATGGTGCTGTCTGCCAGGATCCTTAATTTCATCTTTTTATATCTATCTGTCTGTCTGTCTGTCTATCTATCCATCTATCTATCATCTATCATCTATCTATCTACTATCTACTAAGGAGTCCAGGGGCTAGGTAATGCCTAGTGACTCTTTACTGGAAAGAGACAAGGACAGAGAAAGGTAACTCCAGGCAAGGCCCAAATGCTTCTACCTTCTATGTTTCTGCCCTGGACCTTGGTTTGCTACGCTTCATGGCTGACACCTGTTATCCCACCACTCACATGGCTGAGGCAGGAAGACTGAGAGTTCTAGGCTAGCTGAGCTAGAATAACATGCTATCTCCAACAATAACAATGAAAAAAATAGTATTTTTCCCTGTCTTACCTTGTGGTTAGCAGTGTGCTTTAAGAGCTGACCTACTCTGCACAGAGCTGTTTGAAGAGGCAGATCAGACTGATTTTGTGGTGATGCAGCAGTCAACCTCCGAGTCACAGGTGATGTCAAGTCCATGGAATGAACTGGTTCAAGATCTAGAACTGAGCTAACTTAAGTTTTTAAAGGCAGGGTCTTACTATAAGCTCACACTGGGCTTGAACTGAATTAGTTATGTGAAGCCATCCTCAAAGCTGTGGCAGTCCTTCTGTCTGCAGTCCTTCTGTCTCAGCCTCCCGAATGTTAGGACTGTAGATGTGGACCACCACACTTGTCTTAGAACCAAGTTGTTCTGAAGATTTATTCATGTATTAGTTTTGTGCGTGTGCGTGCGTGTGTGTCTGAGAGAAAGAGAGAGAGAGAGAGAGAGAGAGAGAGAGAGAGAGAGAGAGAGAGAGAGAGAGAGAGAGAGAGCACATATATGTGTGGGTACATGTACCTGTGCATGTATGGAGGCCAGAGAGGATATCAGATCCTTTGGAGCTGTGGTTAACAGGCCATTGTGAACTGCCTGGCCTGTTATGTGGGCTCTGGGTTCTGAACTCTGGTCCTCATGATTGTATAGCAAGGGACTTTAACCACTAAGCCGTCACAGCCCAGAACTGAACTTTTCATGTTACTTTATTTTAATTACATTTATATGTAAATGCTCCCATGTGTCTGTTAGCCGCTGTTGACAGCACAGACAAACTGATCTAGCTGACCACTGACTTCTACTTCCTTTGATGAGAAACTCATCTCCTTGCTGGGAAACCTTTGCATTTTTTCACCCATCAAGAAAACATTTGTAGTGAAGTCTTAGCCAATGACCAACTACTTTTTTAGACTTTGTTATATCATCCCTATTTCTAGAAGAAGAGGGTGCTGGAAGCCTCGTCTTACTAGTCAGATTAAATGACTGGCCTCTGCGTGGCACCCTCATACTGTCCCTGTCACTCATCCACAGTGATTTCATCTGTCGGGGTCCTTACTGGGAGCCCAACCCTCCTACCCCCAGCACTGAGGAAAATGTCCTTAGCAAAGGCCACTTGAAGAAGTAGGATTAGGAATCATTTTGTGGGACAATATAGATGTCGTACAACTGTGATCTCAGTGGCCATCAATTACTTGGAATATACTTTGAACCATTAAAGTTTCTTTAGTTAAATTCACATGTAGATAGCCACACATGGCAATGTCTATGTGCTCCTCCGTCATGTTCCATACTCTGAGAATTCTTATGGAGCAGAAATGGAAAGAGATTGTGTATTGTGAAGAGACTTTTGACTTTGCCCTAGGAAGACCTTGTTGGATTCTCAACTCTAATAACTCCAGCCTTTAAGGTTGACTTCTTTAGTATTTATTTAATCCGCCAGCAAAGGAAGACTCAATGAAAAATAAAGTAAGTTAGGCTCAAATTCCTAAACTGGAAGGTTGCATTATTACAAGATTAATGAAGTAACCTGTGCTACCTACTTCCTGACAGTAGGGGCTCTCCTTGGGATGGAGTGCCTCAGTCTGTCCTACTCTTGCCTGGATTTAACACCACCTAGTGGTAGCTCTGTGCTCAGCTGTGAGCATCTGTAGTCCTGGATCTCTAGGTGAGTTTTTCTGGCCTGCTCTGGAGTGACTGAGCCTGGATCAAGCATTCTTTGCTTCCCTGCTCTCCAGACTGGCTGCTTGGTGTTTCCTGGCTTGCTCCCTTCGTGCCTCCTTTCTTTAAACAGGTAGCAGTTTTAGCTTGCCTCTAGGTCTGAGTTAGACCAAGAGTCTATCCAAATATGTGCTATTAGAGAATTCTGATTACACCCTATGACAAAATGTAACAAGGTTTCATTTACCTTTACAGTGTGTAAAGGTTTCTGTAAACAGTGAAAGCTTCATTTGCATTCACTGAGGAATGGAGAATATAGGCTTGTGTCCTACAAAAATTAGGACTGTGGGGTGGCCTAAAGAAGCTGCTGGTTGCCTTCAGAATCAGATGAAGCTGTCCACTTACTACCTGGACGAGCCTAGGATTCCTCATTTATGATGTTTTTGATGGGATTATCTCAGCAGTAGAGCACTTGCCTGTCATACAAAGCTCTGGGCTCCCTACCATTACTGGGGAAGCATATGTTTTCATGGGAAGAAAGGAAACCCCCAGAGTTGAGAGTGTTTTTGAGGTTTCATGTAAATCACAGGAATAGTCAATTCTGGTGTTTCTGCTCTGTTCAAAGATAGTGACAGACACGTGCTCTATTTCTGCTCTTTTCAGGGATAGTGACAGACACGTGCTCTATTTCTGCTCTTTTCAGGGATAGTGATAGTCACGTGGTCTGTTTCTGCTCTTTTCAGGGATAGTGACAGACACGTGCTCTATTTCTGCTCTGCTCGGTGATAGTGACAGACACGTGCTCTATTTCTGCTTTGCTCAGTGATGGTCATAGTCACGTGCTCTATTTCTGCTTCACTCTAGTGAATCATTTCCCCAATCTCAGAACTGGAGTAGGAGATGACTTTTAGGAGAAATGACTGTTAAGTTCCTTGAAAGGCAGGTGACAAGACAGACTCAGCAGTGGACATGTGCAACAAGGCTGAAAATTCTTCCTTTAAAGACAGAAAGCCCAGGCTAAAAAGGTGTGTCAGGGGTTAGGAGTACTCAGTGCTCTTCCTGAGAACCTGAGTTCAGTCTTAGCACCCATGTTGGACAGCTCACAAGTGCCTGCACCTTCAGTTCTAGGGGATCTCCATATGACATACATACACATACATGTACACATGAATTTTAAAAAATAAAACAAATTTTTAAACATTAGAAAGACTGTACCAAGGCCCCAGGACAGGAAGAACAGTTGGCATATGGTGTTCTTACTCTGACAAGATGAAGCAAGTAAATTTGAAGACTGTATACAGTTTCTGACCTGAAGTGAGGACTGAGGCTCAAGTTCTTTGGTGCAGACCCATTTCCACCCTCTTGGGTCTCTGGGAGGGGGGTGCTTAATGTTTAAACTGAGAATAGAGAAAAGCCAGACATGTCCTCCGAGCTGCTCCCTGAGCCTTCCTGTCTGGGCACAAGACTTCTCAGCTCAGGGCTGGCAGCAGGAACAGTTGCCTAGCCAACCTGTGGTTTTAAAGAGAGCAGTACTTAATATCCAAGGCCATTCAAGGCTGCGTAGTGAGTTCAGGACCAACCTGGGGTTCATGGCAAGATCTGGTCTTTAAAAAGGAATCATAGTATCACCTGCTTGTTGTTAAGCATTTGGTGAAGCATAGGAAAGAAGAAAAAGGCAAACCTGCCTCCATTCTACAGGGGCTGTGCATGTACATACATACACATACATGTACACATGAATTTAAAAAAATAAAACAAATCTTTAAACATTAGGAAAGACTGTACCAAGACTCACCAAAGACCGTCTTCTTTACATGGCTGAGGATAAATCTTACTTTTTCCCTTTTCATTTATATTATGTTTTTTTTTAATTAATAACATAGCCTCTTAAAAGCTAAGTATTTTTCTGTTATACATACTTTTAAAAAACAAAAAAGTGTACAAAGTGGAAAATGAAATTTTTAACTCCATTTGTCAAGTATGTTAGAAGAACATAAAGTAGAAAGTAGCTTTCACCTTACATTTCCACACTGCTGGCCACTGTTCCCCTCCACCCTCTTATGTGCCAGTGGGGTGTGACATACTTACTAAAATGGAATTGTGCCAGGAATACACATGCCCAGCTTGCTTTCTTCACTCACTCATGTGTTCTGACTCTCTTTTTATAGCATAAGCGTTTTCTGGTATCATTAAAACATTATTTATGAGGTATTTTAAAAAGCTATGTAACAGTTCATCAGTTAGATGCACTCTGTTTTATGCAATCGCTTCTTTGAGTAAATATTTATTTTTTTATTCTGTCCCAAAGCCAAGTCAGCCTCCTGGAGTTAAGATAAGCATCTTAAAGGTTTCCTTTCCAGGAAGAGTTTGCAACTTTACTCCTAGCTTAGGAAACTATGCAGTGACAGGGATAGTAAACACGTCACAGTCCTTGGTGATGTACACATGATCAGCCTCTACCTCCATTGTGTTTGTTTGCACACTAGGAGGTTTAATACTTTTGAATAGTAATGGCCTTTGTAGGTTTTAGAGTAGAGCTATTCTTCCCCCATCTGTATGGGTGTTGGGCCAAATGCTTTATGTGTACCACCTTCATGCTTGGTGCAAATGGAGGCCAGAAGAGGCCGTTAGATCCTCTGAACCAGAGTTATTGCTCTCTGTGAGCTGGCATATGAGTCCTGGAAGTGGAACCTAGGTCCTTTCTAAGAGTATCAAGTTCTCTTAACTGCTGAGTATAAATAGAATCTCTTATAAGCATCACTTTCAATAAAAAGGCTATGAGCTGAGGCAGCATTAGAAGGTGGA
Source organism: Rattus rattus (assembly GCF_011064425.1). Taxonomy (NCBI): domain Eukaryota; kingdom Metazoa; phylum Chordata; class Mammalia; order Rodentia; family Muridae; genus Rattus; species Rattus rattus. The sequence goes on from NC_046161.1 coordinate 114,632,799, forward strand.
ACATCTGGCAGAGAGAGAGAGAGAGAGAGAGAGAGAGAGACAGAGAGAGAGAGAGAGAGACAGTGACAGAAACAGAGAGAGACAGAGAGACAGAGAGAGACAGAGACAGAGAGACAGAGAGAGACAGAGAGACAGAGACAGAGAGAGACAGAGACAGAGAGAGACAGTGACAGAGACAGAGAGAGACAGAGACAGAGAGAGAGAGACAGTGACAGAGACAGAGAGAGACAGAGAGACAGAGACAGAGAGACAGAGAGAAGCACACACACACACACACAGAGCTGGGGGGGGGGGGGTCTGGGAAAGATTCACACTGAACTCTGGAGAAGACAGTTGCATAAACCTGAGAAAAGGTAACCTGCCATGTGGCACTCATAGAATGGAATAAACGGGATCTATACGTTGTGGGCTAGTTGAGAAATAAGCCCTAGCTTCTGACCTAGGCAGTTATTCATAATAATTCAGCTTCAGAGTCCTAATACTGGAAAGAAAGTGGCTGGGTAGAAATCTCATGGTTACAGCAGGGCCATCTCCCCAGCTTCTCTACTCCTAGTAAAACCAAGCATTGGTGTCCAGCTCAGGTTCTTTCTCACGTCCTAGACCAGACTCCTGGAAACAGAGCTGGTGTTTGTTGCAGATGGAATGAAGTCCCATTTCCTGGTGGCAGCACCCTTGCTCCCTCTAGTGCTCTGCCTTTAACTACAGCTCCTGTGATCTTTGGTTCTGTCTCTAACTGGTTCATCCTCTGGGAAGTCTGAGGACAAATCAGGGAAACTTGGGTGCTCCATAGATGAGATTGGACCAGGACTCAGTGATCAGTGTGTGACTTGATCAAAGGACAAGTGTCAAACTCTGGACATGTTTAACTAATGTTCAGTTAATGATGTGGATAGACCCAGTGCTTTAATGTGGGTCAGTGAATACCATTGAATATTGATCTAGGTTCTTCTTTGGTTTACTAGTTCTTCTATCTCCAGGGCATTGAAGATGCTTCTGTTTTCTGGAGATCACGCTATGTTTTTGCACATGGATTTTAGTAACTATGGCTCCTGACAGATGACTCCTAGGGTGGTTACTTCTTTGAATACTCCTCCAGTGGTCACCCTATTTAGTAAAATTTCTTTTGTTGCTAGGTATGTTGGTCCACACCTTTAGTCCCAGCACCTCAGGAAGCAGAGGCTGGCAATCTCTGAGTATATATAGAATCTCTTATAGGCATCACTTTCAATAAAAAGGCTATGAGCTGAGGCAGGATTAGAAGGTGGACCATCTGGCAGAGAGATTTCTCAGAGTTGGAGACCAACCTTGTCTACAAACTAAGTTTCAGGCTAGCCAGGGCTGCATGGTGTGACCTTGTCTTGAAACATACTTTTCCCTTTTTTGCTGTTGTTGTGATTTTGTTTTTTAAGATTTTACTGGGTAGCTCAGACTAAATTTGAACTCCAGATCCTTCTGCCTCTGCCTCATGTGTTGTTAAATATTTTTAACCCCAGTCTGGGGTTTTTTAATCCCATCTTTGACTATTTAGTTCCTTGAGAGAAGGCACACACCTCCTTCAGATTTATAACAAGCCTCTGTCAGCACAAGAGCTGGGCAGATATCCATCCTCCATGTCGTTATGCCTATCTCCCAGCCAATAATCTAGGCTGCTCTTAACTCCAGTTAGCCAGCCCACATGGCCATTATTTTAAGATTCTTACCCCATGGTGTCTTCTCCTTTTTCCCCACCTTCTTTTCTCTCCTTGAGGTCTCTCCTACCCCAAGCTAACCAAGACATCCCCCATCCCCCCACCCCTGCCTATCTCTCTTCTGCCCGACTATAGGCTGTAGGCATCTTTATTCACCAATCAGGGATAACTTGGGGGGCAAGGTTACATAGTGCCTTGGCAACCAGGCTTTGGGGGGCCAGTATTTAGCATTACAATATAAGCAAAAAAACCCAAACCTTAATATCCAGAGTGCTGGAATTGCAGGTATGCTTCACCGTACCTAACCAGATTTACTACTCTCCTATTTTATGAAATGAAGATAGGATTTTATTGTGGTTCTAATTTACCTAACCTTGATTACAGGTAGAATTGACATCTTTTATATGATAGGTATTAGGTTGCTATTAGTAACGAGATTATTGTGAAGATGATGTAACAGGCTGCTGCTTCTCCTTGGAATTCACGATCCTCCTTCCTTGGCCTTTTCAGTGCTTGGATGACAGGCCTGTGCCACCTTGCTTTGTCACATTGGTGATTTTGCTGTCAGGGTAGGTCCTTGGCCCCAGGGTCTTGACTTCATCCAATGCCAGGAAATCATTAGGCTTTTTGGGACTCCAGGGGACTGTGGGTTGTCTGCAGTTGGACACCAGAAGTACATAGAGTTCTCAGCACTCTAGAGCCTCACCTGCATGCCCAATAGAGGTGCTGTGTTTGAACTTGCCCAAGCATATGTCTTGGCTCTACACACATTGTGACTAAAGACATTGATTGAGGATGTTTTTCTTTTCTTTTCTTTTTTTTAAAGATTTATTTTTATTTATTTATGTATGTGAGTACACTGTAGCTGTCTTCAGACACACCAGAAGAGGGCATCGGATCCCATTACAGATGGTTGTGAGCCACCATGTGGTTGCTGGGATTTGAACTCAGGACCTCTGGAAGAGCAGTCAGTGCTCCTAACTGCTGAGCCATCTCCCCAGCCTGAGGATGTTTTCTTTTCTCTCTTTTTTTGTTCTTTGTTTCTTTTTTTCTTCTTTCTTACGTGTGTGTGTGTGTGTGTGTGTGTGTGTGTGTGTGTGTGTGGTTTTTTGAGACAGTGTTTCTCTCAAACCCTCAAACTCACAGAGATCACCTGCCTCTGCTTACTGAGTGCTGGGCCTAACTTCATGTTCCATGTGAGAATGTTTTTCTAATCAGTGTTTCGGCCATTTAAAATCAGAAGTCTAATCTAAGAGTTCATGCTTTGAAGTCCCATACTCCAGACCTCACCATTTACATCAAGAGAAAATTCAACACATCCTTCCCTTGTGGGTTTCTGTAGTTACTATTTTATAGCATTCTGGTAGGTTGTCATGGGTGACTGTCCTTAGTGCCGCAGGAGAGACTGCTGCCAGTGCCCTGTGCTGCTGTGTGCCTCCTCTAGCCTGTCACTAAGGTGCACAGACATTTTTCTAAGCAGTGGGCTCTAACTTGTGGTGATCCTTTTGGCTTTGCCTTCAAATACTAGGATTATAGGTGCCCAGCACCACACCCACCTAATATTCTTTAATAAAAACTCTCGTTCACAGTTGATATTTCCTATGTGTGGTTAGAGTTAGGGCCTCTTTCTTTAAAGCTATCTTATTAAATATTAACCTTCTTCCTTTTACCCCATCTTCCTGTTTTTACTTCAGGCAGGAAGTTAAGAGGAAAGGCCTTCTATTTTGTCAATGGCAAAGTATTCTGTGAGGAAGACTTTTTGGTGAGTATTATCACACAGACTGTGTGGGTGAGGGTGGCTTAGGGCAGGAGCCTGCGAAGTCCAGATGGCAGGAGATGGCTTCTCTGCACTTCTGGTACTGATATCAGAGGGCCATTCCGTCCTCAGGCCTGCCTGAGTAATCTGAGTCCTGAAGCAGAAGATAAGCTACAGGCCTTATTCATGTATACACGTGCCTCTTTCCCAACCCGTGTGTGTGCGTGTGCGTGTGTGCATGTGTGCGTGTGTGCGTGTGTGTGCGTGTGTGTGTGCTCAGCACACGTGTGTGCACGCACGAACACACACATGCACGCACACACACCATGCACACACACACGCACACACATGCACACACATGCATGCACACACATGCCCACACACACATGCACGCGCACGCACACACACACACACACGCATGCACACACACACATGCACACACACACACGCACGCACACACACACATGCACGCACACACACGCATGCACACACACACACATGCACGCACACACATGCACGCACACAGGCACACAGAGTCCAGGTCCCAGCTCTGTCTCAAACTTAGTATATCTGAGGTGGGGCCCATAAACTTACTTTTGTCTTACTTTGTCCAAGTGATTCCAAGGATCTTGTCTTTGGGAATCTTAGAGATGAGGAATTAAAGCCTCTCTGTGTCACAAGAGTTTAACATGGCGAGGGGCCCAGATACAGCTGCTAGGATGGGGGCCCCTGGACTACCCTGGACTCAGCACACAGTTTCACACCCTCAGGGGAATCACAGGTTTCTCAGGAATCCCTCCTCCCCTCTGCAGCTGGGGAGGTGGCTGACTCATCTTTCTTGTCTCTCCTCAACAGTACTCTGGCTTTCAGCAGTCTGCGGACAGGTGTTTTCTTTGTGGACACCTGATTATGGACATGGTGAGTGAGCCCTGGTGAGCGAGCCCTGGGAAGGAGGCTCTGTTCTCTTTCTGGTTCCGGTCACTGCTGGTTTTATTTAAAGAAGTCCTTTCCTGGTGCAGCCAGTTCCTCTCTAATAGATGCTTTTGTTGGCTTGGACCAATGCGATTTTAACCATGCACACAGCCGTGATTCAGCTCACACTGGCCTACATCTGGTTTCTCTGTGATCACTGGCTTTCCCGATGAGGTGCTAGGGGCAGCCTATTTTACTTGCAGAGGTCTCAGTCACCTGGGAGTCAGGTACAGTCAGGTGAATGTGGTTGGTTTTTTCTTCCAGCACAAATTGTCCCTAAGAAAGCACCTGGCATTCATACGGACAGGGCCTAGGCTTTCCTATCCCATTTTATGCTAGGCCACTGGTTCTTCTAGGCTGTCTGAGTCTCCATTTTTGTTTCATAAGTGAGAATAATGTTCTCTGTGGAATCAGGTGCTGAGGTCAACAAATTGTTTACCATTGGAAACTGGTAAAGCGAAAAACCAGAAACAGGAATGTAAGAGCAAGGGGGATAGCTCAGTGTCAGAATGTGAGAGTTAGGAGCATAACTCTGTCAAAATGCTTGCCTAGCATGTATGTGCCTCAGGGCTCTATCCTTAATCCTGGGAGGAACAAAGAATGGTCCTCATAGCTGGGTTCCTCAGAGGCTGGGTCCTTGTGTTGTTTCCTAGGAGCCACTCTCTGTTAGATGAGTTTTGTTTCATTCACTGAGCTCATCTTCACTTAAAAGAACGTCTGAAGGGGCAGGAAAAGTTAATCCAAAGATCTGGGCCTGAGTGAATGGAGGGTTCCTCTGAGGAGTTCAGCAGCTTATAGGAAGCTCCTTTCTTGGGCTGGGAAGAAACACAGTGGCCCATTGCTTGCAGAGCATGCTGAAGGCTCTGAGTTCAATCCCAGTGGCAGCAAAAAGAAAACAGTCCTTAATATGTCAATCATGGTAAACGGTTAGTGAGCTGGAAACATTCATTCCATTTTGTGTTAATGCAGTGATCTCATTCTGGAGAGGGGAACTACCAATCATGATCATTTTTATTATTTTCTTTCATCTTTTTGTTAAGAAATAACTCAGAATAAAAGGCACAAGTCCTACTGATGAGTGAAGTTTTCCTTGTGCACCTACCCATGTAATCACATTTCAACTTAAAATGTAAGACATTGTTGAAGCCCAGAAAGTGTCCCTTTGCTTCCTCCTTTGAGATCCTTCCTTACAGAGGCCATAGCAGCTCCAGGCTCCATTGCTACCCTTTGTTTGCTGGTTTCAGAACATCCCACAAGTGGAATTGTAGAACCTAGACTCTTAAGATACTCCTTTCCTCACTTAAAAATATGAGCTGGGCGGGGGGTGGTGCACGCCTTTAATACCAGCACTTGGGAGGCAGAAGGAGGTAAATCTCTGAATTCAAAGCCAGCCTGGTCTACAGAGTGAATTCTATGATAGCCAGGCTACACAGAGAAACCTGTCTCACACAAGCAAACAACAAATAAAAACCAAAGAAAGAAAAAGAAGAAAAGAAACTGTCATTATATGATTTACATGCTTTGTTCACTATATAAGTAGTTCTGTTGTTTTTGTTTCTAAGTAGATTTCATAGTAGATTTCGTTGTATAGTATATGAATTAGGGTGTTTGCCATTTTTGAACTACTTGTGCACAGAGCTTCTGCTATTTCAGAGTACTCTTGTGCATGTGGTTTTTGTTTTTCCCTTTCTTTTGCTTTGTTTTGAGGTGGTTTCATGTAGCCCAGGCTGATCTCAAACTTGCCAAATGGCTGAAATTACCTTAAACTTATTTAATTTTTTAAATATTTATTTATTATATATAAGTACACTGTAGCTGTCTTCAGGCACACCAGAAGAGGGCATCAGATCTTATTACAGATGGTTGTGAGCTACCATGTGGTTGCTGGGATTTGAACTCAGGACCTCTGGAAGAGCAGTGCTCTTACCACTGAGCATCTCTTCAGCCCTGTTTTAATTTTTTGAAATTGAAGAATGTTTAAGTTTTTGCTATGTGGACCAAGATGGCCTCAGACTTAGAGAGAGACACCTGCCTCTGAGTCCTGAGATTAAAGGCAGGTTCCATCATGCCTGGCCTGGCCTCTGCCTCTGAGTCCTGAGATTAAAGGTGTGTTCCATCATGCCTGAGTCCTGAGATTAAAGGCAGGTTCCATCATGCCTGGCCTGGTACTGGGTGTTGAACTTTGGGCCTCATGGATGCTAGGCAAGCACTCTACCAACCGAGCTACATTCTCAGCCCTTGTACATGTCTTTGATAAATGTGCTTTCTTCCTGATTATACACTAACATTTATAAAGCAACTGTGAACAGATCTCTCCCTGTTTATGTGGAGTCCCTGCTACCATTTAGGCCTTGTATACAACAGAGCTTAGCCCTGGGACAGCTGTAGCCTCATTACTAGCCAAAGCTTCTCTGAGTGTCTTACTTAATTAATTAGCTAATTAATGAATTCTATTGTTGTGAATAGATACCATTACTAAGCAAGCTTATAGAAGAAACAGTTTACTGTGGCTCACCAGAGGGTGAGTTCATGATTATCTTGGCAAGGAACATGGCAGGCAGGCATGGTACTGGAGCAGTAACTAAGAGTTTACATCCTTGCCCAAAAGTAGGAGGCAGAGAGCTAACTGGGAAACTGGGAACCTGACCTTCTAATCCTTCTAAATAGTTCCACCAACTAGGGATCAAGCATTCAGATATGTGCCTATGGGACCCATTCTCATTCAAACTACCACACTGAGGAGTGTGTGTGTGTGTGTGTGTGTGTGTGTGTGTGTGTGTGTGTGTGTGTGTGTGTAGTCAGGCAAGAGCCATACCCCTCTACCTAAGAGTGACTCCTAGCTTTAAAACAGAACTCTCATCTCCTGCCAAAAATTCTAATACAGAGTCCTTTAAAAAGACATTTAAAATTTTTTTTACTTCTTAAACTTATGTGTATCTCTGTGTTAGTATGTGCACAGGTATGTGAGTGACCATGGAGGCTAGAGGGTATCAGAACCCCTGGAGCTGGAGTTACAGGTAGACAGTGAGTCACCAGATGCGGGTGCTGGAAACCGAACCGGCCCTTGACTTAACTGATGCGCCCTCTCTCTTGCCCCAGAAAGACTCTTGCAGACACTCACTTAGCTCTGTAGCAGATCCCCAGCCATCCAACTCTGTATAAACTGTCTGAAAACACCGTGTTAGTAAAGGGGTATGTTCTGAAATAGATCCTATTCCTCAATGCCAGAATGTTAGAAGCTAGCCAGGGTGTAGCAAGGTGCATCTTCTTTTCATTTGACTGAAGGCAGTGAGGATTAAGCTAATCTAAGGGTCTCCTTTTGCCTTTGAGAGGAAGTGCATTCCAGTTACCAAGTGGACTTTTGGAAGCCCTGCAGTTGTTCCTCTTCTTTGGCACTTTGCCAAAGGGGTTTTAGGGGTAGTAAAGCCCAGTGGGTAATGAGGAAGTCTGAGATCCAAGGTGGGAGAGCAGAGTAGTTCTCCTGTGCTCCCTGGCTGGGATGTGTGGTACCAGTTATCTAGTCAGACGTCCAGTGGGAGGACCTGGGTTGTAGCACATCTCTTCCAGTCTTACAGTGTCCTGGAGAACTTGCCTAAGTTTCAGGTCCCCCTCCTTAGGCCTGTTTGAAGGCTTTCTGCATGGCTTAATACCAGCTGTTGATGACTGCTCTGTGTGTTCCCTGCAGACTGGTATTGGGTGCTCCTGTACATGGTGATGTCATAGTTCTGTTATTTTTGCTGTTTCATGGCCCAGGTAATTGCAGAGGTAAATCTCCCACTGAATCACCAAATATGCTTTTAGCTACAAATTACAGAAATCTCTTGACTCTAATAGCATGCATCGGGTCATCCTAAAACAACAGCTGCTAGACATTACGCCTGGTGATTCTGCATGAGGAGGTCTGGGGTGGGGTCTGAGAACGCTCATTTCTCACCAAGCTCTCAGGTAGTGCTAAGGTTGCACATTCGGGGATCACACTTTGAGAATAGGACTTTACAGCCATTCCCAGTGAGTTCTGTTACTGACCATGACCTCACCAAGGATTTGCTTTCCTTCCTGTCTCCCTCCTTCCTTTCTTCTATTTTTTCTTTCTCCTCCCCCCTCCTTTCCCCTCTCCTCCCCTCCTTCCTCTCCTCTCAATCCCTTCTCTTCTTCCCTCCTGTCCTTTCTCTCAGTACCTTCCCTCTCCCTTCCCCTTTCCGCTTGCTCCCTACCCCTCCCCTCCCCTCTCCTCCCTTCCCCCTCTCCTATCTCTTCATTTCTGTTTGCCTCCTCTCTTTCCTCTGTGTCTTGGTTGTTTCTGTTTTGGATGGTGGTTCAAGTTATCACATCCAAATCAAATGACACTGAGAGAAAGGAGGCCTTTGGGGCTTTTCCTGAGTTGTGTTTTTAAAAACAAGGACAACAAAGGGACTTTGTCTATCACACTTGGATTTGATTGATCAGGGCTCCAGCCAGGCCTCTAGGTTGTCACACTGCAGAATTTAAGCTGCATGGAAGGGGTACCGGGAGTCAATGTGGAGGCTTTGTCCAAGTTCTCCTAGCTCCATCTGGAATTTTCTTTCTTTTTTTAAAAATTAAATTACTTATTTATTTTATATATGTGAGTACACTGTAGCTGTCTTCAGACACACCAGAAAGTGGCATCAGATCCCATTACAGATGGTCTCGAGCCATCAAGTGGTTATTGGGAATTGACCTGTGGGAGAGCAGTCAGTGCTCTTAACCTCTGAGCCATCTCTCCAACCCTGGAATTTTCTTTCATTTTTCTATATACTTACTGCATTCCATAGCAGGGGTGGATTCTTTTGTGACCAGCTTTAACTGGTTTATTGCTGTTTCCCAATGTTCGGGTCCCAGGACAGGCTTAGCCCTACCTAGCATTGCTTCTTAGGAGAGAACAAGTTCCCTGCTATGAGGGAGGGATCAGACAGGAGTCTCTTATTTCCTCCAGTCAGCACTGAGAGTCTGCATAGGTTCCTCTTTGATCCTCTTCTGTCAAGCAGACCAGCCCCCTCTTAGCCTTTGTCCAGGGCAAGCTCTGGGCTAGGTGGAGTCTGTTGTTGTGGTACAGCTGTGCATTAGGCTCCTTAACCAACGTGTTCCTCTTTCTCCGTGTCTCTCTTCCTTCCTTTCATCTCTGAGTTGTTTCTTTTGTGTCTTCAGATCCTACAGGCCCTAGGGAAGTCCTATCACCCTGGCTGTTTCCGCTGCGTCATCTGTAATGAGTGTCTGGATGGGGTTCCTTTCACCGTGGACTCTGAGAACAAGATCTACTGTGTCCGAGATTATCACAAGTAAGGGGAGAGGAAGGGAGTAGATGGTAACCTGTACACAGGCCCACTGAGCTCAGCAGAATGGAAAGTATGCAGAAACCAGCTTGAAATATGTTTGGTGGTAAAGCAGAGCACAGAATGGTAATCAGAAGATTCAACAAGCCTGTAGCCCCAGCTTTACCCAACTTCACCAGGCGCCAGGTCAGGCTTAGCCTACCACTCTGTCAGACCAGCCCCGGTAGCTGTGCAGGAAGCAAACAACCAGCTTCCCCTTTATTCCTAAGGGAGCAAGAGGCAGCCAGATGCTCCTGTAGCAGCCAGGAGGAGTGTTCCTATTCCAAAGAGTGAGCCTAGCTCCATATTACCTGAGTGCTGGCCATGAGGGCTTCCTGGCAGGTCCGGGTTACCGTTTATTCTCTGGTTACAACACAGTGTGCGCTGTGTTCTCCTACAGGGTGCTGGCCCCCAAGTGTGCAGCCTGTGGCCTTCCCATTCTTCCACCAGAGGTAAGATGCTTTTCTGGTTCTGCTCATAGGTCTTCAAAAGACTGGACTGTCTCCCTCGAGTCACTCAGACGATCTCTGACCTGTTCTTAGACCTTTCAGCATACTCCTCCAATGCCCAGTACTGTCCCTTTCTCCTGGCTGGCTTCCTAACCCCAGGTGTTTCTTGTGCCTGTTTGTCTGGATAGCCAGGCCAAACTCTTTTAATGAACAGAGGGACAGAAAACTTGTCTTTTCTTTGGCTTTAAAAAAGTAAATATCCCTGAAACCCTGCCTCAGTGAATTAAATAGAGTGAAGGAAGAAGACACTAAACATAGACTTCTGGTCTTCACAGGCACGAGCACACAAGTGTGTGCTTGTGCAATGCAATCACTAATAAATACTTATGTAAACAATCAAATTCAATTAAGTTAAAAGAAATGTCCCCATTGGAAGACCACTATTACCCTACAATCTCTTCCCACCCTGTTGCTTTGTCAGTAGTATTCCATGAACTTACAACTGGCCTCTTTGCATGTCTTGCTTTTTTTTATTTGTCCTAGGGCTCAGACGAGACCATCAGAGTTGTGTCCATGGACCGAGACTACCATGTAGAGTGCTACCACTGTGAGGTAGGTCCCTTCCTGCCCAGCCCTAAAGCCTACCTTGTAAAGACCTCCTGGGTCATGGGACTGAAGTGGTCACCAAGATCTCTCTGAAGTCTGTCTGGGGGGGTGATAACAGATGCATGTTAGGAAGTTCTATGCATTACAAATTCAAACTGAGGAAGTTCTGATGCTTGGAATTGCTACCCTGAAGGTACAGAGCTCAGAGGACTGTGTGTAGTGTGGGGTTCAAGGTTACACTGTCACTCACATGTATGATGAGGATGGGGGAAAGAGATGTCTTTCCTCCTGGGTGCAGAATGTTCCATCAGAAACTTCTGTCTGAACTGAGCCCTGGAAATTGTGGAGAAACCCCTTTTGGAAATAGGTACATCAATTGGTGGGTATTAAGATGAGGGGGTAGGGGTGGGGCTTCTCTGACCTGTGGGATATCCTACATTGAAAAAAACCGAAAGTGCCTCATGACTGTCAGAAAAGCCAGAGGTCATGCTGTACCAATCTTCAAGGTAGGAGGATCAAAAGTTCAAGGTCATCCTTGACTGCAGAGCATATCTAGCCTGGGCTACATGAGACATCATCTCAAAAGATGGGGGATGTGTGGGATTAATTAACCAGCCTAAAAGATGCATGGTATTATCATCTCAACCTGTAGTCCATAAAAACTACTCGTTGATAGTTTGCCATCTTCTTTGGGTCTTCTGTCTGGGAAGCCTGGTGTATGTTTTTCTGAAGCTTCATCTCAGTTCCAGCCATCGAATTTGCAGAGCTCCATGGTGGCAGGTAGCCACTGGCTCTTTCTCCAGACAGGAGCTGCCTACAGGAAGCCCCCTTTGGTGACTGGGTGGACCGTGGTTTCACATTACTCTTGCAGTCTGCTTTGTTTTCATGGAACACTCTTCCTCCTTTCAGGACTGTGGTCTGGAGCTCAATGATGAGGATGGTCACCGCTGCTATCCACTGGAGGACCACCTGTTCTGTCACTCCTGCCATGTCAAGAGACTGGAGAAAGGACCCTCACCTGCACCCCTCCACCAGCACCACTTCTAGCAAAGAGACAGTGGGGATGTGGGGCCAGCCTGCCCAGGGAGGTGTCTGTGTAGCACTTCTGAGCTTCCCCACAGCTGGGGCACAGGAAGAGGAGGGACAGGAGGTTGAATTCCTGTGTGTGTGAAGGGTATCATTCTTTTAACCACAGCAGTGTGCACTCCCCATCCAGTCCGTGTGTTTTCCAAGTGCTTTTCTCTATTGCCACACTCTCGCCAAATCACTCAGGAAGATGCTCCAGCTTGCACATGACATAAGATGGGGTCTGTGTAACTGGACACATCCTACTCCCTGGAAACAGGTTTTCAGATTGTGTTGGGCATATTCCACAGTGTCCCTAAAGAGAAACAGTGGTGGAGGTGAGCAGGAGAATGCCTGCACCCAGATAACCCTCACACAGCCTGTGGTGTGACTTCACAGTTCTGTCCACTTCAGAGCTTTAGTTCTTCTGAGGATGCTTCAAACCCTTAACTGCATTACAGCAGGAAAGAAGCACTGCATATATTTGCTTTGTACCTTGGAGTTTGCTTGGTGAATGAGAGCCAAGCTTAGACATCTGGGAGGCTGGGTCTCCCTGCTGTGCCTCTGCAGTTCCTGCTGCACCTAAGGCTGGGGCAGAGGCCTGCCCTGCCCTGCCCTGCCCTGTCCTATATAGCCAGCTCAGAGAGAACTGGTGCAGGCACCAGGCTTCTTGTCCATGCTTGGTGCTGTGTTTTCATTGCTTCCTCCAGTCTGTGACATTGGAGTTGCTTCCTCAAGGCGAGTCTGAGGATCTCATGCCCTCAGATCCCTGTCACCTTGTTCAACTTCTTTGAGTATGAAGGTTGGGAATCCCAGTCCATATCCTGGGAGAGAGCTCCTTCCAGAAGGAAAGTGTTGTGTGTGAGATCTCAAAGCTAGCACCAGAGGGAGTGCCTGAGCTTGTTTCACAGGCATCTCTCGGCCACCTCTCAGCACAGATGGTTTGATGAAACCAATGTAAGGTACACTGCTTTAGTCTGGCTTTTATTCCTTTGTTATTTCTCTCTACCTTTTCCCACACACAAAACATACCTCACAGATAGTTTTCACCAATCACAGATCAGAGAGGAATTCATCCATGATATGGAGACTGTTGGTGTATCAGCAGCTCCAACTCTTCACTACAGCTGAGCAGTACAGCTGCAGCACGAGGCCTTCTGAGAGAAGATGCAACTGAAATCAACTCTCTGGCCTCGTGTGCCTCTGCATTACTGGCTCCTGGGGTAGCCAGGCTAAGAGGGAGACCACATGCTGACAACATTAGGACCACCTCTGAGGTGGCTATGTTGGCATACCTGTCCTCCCAACATTTGAGAAGCTGAAGTTTGTGAAGTAGAAGTTTAAGGCTGTCCTCAAATACATGAGGCCATGACCTCACTCAAAAAAACTTAAAAAAGAAAAAAAAAAACAAACTCCACCCAGCACTGAAGAACATAATTAACTTTGCCTATCACTTCCTGAGGCCACAGGTCAGTGTCTCCTTGGACGTTCAAATGGGTAAAACTGGAAAAACAGAGTGAAATGGGTTTCCATCTGCTGTTTTATCTTCAGGGAGTGCCCCATGACTTGTGTCAGGAAGGCTGCAGTGTCTCACTTCAGCAGTCAGGCTGGGTACCCAGCAGCTAGCTTGGGTGCTGAAGCACGGTCTGTAGAGCCCCTGCCACATATGAATGTGGCCTCTTGACTAGGTCCAGTTACACCTGTATGTTATTGCAGTCCTACTGGCCACCATTGTCTGTCCTTTGGCCAGGTGTTACTTGTTTCCTGTTCTAGACAGAGCCCCTTAAATAAAAGCTATGGATATATAAGGCCACAGAGGTAGACCCTGAGACTAGCCCTGGTTTTTCTCTTCCAGTTAGTGAGGTTGGCTTTGGAAAGGCTGGCAGGGAAAGGAAATGAGACAATATGTCTTTGCCTTCATTGAGGTTCTGGTATAGTCTAATTTTGATTCAAGATGATTGATGAAAATTGCATTGGAATTAGTGTCAGAAATAGATGAGATTTTTTTGCAAATTGAATAATTTAAAATCTGTGATTAATTTTTAAATGAAATTCCTGATTGAGGCGATTCAGATGTGTTTTCAAATACTACATTTTATATTATCAAAAAAGCAATAAAGGAATTTGCAGTTTTCCCAGAAGCCCCAGGACTGTCTTTGTTGCTTGCTGGAGAAGGCACCAGTAGGGATCTCATATTCTTTGTTTCTCTCAGGCCTGTGCACTAAACCATGAAGATATATCCACTTATCTGGGATTTTAAATGTTCTATAAATTTTGGCCAGATAGAGCTGTAAGGAGGTTATACTTATAGGTAAGTAGGAAGGGAACACCGTGAATTGGTAGGGAGGCTGTGCTTTGAAAGGGCAAATAGCTTTTTAAAGATCTCTGTACAACTCTTGTACCTTGGATAAAAACAAGGAGATGAGGCAGTCCCACATCCAGGACTCGTCTCTGCCGTCACGCTCCTCATTCTGACCCCTAGGTTTCAGAAGACCTTTCAGCCTTAACAGAGTCACTGGCTTCCTGTTAAGTATGACAAGACTTTACATTCTCCTTGCTAGTGCCTAAGTGAACTCCTCTCAGCTGAGTCCTGTGAGGGGCCAGTGTTGAATCCCAGGTGGCTGGCAGAAGAATCAATGTTTTGAAACTTTCAGTATGGCCATGGTTTTGTATGGCCTTAAATCACACAAAATATGAAACAGGATTGTAAAGACTCAGGATCCACAATCCTTTGCAGGCATTACACACTGTTCCAAGTACCCTTTCTCACTCAGTGAGAGTGCGGTCTACCAGTTAGATCCCTTGCAAAGAACAGTGTGGGTGGGACTTGCCTTCAAACTCTGGTTGCAGAATACACTTGTAAAAACTCTCAGGCGGAGAGAGTTCTGTCAGTAAAGTGCTTGCATGAGGACTTGAGTTCAGTTCTCGTAATCCATGTAAGAATGCTGGATACAGTGGTGTGGGAAAGTGGGGGAGGGCATGTGACATACTGGTAGACTAGCTTCCTGAGAAGAAGAAAAGTTCTGATATGAAGTTGTCTCAGTTAGGGTTTTACTGCTGTGAACAGACACCATGACATAAGCAACTCTTATAAGGACAACATTTTAATTGGGGATGGCTTACGGGTTCAGAGTTCAGTCTATTATCGTCAAGGGAAGAACATGGCAGGCATGGTACAAGAGGAGCTGAGAGTCCTGCATCTTCATCTGAAGGCTGCTAGCAGAAGACTGGCTTCCAGGAAGCTAGGATGAGGGTCTTAACGCCCACACCCACAGTGACACACCCACTCCAACAAGGCCACACCCACTCCAACAGGGCCACACCTAATAGTGCCACTCCCTGGGCCAGCATATAGAAACCATCACAGAAGTGTATGCTGGTTTCCATCTCATAAACGCTTCTGCCACTGTCAGTATCACTCTACCATTATGACACCCTGGAACTTGGAATGGGGAGTGGTATCATCATCATCAAATCCAACCACCTTCAGGCATTTGAACACCTTGGAGCCAAGACAGTGGAAGAAACCGTTCAGCCCCGTGATTGAAACAGTAGTGACAGTGACTGTGTCTCTCCGTCAGGCCTTATCCTGCACACCCTATGTTCTTTATCATTCTTCTTGTAGACAACTAAGGCATGGAATGGGAAGTAACCGTCCAAGATGAGTGGCCAGTAAACAGCAGGAACAAGACCAGGCCCATTCCAGACAGCCATCCAGAGAGAGGTCCTGACCCCTCTTGCTGCTGGAGATTAAGTCATCTTCTATGGTATCGTTCATTAAGGCCTGTCCGTAAAACCCCATCATGAGGCTGTGAGGAGGACCTAGTCCCTGCTCTCTGTTGGGGTTTGTATTGGTTTCTATTCAAATAAAATACCGTAGAACCCACATGTATTATAGTTCTCCTACCTTAGGTTACCTTTCAGAGTGGCTAGGGAAGAAGCTCTGCCTTCAGTGTCCCTTTTCTCATTGCTGTGACAGAAAGCTTGGCACGAGAAGCTTAAGGGAGGAGAGGTTTCTTTGGGTTCATGGTTTCAAGAGACATAGAGAAGGCGTGATGATCAGTGACTCAGTAGCAGTAGAAGCACAAGGCAGAAGCCCTTTGCATCCTGGCCACCAGAGAGCAGTGTTAGGGAAGAACCTTCAAGGCCTGCCCCCAAGGACCCACTTCCATTAGCTAGTTCACAGTCACACTGGTCCCACAACTTCCTGCCCAAACAGTGCCACCTACTGGGGACCAAGTGTTCAAACAAGTTTTCCGGCTCTTGGGGCTTTCATATTTGTGGCTGGGGTTGTACCACTCTGAGCCGCCTCCTTGTGAATGAATGACTTTTGGGATTACCTTTGGGTGTATCCATGTAATCTAGAATAATCTCCCTATCTCTGGATCCTTAATCTGAAATCTCATTTTGCTTTGCATAATAACATAATCATAGATCCTGGGTATTAGGACATTTTGGAAGGGACCATTCTTCAGCCTACTTTGGATTAAGTCAAGTTCCTTTGGGGGAGGGTTGCTGGGGGAGAGATGAAGTAGTATCCATGGGATGACATTCCTTCAGGCAGCTAAAAGTGAGTTTCCTGAAGTTGAGTGGGTAGGCACATGTACTGTGTGTTGAAAAAGGTCAGGGAGCATATACTGAAGGTCTCACTCAGAAGGGCTCGATTTGTGGTACTTACTAGAGAAGAGCAGGTAATGTGGTTTCCCACAAGTGTGCCAGATAGTCTAAGGCGCTGTTACCACTAAGTTACATACATGTATCATCCGTTGAGAAAGTTTCAAAGACAAATGGCTAGGGCATAGTATGTCACACAGAGTGGCAGGTCCACGAGTCTAGCGGCTCAGCAGGCAGATGCTGCAGTGCAAAATGGGCGGCAGTGATGCTAGTAATCTGCAAATTAGACTATCTGGGAATGCAAAATTTCCAAAAAGCTGTGTGCACATAAGTCACACAGGTGCACTACAAGGAAATTAGGCTAAAGGTGCGAATTTGTATTTACTCACCTTTAAAGTATTTCCTTTTCTGAACATGCCTATTTGAGAACCTGAGTTTGGTCTTTAAAAATCGTAGAAGAGGGCTGGAGAGATGGCTCAGTTGGTAAAGTGCTTTGATATAAGATGAAGACCTGAGTCTGATCCCTAGAATTCATATAGAAAATACTAGGAATGGTGGTGCACACTTGTAAATGAGGCAGACAGAAACTGAGAAAAATCGCTTGATCTTTGACCTTTACATGCCTATGTTCATATGTGTACATGTGCACGAACGTGCGCGCGCGCACGCGCGCACACACACACACACACACACACACACATTCCTAATTCTGTCTGACTTACTCTCCATCTTTCAGTCTCATTGGATGTTCACAGAGGCCTCAATTAATGTAGAAAGGCCAAACTTTTGAGTTTTTAACCTGTTTAGAGAGCCTAAGGAGCCCTCTGCAGGCCAGTGGCTAATCAACTGGAAGTATTCTTTTACGAAAGCCTTATGAAGCAGGCTACAATTTAATATCATTTTATTAAAAGAGATGGGGTTGGAGCGAGATGGCTCAGCAGTTAAGAGCACTGGCTGCTCTTCCAGAAGTCAATTCCCAGCAACCGCCCAGTGCCTCACAACCATCTATAAGGGGATCTGGTGCCCTCTTCTGGCCTGAAGATGTATATGTAGCAGAACACTCAAATAAAGAGAGAGGGGTGTGGTGGCGGGGAACTATCCAATGAATTGGGAGCTGGTGAGCTGAAGGATAATCAGGGATAGAAATGAACTGACATACCAAAAAACATATGACCACCTTCCTTCCCACTGTGGGGTCCTCTGGGAGTTCACTCAGCCTCTATCTGGCCTGCTTTAAAATTAAGTGCTCACGACCTTAAGCAAGTTTAGTTTCCTTTCCTGGAAAAATGGGGTCTAAGTGGGAATTTTGTAATTTTGGTTCTTTTAAAAAACACAGAAATATTATGGGTATATGTTTTTGTTTTAATCCCAGATGTGGGGATATAGGGCTGCTTTACACCAGGTGAATGTGTGCCTTGTACTCTAGCAGAGGCATGATTTTGACAGCAGCAGATAGTTTCTGCAGCTGTGTGATGTTTGGAATTCTGGGGACTTTTTGGAGGGTATCCATGCTAGGGCCCCAAGAGGTGGTGTAGGTTGCTGTTTGGTGGTTGGATGGTGGTGTTTGCTGTTGTTTGTGGTTTGTTAAATAGTCATGTGCAAAGAAGAAACAAGAAGAATAAGTATAACTTTAATTTCTTAAAATCTTAATTTTAATGATGGCTTTTAAAGATTTTAACCTCCATTATAGCCCACCACCCATCAGAGATAGTAGGAAAAAAAGATATAAAAAAATTGGACCTATTTAGAAAGGTTCTTTAGGGCAACTCCTGTCTGTGTTGTCTGAAAATCGACAGTTCAGTTCACAGGGTAACAGACAAAGACGACTTGATCCACTCGTGAACATTTTATAGATAACACCAGTAGTCTAGTTCGATAGAATCAGGTTAACAATGGTGATACAACCTAACAGAGACATCTAGGCCTCAGAGTCAACAGGAGAGACCAACAAAAACACCAAGAGAAGTTCTCGGCTGTGCCTCTCAGAGAAGCAAAGATCGGCGAAGACACGAGACCCACATTCATTACACAGCTAGCTGTACCAGCAAGCCAAGCTGTCTTGTCACTCTGTCCTATTTACACCTGTCAAACATTGTGTGTCCTCCATGTGCCTTGCCTCGGCAAAGGTCTTGCCTCCAGTGAGCCCGAGTCCACGGAGTCCCAACAAATGGAGCTCAACTACACAATGTAAGACCAACCAATATGTATGTGTGGTTAACAAAGAATCTTTCATTGCAAGTCCTTCCACATGTTTGCCTTAACAGAACATCCTCTCTCCTGTGTCTGATTTAGTGAAACATTCTTTCTTTCTTGAGTCTGCCTTAGTCTTTGACTTGTGTCCACTTCCAAAACAAACAAACAAACAAACAAACAAACAAACAAAAAACAACCCCCCACAAAAAAAAACAAAAACACTCTTTTACACGTTTGCCCCAACAGAACACCATCTAACACAATTGACTCTCCAAAGAACCCTTAAGTTTCCACTTCAATGACATTAGATATCCTGCTGGCAAATATCAAACTTGCTCCAGGGAACGGAACACCATTAATCAGCAGGAAGTAGTCTAACCCCCTTTCCCCTTTATCCCCTTTTCTCCTATCTAGTGTTAGGGGATTGTAAGGGTGGAAGAAAAGGAGTAGAGAAGGATGGAAGAGAGAAAACCTACAAAGTAGCAAATGCCGAGTACAATGGGATAACAACTGAATTTACCTTATGAAGTTGTGTGGGTTGGTTAAATTTGTCTAAATAAAGTGCTTAGAGAAGCATGAAGTTACCGATCCGTTTGATAAGTTTTAAGAATTGTTAATTACGTCAGGGTGATCAACAAGATAAAATACAAGCAGACTAAGGTAAAAAAAAAAAAACTCGGGTTGGGGATTTGGCTCAGTGGTAGAGCGCTTGCCTAGGAAGCTCAAGGCCCTGGGTTCGGCCCCCAGCTCCAGAAAAAAAAAAAAAAAAAAAAAAAAAAAAAAAAACTCAACTATAAACTTTTAAAAAGCACATATGTTCAAATGGGAATGTAAGAGTGAGAATCTATTATAAGGAAAGGGTAAAGAATACACTGGCAGAAAGGCTAATATGTAATAACCAAAGAGCTACTATGCTTTTGCAGAGGACATGCATTCTGTTATAAGCACTTGCCTTGTTGGGTGGCTGTACCCAGTGATCCAAGGTGATCTCATACTTCTAGCCCGGTAGAGCGGTATGTGGATGCCTTATTTTATTTATAGATAGGGTCCCTAGATCAATCCCTCTCTGTCTCTAGTTCTAGAATTTTAGGTATATGCTACCACATCAGACTTGGATATCTAATTTATATGTATACATAAATGTCTAATGTTGATTAGCATGTGTGGAAACATATGGTGACAGAGGATATATTGTTCTAATTTTTCCACAGAACAATTTGAAAATACGTACCAAAAGCTAAATGCCTATGAGATGGACCTTTAAAATGTCCACTTATCCACCCAAATAGGACATCTTAAAGCAAGAACTCTTAAACCAGGTGTGGTTGGTGGGGCTTATAATCTCAACACTTTGGGAGCTTGAATCAGAGTCCCAAGTCCATTTTCCATAGCCAAGTAAAGGCCCCCTGTCTTATATAAGTCGGCCTCAGTCTGTCAGTTTCTCTCTCTCTCTCTCTTCCCCTCCCCACCTCCACCCCTGCCCGTCACATACACACACCACACACCCCCTTCAAAACAAAACAAACTAAACAAAAAACTAAACCCTCATTTTTTTTAAGCGTTAAAACTGGCAACAACTTAATGACCTTAAATCTCAGACAAAAAATTGAAGAGCAAACAAAAAATAACTGTTAGCCGGGCAGTGGTGGTGCATGATTTTATCCCAGTACTCACGGGGCAGAAGCAGGGATCTCTGAGTTGGAGCCCAGCCTGGGCTACAGAGCAAGTTCCATGATAGTCAAAGCTACACAGGGAAACCCGGTCTCGGAAAAACAACCCACCACAACGTCATTAACAGCAAACTAAAACCTCAGAAGTGTAGAAGCCTGGTGTGGTGTCTTGTACCTTAAATTCCAGCACTCTGGAAAGCAGAGGCAGGTATCTGGCCTGTTCTATATCCAGCAGTCAGGACTGCAAGAGTGAGCCACGCCCCTTGGCCCCTGCTCTGATTCTGCCCCTAATAATTTCCTGTATTTGATACAGTTTTAATAAACTCTCGGGGAGTGGGGTATGTTATCTAGGGCAACTTAATCATCGAATGACTGGTTAACGAATAGGCTGAGCCCCGCTCTCCCACCCACCTTCGTCACATCTGTTTCTGGCTTTCAGATCTTACGTAAAGTGAATAGTCATGCGTTTTTCTGGGCCTCTTACTGCGAAATCCCCGAATTTTTAAGGTTTCCTTGTGCAATGGAGGCTAGGTTGGCTTTGCAAGCGGAGCTAGCCAAGGCCGCCAGTAGAGGTCCCAGGTCCGCAGCCCCGGAACTGTCTTGCAGAGCAGAATCGACGCCCTTCTCTTGTCAGTGCGGCCTGTGTTCTACCTGCTAGGAGCTTTCGGTGAGGTGGGAAGACATTGGCCACGCATATCCCTGATTGCAAACCTCCACTCTCAATCAGAATGTTTTCGTGTTAGCGGTATACAGACTCCTGCGCAATTTTAAGAACAGGGGCGCTAGAAATTTTGCAAACCATTTTGGATAACTCCGGGTTTCTAATACAGCTAAGAAGGTATTATTTTGAGCAAAGCAACATTAAGATGCAACATATTTGATCTTGACACTATAGCTACGATCCTTCTCAAGCAGGCCTTGCAACGTTCAACTCAAAACGTATACAGTATAGGAAGAAAAAGGAACGCACATATCGAGCCAGCCAGGAGTCGAACCTAGAATCTTCTGATCCGTAGTCAGACGCGTTATCCATTGCGCCACTGGCCCAGTGCTGAGGAGGCCTCTTCTACGATGACTGATCTCCAATTACACAGCTTCAATACGCTTCCTGCTTCTAACTCTCCAGTCTCGTCGGTTTGTTGAATGTCGCAACTCAGCGCAACGCTAACGGGACTCCGCCTTTCTCCGCAACGCGTTACACCAATCCCCAGAGGCGACGTCACTCCGTTCTTTGGTCTGCTCCAATCCACTCATCGGAGGCGTACCTCGCAGATCCCGGCTGGCTCACTGGTTTGTCCGCCACCGGCTCCCGTGCTCGCTCGAGAGGTGGACCCGGGAGGGGGTGGGACCAGGCCGAGGTTCCTTGGCCACCGCACCTGGGGAGCGGTCGCACCGGCGCCGTGGTGGCATCGGGGTACACTGCGGGTGGAGCTAAGCGGAGGAAGGTGCACGATGGCGGCCACAGCCTACGAGCATCTGAAGCTGTAAGTCCCGTGGGCTGCGGCCGCTGACAGGAAGGGCGAGCGGGCGCTGAGGCCCGGGTGTGTGCGGCCCGCACTGGCCAAGCTCTGGGGCTGGGCTTTCTCTGTCCAGTCTGGCTGCAGCGTAGGCCGGTGTCCCGCAGTGTCGACCGCCTCTGGGCCTGGCGCGGTGAGCGGAGCTGGAACCCGCAGCCCCAGGAGCTGCTGCAGACAACTTTCCCTGGGTGGCCTCCGGGAGAGGCCTTTTTGACTGGACGTCCGGGAGTGTTCTAGCGTTCGCAGGCAGAACAAACCTTTCTCTTGGTTTCTGGCTTTCTGAGCCTGGGAGTCGCAATGACGGGTCCTTCTTAGGGCGCAGCAATAATTTAGTCAGACGTCCGAAGGGCCGGTCGAATTTACTGTGCTTTTTTCAGCAGAATGCGTTGACAGCTATAGGCTCGCCTCTAGTTTTGGCGTAGCAATGTTGACTTTTAGCAATGCCAGGTATTTGAGGTTTTGAAACCCAACCTCTGGTTGTATAGAGGTGCAGAAAATAGACATTTATAAGCTCTTTGGCTCGTCCTGGGTTAAATGGGTGGGGGACAATTTCTCTTGCTGTTACTCTCTGCACCCGTACTCTTGTTTATGAATAACTTTGCTCTAACCGCTTTAATAATTTACCACGGACCATAGTCTGGGAATGCCTTTAGTAGCGGAAGCAAGCAAATATAACGTGAAAAGCCAAGTTAAAATATCCTGTTAATTAGACAGAGGCATCTCAGTTCGTTCGCAGGGAAATAAATGTAGTTTGAGTGTTCCTGATGAACAACTGAAAGTGTAAAGTTAGGAGTACAGAATTTGGAGGGAGGCCAGCTGCCCAACACTTTTCCTGTTTTTCTTCAGTTCACCCTTTGTGCCTCTTCTTCTGGCTACAGTTCTCTTTGAAAACCACACTTCCCTCCACATTTCTTTTAATTAGTTTTCCTTTGTAAAGTGAATAATCACCTTATTGGTGACAGTTGAAGCCAAGTATATTGGTCTATGTCGGGCCAGAGTCACGTGGTACTTTACTGGCAAATTAGGTTATTGTCCACCTGATAGTTGTTGAAGGGCTGAACATGATCTTACACTAGGTCTCAGGTGTGTTTTAGCAATTTGGAGCCTTGCCTTGAAGCAGCTCAGCTTTGAGTTACAGGATATTGTTGAGTTTTCCTGCATCGAAGAATAGTTGAGATGGATAACATGAGAGTTAGGAAGATTGTTTTTAAACTGCCCAGGCACTAAGTCTCACTAGTCCAGACCTTAGTATAGGCAGGCATCCTCTTTGTGTCCCAGGCAAGTTATTCAACCTCTGTGAATAATTATGTTTTTTTTTTTATTTTGAAAATGTGAGTGTTCATACTTCATCCTTACCATCCTCTGCAGTCCAGACTTCAGTACAGGCAGACACCATTTTACGTGTACATAGAAGGAAAACGTATTCTTTAGAAGTGGGAATGATGGTTTTGTATTGAAGCGGAAACTGAGTCTGGGGTTAGATGGGCATGCCTATCAGTCTTTAGGGTTTGGATGTTTCATAAATGTGAAGCTAGACCTTGATGGCAAGTTTTTCTTAGGCCAGGAGTTCGTGAATTGGAGTCTGTGTTCATCTCCTTTTTAACCATCCTATTTAAACTTTTAAATATAACCCATGGGCAAAGAATATCCTATTTTAGAGGTACTTGTAGCTGAATTAGTTGCTGACCTATCTAAGAATAATAGGACTTTTAACAAAATGCCTAAAAGAGCCTTGTGAGAAGTTACTTTGTTGGGTGATGGTGGCCCTTGCCTTTCATCTAAACCAGCACCCAGGAGACAGAGGCAGTGGGACTCAGGCAGCCTGGTCTTGAGTGAGTTTCAAGACAGCTATGGCTACACAGAGAAACCCTGTCTCAAAGAAAAGAAAGTTACTGTATTGAGGATGTATTGGTATATAAGTTCCAGAAGTGTCATTGTGCTTGGATATTAAATAACTCCTTGCACAATGTCAAACACTTTGTTCAGCTCATCTCTACCTTATTAAAGTCTCACCTTCTGCATGTACTCTGCTCATCCTCCAATCCCCAGTTGCAATTCCACGCCTACTCTATTGACTACAGTTTCAAGCCCACATTTTTTTAGCCACCTGAATACTAAGTTCTTTATAATTTTGTAACTTTACTGCCTGTGAGCCATGCTTAAGGTTGCTGCTCCTTTGCTAACTCCAGTCTTGAGTTTGCATTTATCTTTCTGCCAGAAGGCTTTCTCTGTCTCTCCTGTCTACGTGCTGGTCAGTCACATCTGGAGTAAAGAAGAGAGGTCTCAGGTAGTTTAGTCAGAGCAGACATGGATTAACTTCTTAAACTCTCTACTGGCTTTGTGTCCTGGCCGGGTTGCTCAGCCTCTCTGAATAATTGTTTTATTTTAAGTGTTTATACTTCATGAGGTTTGTAGATAAAAGTACTTAGGTACCTCATAGATACCTTCTCTGAGAATTTTGTTTCCCTTCATTGACTCCCTTATGGTTTTGAAGCCAAAAAGTGAGGACTTATTGTGACACTGCTTAGGCACCAAATATTCATACAATTTATACATTTGTTTACTCTCTCTCTTAGACAAGAGGGCTAAAAGCACGAACAGCCAATCCAGAGTACTGTTTGAACCAGAGATACAATAGTTGCCTATACTTTGCTTGAATGTATCTAAAATGTGATCAGTAACTTAATGTTGATTTATGTCCAAATCTCTTCAATACTTGACAAGCATCTACTACATAGATCTCCAGAGTACATGAATTTTTCAGTATAGAACTGTTCGAGAAGAACCAAGTCTGGGATAATTTGGCGTGTGTTCTTTTGAAGCAGCTCAAGTGCTCTCCTATACATTATGTCAGTACTTCTGTGAATTCATAGGTTGGTTTATAGTCTGCCCTCACTGAAGAGTGTCACGTGGTGTCCTGGTCACATAAGTCACCCATTAAGCATAGCAGAGTCAACAGTTGGCCAAGAGTCTAGTGATCTTTCCATTACACTGCATTATTCAAATGACCTTTTTTTTCTTATCAGATTGCTTTCTCATTAGTCTATGGACAGCCAGGTGTAAAACTTGTAAGAGGAAATAGTTGATACATGGGTTTTTTGCATAGAAAACAGAATTTAGATTGTTTTGTTGTTTTAAAAGGCAGTACTACTACCCAGGCTAACCTGGAATTCATGATTCTCCTACCTCCCATTTCCAAGTGCTAGGATTATAGATATTGGTCAACATGCCTAGGTTTTTAGGCTACTTGCATAAGCATTAATAATGTTAGACACGATCTGAAATTACCAAAGTAGAAAAGAAAAAAATGTACCACTCTTTCCTCCTTAAATGTCAGCCAAAACAAAATATAAGGCAAAGAATATTTTTAGGTGTATCTAGCTTTTTGACATTGTACAATGTCTTTGGGGTCTACAAAGTTCACACTTGAGAATGGTGCTGTCAAGTTGCACAAAAAGAAAAAGCACCAAACAAACAAAAAAAGTACAAAAAATGTGCAGGTAAGTTTATGATTGTATGTCAGGCCGCATTCATAGCTATTCTCAGCCACATGCAGGTCACAATGCTGGACATGTTTATTAGATACCGAATCAGGTGGTAGTTTACTTCTAAACAACAACAACAACAAAGAAAACCCCTCTTTTCTCAGCTGGAGAGATGGCCCCATGCTTAAGAGCACTTACTGCTTTTCTAGAGGACCTGAGTTCAATTCCCATCTCCCACATTGGGTAGTACACAACTGCCTTTATCTTCATTTTCAAGGGATCCAAAGCTGCCTTCCAGACTTTACAGGCACATTCGTTCATTTATTCACCCATTTACACACACTCTTTCTCTCTCCCCCTCCCTTTCTCCCTCCTTCTCCCCCCCCCCCCCACGTGTGTGTGTGTGTGTGTGTGTGTGTGTGTGTGTGTGTGTGAGAGAGAGAGAGAGAGAGAGAGAGAGGAGGAGGAGGAGGAGGAGGAGGAGGAGGAGGAGGAGGAGGAGGAGGAGGAGGAGGAAAAGGGTATAAGGAGTTCAAAGATAGCCTCAGTTATTTACCCATCAGACTTCTCAAAACATCAACACCAAATGAATAAAACAAAAATGTTATGCAGCATGTAACTGCAGTGTACCATACTTTGTTTATCCAGTGTTGGGCATTTAGGTTGGTTCCATATTTTTTGGCTATTACAATTGAAGCTGTTTTAAATATGGGTATGTGGATATAGCAAATAATCTCATTTAGGTTCATCCGTCCATCCGTCTGTCCATCCTTCCTTCCTTCCTTCCTTTAGTTTTTTTCAAGATAGGGAGTCTCTGTATATCCTTGGCTGTCCTGGAACTCTCTCTGTAGACCAGGCTTACCTGGAATTCACAGAGATCCTCTTGCCTCTGCCTCCCAAGTGCTGGGATTAAAAGTGTGTGCCACCACTGCCTGATTTCTTTTAGTTATTTTTAACACATACACAAAAGTAGAATTGCTGCCCAGCATGGTGGCCATGCCTTTAACCCACAACTGGTGAGGCAAAGGCAGACATATCTTTAGGAATTAGAGGCAAGCTTGGTCTACACAGCAAGTTCCAGGAAGCCAGAGCTCCCTAGTGAGACCCTGTCTGAAAATAAGTTCAGTAAGTAAATAAAAGAATAAAATAAAAAATGTCAGGGGATTGCTAGGTCATATGACAATTCTAATTTTAGATTTTTTTTTTTTTTTCGGGAGCTGGGGACCGAACCCAGGGCCTTGCGCTTGCTAGGTGAGCGCTCTACCACTGAGCTAAATCCCCAACCCTAATTTTAGATTTTTGAAAGACTAACATTGGCTTCACCATTTTACTGTCCCACTAGAAAAGCACCAGGGTTCTAATTTTGTGACATCTTTGTCAACACTTACTCTTTCTGTTTTTCTCTTCTTGGCAGTAACCATTTTAATGGGTGAGAAATTGGCTGGTAGTAATACATATAAAGTAGGTTAATTTTGCACATTTTTATTTTAAACCATGCAACAGAAAACTGAAGGGGCAGCAGGTGGGACAGTAAGGAAATAAGAATGTTCGGGGAACTTTAGCGTTCTTCCCACCATAGTTATTTTATGACTACTTTTTTCTATAAGACTATTATTCGTTTCTTACATTTTGTCTGTGATTTAATTGTTTGAGCTTTTAGTTGTAAAGATGACTGTCCCTCCAAAATAGCAAGATGATTGTCCCTCCCAAAATAGCAAGAGTGTAATCTCCATCTGCTGTCCTTTAAAAGCTCATCCTATGCTGCATTGTTAGAGCTAGAGGCCCTTTATTTTTCCTATACTCATAGTTTTGTAAATATCTGTTGTTGTAAAAATATAAAAATAATATAAGTATGGTTGTATTTTACCTCACTAGGTCCGCACCGCGGTGCCCCAAGATATCTGCTAGATATCTTGGCGGAAACACATCCCAACTCCTCGGCGGCCCAGAGTCTCCTGCTGCCACACACTTTCCTAGACTCAAACCCTCACATAAAAGAACACACAACCCAATAATCTTTGACCCAATTGATAAGATATAATTGCCCACTTAAACATACAAACCTCGGTACCATCCATCCCTTAGGAACATTAATAACAACCTGTAAATACACAGAGCAGAATCTTAACATCACCTGTTATGGCTTCTCACCCTCTCCTCTGTCCTGTCTCCTTTCTCCCCTAGTCTCCTCTTCCTTCAAACTTCTCTCCCGCCCATCCTTCCTTCTCCAGTGACAGGCCTCTTTCTATCCTGTACCTGCCCTTCACCTGTACTTTACAAATTCAATGGGGAGGTTCTGGTGAAGTCACCTGATTCCTGAGTACATGACTAGGCAGCTGTCCTTGGGACAGTGAAATTAGCATCAAAATACAGATAACTTTAGGACAAACCACAACAAATATCAGAATTTTTAAAAATATTTATTTATTTTTATTTTGTGTGTATTGGTATTTTGCCCGAATACGTGTCTGTGTGAAGTATCAGAGTCCCTGGAACTGGAGTTAAAGCTGAAAGCTGCCATGTGGATGCTGGGAATTGAACCTGGATCCTTTGAAAGAGCAGCCAGTGCTCTTTTTTTTTTTTTTTTTTTTTCCCGGAGCTGAGGACCAAACCCAGGGCCTTGCGCTTGCTAGCTTGCTAGGCAAGCTCTCTACCACTGAGCTAAATCCCCAACCCCACAGCCAGTGCTCTTAACTGCTGAACCGTCTCTCCAGCCCCAATTTCAGAATTTTTAAGCAGTTAATTTCTTAACATTTACTGATTGTGTGAATGCATATGCGTGCCATGATGAATATATAGAGGCCAGAGGACAACTCATAAGAGGTGATTCTCTCCTTTCCCCTTGTATATCCCAGAATTGGACCATCAGGTTTGGTGACAGGTGCTTTAACAGCCGAGCCATCTCACTGGCCAAACAATGTTTTAATCGTCTAGAACAGTGGTTCTCAACCAGTGAGTCATGAGCCCCTTGGGTGTTGTATATTAGATATTTACATTACAGTTCATAACAGTAGCAAAATTAATTAGCGGCAACAAAATAATTTTGTGGTTGGGGACACCACAACATGAGGAACTGTATTAAAGGGTTGCAGCATTAGTAAGGTTCTGGCCTAGAACATTTGTCTTTAATAAATCAGAGCATTGTTTTATGTAACCTTGATATTTTAGATTGTTTTACTCCTAAGAAATCACTGTGGTTTCTTTGAATTGTAAAATAGTCTGATATTAAGAATGTTTTTTTTAAATATGTAGGTTTGTATTGGTAAAAGTTCTATCCAGGTAAGTTGGAATAAAGTATTTGGGGGCCTTTCAATATTAAGCTTACTGTTAATGAGAATAAAACAGATTTTTTTTAACTCTAGGATTAAAGTGTAAAGTGTAGACTTTTTCCTTTAGAAATACCATTATTGGAGTGATTATATAAGCAATCATTTAAACACCACTGGGGTTTAAATGATTAAATTAAAGCTTAGCTATGCAGCCTGTTCCTGTTCTCATGTCTTAGCTACATGTTCAGATAGTATATTTGAATTGGATATAACTTGATTCTAGTGTGACTATCAAAATTTAATTGTTTAGGTATTTTCTGTGTGTCAAAAAAAATCAATGTCTTCTATTTAGTATTTCTTTAAAACATTAGTTGAATAACTTTTTTGGTCTAATGTTGGGAGTCCTATAATGAAAATGTGCAGTTTTTCCTTTTGTGTTAAAGGATGTTACCTTGGGGCTTAAATTGTCTCAGTGGGTAAAGTGTACAAGAGTGAGAACCTGTCCCAAGAACCCATGAAAAGCCAAGCAGAGTAGTGTGTGTGTGTAATCCCAGTGCTTCCTCAATAAAATGGGAGGCAGAGACAGGAGAGCCTCCAGAACAGCCACCTGGCGTGTGGAGTGGCAACAACAGGAAACCCTGTCCTAAAAAAGATGGAAACAAGGACTGACATTTGAGGTTAGCCTCTTAGCTACACATGAGTGCTGTGGCACAGGTGTAACTAACTACACACAAGATTTTACAAGGTATAGTAAGGATAGATGCTCCTCTAGCTGTAGGAGGATCACAAATTCAAGAGCATCTTGGCCTGTGCAGCATATTATCTCAAAGCAAAAGTACCATTCCTATGTGTCAGCTTTTATTACCCACAAAAATGCTCGTGTGACTCTTACTGTTCTGTGAGGTAGATGTGAGCATTGTCATCCCCAGGTTTAACTAAGAACACAGATGTCTTTTCCTTGTGCCTAACAGCTTTTAAATGTTTCATTTAATCCTTAAAGAAGATTGGTATCCTGTATCACCAATTTCACCAACCTACCATTATTTTCTTCACAGTATTTTCCCCTGTCTAAAATTATTGAATTACTTCCCTGTGTAGTGTTTGTTTCCCACTAGAAAGCAAGTTCTGTGATGCAGGGACTTTCAGATAAGCCCAACACTGAGTAGACATTTATAACCGAGCCAGCATGGTGAAGCTAGTAACTAGCATAGTCACGATAAGAACATCTGTGTTTTCTGTTGTTGTTGCTGCTGTCGCTCGCCTTTTCAGGACGACTACTTCTAAAGTGATGTTCTTCGACATTGTTGAAGTGTTTTGATTAAATGCTATCTTAGGTTATTGCTGTGATGAAACACTATAACCAAAAGCAGTTTGGGGAGGGATGGATTTATTTCATTCACAGTTCCATATATAGCAATTCATCTTTAAAAGCAGTGAGGGCAGGAACTCAAGCAGGATAGGCACTTGGAGGCAAGAGGTGATGCAGAGGCCATGGAGTGCTGCTTACTGGCTGTGTTAAATCATTAGGACCAAAAACCAAGTTGGGGAGGAAAGGGTTTTTTTGGCTTACTTCCAGATCATAATCCATCATTGGAGAAAGTCAGGACAGGAACTCAAACAGGGATGGAACCGGGAGGCAGGAGCTGATGCAGAGACCATCGAGAGTGCTGCTTACTGGCTTGCTCCCCGTGGCTTGCTGTGCCTGCTCCCATAGTAGGCGGGGTTCCTCCCCCATCAATCACTAATTAATAAAATGCCTTACAGCCAGATCTTTTGGAGGCATTTTTTTAATTGAAGTTCCCTCCTTTCAGAGAACTCTAAATTATGTCAAGTTGAATAAAACTAGCCAGCACAGATGCCATTGATCAGTTTTTATAGCTTTGATTTCCCATGTAAATAAAGCCTGTAAGCCTGCTTTGATTGATGACTGTGGATGGTTGCTTTGCCAGTGCTGGGCTGGAATAAATAATTAATTGTTGGTTTTCTTCATTCTAAGGCAGCATAGGTAATGAACCATATCTTTTCTTGTTTAAAAGTCAGGTGAGAAGAGCATCTTTGTTAATTGATGTGAACCTTATAAGAAAAATTTGCGGAGTGTCATAGGACACTCAGAGAGAGAGGCAAGATGTTCAGTGATAGCATTGGCCACACATGAAAGCATTTCACATGGCTTTTTCAAGTTCTAAGTTTGCTTGTGCCTCAGAGAGTGCAGTAAGATGTTTGTTCCACAGCACATGTGTTTAAAAGCTTCAAAGACTTGTGGCATGGATGGACTCTCAATGATGAGGTTTTTCAAAATGCCATCATTGTAGAGAGAACACTTTTTTCAAAAACTTTATAAAGAAGTCTATTTTTCAGGTTTACTCAAAATTTCTTTTGTGTTATATATTTTATTACCTGTCTTTGAGTCCTTATGCTGGTGTAATGCTTAGCACATAATTTTTAAATGAACACTACTCAGGAAATCTTACCCTGGAATATAGTTATATACACATAAAATACTTTGTGCAGATGGGGCTAAAGTTGAGGGAGGTGAGCAGGATCTGACTGTGGCCTAAACTGGGCTTGAATGCAATGATGTTGTTGCCTCAGCCTCCATTTGTTAGAATCTCAGGCGTCTGCCACCTTGCCCTGGCTCTGGAAAACTGTTGTTTGAAGTGACTTGGACCTAGATAAAGTTAACTATTTGTGCTGGTCAGTTTTATGTCAAATTGGCACAAGCTAGAGTGACTTGGAGAGAGGGGATTTCAATTAAGAAAATGCTTCCCTGAGTTTGACCTGTCATCAAGTCTGTACTGCATTTTCTTAATTAGTAATTGATGTGGGAAAGCCCATCCATTGTATGTGATGCCCAGATTCTGGGCTGGTGGTCCTGAATGCTATAAGAATCTAGGCTGGCCAGTCTAGGAGGGAAGACTCTTTGATCAGAGCAATAGAAACTGAAACTTGGACACTTTCCTATGATGAAATGGTCAGGAAGTCCTTTTTTTTTTTTTTTTTTGCTTCAGGACTTACTTTTTCTTTTTATTATGTTTCTTTTTATTGTAAATATTTATTGGATATTGATTTAGGTCACATGGCACATATTTAAGATATACAGTTTGGTAAACATGGAGATTTTTAATGCTATCATCCCTGCTGGTATTACGAGGCAGAACACCTCCTCTACCCCACAGATTTTTCTTGTGCACACAATCTCCCATTTTTCTCCCTCTTCAGCACAAGTTAAACACTGGCTTGGTGGGACATGACCAGGGTACTCTGGATAGTTACTCAGTAGATAGGAGTACATTCACTGAATGTTTGTGCAAGATTGATTGTTGTGGGGTTTCTTCTCCTCCTTAGATCATTTAGTTCCTAAATAAAAGACACAGAACCTTTATTCTTATAATAGGCCTTAAAGCACTAGAGCTGGGCAGATAACAGTTCTCTGTGCTATTATGTCTACTTCCCTTTCAATAACCCTGAGATATCCCTTGCCATGCTCTACTCCAGCAGGCTGGCCCTCATGGCCATGTGCTCACGGTCCACCTATCCTATGGCACCTTCTTTCTTCTCTTCTCCCTCTTCGTTGTCTCTGCCTCAGACCTCAAACCTGGAAACTGAATTATTTTGCCTAGCTACAGGCTGTGGACATCTTTATTCAACCAATAGTTTTAAATTAAGGATCAAGGTTTGCACAACAAAAGCTGGCCTATATGAGAATTCACTCATTCTTAAGGCAACTAGACCTTGGGGATACAGAATTTAGCATTATAATTAGCAACAGATCAGACCTCAACAATTGTTTATGACACCTTCATTACTAATACAACTCTGAAGCCAAAAAACCAGCTCAAATACTTGTCAACCAAGGGATGAAGAAATGATGATGTGTGTGTTTAATGAAATGTATCTGGTAATAAAAGGAAGTGAACTACTGAATATTGTAATTTGAAACAGATTTGCCTTCTTTGTTGTATAATATTTTAATTTTTTAACTTTCTCCTTAAAATGAAGGAATATATTCTATTGATCTCCTCTAATATTAACTGATAAATGAATGTTAGCTATATTTGAGTAGTTAGTGATTGGCTATTTCTCAGAAAACTCAGTCAGAACAGTAACTATAAAAATTCTGCTATAGGACACATTTCTGTAACAACAGATAACATTCTAGGTAAGTAGGAAATGATGTCAGTGATGGCAGTGTGGATTTGTGTAAGGTTTTTCAGACAAAATGAAGCAGAATCATGGGAGTGAGAAAACTAAGTGGGACGAGAAGGGTAAGGCCTGAGATTGTTATCACACACAGCTTTGAAGTCTGGTAAATCAGCAGTAAAGACTGGTGGGGGTTTTTGGGCGCATGTGTGTCTGGGGAGGACACTTGAACTCTGCCTGCGGTGGCAGCAACCTCACTTCTCCAGGTAAGGTTTGCTTCATCCACACTGTTTGTCACCTTTTTACCTCCTGTTTGCTAATCCTTCATATTTCTTGAACTAGTCTGTAACTACGCTGAGCTGTTTGGCAGGGCCTTGCACAGACAAGGCAAGTACTTGTCTGTTGAACTGTCTCCCTAACACTTTATATAACATCGTGTGGACAGTGTAATAAGCACTAGGTAATTCACAGGA
Source organism: Rattus rattus (assembly GCF_011064425.1). Taxonomy (NCBI): domain Eukaryota; kingdom Metazoa; phylum Chordata; class Mammalia; order Rodentia; family Muridae; genus Rattus; species Rattus rattus. The sequence continues at coordinate 114,666,026 of NC_046161.1, forward strand.
GAATGAAGTTAGTGGTGCCACCTATTTAGAAGTAGGAAATTATGCAACACTAAAGTCCTGTTGTAATAGTTTTTTAAGTCTTGATTTTATTTGACTTATTTATGCCTACCATTTTTTTAGGCATATTACACCTGAAAAGTTTTATGTGGAAGCTTGTGATGATGGAGCAGATGATGTACTCATCATTGACCGCGTGTCTACAGAGGTCACCCTTGCAGGTATGTCTAGCTACTTTCAGAGCATTCCAGAAAGACTTAGTATTGAGATCTCAGTGATTAAACATCAGTGGTGCATCATTATGAGGCTCTTTGAGTGTCTTATTAGAAAGCTTAATTCTTGCTGCCTCCATTTGTTTTAGGGGGAGGTGTTTTTTGAGAAAGGGTTTGCTGTGTCATCCAGGCTGTCCTAGAATTCATTGTGTAGCTTGGGCTGACCCAGAGCTCTGGATCCTCTTGCATCTGCCTCCCAAGTGCCGAGACTATAGGTGCGTGTCACCGTGTCTAGGCCAGATTATTCCTGTTTCTTTATCTGTATTGTGATAGGTTTGATTTCAGAATCTAAACTCATTCTAGAGCTGACATTTGAATGAGTGTGAAGATGTTTTTGCTTTAAGTGTCACGAGCTTTCACAGCTGCTTTTGGTCTTGTTTTGAAAAGTTTCATAACTATGAGGGTATTTTTAACATGAAAAATAAAATGAAATTCATTGGCTACAACTTCTGAGTATTGCAAGCAATGCTTACTTTTTAATCTAGTTTTATTTTTTGCTTCCATTGGGTGTGAAAAATATTTTCCCCAGTTGTGTTTATGGAACAATCTGAGTTTTGAAGAAATTAATGTTAATTTTGATGATAATATGCCAGGTAATAGCATATTAGAATATCTTTTTTCATTTATTAAACACCAAGTAATAGCATATTAGAATTTTATATTTCATTGGTTTAGTACCAGGATATTCACAACACACATTAGAATGTTATATTTTATTGATTTAACATTTCCAGTTCACTTCTAGACAGTTACATGTTTCTTTTTTTTTAAAAGATTTATTTATTTTATTTGTATGAGTACACTGTAGCTGTCTTCAGACACACCAGAAGAGGGCATCAACTCTCATTACAGATGCTTGTGAGCCACCATAAAGTTGCTGAGAATTGAACTCAGGACCTCTGGAAGAGTAGAGGAAGAATAGTCAGTGCTCTTAACCCTGAGCCACCTCTCCAACCCTATGTTTTTTTATTTATTTTTAAGAAAATCTTTGAAGGTGCACTTTTCTTTCTTTGTTGTTGTTATTGTTGTTTGAGACAGTTTTTCTGTATAGACTTGGCTATTTTGGAACTTGCTCTATAGACCAGGCTGGCCTTGAACTCACAAAGATCCTCCTCTTCCTCCCAAGTGCTAGGATTAAAGGAGTGTACCAGTACATCCTGACTGAAGGTCCACTCTTAATCCTAGCACTTGTGAGACAAGGCAGGCAGATCTCTGTGCATTCAAGATCATCCTGGTCTACCTATCAAGTTCTAGACCAGCCAGCATTATCTATTGAAACCTGTTCTGAATAATGGCATGGGGACCTTTATTAATAAGTTTCTAGCACTGTAATTGAGCAGATTTTGAGCCATTCTAACCGAATAATGTTGGCCTGGTTACTTACCAGGCATGTGGCCCATTACCTTTCATCTTAGTCCTGGCCTGGCACCTCCTCCTTCACCCATGTCCTCATGATGACACCCAGGGTCCCATCTCGACATTTGAGACACTTTCACTTCTCTGGGCATGGAAGTCCTGCCTTATTCTCTCCTGCCCAGCTCTTGGCTGTTCAGCTCTTTATTTAACCAATCAGAAGGTATTGGAGACCATTGTTTACAAAAAGCTAAGACAGGAGATGCTTAACAATACCAAAATCTGGCCTGTAATCAGATCTCTGCCAGTTCAGAAACCAGCATTTGACTAGTACAAGCATAATCTTTACACAGTGTACAAAAACATCACTCCAACAGAGACCCTATCTCAAAATATTTGAATAGCTAGAGTATGCATTTAGTAGTAATGTTTCAATAGGTAAAGTAAAATATAAAAGTGTTTTCAGTAGATTAATAAGGTGTAAGAAAAATATAACTAAACTTACCATATGCACAGGTAACTGGTTATTTCTACAAGCATCTTAGTTTTTCTTTGATAAATGTCATTAGAGTTCTGTTTTAGGTTGATAATTAACATATTCTGTCTCTTGCTCGATAGTTTCTCTTCGAGGTAGCAGATTAATTTTAACTATTATTAGTATACTTGCAGAGATACGCTATACCACTCAGCATCATTGCACCTTTACTCACTAGTTAGCGACAGGAACTGCTGCTTTGTGAGTGTTTTAGTAAGGTGTATTCTCAGTTATTTTTGGACTAGCAATGATTTTACTTGTAGGTAGAGATTACAGCTCCATTTTAGTGGACTGAAGTGTTATGATCAAGGCAGATTTGATATAAGGTGATAGTACCAACAGTCCTTGATGGAGTGAAATAACTTTGATACAAAGTGATAGTGAGGGGCTAACTCACTGGCTGTTTCTCATCCAGATTCTCTTTACTAATAGGAATGCAGACTGTGGCCATAGGAAGTAGATTATTTTTTCTTCCATGAAAAAGTAACATATATCCCGAGAATTTCTACAGTTTTGTTACTTTGCTCTGGTCAATAAATCTTACCATTCTACCAGTGGTACATTTGAGTTTGCCAAATAATTCTGTATATTCAGAACCAAATATTCTCTTGGGCTGTTTATTGCTCAGGCTCTCTTCTTTTCCTTCTTTTTCTTCGTTTGTAGATACCATCTTGCCACGCACCCTAGTAGGCTATCCTTGAACTTGACATGTGACTCATCCTAGTTTTCAGACTGGGTAATTATAGAATTATTGTTAAGTCAGTTGAATAATTGAGGACAAGCATGAATGGATCTTGACCATTTTTAGTATTTTATATAGAATTAGTTAATTAGAATTAGAGAATTACTACTCTCACTGAATTTAAGGACCAAGATATTTGTGTTTACAGTAGTGAGATTCTAGGTGACAATAAGTTGAAAGAAAACTGGGGGAAAAAAGCTTAATAAAATAAAGTTTTTCAGCAACATAGCTTAGAACACCTTGTGTTAGAGAGTGACTGCTTTCTTTTACTGTCCCTCAGAGTTCTGTTCTCACATGAGTGAGAGATGAATAGTGGTATTTGAATTTGAATCAACCAAAACAAGCTTGTTTGATATGGAATTCTCCCACCTGCCTTTGGGGCATTGTTTTTTAAACAAAATTACTACAAAATATGTTCTGTGAAACTTACTGGCTGAAAGTTTAACAATTCTGAAATGCATTCTCTAAGATACAATTATATTGAAAAAAATCAAGGTTAGTATATTGTCTTGTTGCCTGCCTGTGAACACTGTTGCTAGACATGGGAGGAGGAAGCCCTTGCTTCCTTTCTTCACTTGACTCTCCAGACGTGGATGGGCAGCTCTACTTCTATGTGAAGGTGGACTCTTGTCTCAAATCCTTACTTCTACTTACTGTTAAAGGATTGATAGTGCTCAGAGTCTGGCAACATTAGAAATTACCCACAACTTCCCTGATGAGGAAACTCAAGTATGTTGTTTTTATACCATCTTCTTTTAATATCACATAAACTTCTTAATGTTCTGCAAAAATGGAGGTCTGATATTAATGAAAAAAATGCTAGTTTTGCTTTTAGAATAAATTGTTTAAATTGATTTATTTGACATTACTTAATCTAGATTTCTATTTTGTTGTTGAACTTTTCTATTCTTTTTTTTAAGTCAAAAAAGATGTTCCCCCTTCTGCTGTTACAAGACCAATATATGGGATAATGGGCACAATCCATCTGGTGGCAGGTAAGAGGAAATAAGCCATGATGAGCAAAGAAAGTAATTAAATGAATAACATTAGATAATGAAAAAGTGTTCCTGTCATTCTTTAGCTAAATCTCCAGGTTAAGTATTTGTCATTAGTTTCTAGAAAATAATATTCTCTAGACAGTTAAATTTATCATCCTGAAGTATTCTTTTTAAAAGAAAGGTTTCACATTCGATTTTATTCTACAGTTGAAAGTTCATAAATTTTCATAAATTTTGAGAACATTTAATGTTTGTTTGTTTGTTTGTTCATTTGTTTGAGACAGGGTTTCTCTGTGTAGTCCTGGCTATCCTGGAAGTTGCTATATAGATTATGCTGATCTGGAATTCGCAGAGATCCTACCTCTGCCTCCCAAGTGCTTGGAGTAAAAGCATACACCACCATGCCTGGCCCATCTAAAATTTTTAATGCATTGATTTGTGAGAGTATGCTAACCTCTCAGCCTTATACTGACGGGACAGCATATGTTATACTGTAGTATTTGGTATGCATTATTAAGAAGGTATTGTTTGACACGTGGTCTTAATCTATAACTGTAGCTGGGTTTGAACTCACTCTATTTTCAAGGGTGGCCTCCAACTCACTATCCTGCCTCTGCCTCCCACATGCTGGGATTATAGGCATGTGCAACAAGGTGCATTTCCATTTGAATTTCATTTTATTGAACTTTTAAAAAGTTTCTCTTTTTTTAATTTCAGTCACAATGTTAGGTGCTGTTACAAAAGATTTCAAATGTTCCTTTTTTTAGTTCACAGTCTAGCGATGGAGGTATACAAGTAATAAGATAATGTAGCAAAGTTTGACAGCTTCTAGGAAAGATTTATATATAGTAAATCTCTGGGCAGGGCGGTTGGAGGTAGAACATGGAACCCAAAGATTATAAAAATCAGTGTGAGAGCTGGGGTTATAGGTTGGTAGTGTTTGCCTGTCATGTGCAAGACCTCAGCTTCTGTTTTCTGTCTCACACAGGAAGGGTGAGGGAACCATGTTAACGATCAGGGTAAAGAGTGGCATATTGTGTTGGGCTGCTGTGATGCTGCTTTCTAACTACTGTTCTTTGTAGGTTCACAGGATCTAGGTAGGTATTCTGCCCCAGCACATTTGCCCACCATTTAGAGTAATAAGGACAAAGGAACGGTGTAGACGGGAGGGGATTGCCCTGCACTAGTCAGCTCTTGTGAATTCTGGTGTTTCAAGGTGCAGGCTGGGAAAACAACGGTGAGCAGAGTCCTCTGTGCCTTGAGAGTGACAGGAGAGGAAAAATATTTTCTCTCTACTCTCTACCAGCTACACTCAATTCTTTGGCTATCAAAAGGTTTGCTTTTATTTTGAGAAAAAGAATTGTCTTTTTAATAGGATTTCTTTTAGAAATGTATATTACTCTATTCATAACCTTTAAGAATGCTTTAAAAAATGGGGCCTTTTATTGGAGGAGCTCAATGCAGTCTTATTTTTCCAGGCTTTAAAGTTTACATACAAGGACTATTTGTGTTTCCTGTTTGTTGTTTTTATGATTGCAGGACTCAAACTCAGGGTCTCACATGCTGAGCCTGAGGCTCTACCAGCTGACCTTAATCCCCAGCCCCATTCCGCATCTTTTTTTTAAACATTTGGCCTTTTCTTTTTCTTTTATTCAGGCAATTATCTTGTTGTCATTACCAAAAAGATGAAAGTAGGTGAATTTTTTAATCATGTAATCTGGAAAGCCACAGATTTTGATGTTCTTTCTTATAAGAAGACAATGTTACACTTAACTGATATTCAGGTAAGACTTTAGTAGTTTCTAATTGCAAAGCTCAAAAATGCCATGCAGTAGGGGGTTGTAAAATGTAGATGGATTTCTTATAAGCCTAGTCATTAAACAACTTGTAAATGAAGTTGTTCTACTATGTTTCTACCTATCCACAAAAATATTCTTTAAGGGGCTGGAGAGATGACTCGGTGGTTAAGAGCACTGGGTGCTCTTCCAAAGGACTCTGGGTGATGATGTACATCTTTAGTCCCAGCACTTGGAAGGCAGAGGCAGACAGATCTCTGAGTTGGAGGCCAGCCTGGTCTACAGAGCGAATTTGAGGACAGTCAGGGAAATACAGAGAAACCTGTCTTGAAAAACCAAAGATAGATAAAAATAAAAGAACTTAATACTCGGCCTTAGCTGAGTATTCACTATAGAAAAATAAAATATTAGATACTTTTAAGATTGTTTTTCATTTCTTTTTTTCTTCCAGAAGAGAGTTTTCTTCACTGTTAATCACATGGGAGACATATATATCGCCACACACACACACACACACACACACACACACACACACACACACACACACACACACGTGAATGAGAGAGAGAGTGTGTGTGTGTGTGTGTACAGAACATGTGCATATATTTTCACATATTCTTCTCTTTGCTCATTTCCTTTCTCCACAGATTCAGTTCCTTGATTTAGTTAACACTACACCCCTAACAACACAGTAAGTGTTAGTGACCATGGCATATGAATTGAAGAAGTAACTTCGCAAACATGAAAGTGCAAACAAACAAAAAGGATAACTCTGAAAGTGATTGAAATTGGACGTAGTGATGCAGTCATGGCGTAGCTTGACTAGGGGAACATGGCAGTCACCAGTCTAGAGACTGGGTACAAAGCCAGAGGTTTTGTTACCCAGTTACATCACAATGGAGTGGCTGTGACAGAAAGGAAGAGCAAATGATAACCACAACACACTTTCTGTTAGAGAAACTGCTAAATTATTATATGTATGGCATTTAGAGTGCAAAAGATAAAGTGCCAAAAACTGCTTTAGACTTAGAAAAGTTGGTAACATTACCAATGACAGAGTAGATATTCTCAATCATAAATTATATGACAAGGAGCAGTATGCAGGCACTGCTCTGGTTTCTTGATACATTTTTTTTGAAGTAATTTTTATGTTTCTGATAGTTTGAGTTATAATCTGAACCCAGCAGTACCTACTACTGGTGTAATGGTACACCCTTGTAATTCCAGCACTCAGAAACTAAGACAGGAGGAGCCAGAGTTCAGGCCCAGCTGAGCTGTATAATGGGGCTCTATGTCAGAAATGGAAATATATTTGCTCATTAAACACAATTGCTAACATTACTTTCACTATTCATTTATAACTTGTAATTGTTGGGGTTCAGGGATTACCACACAGACCATATAGACACTGATTTCAGTTAAGCAAAAATAGTTTATTGAACACATGCCCCAAGGCTGATTGATCAGGTCCACAACAAAGGACTTGTGAACCTAATTGTGGTGCTAGTATGTTCTTAGGGCAGGCTTTTTATAGGAAAAACTAAGTTCAGAAGACAAGGGTGGAGGCAGTACAACATTTTGGCTAACTAAACAAAATATCAGCTGACATTTAGGCTGAGTGGTCCTAAATGAGGTAAGAAGGATAGTGGATGGGTAGTGAACAGGGGGGTTTCATAGCATTGAGATAACACAGCATAAGTGTTGCTGTAAATTTATTTAAATGCTGTCTTTTATCCCACACTAGGTCCGGCACCATAGTGCTCATCATCCTACACATAAGTAATACAGTCATAGTGTTGTGACCTTTCAGTGTCAGCTATGCATAGTTACTTCTGGGAAGCAGTCTGAGAACCTGAACTTACTTTCACCTTGTGAGCAAAATGGAGACTGAATACAAAATGGCTACAGTTATGTTAAAAGGAGAAGGCCTCATTGGCAATAAGAACATCCTTTTTCCTTTTGGTTTTTGAGGCTGTGTTTCTTTGTGTACCCCTGGATGTCTTGGAAATCACTCTGTAGACCAGGCTGGCCTCCAACTCAATGATCTGCCTGCTTTTGCCTTCTGAGTTCTGGAATTAAAGGCGTGTGCATCATCACCACCAGCTGGTTCATGTTTGTCGTTGCGGTTTTGCCTGCATGTATGTGTGTGCACTGCATATGTGCCTGCTGCCTACAGAAGTCAGAAAAAGGCACTGAGTCCCTTGAAAATGGAGTCATGGATGATTGTGAGCTGTGAGAACTGAACCTTAGTCGTCTAGAAGAGCAGCCACTGCTCTTAACTACTGAGCCATCTCTTCTTTCCCAAGAACATTTTTAATATTTTCATAAAGGTTATGGAACATTTTAAAGGTTATAAAACAATCAATTTTTTAGTGGCTTATGTAAAATAATTTGTTATTAATGTTAATATAACATCATGTGGTGGTGCATGCCTTTAATCCCAGCACTTGGGAGGCAGAGGCGGGAGAAGCTCTGAGTTTGAGGCCATCTTGGTCTACAGAGTGAGTTCCAGGACAGCCAAGGCTACCCAGAGAAACCCTGTCTCAACCTCCCACCCCAAAATATACATATATATCATGGTAAATTTTTATACTGTTACAAAGTAAAGATTGATAATACTTATTTCCCAAAGGTATTTTTGCTTGAAATTTGTGTGATACTTTCACAAATTGTATTGCCCTATTCTACCTTTAAATCTCTCTGTGAGTGAGTATGTGCTTGTGCAAGTGTATAAATTGGTAGGTATGTGTCATGGTTGTACATGAAGGGGTCAGAGGACAGTGTTAGGTGTTGGTCCCCACCTTTGTTTGAGGCAGGTCTCTAGTTTGTCTCCACAATCATTGGTCCATGAGCTTTCAGGCATTTTCCTGTTTCCACATTCCATCGTACTGTGGGAGCACTGAGATTATGGATGGCACTGCTGTGCCAGGGTTAGGTGGGTTAGGGATCTGAACTCAGGTCCTCATGCTTGTATGGCAAGCATTATACCCACCCAGCAATAATCTACCAAGCCCCCTACTGAGGTTTTGAAACTTTCTAGAAGTGATGATTGGGGTTGCAAAGTCATACCTCTTCAGAATGCTTGTTTCCAAAGTAATTTACAGTATTTATTCTTTAAAAATGCCCTTCCTACCCATCCCCATTATGTAACTCTGGGTGTCCTAGAACTCGCTGTGTAGATCAGGCTGGCTTCAAACCAACAGAGATTCTGCCTGGAGTGCCTGGATTAAAGCATACATATTTAAAAATGTTTTATACTTGACTCTTCTTTCTTTGCTTGCTTGCTCATTTTGTTGTTGTTGTTGTTTGTGTTTTCTGGTGAGATAGCACCTTACTATGTAGCCATGGCTGGAATAGAACTCAGATCCACCTGCCTCTGCTTTCTGGGCACTAGGATTAAAGTCATGCACCTGTTCCTGACTACCAAGGTTAATATTTTTTTTAATGTTTTGTTTCTTTGTGTGTGAGTCAGTATATTAGGATTACTTATGTTGCTGAAGAGATGGCTCAGTGGTTAAGACCACTGACTGCTCTCCCAGAGGTCCTGAGTTCAATTCCCAGCAACCACATGGTGACTCACAACCATCTCTAATGGGATCTGATGTCCTCTTTTGGTGTGTCTGAAGACAGCTACAGTGTACCTATATACATAAATAAGTAATGCTTTTTTAAAAATTAGGGTTACTTACATAGGCACAAAGGCAGCATACCAGAAAATATCTCTTCCACACCCAACACACATCTTACCTTCAGGGAGGAAGCAAATCGTGTTTGTTTCTACAAGACTTGGCTTTCCAAAACATAGGTCTTACCTGTAAAAACACCAAATCATAGCACTGTCTTACCAAGTAAAACTGTAAAATGTGCTTTTTATACTTTAGAATTTCCTTTTTCCTGATATATTAGTACATTCATTCTCCATGAGAAATAATACTTTAAACAAATAAAAACGAAGCTTAGAGTTCAGTCTTTAAAGCACTTGGCCTTGCCACCATGAGGGCCTGAGTTTGATCCCTAGAACTCCTATAAAAATCCAAACATAGTTACTCATGCAATCCAGTGATGATAGGAGACAGACACAGATGAATTCCTAAGCCTTGTTGACCAAACAGCCTCAACTAATCCATGAATTCCAGGGCTCTAAGAAATTGTTTCTCAATAAAGAGAGATGGTGGGGCCTGGAGAGATGTCTTAGTGGTTAAGAGCACTTGTTGCTCTTGCAGGTGATATGGATTTGGTTCATAACACCCACAGGGTGGCTCACAACTATCCATAACTTTGCTTTCAGGGGATCTGATGCCCTCTTCTGCCACTAGGCTCACACATGGTACACATACACACGTACACACATATACACATACACAGATACACACATACATACACATACATACATACACACATACACACATACATATATACATACAAACACACATACTCATACATTCACACATACATACTCATACATTCACACATACATGCACATACATACACATACAATACATACATATATACATACATATATACACATATACACACATACACACATATACACACATACATATACATACATACATATATACACACATACATATACACATACATACATAACACACATACCTACATGTATGCATGTTTTGCCTCTATATAGATAAAACATCAATACACACAAAATAAATACAAATTATAAAAAAAGATAGATGGTATCCTAAGTAATAACACCCAAGGCTTTTATACCCCCAACCCCCATGCAATGTCATACACACCAATACGTGTACATACACATATGTGTTGTATAAATAAAAGTAACTGTATTCATTATAACTACTTAGGAATATTTTCTTGGACAATTTCTTTGTGACTACTATGTTGTCAAACCATAAAGCTAAATTTTGTGATGTTTACTGCATGTTTTTTGCTTTTGTTATTCTGTGCTCAAATGTGTAGTATATACATTTGTGACATGTAAGTCTACATATTAATCATTTGATGACTACTAAACATTACCAAACCTTGGCAGTTTATTTTTTAAACAATTTTCTTTTTTAAAAGTCAGTATTGTTTTTAACTGGGAAAGCCAGCTAAAATTATAATTCCAAAATACAGGTAATACTTCTTTTACTAGGCTTTCTAATCTTTGTTTAATGAAAAATGATTGTTTTATTTCCTATCTGACCCAAACCAGTGCAATTTTCTGACAGTGAGGCAAGTGCTAATCTCTTGATTTGTGTGTTTCAATGCTAATGAGGATGATGATGGTAACTGCAGGGTAGTGAAGGACAGAGAACCTAAGAAGTGTAGTACACTGAAGTCTGTGTTGTAACCTAAGGTGATGGTGTTTCTTAAAATTACTCTTCTGTTTTAAATAGTTGATACCAAAGGGAGGAAGCTGTACCTGAACCAAGTGTGTTTAGTAACCTGCAGTGTTTGTGGAATATTCCCATGTCTGGCTGAGTGCTTATTTCAGTGATGTTTAGTGGGACTGTTCTTAATTTTACTGTCTTCTCATGCTAATAGATTTCTTTTCAACTGTGACCTGTCTTAAACCCTCCCTTTTCTTCTTACAGTTACAAGATAATAAAACTTTCCTAGCAATGCTAAACCATGTCTTGAGTACGGATGGATTTTACTTTTCAACAACATATGACTTGACCCATACTTTGCAACGGCTATCTAACACGAGTCCAGAATTCCAAGAAATGAGTCTCCTAGAAAGGGTAAGCTGGATCTTCAGGCATTTAATTTATTTTTAGTTGCTTTTAAAAGGGGCATGTCTCTTTCACCCGTAATATTCATATTTTTTCCTCACACCAATGCTCCAGTCCTGGAGATAAACTTAGGGCCTCTTATGTGCGAGGCAAGCACTGTCCCGTTGAACCACATCCCAGCTCTATTTTTATTTCCTCTACTCCTGACTGTATAGAATCTTATGTGTGGCTTTGAAAACAGCATACTTCAACTGTCTTATCACAGGCCTCACTGAGGGCCCTGCCCTGTGTACACAAAGCCAAAATTGAGATAAATTGAGGTAAATACTCAAAAATCTAGTCACACAGATGATTAGATGAAAACTTTTCAGAATGTGTGTGGGCAGAGTTTATAATTTTTCATAAATATTTCCAGGCTATTAAATATAAACTTGGGCGTCAAGTCTTCAAGCTAGAATTGTGTTACGTACATCTGTGATCCCACTGCTCTTAGTTCAGCACTGTTAGCAACATAATTAAGCTTACAAAAATAAAATCAGTGTTCTAATAGACAATGGCCTGTCAACTGTGATGTTTTTAAGTAGAAGAGACAGCAATTTATTGATTTAAGACTCTGAGCCAGTTATGAAGGTACAGGCCTATACTCCCCGCCCTAGAGGTGTACTCTCACTCTCCGTCTCGTTCTGTTCTTACCCTCTCACATCAGGCTCTCACCCCAGGTTGGCCTTGACTTTTGAATCCTCCTACCTTAGCCTTCAATGGGATTACAAAGCCTGGGCCGCAGGCTTGCTAAGATGGGTATGCTTTTAATATTAGACTTTAAATGCCCCCAACTGAGTTTCTGCTGCCTAGGGACGTGGCTTTTTACTGCCTTGGTTTTTTTGTTGCTATCTGTATAACATTGTCAGTCATGGACCATTTTGACTAGTGAAAATGATAAATGTCTCTAATTTAGTATTTTAACTGTGAAGAGTTAAGATTACATTGTAATCAAGTAAAATTGTATGTTGAGTTAGATATAAGGTAAATAATCAAGAAATTTGGGCTTTTAAACAAAAGAGACTGATGCTTTTTAAAACCAATTGCTGTCCTCCTTACATTACATGTCTATCAGACTTCTCTCCTGTCTCTCCTGTGCTTGTTGTATGCCAGGCATATACTACTTAATGGGGACCCAAAATGAAAAACTGAAGCCCTTGTGCTATGGGAAGAGCCTTCAGTATACTTAGGTAATAAATAGTCTAAGCATTTACAGGCAGAGGTGACTGCCACTGGAAACAAGGGTCAAAGCTTAGGGGATCCTGTAGGAAGGGGAGTCTGATTCTGCCTGATAGTGCCAGAGACGGCTCTGCCAAGGAAGGAAGGAAGGAAGGAAGGAAGGAAGGAAGCAAGGAAGGAAGGAAGCAAGGAAGGAAGGAAGGAAGGAAGGGCAGGCAGGCAGGCTGCTTTGGAGCTGAGGCTTATTAGTTAGATGACAGTGGGAGAGGGAAACTTTTGGCAAGGGAGTAAAACAGTTCCCTAAGTTGTAGGAGCTAGAAGCTATCTATTTCTTCTGTGACAGAAAGGGAAATTTTTTTTAATGTTTTTTGGGTTTTTTTTGGACAAGAGCTCATTTTGTAGCTCTGACTGCCCTGATACTCAACTACTAGACCAGGCTGGCCTTTGGCGCACAGAGATCCACTTGCCTGTGCTTCCTGAGTACTGGAGTTAAAGGCGTCTGCTGCTATACCCAGTGAGGGATTTTTTTTTTTTAAGCTAAATAAAAATGTCACTTATAGAGAGCCATAAAACTGATAATTGAAACTTTTATCTTCAGACAACCAAAAATATACATTGAATGGCCAGTGTTTTTTCATAGAGTTAAGGACTTGTCTTTGTTTTGGTTCCTTAAATGTATTTTCCCTACTGTTATTTTATCCTTAAAGGTTTTTATTTCAGCTTCTTAAAGACTTTGATGAAGTCACGTGACAGAATCCTATGGCTTTTTTTTTACTTGCTTCCACTTATAATTCAACAGTAATTTTGTTTTAGCACTGTGCTTTTTATCAACCTGTATTCCAAATAATTCAACTTTCTAGAAATAGCAAGTTATTATTTACATTTCACTGACTTATACTTAGTTCTATAATCATACTGTTATGCAATGATAATGATTAAGTATGGGTAGTACAAACTCATTGGGAACACACACTAAAGGACATGCTACTTCACTGGTCATTATCCCATGGGTCATTCTCTATGGAGTGTAGCTCAGCAAAGTGCTCTCTACTTAGTCCATTTGTTAGGCCGAGTAAACCTAGGTACCTCTATACTTGTGAAGGATTGTTAGACTGCCAGAGGGGAGGTCAGACTTTAAGTAGCAGCTGCCTGATCTCCAGGGAAACCAAGCAAAGATTTGGCTCTGAGGTGGCTGTCACTGAAAAACTGAGTGGATAGCAGAAAGGACATGTGTAGAATTCCTTTACCTCTAAGGAGGTCAGGCAGGAGTGGGCAAGATGGAGTCCATAGCTATACAGTAGCTATAGTGGGTCAAGTGTTGTCCTTGGGTGGCAGTAGTGAAGACAGAGAAATGAGTGTAGACTCTTAGGGTGTTTATTGCTGTGTAGTGACACCATGACCAAGGCAACTTTTATAAAAGACAACATTTAATTGGGACCAAATTACACATTCAGAGGCTCGGTCCATTATTATCAAAGCAGGAAGCATGATGGTGTCCAGACAGGTACAGCAGTGGAGGAGATGAGAATTCTATATCTTATTCCAAAGAGAATCAGAAGATTGTGTCCCACGTTGCTAGGAGGAGAGTCTCAAAGCCCACCCCCACAGTGACACACTTCCTCCAATGAGGCCATGCCTACTCCAAAAAGGCCACACTTCCTAGTAGTGCCACTGCCTGGGCCAAGCATATTCAAAGCACCACATTCCACTCCCTGACCCCCATAGGCTTGTTCAAACACATGAGTCTATGGGGGTGTGTGGAGGGGTCAATCTAAACATCATGCATTATGCAAAATACATTTAGTTTAACTTCAAAAGTCCCCAGTCTATAGCAGTCCCAACAATGTTAAAAGTCCAAAGGTCAAAGTCTCTTCTGAGATTTATTCAATCACTTAGTTGTAATCTACTATAAAGTCAAAATCAAAAAGCATGTCACTTACCTCAAACATTACAGGATATACATTACCATTCCAAAATAACACAGCGAGAAAATATTGGACCAAAGAAGACCAAAATCCAGCTGGGCAAACTCCAGACTCTGCGCCTCCTTGTCTGATGTCCAAGTGCTCTTCAGACCTCCAGCTCCTCTCATCCTTGTTGACTGTGGTAGCAGATCTGGCATTCAGCAGCAACAAACTTACTCTCTGGTTCCACTCCCCATTGGCAGCTTTCCTCAGCAGGTTTCCCACAGCTCTGGCATCTTTAACGTCTTGGGGCCTTCAAGGCAACTTTAGCTTTACAGCTTCTTATTCCAGTGTTTGGGATGCACACATGATCTTCTGGTGCCTCCAAAGGGTTTGGGTCACTTCTTCAGCTTAGCCCTCTGTAGCACTCTAGGCTCTGACTGACTCCACTCCACTGCTGCTTCTATTCTTCGTGATCATCCCTTGGTACTGGCATTTCCAGTTCGCTGCTGCAATCAGGTGCCACCAGTAGCCTCTCATAGGTTCTCTTCATGGTGCCAAGCCTTAACTTCTTTGCAAGACCCCTTCAGTCTTGGGCCATCAAATGCAAATGGATTTCCCTGGCTTCTTTTAGTGCCCAGCCTCAGCTGCTCTTCATGATCCCTTCATGCCTTCAAAACCAGTACCACCTGGGTGACTCTTACACATTACCAAATCCAGCTGCAGCAGGAGGTACAACCTTGACTATCTCTTGTATACAGCTTCTTTGTGTTCTCAGAAAACATTTCTCAAACAATTTCACCTCCATGATGTTGATCTTTTCTTAATCACTGCTAATCCTTAACTCCAGCTAACCAACATCAATTGTTCCAGTCGTCCCTTCTATTCCTGACTAGAAATCCAGAGCCACGTGGCTGAAGCTGCTGAGTTCTGTTGCTTGCTGGGGCCTCCTTGTTCTATCACATTTCTGTTTACCAACTCCTTCCCTTTCTCTGTAGCTTAACCTTGAACTCAAGAGATCTGCATGGCTCTATCTCCTGAATGCTGGGTTTAAGGGAATGTATCACTATGCCTAAACCTGCCTTGCTCTCTACCAGTCTGCCTTGAACTCCGATCCACTTGTCCTCTGTCCTGGGATTAAAGGTATTATACCTGGACCTAAGCTATTCATGGCCACTGTTTCTCAAGATTTGGTTCACAAGTGTGCCCTCCACTTCTGAATTGTAGTTCATTCCATATTAAAAGTCCAAACTATTCTTTGTTCAACTGTAAACACAGACAAAAAGCTTAGCTAGGAGAGAGCTTGCACTGAGATCACCACTCCCTTGATCTCCTAGAACAGAGGATTCAGCTCCATTCTACTTCCTGGTGCCCTTTCATTACTTGAACCACACATTTTGTACTTTTTAAGCTTGTTACACTTGATCAAAATGTTGTTCTTCATGAGAGTTAACCAGAGGACAAAGTCTATGCTGGGTGTTTCTGAGACTTCCTTTGTCAGTGCAATTAGTCTGAATCTCTTCACCTTAGCCTCAGACAGACTTTTTAGAAAGGCAAAAAGCAACCACCTTCTTCACCAGAGTATAACGAAAACAGTCTCTGGGACACATATTGTCATTTTTCTCTTCTGAAAACTCTTAAGCCAGGCTCCCCATTTCAAATCACCTTTAGCACCAATGTCTTCCATATTTGTACTAGGATGGCCCATCAAGCCCCACTTAAAGGCATTCCACTGTTTTCCAAATCCTTATCCCTCCAAATAAAAACATGATTAGGCCTATCATAGCAGTACCCCAGTCTGTGGTACTAACTTCTATCTTAGTTAGGGTTTCTATTGCTGTGAAGAGTCACCATAACCAAGGAAATTCTTATAAAGGATAACATTATCATCAAGGCAGGAAACAGCAGCGTCCAGACAGACATGATACTGGAGGAGCTGAAAGTTCTACAACTTATTCCAAAGGGGACCAGCAGAAGACTGTGTCCCATGTTGCAAAGAGGAGAGTCTCAAAGTCCCACTGTGACACACTTCTTCCAATAAGGGCATGCCTGCTCCAAAAAGGCCACACTTCCTAATAGTGCCACTCCCTGGGCCAAGTATATTTAAACCACCACAAACTCCAAAAGAGATTTAGCTCTTTGCCAGTGATTACCTAGAAAGGTGGGAGAGGATACCCAGAGTTTCTGTGAGTTATAATGCAGAAGGAATGGGAAGAGGAGGAACAGATTTGAAGTGAGATGTGTTCTGTCAGGACATGTCAGAGACAATCATATTGGCCACCAGGTGGAGGCATTGATGGATGTAATTGTCTATCTTAGAATACTTCTCTTGCTGGAGATATTTCATTAAGTTTCAAAACTTCTCTCAGGCAGATCAGCGGTTTGTATGGAACGGGCATCTGCTCAGAGAACTGTCTGCTCAGCCAGAGGTAATGTACTCCAACTCTGCTTCCTTGTCATAATACATGCTTGGATGTGTACTGTAAAATGACTGACCACTCACTGGGGGCGGGTAAATAGTACTAATCTAACTATAACACAGACACTTGACCGTGCTTGCACTCTCTTACAGTTCTGTGCAGAAGTCTAATCTTGTATTGTGACAAGATGTTTGAGAAGTGTTTAGGCTCAGGGGTCAGAACTTTCAGTTCATTGTCTGGTGACTCTTTTGCTTGTGGGCCCTTTTGGTAAGAGAACATCCAGGGAGCATTATTGAGGGAGCAAATTGCTCACCTGATGTAACCAGTCAGCAAAGGGAAATAGGCTAGGGTACCAGTACCTATATAAAGGCTAGCTTTTAATGACTGTCCTTCCTCCACTAGGCTGTACCTTCTAAATTCCAAGAGCTTGTCTGGCCAGTTGCCAAGCTTTTAAAACATAACTTTTTAGGGACACTTAGGGTACAAACCATGATACTTATGAATGGAAGCCTTAAAACTTTTCTTTCTCTAAGACAGCTGGAACATGGCCTGAAAACACAGATTTAGATTATTCCAAATTCCATGTTTCAACGTTGAAGCAGTTTCATGAAGTTTTTATAGTTTTATAGTATAATGAAAAGTCATAAATCAAGGCAAATTTAAAATCTGTTGGTGCATACACCAAAAGGGAGTTACACAAAACAGCAGGAAGCTTTTCTATAGACCCGAGGTGCTGTCCGATGGCATTCTTAGCTTTCAGGTTAGGGGAAGCTAGTGACCTGTTAAGTTCATAGATCCCAGTTTTAAAAAATCTATTAATCAGAAAATGTCAGTTCTGGCACAGATTTGTTCCAGAGGCTAGGACTAGCCTAAGACAAGGTAAGTAGCTTCTGTACGTGTAACAGTCCAGTCTCTCCAGAGAATGCAGTTCTAATCAGTCAGCCAAACACAGCTTCTATTCACAGTCCTTACGCCAGGTGGAAACTCCCTAACTCACTACCAGCCTTCATTGCTATACCAAAGAGGTAGAGCATATACAAATTTACATTATATTTGTAGGAATGTTTTGTTTTCTGCCCTTTGCTATCCCCCTCCCCCTGCCCCGAGACAGACAGACAGACACACGCGCGCGCGCATGCGCGCGCGCACACACACACTTTGGTAGTTGGGATTAGAAATCATTAGCATGGTCAGTGTTTCTAGTAGAAGAGTTATAGGCAAAGACTTTAGAAGCTTCATGTAGTTTTATTGGTGTTTATCTGTGACCATTTAAACTCTAATAGATTACACTGCCTTCTTATCTGCAACATTACAGACATTTCCTCAACATTAAAAGCTACATATATTTTCACTTCATGACTGTGTATGATTGATTGCCTGTGGTGCTGCTGGTTTATTATTTAAGGTGTGCTAAATTTTATTGTTTGTTTGATTGGTTTCTCTAGCTGGCCTCAAATTCACAGAAGTCTGCCTCCCAGGTGCTAAGAATAAGGGCATGTGCTGCCACCACCACCTGGTTGGTGGGTTGGTGGGTTGGTGGGTTGGTCCTGAATACACTGTGTATCTTCTTTCTAGGTCCATCGGTTTGCTCTTCCAGTGTTGCATGGCTGTATCCTTATCTGAAAGTTTTACACCTTAGTTTCTACAGTCTTTGTTTACATTTTATTTTACATGTTTGAATATTAAAAATGTTTAAATTTCAGGACAGATGCAGAGTCTCAAACGTGATGTGGGATGACTATTTCAGTATTATTAGATATTGCTGTTCCTGTACAAATGTAAAACCTAGCACAGATGTAAACAGCTCCTCCCCCTTTTAGATTTTTGTCCTCTGCAGAATAAATCGCCATGTTTTGCTCAAGAGCTTAGGGGCTGATAGCTTTAAAAGAAAGATGTATACTGCATCTTATTCTTTTGGAACAGTGAATTACACAAGAGTAGAGTGAACCTACTTAAATGATGCCTTTCCTTAGTGTTAAAAGAAATCAGATTAAGAACTATAGTCAACACCAACTTGAAAAAATTTTAAATTATCATTCGAAGAATGCTAAAAATATGAAAGTAGAGTATAAAGAATATCACTTGGAAAATTAAAGTGTAATACAAAACAAATGTTAGTTATCTAGTTGTAGATTCATTTTAAGAACACATTCTAATCAGAGACATCATAATAAAGTAGGAACTCCCAGTGAATCGGCTCCTGAAGGAAGTTGCAGAGTGTGCTAATGAGTGGTCCAGTCAGGATCCTGTGTGTGAGTCAGCATTGTGCCAAGTACAGTGATGATGTTTACTGACGTCACAGTCAGGTTTATTTGTTCGTTATGTTACCATAACATTTTTATTCATGTATCTGTCTCTGTATCTATCTATTTTGGGGGTTTTCAAGACAGGGTTTCTCTGTGTAAAAGCTGTAGCTGTCTTGGAGCTCACTTTGTTGAACAGTCTGGCCTCAAACTCGCCTACTCCTACCTCCCAAGTTCTGGGATTAATGGCGTGTGCCACCACTCCTGGCAGATTTTTTTTTTATCGTGTCAAGCCAGGAGAGGAAGAGAGGAGAGAGAGAGAGAGAGAGAGAGAGAGAGAGAGAGAGAGAGAGAGAGAGAGAGAGAGAGAGAGAGAGAGAGGGAGAGCAGAGAGAAAGAGAGAGAGAGAGGAGAGAGAGAGAGGGGGGAGAGGGAGAGGAGGGAGGAAGAGCGGAAGGAAGAGTGAGAGTGAGGAAGAAGAGATTTTTTTATTTTGTTTGTTTTGTTTTGTTTTTGCAGATTTTCATATTATTAAGAAAAGTAATGACATATTTTTCATAGTTACAGGGAAATGAAAAAGTCAGAAGAATCTCAGGGTAAAAGCTCTTGTTCATTCTGTTGTCTTCAATCCTTTTAGGCTGTGTCCTCCTTTCCCCTTCCCTCCCCTTGCTCTCCCCTTTCTTTTCTTCTCCTCCCCTTCCCTTCCTCTTTCCCTCCCCTTCCCTTCCTCCCCTTTCCTTTTCTATTTTCCCTCCCTTCCTTTCTCCTTCTCTTCTGTACCTTCCTTCCCTTCCCTTCCTCACTTTCCCCTTTACCATCCACCCTCCCACCCCTTTCCTCCTCTCCTCTCCCCTCCCTCCTTTCTCGTATATAGATCTCATGTGTCCCAGACCAGCCCCAAACCCACTATGTAACCAAGTATGGCCTTGAACTTAGCATCCTTGTGTGTCTGCCTCCCAAGCACTAGGATTACAAGCCTTCTGCATGCTAGCCAGACAAGTATATTCTACATCTTCAGTCTTACTTCTGCCCTACCCTCCACCCAGTTTTTAAGTTCTCCTAAGAATAAAATAAGAACAAGTGTGTTTTAAGTAGTTTTTCAAGGATTTGGGCCAATTGTTTCTACTTTGTTTTGTTTTTAAAATGAGATTATAAATGGACAGATAATAAAAAAGATCATAGGCTTGTTTTCTAGACTGCTTTATAAATAGCTTACCTATTTAGTGTTGACTTTAAAGCTTAAAATAGACTTTTCTTTAATGAAGTTTGTTAACTAGGAATGTATTTCTGGGTTTCATATGTACAAGTACATCTGAGTAGAGTGTGCTGTAGATGGAGAGATGTGTTTATGAGGAACTTACTTGAGATTACTTAGGGCTCTATAGACCATAGAAGGATTGTAACGTTTACCTCACATGTGAGTAGAGGTTCTGTAGAGGATTGGCATACTCAGATAGCACCACTCTGTTGTTAGTAGTAGGCCAGGTATGAACCACGTGTGAGACAAGATCATGCCAGTGAGAGGAAGGCATCAGTATTGGCAGGTAGGTAACTGGAAAACTGAGCTCACTAGCTTTGCTAATTATATTTGGAATATGAAAGATATTGGGGAACCTGTGAGGTTCTTCCGTTAAGTGGAAGGAAACCATCCATGGAGATGGGGAAGTCTGAGGTAGGGAAGGAGAAAACTATCATTTATTTGTTAAGCTCAGCATTTCTGTAGATGGGCAAGTGAAGATGTGAGGGAGGATCCGGATTAATAGAATTGGAGGTGAGGAAAAAGTTCACACTAGAACCATACTTTCTTTTTGTTTTATTGAATATGTATATAGGGGCGCATATTCATGATGATGTATGTATAGAGTTCAAAGGACAACTTCAGGTACCTGGTTTGTTGTTTCCACTATGTGGATCCTGGGATGGAGCTCATGCTGTTTAGCAAGCACTGTAATCCATTTGAGTCATCTTTCTGGGCTTATAGGTATAAATATGTGGGTGGTCAGGGTGGGCGGCTGGCCGGCCTGCCTGCCTGCCTGCCTTCCATCTTTCCTTTCTTCCATCATTGGTTGAGTTTGTGTGTGCATGTGCATACTTTGGAGGTCAGAGGACAATTTTCAGGAGTCTGTTCTCTCCTTCTACCTTGTAGGTTCCAGGGATTGATTGAACTTGGATCCTTAGGCTTGGCGCTTTATCTGCTGAGCCATCTCATCAGCCCTTAGATGGCACTTCAGTCCATGAAATGAGATGGGATTATTAAAGGGAGATAGAAATGTAGATAGAAAACAAGCCTAGAGAAAGAGAGTATACCATCAGCATAGTGAGAAAATGCTAGAGCCATGTACTGTATGGCCTCAGGATAAGGATCTTCTAAAAATGAACCACAGTGAGTAAATTGAAAGGGCAGATTGCAGAGTTGCTTCAGGTTTTGTCTGTACAGCATAGACCAGTGAGGGAAAGTAAAAGCAAGTGAGAGCAGTGTCCTGGAAGCAAGTGAAGACAGGTGATTCCAAGAACAGTGACAGCTGCTGAGACATGTTAGTGGTTCAATATGACAACTCAGGAAGGAGGTTATGTTCTGTTTCCGTCCTCCTTCTCCAAATGAGGAAATTAACAAATTCTGCTAAGAAGGTTTTAGAGAAGTTGGGAGTGGTAAACGTGGATACTGGAGGCTTACAGATTCGTTTTTTTTTTTCTTGGATATTTTATGTATTACATTTCAGATGATATCCCCTTCTCCCCTCTCCCATACCTCCTCCCTGTGCTTCTATGAGGATGTTCCACTCCCACCACACCCTGGCATTCCCCTACACTGGGGAAATAAGCCTTCACAGGACCAAGGGCTTTTCCTCCTATTGATGCTGGACAATGCCATCCTCTGCTACATATGCTGCTGGAGCCATGGGTCCCTCCATGTGTACTCATTGGTTGGTGGTTTATTCCCTGGGAGCTCTGGTGGGGTCTGGTTGGTTGATATTCTTGTTCTTCCTATGGTGTTGCAAACCCCTTCAGCTCCTTCTGTCTTTTCTCTTAACTCCTCCATTGGGGTCCCCTTATTCAGTCCAGTGGTTAGCCGCAAGCATCCTCATCTGTATCAGTAGGGCTCTGGCAGAGCCTCTCAGGAGACACCCATATCTGGCTCCTGTCAGCAAGCACTTCTTAACATCAGTGACTCACAGATTCTTATCATGCTTTATGATGAGTGAGTCAAATTATATTAAGAAAAAGATGTTACATAAGCATACAACAGTAGGGCAAACCTAAACAAGTGAGCAAAGGTAAATGATATGACACAGTGAAACAGCAAAACTTGTTACCCTCTTATTGCTTCCCTGAGTTGGTAAAGAGGATAAGCTAAAATACTTCCCAAGTCCATTGACATTTCTCCATAGTATCAGATGGTGGATATAATTTGATCCATGCTCACACACTTACACAAAGAGATGTTTGTTGAAACTCTGGTTATGACAGCCTAAGCCAGAAATAACCAAAACCAACTTGATGTCTGTCCACAGCAGAACAGATGACTAAAGTAGTACATTCTTTCTGCTGTGTTGCATATCTGTATTCTCAGCCCTATGTAGACTGAGGGGAGAAGGCTAACAGTTTGAAGCCAGGCTGAATCATAGTGAGACTTTGTCTGAACTAGACACCCCCATCTCACACACACACACACACACACACACACACACACACACACACGCAACCAACCAGTAGTATATTTATGAAGAGGATGATTAAATACTATAATAGTGGATGAACCTCAGAAACATGCAGAGCATGAGAGGCCACAGGAATACCTACACTGTAATACCTTTCATACAAAAAGGTAAAAAGCTACATTGTGTAGTGGTAAAACGACAGCCAAGCAAGGGAAAGAAGTGAGTGCTCACTTCACAGTGGCCATAAGAATCCGATGGAGAGAGCTCAGCATGCTGCAGAGACGCACTTGTGTGCAAAGGTTTTATTTTGATCAAATAGATTTGACTTAAAAGCCACCATTTTAATCAGGTCTCATTGTACAGTTCAGTCACTGGTATTGAAGAAATGATTTGGAGAAATCCCAGGCTGACCTTGAACTCTGCTTCTGAATATGATCTTGAACCTTGTTTCTCTGAGTGCTGAGATCCCACGATTGCATCAGTACATCTGGGTTACGTCATGCGGGGATCAGACCCAGGTCTTCATGCATGTTAGAAAGCACTCTACCATCTTACTTTTTTTGCATTAATTTTTTTCCAGTTTTAGGTTCACTTTTACATTTCAGAGAAAAAGCAGTTATAATTTGTTTCTAGATTAATATTTTGATCTGTAAATATTCATATACATGTATATGCAGGTCTACATATACAAGTATAATTATATATATTTTATATTTTTCTTTATAATAGCTTGGTGTTTTTTCTTTCATTTAATTTTTAAGGTTTTACTTTTTGCAGTGCAAAGGATCGAACTCGGGGCTGAGCTATGCTCCTAGTTCCTATTCTGTATTCCATTTCTTACTTGAAGATTAATTTCTTTCATCAGATTCCTGGTTTTCATTCAGGATAGGGTTTTAGTTATATCATTGATACTTAGTTTTATACTTTTAGAAAATAGTTGAAGATATCAGGGAAAGGAAAAAATTAAATAGAAAACACTAGAGAAGTTTTTAAATATTCTGTCCACATGTCATTGTAGGAGAACTGACTTGACAGATTTCACAGTTGGAAATGAGGATCCTCAGAGTTTGGAAGTAGTCATGATGAACCAAAAAGACTTGCATATTCTTTTTTATTTCCTCCTGAAGACAATTCATTCCTGTTAAATAGATTTGTATTGATTCTGGAAATATTTCTATGTTACGTTTTTCTTAATATAGTTAAGTTATTACTATGCATTCATGTTCTATTAACGGGAAATATTTTGATTGGATTCTCATCTCCCGGAGGAGTTGTTTCAGAGCCGGTGTGCGTTATTATGTGAGAGGTAAGAATCATTTCATGTCAGCACAATTGGGCCATATCTGCTATTGTTTAGTTGCCTTAAATGACTTACCCTTGACCTTTTATATCTTGTGTTATTTGATGCCCCTGCTAACATCCCCTCTCACTGTAATTAGTAGGTCTTCTGTGCTTCTCTCTAGCTATATAATTAATTTGAAATGTTAACATGGCTTGTGGCCCATTAACTGTCTAAGAACATGTTTATTGTGTGTCTGAAAGTGTGCTGACATTCGGTAATAACATTCAGACCAGGTAGTATTTCTCTTACTATTCTTGGTTTCATTGCTTGTATAAAAGTAGACATTTTACTTTATGACGTCAGTTTGTAAATTTTTTTTTTTACATTTTGAGTATCCTATAGGCTGTGCACTAAAAGTATGCTAATTTGCTCAAACCAAACTACTATATGTATTAGAGTTACTGTGATTATGAAGATTCCCCAGCATTCATTTTGCTTTCATCCACACTGTATCAGAAATTTGTCGTATCACTATTCAACAAATAACTCTAATTTTGAGCCCAGAATGTTATATAGTAAATATCTTATTAATCTTATTACAGATGCTATAGTACCACTAAAAAGCCACTAAGAATGGTCTCAACCAAATTAGAGTTAGTATCTCCTTAACTACATATTCTCGAATTGTTAAGCATTGAATACATATTTTAAATATGAATTTTATTTTTAAACTGATGGAAAATTTCCACTTAATTTGCTTGGTTCTTTGGGGGGGGTTTCTTGTTGTCGTTGTTTTGATTTTATTGGGTTTTTTTTTCCTTTCAAGTCAGGGTTTCTGTGTGTAGCTTTTGACTGTCCTGGAACTCGATTTGTAGATAAGGTTGTTCTCAAACTCACAGAGCTCTCTACCTGTCCCTGTCTTTTGAGTGCTAGGATTAAAGACATGTACCATTACTGCCTGCCTTCCTCTTGGTTCTTATTCCTCTGTCAGATGATCAGATATTAATTTCTTGTTTATATAACTCTAGAACTTTTTATATTAATACAGGTATGTTTTCTTCCTTTTATATAGACAGTGGTTATATTTTATACATGTTTTCCTACATCTTGTTTTTTTTTTAATTAATAACTTTGGAAGCTTTTAATAATATCTTCCTCTTTCCTCTCTTTCACTTCTTTCTCTTTTTAAAATAACTGGTAACAAGATGCTTGTTCCTTAATGGGAATTGTGGAAGGTGTCTTAGTCAGTGTTCTATTGCTGTGAAGAGACACCATGACCACAGCAACTCTTATAAAAAGAAAACATTTAATTTGGACTTGCTTACAGTTTCAGAGGTTCAGTCCATTACGTCATGGTGACATGCAGTCAGACATGGTACTGGAGAAGTAGTTGAGAGTTCTGCATCCAGATTGACAGGTGGTAGAAGAGGAGAGACACTGGGACCGGCTTAGGCTTTTGAAACCCTAAAGCTCCTCTTCTTGTATCCTGAAGTGACACACTTTCCCTAAGTCTATACCTACTCCAGCAAGGTCATACCTAAACTCCTCACGCATCGCCATTCCCTGATTGCCTATGGAGAGCATTTCTCATTCAAACACCACAGAAGAACAAATGTAGCTGTGCTTCTGAAAGTACTGCACACTGAGAAGCGGCACCATTGCCAGTGTAGCTCAGACAGCTGCGTCCTTCTCATTATTTACCAATGCGTAGCTCAGATCAACTGATAATGACAACTCAGACGCTTTTTTTGAGAAATGTCAGAGAAAAAGGGATGTTTTAAATATTGGGAATTTAAAAATCTATTGATTTCTTCCTGGTGATTTGGAAATCTGAGTCAGGGCTACCTTGAAAATTGCTTTTGCTTAGCAACAATAAATTATGTAAACAAGCTAGAAGGAAATACTTCAGCTATCAGAAGTGCCTAAGCAGTGAAGAGTCTCTGGTAATGACATTAAATGGCTTTTCAAACTAGGTTTGGTGGACATGTTCATGGTCATGTGGTAAGGATCACACACAATTTTTCATTTGATATTTAAATGTCTTCTGAGGCACTCTGTGTTACAACTAAGAACTGCCGATGCAGTGAGCCATGCTGTCATTTAGTGATATGTTATTATAAAGTATAATTACAAAAAAGGATAGCTTTAACTATTCAACTAGGATTTGTAGGCATACTTAACTTTCTTTTCTTCAAAAGGAAGTGGTTTTGAGGATATATAGTAAGAAAAATACCAACAAGCTTTATGTTTATATAAATAAATCTTGACTACTTTTTAAGCCTGTTTGAGCTTTTATAGTTTCCTGATGGTGTACTAACCATTTATTTGAACTTAGTCTTATAAATACCCATTGATGTGAACTTAGTGACAATTATAAAGTTATCTTGAGTTAATGATTTTTTATATATATTTCTTTTGTACCAAATATTAGGAATTGATTCTGAAGGCCACGCAGCTAACTTTGTAGAAACAGAACAGATTGTGCACTACAGTGGGAACAGGGCTTCATTTGTACAGGCAAGTATGTCTGTCTGATGGTCATCCAGTTGGCCTATTCTACTTGATCTTTATTTTTCTTATTCCCCTTTCTTTTTCTTTTTCTTTTTTCCTTCTTCTCTTCTTCACTTCCTCCTCCTCTTCAGGCTTTTTGAAAGAGGGTCTCATGTAGTACTGGCTGACCTTAAACTTACTGTATAATGGGCTATATGACTTTGAACTCCTGATCCTTCTGTGTCCATAATTCTGAAGCTAGCATTACATGTGTTTACTGCCAGGCCAGTCTTCCTTCTTTCTTAAGTACTAACTTTATGTAAATGTGGAAAAAGTTCAGCTAATCAGAGGGTTGGTTGTTAATCTGGCACTGTCTTATGGAGAAGAAAGTGTCAGGTTTATGGAAGTTTAGCAGTCCCTAACCAGGGTGATAATGATGGAACAAGCAGACAGTAAGGCTTTGCCTGCCTTCCTCAGTCCTACTCACCTGTTGCCTCTGGTAAAGTTGCGCAGTATTTCCTACTCCAGAGTGTCAGTGGTTAAGCAAATCCAGATCTTCATAAATACATTCCTTTGAGAATGAGTAAAGCAATTTTCTACTTTTTCATATTGCCAAACTATATAATGTATATATAACTTATTAATTTTTATGGATAGATAAATGTTTTAGAACTAAGGAGTGCACAGAACTTTCTGTTGTACAAGCACCACTTGTGTAACACTGGGAAGGGAAAGTGCTTTTTAAGCATATGTCCATAAGACAAGAACTGTATGTATGTACGTGTATATTTGTTGAGGGAGGGTCTCTCTGTTGTCCTGTAGCTCCTAGATTGTCGTTTTTCTTTGCAAAGCTGTTAATATATGTTCTGCTTTCAATAATTAGGTTGAGAAAACTAGTTTGTGTATCTTTCTTTTCACATTTCTTCCTTTACTTTCAGACTCGAGGATCAATACCTGTTTTCTGGTCACAAAGACCAAATCTAAAGTACAAACCAGATCCACAGATCAACAAAGTAGCAAATCACGTATGTATCTTCCTGAATTTTTCCACTGGTTAAAATAGAACCCAAGTTGTTTTTAGAACATATATTTGTTCCCCACAAGTCAGAATTCAACATCTTCAAGGCCCTTCTCCTGGGCTGTAGGACAAACTGCCTCAGGAACATGTTACAAGTACTAGAATGAAGTCTCACTGAGGGACATGACAGATTGGCATTGGGCAGATCTCGGTGAAGTCTATAGAATGGAGTGCATCTGTCAGAAGTTGTCTTCAGAACTCAATCGTGATACTGTAGTGCAGCATACAATGGCTGTGACAGCCAGTTACCTATCTATGGTGTTTCCACCATCCAGAAAGAATAGTCCTCACCCTGACATTCTCTTAAGTATAGAACTGGGATGGTTAAGGTGGTATTTTGTTTTAAAAAAGGTAATCATATAATATAGTTTAATAAATTATATACCTTTTGTTTCTTCTAGATGGATGGTTTCCAAAGGCATTTTGATTCACAAGTAATTATTTATGGAAAGCAAGTAATAATTAATCTGGTAAGTTTGAATGTTTTGGGGGATGGGCAACAAAATAAAAACTTTAACAGGAAAATTAATTTTAAATTAATTCTTCTATAACTTTTTATCATACCAAACAGAAACTTTGATCTTAATAGCTCCTAGTAATTCCTTTTTACTTTACTCTCCAGTCCTTCTGAATTTGTCTGTTTATGTTTCTCATATATATATAGAATCATACAATATTTGTCTTCTGTGTACTTGCTTCATTTAGTATAACATTTTAAAGGTTCATCCATATTCATCAGAATTGCATTACTAAAGACAGAATAATATTGTAGGCATATAAGACTGTTTTAAATCTATTCATGAATTAACATACATTTGCTTTATTTCTACCTTTTGGTTATTATTAATGAGTTAAAGAACATAATGAAGTTTAAAGAAAAGTGGTACTAATTCTTATTAAATCCCTAAACTTGGTTAGTTAAATCGATTAGTGGAGCCATTTGGTCTGAGGCTTTTCTTTAACCCTGATTCAGACTCCTTCCTACTTACTGGTCTGTTTAGATTTTTCTTCTGTGGATTGGAGAGGTTGGTGAGGTTGGGGCAAGTTTTCACTGTTAGCCCAAGCTGCCCTTGACCTCTTCGTGTTCCTTCTGACCCAACTTCCCAAGTGCTAGGATTACATGTGTGAGTCACCAAATCCAACCTTATTTTTCCATTAATTTATTTATTTACTCACTTTATATCCTGATTGCAGCCCCTCCTCTCCTCCCTGTCTCACCCTCTCATGCTCTTCCGCCACACCTTGCTCTCCATTGAGAAGGGGAGCATCCCCCAACCCTCACACAAACACCTTGTACCAACCTACCCTGGCATATTAAGTCACATCAGGACTAAGGGCGTCCTCTTCCACTGAGTCCAGAGAAGGCTGCAAGGGAAAAGGGATCCAGAGGCAGGCAACAGAGTCTGAGTTACAACAGCCCTGGAGTCTAACTTTCTATTCCAGTTCTCTATTTCTTCAAGGTTCAGTTTTAGTAAAATTGATTTTTTTTTGTTTTGTCTTTTCAAATTTGTTTAAGTTGCACAATTTTTTGGCATGAATGTCTATAATATCATTTTATAATTCTTTTTATTTTTCTAAAAAGTTATTAGCAGTGTCCTCATTATCATTACTGGTTTTAGTAATTTGAATCTTGCCTCTTTTTTTTTTTTTTTTTTTTTTTTTTTGTTTATTGTAGCTGAATTTGTTGTCGTTATTGATCTTTCCAGGAACCAGTTCTTGTTCAGTTGTCTCCTCTGTTGGTTTTCTGCTTGCTTTATTTATTTCTGCTCTAGTCTGTATCATTCCTTTTCTTCTGCTACCTTTGGATTTACTTTGTTTTTTAGCTCCTTCATGTGTAAAGTTAGGTTATTGATTCGAAGCTTTCTTTTTCTTCTTTCCTTTATTTTTAAATATTTTTTATTTTCATTTGTATATCACCTCTGTATGCCTGGTGCCCACAGAAGCTAGAAGCTATTATCAGATCCCTCAGGACTGTATAGGTGGTTGGGAGCCACTATGTGGATGCTGAGAATTGAACTCACATCCTCCTTGAGCTCAGAGAGATCTGCCTGCCTCTGTCTCCTGAGTGCTAGAATTAAAAGCACATCTTACCACACCCAGCTAGTGTTTTGTCTCTTTGTTTTTAATATAGGCATTTGCAGCAATGGAATTCCCTTTTATTGCTGTTTGTTTTATCTCTTAGATTCTGATGCATTGGATAAGCCATTTTTTTTTCTGTTTCTTTATATGACTATTTTCCTTAAAAATTATACCTTGGATTATTATAATATGGAAACACTGGGGTCAGGTTTCTTTCCAGAGTTGGTTACAGTTGGTTTGTTGGTTTGTTTTTTTGATTTTTAAAGATCATAGTGATCTATTTGATCATGAGACCTTTTCCAGACTCTTTTGCAAAGATTGTCCTCATCATATATGCTCGCTGAAGACTCTTAGTATGTTCAGCTAATGTTTTTCCAGATTTCATTGAATTTTAGAAATTGAACAAAGAACAAAATAGCATGTCTTCTTTGCAAACTGACTCTATACTAAGATAGCCATCTATTTGCCCGCTAGCCAGACATGTTTCAAGGCTAAAGAGCAAGGCTAAAGAGTGATCTCTGCAGTATTAGGATTTTTCTGGACATGTTTCTTGCCTGAGTATGGACGTAGCTTTCTGAAGTCGTTCATATATACTGCTGCTTTTGAATGTTTCTAAAGAGCATCACTGTTTGCTGGACTTTAGGGTGGTCTATTGTATGCCTGTGTCCAGAATGCATCTCTTGCCCCAGGTAGCCATTGGCTAATAGTGCAGTTGTAGCTTTTACAACCAGTCCAATATTTTTGACCTCCATTCAGTTACACAACAGATAATTTAGTCTTTCTGGTAGGTACAAGTTTTGTGTACATTGGCTCTGGTCTGCTTCTCCTGGTTTCACAAAGGGAGCTAAAAACAAGATTGCTATTGTTTCCCACAAAACACCTTGTGTGGTGGAGGAGAAAGGACAGAGTTCTGTGGTTGGAAGAGGGCCTTTTCTTGATAGACTTTTTACTGGTTGCTGTAAACTTTAATTGTGTTTCCATAGGTCCTACAAAGTTGGTTCAGATGACTTCCTCTTCTTTCTGATGTTTCTGTGCCAAAATGAAAGCTTGGAGTGTCCTTGTTATTTTCCTGGCATCACTATTCAAATAGAAAGTCATGTTGTTTTAAATTTCTTACAGGTGAACCATAAGGGATCAGAGAAACCACTTGAGCAAACATTTGCCAAAATGGTGTCATCCTTGGGAAGTGGGATGATCAGGTATCTCATGGGCGTCTGTTGTAGATCCTTTCAAGGCACATATATACTTATGTATATGAATATAAAGAGTATGCTATTATCTTTTAACTCCCATCTAAAAAAAATGTGTGTGGGTGCATGTGGAGTGCCCATGGACTCTGGACGTAAGCAAGCCAGTCCGGATGCTGGTTACTGAACATGAGTCATCTGGAAGCCCAGCAAGTGCTTGTGACGGCTGAGCCATCGCTCTAGCCCTCAGCTTTTGCATATTTCTAGTACCAGATAAAAGTATAATTTTCATTTTGGTTGGTTTAAAATTTTTTCTGATACAGTTTATTTTATAGAGTAATTTTATGTTTGGTCCCTAGTTAAAACCAAGGTTTTGCAAAACAATGGCATATTAGGTCACAAATGTGGGGTTTTGTTTTTAAAAGAGTTTTAGACTTTTATGTGTATGAGGGCTTTGCCTATATTTGCCTATATTTGCCTATATTTATAGATAGATAGATAGATAGATAGATAGATAGATAGATAGATCAATCGATCTGCATTACATGCATGCAGTGCCCACTGTAGCCAGAACATGAGTACTGAAGCCCCTGGAAGGGCAGTTACAGATGGTTGTGAGCTGCCATGTGGGTATTGCTAATCAAACCTGGATCTTCTAGAAAAGCAGCCAGTTCTCCAGACTGCCGCACCATCTCTTCAGCCTCACGAATTTTAGTTTTTAACTTGATGATGTCGTTGCCACTGCATGAGTTGGGTCAGTTTAGCTTGTGTAGTATCCTTCCCTGAAGCAGTATCTTTGCCTGTCCAATAAGTCACAAGGCAGTGGTTTTTAGATACTTTGTGTGATGGTCTGTTGAAACCAAGGCTCAGCTGGTAATTATGATCAAGCACTAAAATAACTTACAGTGCTACTCGTGCTGAGGCTGCCTTTTAAGGCCCTTCCTTGCTTCCTGTCGTTGGCCCACATGTATTTCTGTGCTAATTTCCGGGGGTTGTGATTCTCTTAAGAACTGTTGAGGTGGTAGAGCCTCTTACATGCTAGAACCCTATACTCTGTGGGTAGAGCAGGGGAGTTCCACAGTGATGAATGCTTTCTCTGCACTTTCACTCCTCATGTGGGAGCACAGTCCTTGCAGGCCTCCTGCTTGCTGTGATGCCTGAGCAGGAAGGTCTGGTGTGCTGCATACTTGATGCAGCCAGTCTTCTCCATTGACTGTCAGGGCTTGGCTAATGATTCTCCCCTTCTCAAGGGAGATGACAAATGGTAGGACATGGTCACATTTAGATATAACCCGGCTTTAGAGTTGTACTTATTAAATATTAGGTAATTGTAAAGATTGACAGAATTTTCTCTGCACATACATATGCATGTGTGGATGTCAGTAAAGGAAAGTGATTTGGAGAGAGGAGGGTGTAGGGGGGTTGAGTTGAGCAGTAGCTAACACTACAGGGACTGTCTTGCTTCCCTGTACTTCTTACAACCCCTAGTACACAACAGATACCCAGCCTAATCCACCATGGACTGAGCTGAGTTTCAATACTTTGAACATACTGATCTGGAAAATGGTAAGAAGAAACCATATTGTTTGCATACAGGGATAGAAAGTATATGTTATTCAGTTGGATTGTACCCCCTCTTGAAGTGACTACCTCAGAACTTTACAACTTACCTGCTCCGCTCACATTTGCATTTCTTTACTGTTATCGGCAGGTCTCTAGAATAACAAAAATAAAATTTACAATTTAATAATATGTCCTCCACCATAGATATGAGCATGGGAGGGGTGTGTGTGTGTGTGTGTCTGTGTGTGGTGGTAAGCCCAAAATGAAGGAGGCTCTATATTCCTAAGCATTATGAATGTTCTGATACAGAAAAATCACCTTATATGGGTGTTATTAATAGAAGAAAATTGAATGGTCTCATCGTTTTTTTTTTTTTTTTTTTTTGGTAGATATATTGCCTTTGACTTCCATAAGGAGTGTAAAAATATGAGATGGGATCGACTGAGTATTTTATTGGATCAAGTAGCAGAAATGCAGGATGAATTAAGGTAAGCCTTATTACTTCTCTAGAGCAGTAAGGGGGGGATGTATATAGGTCAGTCTTATTAATTATATGTAACAGCAGATTTGTGAAGCTGTTTCACCGGGTTGTTAGTGCTTATGTGCTGTTTTATTATTTTCTGTATTGGCAGAGTGTTGTTGATTGAAGAATAACTCTAAATTCTTACAAATGGGTCACTGTCAGGACTATTCATAGTATTTTCCAAATTTTTACATAATCACAGTTGGTTTATTACTATTTTGTTTTTAGTTGTCTGTCATTTTATCACACCATCCTGTTAGGAGCCTTTGCAATGATAATTTTCATTGTCCTCTCTTCAGCCTGTTAGATCACAGCATAGCTTTAAGTAGATGCTTCTTGTCACATAGAATGTCTGGGTCCTTTCCTTATCTCTGAAAGAGTGCTGCAAGTGGTTCTGTTTGATGAATATGTATTTATCTTTTCACTTATGTTAAAATTTTACCTAGAAAAAAACTTTTCAATGTAGGATTATCGGAACAAAAGATTTGAACATCGTTGTGGTGTTTTTTGAATGTTTGCTACATATTTTAGTGTATTGGTTTACAACTAAATTGTTTTAAAGCTAAAACAGTTTATACACCAATTTATCGTTTTGTTTTACCTCTGTGATAGTTCTAACCTGGCACTCCATATATGTACTCTTTGTACACAGTATACCAAATGTACTTTTAAATTTCAATTATCTCTCTGAACATTTGTTTGGTTTTTAAAAATATGTTAATATACATAGCTATCAACTATAGTTTAATTTTTTTCCTGTGACATTCTGTCCTTCACAGTTAGTGAAAGGTGGTAGACCTGTACTGTGGTTGGCTATTAGAGAAGAGACTGGCAGGGCTTGGCTTTGTTGAATCCCTGGGTTCTCCAGTAATTGCTGTCATGCAAGAATGGGGCCAAGGACAGCACAATGGTGCACACTTGGAGGCAGACATAGGCAGATTTCTTTGAGTTTGAGACCAACCTTTTCTATATTGGGAGGGCTAGGCTATGCAGATACCTTGTTTGTTGTTTTAAAAAAAAAAACACAACCCATACAGTTTATCAAATAAAGACTTAGCCAGACACTGTGGTGAAAGCCCGCTAGCTCAGAGAGGCAGAGAAAGCACCCAGCTGACCTTCCTACTCAGCTGACATCCCAGAAGGAAGAAGCTCATTCTTCTCTACACTGCCTTAAAAACCTTCACACTGAATGTCCCTCCTTTCTACTTCCTGTGCATCTCTTTCCAACCTCATGACTTCTCTCCCACTCTCTAGCAGTTCTCCTATGCTGACTTCCTATCAACTGGTTGCTTGCTCTGTCTCTTGACCTATGATTGACTTTATTTAATCTTGTTTACAAAACAAAGCTCTTGGACTAAAATTCTGTGGTAGGGCTGAGCCACGCCACAACTAGAGACAAAACCTTCTAGTACACAATCTTGGTTTTCACAGTGTGATCAAATATTCTGCAACGCTTGTTTGAAAAAGCAAAACAACAACAGCAAAAGAGTATAAGATGGGGGACTCCAGAGCCCCTGCCATTGTTGTTCACTGTGCTCCTCAGATAGCCTGGGACGTTTACTAGAGGGAGGTGGGTGATCTCTCAAGACAGTATTTTTTTTCCCCAATGGCTTTTGAGGTAGTAGATGGAATCTGTCTTCTCAGTTCTAACATGTGTCTCAGACCATCCCTAATTAGCCATATGATCGAGGGGCCTGGTGGACATCCTTAAATGGTTGTCTCTCAGTTTGTGAAGTACTGATAACAATACCTGGTAGACCGAGTTCTGTGTAGTAATGTTTCTAAACTACCTGTATATGCACTAGTGGCATTGTGTGTGCTCACACTCATACATGTACATGTGTGTTCCCTAGCTGGAGCCAGCTCCACTTGCACTGCAAAGACAAAAGTGGCTGTCTATCTAAGCACCTTCTTCACGGCCCTTCTTCCCAAGATGATGGTTTCAGTGTAGCTTTCATGAAACTGGGTTGGGGGAATAATTTTACTTTCTAGTTTTCAAACTAAGCCGTAGAGACTTTGCTTGATATTTGGTTTGTATGTTATGTTTTCTCTCATTCAGACCTTAGAGCAGCTTAACAGTTGTACTAGTACCTCTATTTTGAGTATGAAAAAAAACCCTGCTATCCTATAAATGTAATGTATAACTTTATTATACATCTGGGAAGTTGGGTAGGGTGCTAAGGCTGACAACAGATGGTTTGTTGCCAAGGTCCATGCTCTTAACCAATTGAACATTGTCAAATTTTTTTTTTTTAGTTCATAGTGTTATCCAAGGATCTTGTTAAAAAATAAAAACAACACAGGAGCTTGTCACCAAGTTTGGCAAGTGATCAGGGGAGAGGAAAAATGGATTTTAAAAAATGTACTTTTCCTATTTTCTCTTTGCATAGTCATCCATTTTAAAAGAGAAAAAGAATTTAAGTGCTTTTTCCAACCTTTGCTTCGGAAGGTTCTGATCCTATTGATCATCAGGGCTAAGAATTTTTAATTGTAACTCAGATTATGATAGAGATTTTTATGTTGGGACCTGGTGAAATAATCGTGTTAAAGGTACCTTAGGAAATGTGGTTGGTTTCTGTAGCAATAGTTCCCTTCACTGTTCTCTCAGATTTCTGTGTGTGATGACTTCTAAAAAAGCTGTTTTGGAAAAGGGGCTATTGCCTCAACTATTCATATGCCCATTTTGTGTCGGAAAAGAATATGCTTGATGTGCACTCCATCTGACCCTGTAATTTATGGATTTTACTAAGATTTTTCGCCCCATGAGACCTGTGTACTAGGAGCAGTGCTGTTGATGTGTGTGTTCAGTGTGTGTTGGTATAGGAGTGCTCACACAAATGTGTTTCAGTTATTTTTTAGTAGACTCTGCTGGCAAGGTGGTGACAAACCAGGAAGGAGTTTTCCGCAGCAACTGTATGGATTGTCTAGACAGAACGAATGTGATACAGAGTTTATTAGCTCGGCGTTCCCTTCAGGCACAGCTGCAGGTGAGTATGACTTTATTGAAAAAAAAAATGTAGTTTAAAAAAAGTAAAAACTTTACTTTTGAAAACCAGCAACAACAAGTACTCATGTTGCCTACACCCTAACCTTTTTTTTATTTTTGAACCTTGCCACTCTTGGTATACAAATTATCTGTAACTACCATCAGAGCACATTTGTAGTTTTTACTGCACCATTTTCCTTTGGTATTTATGTAATCAGTTTTAATAGTATACATTGAACTGTAATTTTTTTAAAGATTTATTTATTATATGTAAGTACACTGTAGCTGTCTTCAGACACAGCAGAAGAGGACATCAGATCTCATTACAGATGGTTGTGAGCCATCATGTGGTTGCTGGGATTTGAACTCAGGACCTCTGGAAGAGCAGTCATTGCTCTTAACCACTGAGCCATTTCTCTAGCCCCTGAACTGTAATTTATTAAACCATTTATATTTCTATGTTTGGGGCTTTAAGTGATACTACAGAGAATGTATCTATTTTTAATATCATTAACTTGAATACTTTCCTTTGGGCTTTAGTAGCCTTTCTAATCACTTTGATTAAGTAAGCTGACAAAATCAATTTAGGGAGCAAAGGTTTATTGTAGTTCACAGTTCCAGGTTGCAGTCCATCCCTGTGAAGTATCTTAAAAATGTATCCCTGGGGAGACATGAACAAAATGTGCATTCATTCCAGATAGGGACTCCACCACAGAACTAAGTAAGGATAACCACTGAATTCCAACTTAGCAATCTGAGTTTATTGGGATTATAGGAGTGTGAGTGAGGGGTTGCTTATGGGAGCAGAAATAACTCAAACACAGCTGTATCACCGAAAGCCCACCCTAATGCTCATGATACTGCAAACCTGGGGGATGATGGATACTACCTGACTTGTACGCAGCTTGAAAGACTGAAGAGTCTCTTTCAGCCATCTTGTGGTTGAGGAGGGACAGTCCATTTACACCTAGTGTTTCTGGTCAGTTTCAGTGACATGCTGATGCTACTGAGCTGTTTACTTCCTTAATCATAAGAAACTTCCCTGCAAGTTTTATCTTGGAGGAAATTGTTATACAACATGGGGTATCCATGCATCAGGAACCTGAAGCAGCCAGTTACAGCCATTGTCAAGTGTGGAGGAAGGGAGGGAGGGGGGAGAGTGGATGTATGTATGGATGTATGTATGTATGTATGGATGGATGTATGTTTGCGTTCTTGCTAATGCTCAGGTCACTTTCCCTTATTTCCACAGTTCAGGACCCAGAGGAGTAGTGTTCCTCACCTTCAAGCTGGGGTGCCCACATCAGTAGTGCAATCAAGACAATCTCCATAAGATTAGCCCACAGGTTATATTGATCTAAACAACCCCTCTTTGAGACTCTTCCCAAGTGACTATAAATTGTGTCAGGTTGATAATTAACCTTACTTGGGTTAATTCCTAGAAGTGGAATTACAGGATTAAAGAGAATAAATACATTACTTTCTAAGAGGCCCCATATCAGTTTATGTTGATGTCAGCAACGGATAGTGAATCCATTCCACTGAACTCGAGCTGCATCAGGTATTTTTGTGTAAGTCGTGCCTGTTCCTTTGTTTTACTTTTTGTTTCTGAGGCAGGGCACTCTGCAGCACACATAGGCTTCTAACTCCTTATTCTCCTGCCTAATTAGTATATCAGAATTGTTTTGGAGGTATAGTTCAGTTGGTAGAGTGCTTGCTTAGTATGAGTGAAGCCCTAGATTTGATCCCATATAACTGAATTCTGTGGTACATAGCTATAGTCATAGCATTTGGAGGTGAAGCAGGGAGATCTAGGTTACCCTGGGCTACTTGAGATCCCGTCTCAAGAAAAAATGGGTTTTTTGAGTCTCTTGTTCTGACAAGGAGCATTAGCTTCTTAGTTTAAAGTTTCTGACATAATTGCTTTATCGTTAAGATTGTGCTAAGGAGAAAAAGTAGATGCAATATATATATGAATGACAGACCTAGATTTCTGAATCACATTGGCCTTTAAAGTATGTTTCAGAAGTCTAGATAAAATTTTTTAAGTATTTAAAGGACAAAAATCAGAAAATCATAATTTTCTAACATTCAAAAAATTTCGGTTTCTGTTTTAGAACGAATTTTTCTTGAGTCATAAAGTAACTGTGCCAAAGGAATGATGCGCGATCTCTAGTTGTGCTTGTGCTGTGTCAGTCTGGTGACTGACTTCAGTTGTGGTTTTCAGCTGGAAAGGCTTAGCAATGGTTTGATCCTGTGGCAGATTAAGCAGCCTGCTGTAATCTAGTTCACATTGTAGACACAGTCTGATGGAACGTAATGAACTGCAGAGCATCTTTGGGCAGAAGGTCTTTGAGGCAGTCTTGTCAGCTAGTGTGGGAACTTCCCCATTGTTCTTTTTCCTCAGCTACTGAGGGCACTCTAACCCACACTGATCAAGACATAGTGAGGTGTTAGCTGAGGTGGTCCAGAGGACTGATGAAACAAAATGGAGGATGGGGTTTCCCAATATGTGATTGGTAGACCCCAAAGAATCCATAGAGGAGGGGATTTAGGAACTCAGCAACCTTTGAAATGTTGTAAAAGGGTGTGTGGGTGTGTGCACGCGCCATGATAGGATTTGTGGACTCTTGCCTTTTCTTCCTAAGTCAGGTCTGCTGAAGTCTCATACATATGGGTGTGATTCTGTTTCTAGAGACTAGGAGTTTTGCATGTGGGACAAAAGCTTGAAGAACAAGATGAGTTTGAGAAGATTTACAAAAATGGTAGGTAATTTCTTAGTAGGAGCAAAGTTCAAATTTTGAAATTAATATTTTGCACTAAAACTTTAGTTGACACCTTAATCATTGATTATCAGCTGTTTTTGTTTGTTTGTTTTCCCAAAGCCTGGGCCGATAATGCTAATGCTTGTGCCAAACAGTATGCAGGAACCGGTGCCTTGAAGACTGACTTTACAAGGTAAGCCACACTTTTAACTTGTGGTCTGCATCAGTGGCTTGTAGTCCCAGTGCTCTCTGGCATTCTGTAGTTCTGTGGTGAGCTTTCAGGTACAGTTGTATAAGCCAAGCACCTGTGCCTCACTAGAGCTGTCATGTCAGGATTGCTGAAGACAAGGCTTGGGCATTAGTGGGTTCTTAGCCTCCTTGGGGCAGTCTCATGCATAGAGACATCACTTTGCGCCTCAGTCACCAGTCTGATTCCACAGGTTTGGGACACAGCCTATGAGCTGCACCTCTGCAAAGCTCCCGACCATACTCCTGCTCCTGTCAGTTGTTCTCAGTACCTTTGGGTCTTTTCTGTAACACTGTAGAGATTCCCTGGGAGCAAATGTGGTTCCTAGTTCTGTGCTGTTTTCTGTCTCCTGACATAGGCTGTATTTCTTTTCATAGTTCTCGTTTTGTAGTTAAGCTATTTCGCTTTCTTATGTCTACTTTGGTAATGTTTTAGAGAACAAACACAATTGCTCTTCTTTTCCGTGGATTGTATGTATGGATTCAACCAACCACTAACCAAAGCACTCATGAAAAAGTGTCTGTGTCTGTACTGAGCATGTGCAGATGTTTTGTATATCATTTCCTCAATAATACAGGATAGTGTCTCTTTGCTTCATACTTGCATTATATTAGACATCATAGTTACTTAGAAATGATAAGAGGGTGTGAATAGGGTGTGTGGAAACACTACACCTTTTTATATGAGGAACTTGAACATCTGTAGAGTAGTGTCTAGTAGGGTTCTTTATAGATACAAAGACACAACTATAGATTTCCTGCTAGTGACTTATAAAATGTCTGTGTTTTTAGGGATAATTTTTAATATCTTTGCTGTTCATGTATTTCTATAACTCTCATGGGTCATAAAACTGATAATTTAGTATGCATATATATATATGTATATATATATAATTTAAAACTGGATCTTTTTTTAAATCAGAACTGGAAAAAGAACTCAGTTGGGACTTGTAATGGATGGCTTCAACTCATTATTACGGTATTACAAGAACAACTTTTCTGATGGATTTAGACAAGTAAGTCTGTATTTGATGGTGTTTGTTTGCCACTGAATGGTTATCTCTTTGCACTATTGCTCAATGTAGTCAAATTAAGTTTGGAAAGTTCACAATTTTGTTCTTTATTTTCTAGGATTCCATAGACTTATTTCTTGGAAACTACTCAGTGGATGAATTAGACTCTCATAGTCCTTTAAGTGTTCCAAGGGACTGGAAATTCCTGGCGGTAAGAAACTTTCTATGATTTCTAGGATTGGAAGTATATGTCTGAAGGTTTAGAAAACACCTCTGTTGAAAGCATTGCATGCTGTTATAAATGGAATATATATATTTATTTTTCTCTTCTGAAGAAAAGACTCGAGTACAGAAAGAATAACTGTGTACACACTTTCTTTCATGACTCTGCCATATTAGAATGGAAACAGGAGTTCTTTTTTCAGGAGAACTTCAATTCTCTTTGATCAGGAATTGCTAAAGATAAATTTGTAAATGAAGGGCAAGAACTGGACCCCCATCTGGAGTAGTTAGAGAAAGGATTGAAGGAGCTGAGGGGGTTTACAAACCCATGAGAATAACAATACCAACCAATCAGAGCTCACAGGAACTAAACCACCATCCAAAGAGTACACATGGTTCCAGCTGCACATGTAGCAGAGCATGCCCTTGTTGGACATCAATGAGAGGAGAAGCCCTTGGTCCTGCCAAGGCGGGACACCCCCCCACCTCGCCCCAATGTAGGGGAATGTCAGAGTGGGGAGATGCGAAGGGGTGGGTGGATGGGTGGGGGAACACCCTCACAGAAGAAGTGGGTGGGGGAATGGAATAGGGGGTTTCTGGAAACCTGGAAAAGGAATAACATTTGAAATGTAAATAAATAAAATATCCAATAAAAAAAATTACAATCCAAAATCTAGAAAGACAGAAAATACATTGTAAAATGGAAAATGTGTTATTTGATAAATTCAGTGTATAGTTTTACTGAAGAAAAAAAGAAAGAAAGAAAGAAAGAAAGGTAAAGTGTGTCTGGGATACTTTGCTTTTCTTTTCTCCTGTATTCACAAGACTTTGCAGCTTCTCTGGGGCCTTCTACCAGATGACAAAGTGCCCTGGATGGAAGAGAAGTCTGTTGTCCTTACAGTGTTTGGCCAGGTTTGGAGCAGAAGCATCCTTCTGTAGATCTCATACTTTATTAGTATGAAGACTTTTGTTACTGTGATTGAAGCCATAAATAGTGATGTTTGGTTTAAAAACTGAAACTCACCCCCCCCCCCAAAAAAAAAAACCAAACCAAAACATTGTGTGTCGGAGCCTGCAGAAGAAGTTTGGCACCTTTCCAGGCTAAGTAGACGGATGATTTTATAACCACGGATTATTCCTAACAGCTGTATCTTTTGGTTATATTTCAGTTGCCTATCATCATGGTTGTTGCCTTTTCAATGTGCATCATCTGTTTGCTTATGGCTGGTAAGTGGACTCTGTTTCATATTCTGCTTTTGTTTTTTCCTTTTGATATGAGGTCTTACTGTTTTTCTCTGTCTGGCTTGAACTTCTCTATGTTGATCAAGCTGGCCTTCAACTAAAAAAAAAAAATAAAAACATCTGCCCACCTCTGCCCCTGAGTGCTGGAATTAAAAAAGGTGTGTGCCACGGTGCTTGCCTTTAGATAATGCATCTGAGTCTTGATTATATGCAGCACTAGATGTTTACTTATTATGTTTAATGAGCGGTTTGATAATTGGGTTTTATTTTGTATATATGTGTGTAGTACTGGGCATCACTGTGCACTGACACCTCTCTAATTCCTACTAGTTTTCTATTGTTGTTATTGTAGTTGTTAGTGGTAGTGGTCATTCTTTGTTTAGAATCTCATTTTCTTTCTTTATTTTAAATTAACATACAGGCTATTTGATATCATACGGCATTTTCAAACAAAGTATTTTAGTGGTTCTTCTTTTCCCTTATCTCCTCCAGCACCTTTAATTACTATTGTCACATGAGGGGTGCACATGTAGAGAGAGGTGAGGTCAGAGGACAACTCTGTGGAATTAGCTCTCCCATTTTTACATACAGGAGTCAAACTGTCAAACTCAGGTTACCAGGCTTACAAAACTACTGTTAGCTACTAAGCCATCTGGTTGGCCCTGTTTTTTTGTTTTGTTTTGTTTTTTTAATTTATAGAGTACATTATAGCTGTTTTCAGACACACCGGAAGAAGGCATCAGATCCCATACAGATGGTTGTGAGCCACCATGTGGTTGCTGGGAATTGAACTCAGGACCTCTGGAAGAG
This sequence comes from Rattus rattus, assembly GCF_011064425.1. NCBI lineage: Eukaryota > Metazoa > Chordata > Mammalia > Rodentia > Muridae > Rattus > Rattus rattus. Next base: position 114,708,354 of record NC_046161.1, read on the forward strand.
CAGTCAGTGCTCTTAACCACTGAGCCATTTCTCCAGCCCATGGCCCTGTTTTTTAACTTGAGGTTTTTTACAATTTTTTTCTTGTTACCAAAATAATATATAATAATTATAGGACACATAATTAGGCAAAATGAAAAGAAAATTGTCATTCTGCCTACTAGAAATAAGCTAAGCCTTCATAATAGTTTTAATTAATTATTATGTGTATGTTGCTTGTGTAAGGCGTATGTGCAGTGGTGCATATGTGGAGTTTAGAGAACAGCTTTCGCAGGGTTGCTTCTCTTTCTTGCACAGTGGGTTCTAGGGCTCAAACTCAGATCACCATGCCCGTGTGACAGATACCTTTACCCGCTTGGGCAGTTTTCTGGCCCCATTAATATTTTGATGTTTGTTTTGTTTCTTAAGACTGGGTCTCTGGTTAGCCCTGGCTGTCCTGAAACTTCTATGTAAAGCACCACGTTGATGGCCCCCTGCAAGTGCTCTCCCTAATCCCCTGTGCCTTTTGTTTCTCCATGTGGAAGCCTGGCTTTCCACAGCACTCCTGTGCTTCCAGTGTGCTCATCAGGAATCCCTGCCTGGTGACCTTTATTTTTCTGCACAGAGTGATTTTCTCACTTGTCTTTACCATCCAATCACCAGATTTTTGAGGCAGAGACTATTTTGTTCATTGTTTTGTCTGCTGAGTCTAGGCTTACAGGAAGCCCTCAGGTGTTTTCTGAATTAGGGATTGGCATCCTAATTCATCCTACCCTGTACTACCATCAGCCTGCACTTCTTAAGAGGACCAGTGCTATACCTCTCTGCCCTCAGAGTTTAGCATTGTAAACAATCACCACATGGTTTGATCAAATACTACAATGTTGAATAGAGGGAAAAAAGCATAGTAACTTGTCATCCTCGTTAACAAACTAGTGTAAAGAGAGACAGTAGACACTGCTTTATTTCATGTAGCCTCTGTAGTATATTCTTTGACCTTCTAAAACTTGAGAACCCATTCTTAACTACAGTAAAAACAAAAGGGTATAGGAATTGCTTGCAGTCTGGTTGTCTGTGTCAGTTTTTATGGTAGGAAGGAAAGGAAAAAGGACAAATCCAGGCAGCATGTGCTGCTAGCTCCCAGGCCAACAACTGGTTTCAGTCATTCTGGATCTTTGACTTGGGCCTTAAACACTGCACAGTGGGTGCTCATTCCTGGAAGCCATTGCCTCTTGGATGGGTTTTGTTTGGTTTTCTGTGCTCACCACAGGTTAAAGAGCTTCTGCAGGGATAAGGCCTGAGTGAGTGGAGGGTTTCTCTGGGGAGTGCTTAGCAGCTTATAGGAAGCTCCTTTCTTGGTCTGAAGCAGCACAGTGAGGTCTTGCTTCAGTCCTGTCCTGGTTTGTTTGTTTTTCCCTCAACTTGACACGAACTAAAATCATCTGCGAAGAGGGAACGAACTTCCCTTGAAAATATGCCTCCACCAGATTTTCTTGTAGGCAGGTCTGTGGGGCATATTCTGGATTAATGATTGATGTGGAATGGCCTAGTACACTGTGGACAGTGCCATCCCTGAGCAAGTATCCTGGATTATGTAATAATGCAAACTAGCAAGCCATGAAGAGGAGTCCATTAAAGAGCATTCACCATGGTCTCTGCTTCAGTTCCTGCCTTGAGTTTCTGTCCTGGCTTCCTTCAGTGATAAACTGTAAAGTGGAGGCCAGATAATGTCTTTCCTCTCCCAAGTTGCTTTTGGTTATGTTTATCACAGCAATAGAAATCAAACCAGGACAACTCCTCAAACAATAACTTGCCTCTGTATAACAACTTTTAAAACTAAAATCTTTGAAAACTGATAATGTTGCAAATTGAGAGATAATTTTGAGTAAAAATAATACTGAATGCTGTGGATAGTGTCCTGTCAATAGTGCATCTGGATAGGGGTGGCTGATTTCCAGCTCCTGCTGTGGTTTTCAAGAGGGAACATAGACACATCACAACCTCTGATGTGGTCTGGCTTCCTTCCCTTGAGCCATCTGATTGGTCATTTGACTCTGCATTGTTTCTCCACACTTGAGGCCAGCAGATACAGGAGAGAAGTGAGCTGAGGCTTAGCTCTTCAAACAGAAAAACAAAATAGGTCTTTGCTTCATGGGTGCTGCTGACCTTTATAAACTCAACCAGCAGAGTTGTTAAAAGCTGTTGTGATTTATACAGTTGAGTTTAAAACATACATTCTGTAAAGTGTGTTTTGTATTTTGATAATATTGCATCAATTGTAGAACTATGATTAAACTGTTAGTAATTTCTTATGCTAGTAAAGCATAAGAAATATGAGAGTAGTCTAGTTCTCACAGTGTGGCCTCTGTCTGTAGCCTCAGTATTGCTGGGAATTTGCCACGGAGGCAACAAATTCTTAGGGTCCCACAGCTGATGGTTTATTGAGCCTTGCAGAATTGAGACCCCTGGTTTAAAACTTAAGATGTTATATTTTTCCTGTGGACACGAATAAACTTCAGTGTGGTCAATAGATCTGATAACAACAAATGATGTATTGTCTTTGTTTTTAATATCAACAGGTGACACTTGGACAGAAACACTGGCATATGTCCTCTTCTGGGGAGTTGCAAGCATTGGAACATTTTTTATTATTCTTTACAATGGCAAAGATTTTGTTGATGCTCCCAGACTTGTACAGAAAGAAAAGATAGACTGAATTTGTGTTTGTGGAAAGCGGCTTGGCTTGGAAGACTCCATGATGCAGAACTGGAGTCTTTACTGACCTGCTTTCCACATGAACCCCAAGGTCTTCTTAAAGCCTTTATCCAAAAGTACCTCTTGTGATTTGGGCTGGGTGATGTCTTAGAATTGATCTGATATTACTGCTTTGATGATCTCTTTACTGTTGGGATGGTTATATTTATAATTTGAAGCTATAGTATAATTAAAATGTAGCTTAAATTCAGCTCACAGAACAGAAGAAATCTATTCACTGTCAAGTCAGAAGTTCACAGATAAGTAATATATTTTAAAAAATTTAACTTCTTTCATTATTTAAAACAAAATTATTTTTCTAGCTCTGTTTCATTATTGCCATTGTAAAGCAGTCACTGTTAGCAAGCATTTTTTCCATGTATCTTTGGGCTTTTCTTAAGAGTTTAATAATATGCTAATTCTACTATGCTTAGAGAATGTCTCTTAAAGGTCAGGCAGTTTGCTAAGCTGTGATTTCACAGTGAGGGAGAGGAGAATGGGATCTAGAGTCATTTGAAATTGCTTGAGCTGCTGTAGTGCCCTAGCAGCTTAAATGTCATGAAAAGTTCAGATATATTTTATCTTTTTTAAATGGTATAAATGAAATCAAATCAAAGAATGTAAAGTCTGTCTCTTATGCTAAAGGTCCAAAGTCACCTCTTTTTAAGAACTGCTCCATTGTGGAAAATACACTAGACTGCCAGCTGCTGCTTCTCATATCTTGTAGGATTTTATTATTGTTATTATTATTGGTTACTCATTGAGACATGCAGACCTCAGAGAAGGTCTTGTGCTAGACTTGATTCACACTTGGGGTAGCAGTTGCTTTTCATGCATGGCACTCTGGCTTTATCACCCTGACAAGGTTTATGTTCACTGTCAATAAGTGTCTGAAATTTAGTGCTTCCAGGTAGCCATAGTTCTCCAAATCAAGGACCAACTTTAATTTATGCATAAACAGACTGAAAACCACGCTTCAGAAGCTGTGCATAGTTGTGAGACAGGTTATATATTAAAATTGTAATTATGAGGTTTAGATATTAGAACAGTGTATAAGGTAGTATCACTGCACTATCTTAGAACAATTCAGTTAAACACTGCTATGGTATATCAGTGTTTTGCTTTAAAATATGTAGTTTTTTCTAATAGTACCTTATGTTAAATATTTCTAAAAGCGCCTTTAACATTACCTTTTTTTCAACATTACCTTTTATAAACAATAAGTTATTGCTTTTAGAAACTCTGGGAAAATCCTGTGTAGTTTAAAATCAGTCATTAAAACTCACTATAGGGTAGTAAATAGAGCCACCTGCTCTGACACGTGTAAGCACAGTTTGTTCCAAGATGGAACATTGAAGCCCAGCCACGTCTGCTGTGATGTGTTATTCAGAAGCTACTGGGCATTTTACAGTGAGCATTTCATGCCAACAGCTACGGCCAACACCACGTGGAACCAGTAGTGTGGCTGCTTTGCAAGGACTAATGTCAGAGGGTTAGGCTGCAAGTGATCAGTGTTTGAGAGCCCTGCAGTGATCTTGTTTAACTCATTTACTGTACATCTATATGCAAAAATAAAATGCCATATTCTTTTCTAACCACTGTTAGTATTGTTTCTGTTTTTAAAATGGATATTTTTTTAATCTTAAAGCAATGTTTGATCATTATAGAAATACTAGTCACTAAGTAAACAAGATCAATCGCTTCTAAACTGTTTTCCAGCAATTGCCTTATACGTTTTTTATAGCTTTGTTTTTTATAGATAAGGCTAGGGCAACATTTAGTGATGTTTAATATCCATAAAAGTATCTGTACTTCCACTTATAATTTCACAATGATATAGGTTGCAGGGTGGTAAGGAAGTATGGGTGGATAAGTGATACAGATTGCAGCTGATGACTGAGTACTGCCAGGGCTGAGGATGCAGCACTGTTAGACCACTTACCTAGCATGCACCAAACCCAGGCATGATCCCCAGCACTCTGTAAATTCAGCATGGCAGCCCACACCTTGGGAGGTAGGAGGAAAATCAACTCAAGGTCATCCTCAGCTCCATAGAGAGTTTGAAGCCAGCTTATTCTACATGAGATTCTGTCTCAAACGTTTTCATAGAAAACACGGAAAGGTGTCAGTGAGCCTGAGTGACGTACTGAGTAAACAGCTTGTGGCAGGAAACCCTTGCCTATGTGCAAAGTGAGATGAAGTTCCTTGATAATAGCATCCAAGTTTCATACACAAAATATACATATGTTTACATACTACATGCGTGTGTGTGTTTTGTGCATAAGTACAGTGTTTTCATATTTACTTGTGCATGTGTATGCTTTAAAGATTAATTTCCACATTTCATTTCTCTGGGTTCCTAGTGGAGGAACTTCAGTAAAATGTGTTAGGTAATTTGAATGTATTGTTTGTTCACTGAGAGTAGACCAGCTCTGAGTGGCCTCACTCCGTTAACCAGTCACTGTAACAAGTTATTTCCACACTTAGCAACTTGAAGCTGCCTTGTATTTGTTTCTCTGGTTCAGAGCATTCTCCAAGGCACAGTTAAGATTCTACTGGAAGCAGGCACCATCCTTTTTCAAGATGACTGTCACTAAGGACAAGATTCAGTTCCTCCCACCCTGTTGGGTTGACCACCTCTGCTGACGCTGGACTGAAAGCCATTCATTCTCTTCAGACAGTTTTGTCACAGCCAGCAATATTGAATCTATCACTTTGACCGTGTCCTTTGCACTAGAAGTCAGTGGCTGAAGCTCATTCAAGGGGAAGAGATAGAAAAAGCATCAGCGCTGACCAGGAGGTAGGGACCTTTTGGGAGGTACAGAAGATCTCTCTGTGGCCAATAGAAAGATCAGGGAGCTCGAGGGGAGGTGATTGGTGCTTCTTGGAGGATGCGGAACTTAACCAGGACAAAGGTGAGATGATTTAATACTTCACAACAGGTAAGCTCAGGAGGGAAGGAGTGTGACTGGACAAAGATTTTGCTGGTTTAACACATGACCCTCAGGGTTGGGTCTGGGAGGAAGGTCCTCACACCTGATTTTTAATGAAATGGATTGTATTTGAGGTTCACAACATAGTATGAGAGCATAGTAAATGTGTAGTACACCAGACAGATTAATGCATCATCCCACAGTTTTTGTTAACAGTAAAATCAGATTTAGTAAAAAAAAAAAAAATCTTAATACAGTCTTATTGTTGTGGTGCATATAGCACTTCAGGTTTTCATCCTATATTTCTTATTTTGTATAGTTTGAGCTACAGCTCATTTCCCCCTTCTCTACCACCAAGGAGCAAGAGTCTAGTCACATATAAAGGGATATCATTAGATTATAATAAATGGATTTATCAGTACAAACTGCTAAAAGAAAGAAACCTGCCAGTCAAGATTACGATATGCTGTAAAGTTTCACTTTAATGATGAAAACCACCTTTGCTAGACAAGAATAAGCTGAGAAAATTTATCATTAAAATACCCTTCAAGAAATACTGAAAGGTGAGGGGTGGTGGCCTGTGCCTGTAATCCCAGCACTGGAGGGGTGAAGTAAGAGGATTGTGTGTTTGAACCCAGGCTGGCTTCGCCTGTTCTCTCCCCACTTACCTGCCCTCTCTGCAAAGGCATGGTTCAAACAGAAACAAAAGGATAATTACTGTTCTAAAAGGTGTATGCCTGGCCTGGTGGCATATGACCTGTTATGCCAGTATGGGGAGCCTGTAGCTAGAAGATCATAGATTCTAGCCCAACCTGGGGTCCATATATACCAAGACTGTGCCCCAACCCCACCCCCCAAAAAAATGTTACAGGTGAATCTGGCATGTCATGGCTCTAATGGCGGTATGTAAAGAATGAGAGCTTAAAGGTCAAAATGATCAAAAATTGTATCTCTTGAGCTAAATATATAGATTCTAGCAACAAAAGTATACGTTATGGAAGAGAAAGAGTAAAAGCTGCTGGGAGGTAGTGGCACATATCTTTATTCCCAGTACTCGGGACACAGGTAGATTTGTTCTTCAGAGCGAGTTCCAGGACAGCCAGGGGTACACAGAAACCTTGTCTTGAAAACAAAAACCTAAGTGTGAGTTAGGTTTCTGTCAGGCTAGAATTAAATTTTTTTTTTTATAAATTCAGGGAGCAGAAAATACTTGTGGCTTTAAAAGAGAGCTGTAGCACTTCCACTGCTGAATACACATATAGAGAGAGTAGCTGTGAAACTTAGGTGGTCTGTGGGGCCTCTAGTTCTCAGGCCTCGGGAAACTGTTCTCTGCTCTTGAGGTGGCGTGTGACAAAAGTCCCCAGGGCTACCAGAGGGATGCACATAGTAGAGGAGGCTACCAGAAGCCCAATGACAGCGAGTGCATATGTAGGGTAATCCTTAATCACCACATGGCCCTGCAAGAAAAGAGGAGAAACATTCACTAGTCTAAGGGGACTCAGCCTCTATTCCAAAAAAAGGAAGAGAAATGGTGTGAGTTGGTATTTAGGTTTGAATACAAAATGCTTCCCTCCAGACACAGGTGCTGAAAACGTTAGGAAGTAGGATCTATCTGGGGAAGCAGGTTAATTGAGAGGGCTGATCCTTGGGGTATCTGGTCTCTGGAGGCTTCCTCTCTGTTCTGTCTATCAGGATGTAAAGAAAAAGGTTGATTCACACTCTTGATGGCATGGTACTCCACCAAAGGCAATAAAGGTCAGGATATCCTGATTGACCCCTCTGAAACTATAGCCCAAGTTTTTCTCCCTGCATTTATTATATCAAGATTTTGGTCAGTGTGATAATAAAACATAGGGTAGGACTGGGCCTGTAGGTCACACACACACACACACACACACACCCCCTACCCTTCTGCACTTAATTTACAGCAACCATGCACAGAAACCAATCTCACCTTTTCTTTTACCCATAGAGAGCACTTTTCCACAGGCAAAGCTCTTAGGTGGAGCTCTTATGAAGGAAGAACCAGTACTCAAATAGGGATGTCCCCACCATCTAGGGAAGTTCCACTGGGATACTGTGGAGGTGACTTATGTCTCCACAGAGGTTAAAACCTTAGAGCCAGTTCTGCTGTACTGGATTGAGCATCTGAAACGTCTTGATGAAGCCACCATGCTATCTATCACCTGTAATCTCACAGCACAACAATGGTTCCTTGTGTCAGAAACTGAAGAGCTGTGTTCTGAAGTGACACTGTTGCCTCTGCTCTTCCTCAGCCCTGCAGGAGCATCACATACCTGAGTAGCATCCCAGGCTTGGTACTGCAGCGTTCCCGTGAGGATGTAGTCACTCAGGTAGAAGATAAAGAGGCCGATGATGAGCAGTGGGCTCACAAAAGCCCACATGGCCTTCCAGTACCAGTTGAGGGGCCGACCAGTCATGGCCCGAAGATCACTTTCAAATCTGTTTGGAACACAGGGAGGGGCTCCAGCTTGCATACCCTCTGCACTTGGGAAGATGCTATTCTGTTACCAAGGATGTTTGATTGTGACCCTGAACCCAAATGGTCTTTTCCTTTCCTGGGGGAGGTGTAAAGGGAAAGGGAAAAGGGCTGAGGCTGCCTGAGGGGGAGAATGACCAAGAAGGAAGGGGTCATGGGGCATCTCCCCAGTGTGTTGGCCTTCAGAGGAAGGCTTTTGATGTGGCCCTTAGAGTAATTCCTAGTGAAGATGGGTCCAGGGTGCATGGCAAAGGAGTATGCTAATCCCCTCAGTCCACAGGGCTAGGGTGACATTGCCTCTCTGCCCACCCACCCACACTATCCATTAGTGATTGCTCCTAGAGATATTTTCAGAACAGTCACTTTGAGCTTGGAAGGGCCTGGCGTTGGCACAGAAGAACAGGTAGAATGGAGCAGTAGAGAGGAGGTTCTGAACGGCTTGCTCTTCCCGCCCTGGCAGGCTGACTAAAAAGAACAAGGTCCGAGACTAGTGGGTTCTCAGCATGTGGTCCCCAGAAGACCAGGGAAAGTGCTAGAAATATCAATCATCACACTTTCTCCCAGACTTTAGCCAGATACCTAATGAAGGAGGTCCTGCAACCCTCATCTCACTGGCCACCAGTTTGAAAGCTATACGTGACAGTTTGGGCCCCAGATGCATATTCCATCACTTGGAAGACTGAAAACATCCCAATGTTAGGCTCTTGGAAATCCTAATTCTGGCAGATGATCAGAGTATCTAAGCCTGGAGCTGAGTCCCTGCCCAGAAAGCATGCCATGGTAAAGAGTGGAAAACAGGAAGTGCAAAGAGGCCGTTGGAAGCAAGAGATGAATGAGATCTGAGGGCAGAGGAGCATCTAGAAGGGACATACCTATTGAGGAAGGATGGTTTTCTTATGAATGTGGCCCTGCAGCTAGCTACCCCATATCTGGGCTCTCCTTACCTCCTCAGCCCATACACGTAGCACACAGCTATAGTCTCCACCAGCACAATGAGCAGCAGAGACAGCGTGGCTGCATAGTCATTGAATATGTCAAACCAGTAGTTCCCAGCCTCCATGGTGAACACCATGCCAACAGCACAGTTGATGAGGCACACCAGACCTGGAAGACAAGATCACTGCTCTTCTCTCTGAGTCTCCCTACTCGGATCCCACATTATATGCCAGCAGGAGCCACAGGTCCCTAGGTGTACCTTAAAGGGAGGCTCACCCACACGAGCTATAGGGCCTGCTCTTCAGGGGATGTCAGCTCATGGAAAAAGGGACTGGGGACTGTATATACAACTGGGCTACAGAGACCCAGTCCCAGGAAGGATGCCAAGTGCTAGGAGGTTCTGAGTCAGAATGTAACTTGCAGTGAGTGGTCAGAACATGAAAATTGGATGGAGCCTTGTTTTACTCAATCAGAGGTGTCTGGCCACAGAGTCCTCATGACCCTGGTTGGGTAGCATGATAGTGAAGTTAATGGGTAGCCATCATGGGAAAGTCTAGTTCCTTTACTAATAACTTCACAGTCAAAGTGCATGAAGAAGTGGTATGTGCTCTTACAATGATGTATCAGACAGGATCAGGGACTGACAATTGCACAGTGCAGCACACTGAGGGTTGATGGCAGGCCTGTAATATCTTTTGTTTTTAAAGAATGACTTTCAAGAGCAGAGGCAAACAAGTAGCATTAGACATCAGAACAGGGTGGTCTGATCAGGGGCTTATTGCCTGGAGAGTATGTGGAAGGAGATCTTCCTGATCTGGGAACAGATTATACACTCACCTTAGGAAATGGACAGTTGATGACTGTTATCTTTCAATTAAAACAAAAACAGATGGAAGCTCTCAAAGCCTGGTGACCTGAGTGCAGGCTGGGGAGTTAGCCTTTCCTCAAGGGTGGGCTGGCTGACCAACCGCCTCACTTCCCTGGGATGTGGTGTGTTCCTAGTCTATCTCCCAGGGCTGTGTAGGACACAGTACAGGAACACAGACTCCTAGGGCCTGCTTCTGCAGTTGGCTTAGAAGTACAAAGCTCTTGAGGAAACCCCTCTACTGTCTTGCATTTCCTGCCCACCCATGCCCTGCCTCCTCAGCAGTGTGTCCTGACCTGAAATGGCCTCCTTGGGCAGGTAGCTGGAGATGACCTTGCTGTCAGTCAGAGGGGTGAGGATGGCTGTTCCTGTCCCTACCATGCTTCCCATACCCAGTGTTAGCAGCATGAAGAAGTAGAGCACTGACCAGAGCTGGGACACTTCCATGTTTTTAATGGCCTCAGTGTAGACGATGAAGGCCAGGCCTGTGCCCTGGACAGCCTGAGAGTGGTAAAATGATAGCAGTTATTACCTTGATATAGTCTTTTTAACAAACGTGTTCAGTGTCAGGACCTGGGCTGAAGTAAAGGAAACAGGTTCATTGTGTGACCAGCTAGGTCTCAAGAATCAGTTGGACTGGCTAGAAAAACTGGCCAGAACACACACACATACATACACAATGTGATGAACCCTGCATTACCCCTTCCTGCCTCTCTTACATTTTAGATAAAAATTACAAAATCATATTTGGATCTTTGTTTCCAATGCCAGAACTGTGATGGGCCCTGTGTGGTGGGTTTGACCTGGCAGAGTTGTTGGTGGCCACATTCCTGTTAGTCACTTGCTGTGGAAGCTGAGCCTACTACTTCTGCTTAAAGTCAAATGTCTTGAAACCAGTGAAGGGTCCTGAGTGGGTGGGTTTAGACAACCATGGGACTGCTAGAATACTAAGCCATGAATTCACTGAACGTTTACAAAGCCACAAGACAGTGAGTCACCATGAGCAAGAATGACGAACATGTAGAACATCCCTCTCTTCACACGGACTTGTCAGATTGGGAAGTGCTATGGACTGAATTCATAATGTTGAAACTTCTACCCTCAGAATGACTATATTCAGTCAAGGCTAAAGTTAGGTAAGGTTTCAAAAGTGGAATCCTAGTCCAGTAAGACAAATCACTGATCCTGGAAGCAAACTTTGACTGGAAACCAGTCTCTAGAAATATAAGAAATTAATATCTGTTGTTTAGTCACTTTATCTCCGATATTTTGTTATGGTAACCTGATTGACTAATAATATAGGTCAGCCAAGTGGCATGCCAATGGTGTTGATTATGAGGATGCATACAACTTTAAAGTAATAAAATCCATTAAAAGTTGATAAGTGTGTCTTTCTTATTACTTTTGCTACAGAGTTTTTGAGAGAGGGGGGTTAACTTTTACACCCAGTTAGGATTTACTAGGTCCTAAGATGCTAGACACAGAATCACTAAAGATTAGCCTAAGGTAGTGGCTCTGAGTTCATCGTCTCTTGCAAATGAAAATTAAAGGTGCAGCCTTTATTAAGAAGTATTTCATACAGCCAGGCATGATGCCAAATGCCTTAATACCAGCACTCAAAGTGGGCAGAGATAGGCAGGTCTCGGAGTCTGAGGCCAACCTAGTCTACAGAACAAGTCCAGGATAGCCAGGGCTACAGAGAAAAACCCTGTCTGCAAAATCAAGAACAACAACAACAAAAAACCAGCCAAAATATAAAAGTGAAGAACTAAGGAAAAGTGAGAAAATCTCTCAAGAGTGGGAAGGGTTTCCCAGAGGGAGAAGTTTAATTTTTGTTGTCCAGTATTTCTATAACAAAATGGCAGGAGGTGGATAAAAACTATCTGTGGACATTGGCTAATTCTCTGGGCTATCACAGGCCCACACACATATGTGTAGGTCCATCTCTGGCTTTGGCTTTGTTACTGACCTTGACTTTCCACTATTATTAGCTTGCATTGGCTACCTTCTGACTTGCAGGTATGTCAGGTGCTTTACCACAATAGAGAGTTAATTATGACAGCGACCTAGATGGAATCTTGTTATGAGAAGCCATCTGTGCTTGTAATTTAGTTTTAAATTGAGTCTTTCTAAAAAGGGACAGTGGTAAAATAGTCCTCCAGCATAGTCTTTAATGTTCCTGTCTATGGATACTATAACAGCTATTTCTAATGTGTTTAAAGAAACAAAAATTAGTCATAAATAGAAATGAACATCATTGAAGGAAAAAATAGTGTTGTAAATGTCAGTGTGAAATTGCTGAAATTTAATTGAGATTTGATGTTGTTTAGGAGAGAAATAGTGAATTGGGAGATGCATATATCCAGTTGTATCTAAGACAAATTCAGGAAAATAAATCTAGAACAACACAAACAAAAGTCAATACAACTAACCTGAAAAGATGGATCAAAATAATAAAGAATAAGAGACTTACAGAATAATATCCAAAATCTTAAGCTACTAAGTTCCAAAGAAAAAAGAGTAAGAAGCAATGCTTAAGAGATAACAGGTTTGAGTTTTCCAAATTTTTAAGAAACATCATCCACAGATGAGAAAACCTAACATAGACGTAGATTAAATAAAGGTACGCTGTGTTTGTTTTGCTTTGGCAACCAGAGCTACTGGCCTTTCTTAGCTCTTCTTGAAGAGTATTCTCTAGAAAAATCTAAGAATGTATTTAAATGTAAAAATGAGACAAATAGGTCCACTATCACTTATATCTCCATTGTTGTTGGAGTCTTAGTTCAATGAAGAAAAGGGAAATGAGGTATAAACATTTAAAAGAAAAATATAGCTGGCCAGGTTAGTGAACACCTTTATTCCTACCACTTGAAAGATGGAAGCAGGAGGATCATCAGTATAAGACCAGCCTGGACTATGAGACCCTCCTCAAAATGAAAATAATATTAAAAGAGGCAGGGAGAGAGTTGGGAGAGGCATGCCAATCAAATGGGATCAGGAAACAAGCAAATGTTGCTATATTAATGTCTGACAAAATAGACTTCAAACTAGTACTAGTTAGGAGACAAAGAAGTACACTTTATTCTAATTAAGAAGACAATTAACCAAGAAGACATTACTAACCCAAATATATATGCACCAAACTCTGGTGAATGGATTTCATAAAAATTATACTAAAAGACAGAGATTATAGCAAACCACTAATAGGTGATTTCAATAACCCACTTTCTGCAATAAATATGTCATCTGGACAAAGAATAAACAAAGAAACTTTAGAATTAAATGTTAAAATACATCAAATGATATTAACATTTCTACAGAATATTCCGTCCAAACACTAAATAGTATACATTTTACTCAGCGGTACACAGAAGCATCTCATCCTGTAAGACAAAACAAATCTTAACCAAATTCAGGAAGATTGAACTAACTCTGCATTTCTCATCTGACCACTGTGCAATAAAACTTAAAATTAACAGCAAACATATCTCTAGTAAGAAACTCTTGGAGATTAAACAATTCATTACTGAATGGTGAATGGGTCAAAGAAAAATCAAGAAACAAAAAAAAATTAAGAAAAAGAGCTCTAAGTGCCTAAAATAAAGCATAAATAAATTACAATGAACTTTGAAAAATGTTTGAAAAACTTTGAAAATTACAAAAACTTAGAAAAATGATGTTTTAGTTACTTTTCTATTATCATGAAAAGGCACCATGACCAAGGCAACTTATAAAAGAAAGTGTTTTAATTTGAGGCTCACAGCTGCAGTGGGTTAGATCCATGACCAGCATAGCAGCATGCAGGCATGGCACTAGAGCTCAGAGTTTGCATCTCTTTTTAAAAGATTTATTTATTATATATAAGCATACTGTAGTTATCTTCAGAGACACCAGAAGAGGGCACCAGATCTCATTGCAGATGGTTGTGAGCCATCATGTGGTTGCTGGGAATTGAACTCAGGACCTCTGGAAGAACGGTCAGTGCTCTTAACCACTGAGCCATCTCTCTAGTGCCCCAGAGTTTACATCTTGATCTGCCAGCATGACACAGAGATCACTGGGAATGGCATGGCCTGTGCTTTTGAAACCCCAAAGTCACAGCTCTTCCAATAAGGCCACACCCCCCTTAAAACTATACATTTTTTATTTGTTCTTGTTCCTCTTGCTCATTTGTTGAAGATCTGCATAAAGAATGATCACTAATAATCACACAACAGAATCAAGGATGACTCGAAGTCTTCTCTGACAACAAAATTAGTGCAAAACTCTTCAATTTAGTCTCAGGCAGGTTCTTAGGACAAGGACAAAAAGCAGCCACAATCTTGGCCAAGTAGCATAATGGTCTCTTACTAGTTGCTAGTACTGTTCCTCTCTGAAAACTCTGGAGCTGGGACTTCATAGTTCACATTGATCTCAGCACTATTTATTGTCTTTAAGCTCTTAGTAGGATGGCTGACTGAAGAATTTAACAGTTTTTCTAGTCCAAAGTCCCACAGTCTTTTACATTCTTCCATATTCCTCCAGCATGGCCAGGCCTGTCACAGCAATGGCCTACTCCATAGTACCAACTTTTGCTTATTTTTCTCTTGTGACAAAACTACATGACCAAGAGGGGAAAAACAGAAAGTGTTTGGTTTGGGGCTTACCGTTCCAGAGGGACAGAGCCTATGACCAACATGGCATGGAGTATTTCAGCAGGCAGGCATGGTACTGGCACAGTAGCTGAGAGCTCACCTCTGGATCCACAAGTTTTTAACAGACAGCTAAAAATTCAAATATGTGAGCCTTTGAGGGCCATTCTCATTCGAACACTACATTATGAATATCTTATTACTTGTATTTTATGGAAATTTCTCTGTTAGCTATTTTTTTCTCATCACTGTGAGCATATCGGAAGGGTTCAGTCCATGGTTGCTTGGGTCCCATGTACTTGGGCAAAACATGCCTTTGGGACAGTTACTCTATTTCCTAACATAATGGAAGGAGAGAGGTGGGAATACAGAATTAAATAAAATGGCCCCCATAGGTTCACATACTTGAATGGTTGGTCCCTAGTTGGTAGAATTATTTATGAAGAATTGGGATATGTGGCTTTATTGGAGGAGGTGTGTCATGGAGCAAGTGCAGGCTTTGAGCTTTTAATACCCCAGTGTAGCTCTCTCCTTCTGCCTTGTGTCTGAGAATCTAAATGTAAGCAGCTCATAGCTATGCATGCTCCTGTGCCACTCATGCCTACCTACATGCTGCCAAGCTTCCTGCCATTATTATAATCATGGACTCTAATTCTTTAGAACTGTGAGCTTCAATAAACCTCATTTATAAATTGCTTATTCCTGTTGTCTCTTCACAGTAAAAGAAAATTAAATAAGACACATAGCAAATATGAGAATTCATAAGAATTCCTTAGGACTTCTAATCAGATTGATATGAGAGTTTTATCTTTCTTTTGCAATAAAAATAAATGACAGGGCACCCAAATCCCATGGGGGAAGAGAGCTGAACACCCAGGAGTGCAGGGACAGGACAGATTGCCACTTCTGCACACCTCTGCTCACATCCCCAGTCCAAGGGGAAAATGTACAGTGCCTCTGGACACAGGAATAAAGGAACAGACAAGCTGCCAGAACCTGCAGTTCTGGTCTGTGCCCAGGACCAAATTGAACCAGCCAAACAGCTCCCTGCACCCAAATCCCATGGGGGAGAGAGCTGGACCCTCAGAAGTGTGAACGCTCCTGAAAACTCAGAGGAGACTACCCTTCTCCACCCAGTCCTGGCCCAAGAGGGAATCACACAGTGCCAACTTTGCCCCCTGGGTGCAAGGACCTAGGAGCAATCGGGCAGGACCTTTGATTCCAGCCAGTGCCTAGAGCTGAAGGACAGTCTCTAGAAGGGCCAAGACACCTGAAATCAGAGCTTCTGCTCTCAGAAAAGGCTGAAAGAAAACAAGAAAACAGTTCTACAGGAGCGCTGACACAGAGGCCTACAGCCGGGTCAAGTCACTCTCAGAAACAGCAAGACAAACACCAGAGACAACCCAATGGCTAGAGGTAAGCGCAGGAACCTAAGCAACAGAAACCAAGACTACTTGGCATCATCAGAACCCAGTTCTCCCACCAAAGAAAATACTGGATATCCAAACACACCAGAAAAGCAAGATCTAGATTTAAAATCACATTTTTGTTTTTTGGATAATGATAGAGGACTTTAAGACAGACATAAAGAATTCCCTTAGATCCCATGGGAAGGAGAGCTAGAAGATCCTGTGGGAGGGAGGGCTAGACCTTCAGAAGGGCAGACAGGCCTGGGAAACCAGAGGAGACTACTCTCTGCCCACATTTCTGACTCTAGAGGAAAATGCCTAGTGCCATCTGGGCCCCCTGTGCACAGGGACCCTAGAGAAGGAGGGGCAGGCCCTTCTGATTGCTGCCCTCACAGAGAGCTGAAACTTAGCCCAGTGGAGCGACTTCAGGCCTGAGACCAGAGGTAAGACCAACTTTTCTGCTCTGACCTGCCTGGTGACTCAGGACACATGCCCACAGGAAGAGCTGAAGACCAGTAGACAGGAATGACTACGCACTAGAAAGTACAACACCATTCCCATAACTGGCAGAAAGAAAACAGGAAAACAGGTCTATGGTACTCCTGATACACAGGCCTATAGGACGGTCAAGCCACTGCCAGAAATAGCAGAACAAGGTAACACCAGAGACAACCTGATGGCGAGAGGTAAGCACAGGAACCCAAGCAACAGAAACCAAGAATACATGGCATCATCGGAGCCCAATTCTCCCACCAAAGCAAACACTGAATATCCAAACACACCAGAAAAGCAAGATCTAGATTTAAAATCATATCTGATCATGATGATGGAGGACTTTAAGCAATACATAAGAAACTCCCTTAGAGAAATGCAGGAAAATACAAGTAAACAAGTAGAAGCCGTTAGAGAGGAAACACAAAAATCCCTGAAAGAATTACAAGAAAACACAATCAAACAGGTGAAGGAATTGAAAATGAAAATAGAAATAAAAAAGAAAGCACAAAGGGAGACAACCCTGGATATAGAAAACCAAAGGAAGTGACAAGGAGCCATAGATACAAGCATCACCAACAGAATACAAGAGATAGAAGAGAGAATCTCAGGAGCAGAAGATTCCATAGAAATCATCAACACAACTGTCAAAGACAATGTAAAAGGCAAAAAGCTACTGGCCTAAAACATACAGGAAATCCAGGCCACAATGAGAAGATCAAACCTAAGGATAATAGGTATAGAAGAGAGTGAAGACTCCCAACTCAAAGGACCAGTAAATATCTTCAACAAAATCATACAAGAAAACTACCCTAACCTAAAGAAAGAGATGCCCATAAACATACAAGAAGCCTACAGAACTCCAAATAGACTGGACCAGAAAAGAAACTCCTTTTGTCACATAATTAGTCAAAACACCAAATGCACAAAACAAAGAAAGAATATTAAAAGCAGTAAAGACAGACCTATCAGAATTATGCCAGACTTCTCAACAGAGACTACGAAAGCCAGAAGATCCTGGACAGATGTCATACAGACCCTAAGAGAACACAAATGCGAGCCCAGGTTACTATATCCAGCAAAACTCTCAATTAACATAGATGGAGAAACAAAGATATTCCATGACAAAACCAAATTTACACAACATATTTCTACAAATCCAGCTCTACAAAGGATAATAAATGGTAAAGCCCAACACAAGGAGGCAAGCTACACCCTAGAAAAAGCAAGAAACTAATCGTTTTGCAACAAAACAAAGAGAAGACAAGCACACGAACATAATCTAACCTCCAAATATGAAGATAACAGGAAACAACAATCACAATTCCTTAATATCTCTCAACATCAATGGACTCAACTCCCCAATAAAAAGGCACAGATTAACAAACTGGATATGTAATGAGGACCCAGCATTTTGCTGCCTACAGGAAACACACCTCAGAGACAAAGACAGACACTACCTCAGAGTAAAAGGCTGGAAAACAACTTTCCAAGCAAATGGTCTGAAGAAGCAAGCTGGAGTAGCCATTCTAATATCAAATAAAATCGATTTTCAACCAAAAGTCATCAAAAAAGATAAGGAAGGACACTTCATATTCATCAAAGGAAAAATCCACCAAGATGAAATCTCAATCCTAAATATTTATGTTCCAAATACAAGGGCACCTACATACATAAAAGAAACCTTACTAAAGCTCAAAGCACACATTGCACCTCACACAATAATAGTAGGAGATTTCAACACCCCACTCTCATCAATGGACAGATCATGGAAACAGAAATTAAACAGAGACATAGACAGACTAAGAAGTCATGAACCAAATGGACTTAAAAGATATTTATAGAACATTCTATCCTAAAACAAAAGGATATACCATCTTCTCACCACCTCATGATACTTTCTTCAAAATTAACCATATAATCAGGCACAAAACAGGCCTCAACAGATACAGAAAAATAGAAATAACCTCATGCGTCCTTTCAGACCACCATGGGCTAAAGCTGGTCTTCAATAATAATAAGGAAAGAACACCCACATACACATGGAAGTTGAACAATGCTCTACTCAGTGATAACCTGGTCAAGGAAGAAATAAAGAAATTAAAGACTTCTTAGAACTTAATGAAAGTGAAGGTACAACATACCCAAACTTATGGGACACAATGAAAGCTGTGCTAAGAGGAAAACTCATAGCTCTGAGTGCCTGCAGAAAGAAACAGGAGAAAGCATATATTAGCAGCCTGACAGCACACCTAAAAGCTCTAGAACAAAAAGAGGCAAATACACCCAGGAGGAGTAGAAGGCAGGAAATAATCAAACTCAGGGCTGAAATCAACCAAGTATAAACAAAAAGGACTATACAAAGAATCAACAGAACCAAAAGCTGGTTCTTTGAGAAAATCAACAAGATAGATAAACCCTTAGAGCCAGACTAACCAGAGGACAAAGAGAGTGTGTCCAAATTAACAAAATCAGAAATGAAAAGGGAGACATAACAACAGAATCAGAGGAAATTCAAAAAACCATCAGATTCTACTACAAAAGCCTATATTCAACAAAACTTGAAAATCTGCAGGAAATGGACAATTTCCTAGACAGATACCAGGTACCAAAGTTAGATCAGGAACAGATAAACCATTTAAAAAACCCCATAACTACTAAAGAAGTAGTCATTAAAAAGTCTCCCAACCAAAAAGAGCCCAGGACCAGATGGGTTTTAGTGCAGAATTCTATCAGACCTTCATAGAAGACCTCATACCAATACTGTCCAAACTATTCCACAAAATTGAAGCAGACAAAGCGCTACCAAATTTCTTCTATGAAGCCACAATTACTCTTATACCTAAACCACACAAAGACCCAACAAAGAAAGAGAACTTCAGACCAATTTCCCTTATGAATATCGACCCAAAAATACTCAATAAAATTCTTACAAACTGAATCCAAGAATACATTAAAATGATCATCTATCATGATCAAATGGACTTCATCCCAGGTATGCAGGGATGGTTTAATATTTGAAAATCCATCAATGTAACCTACTATATAAACAAACTCAAGGATAAGAACCACATGATCATTTCATTGGATGCTGAGAAAGCATTTGACAAAATTCAACACCCCTTCATGATAAAAGTCCTGAAAAGAACAGGAATTCAAGGCCCATAACTAAACATAGTAAAAGCCATTTATGGCAAACCAGTAGCTAACATTAAACTAAATGGAGAGAAACTTGAAGCAATCCCACTAAAATCAGGGACTAGACTGTCCACTCTCTCCCTACTTATTCAATATAGTTCTTGAAGCCTAGCCAGAGCAATAAGACAACAAAAGGAGATCAAATGGATACAGATTGGAAAGGAAGAAGTCAAAATATCACTAGTTGTAGATGATATGATAGTATATTTAAATGATCCCAAAAGTTCCACCAGAGAACTACTAAACCTGATAAACATATCTTCAGCAAAGTGGCTGGGTATAAATTAACTCAAATAAATCAGTAGCCTTCTTCTACACAAAAGAGAAACAAGCCGAGAAAAGAAATTAGGGAAACCCTAATACCCTTCATAATAGTCCCAAATAATGTAAAATACCTTGGTGTGACTTTAACCAAGCAAGTGAAAGATCTGTATGATAAGAACTTCAAGTCTCTGAAGAAAGAAATTGAAGACCTCCGAAGATGGAAAGATCTCCCATGCTCATGGATCGGCAGGATTAATATAGTAAAGATGAACATTTTACCAAAAGCAATCATCAGATTCAATGCATTCCCCTTCCAAATTCCTACTCTATTTTTTATAGAGATAGAAAGAGCAATTTTCCAATTCATTTGGAATAACAAAAAATCCAGGATAGTGAAAACTATACTCAACAATAAAAGAACTTCTGGGGGAATCGCCATCCCTGACTTCAAGCAGTATTACAGAGCAATAGTCATAAAAACTGTTATGATATTGGTACAGAGACAAGCAGATAGATCAGTGGAACAGAATTGAAGACCCAGAAATGAACCCACACACCTATGGTCACTTGATCTTCGACAAAGGAGCTAAAACCATCCAATGGGAGAAAGAGCATTTTCAACAAATGGTGTTGGTTCAACTGGAGATCAGCATGTAGAAGAATGCAAATCGATCCATTCTTATCGCCATGTACAAAGCTTAAGTCCAAGTGGATCAAGGACCTCCACATCAAACCAGATACACTCAAACTAATAGAAGAAAAAGTGGGGAAGAGTCTTGAACTCATGGGCACTGGGGAAAATTTCCTGAACAAAACACCAATGGCTTATGCTCTAAGAACAAGAATCGACAAATGGGACCTCATAAAACTGCAAAGCTTCTGTAAGGCAAAAGACACTGTTATTAGGATAAAAGGGCAACGAACAGATTGGGAAAAGATCTTTTCCAATCCTACATCTGATATAGGGCTAAGATCCAAAAGTAATGTTCAACATCCTTAGTCATCAGGGAAATGCAAATCAAAACAACCCTGAGATTCCACCTCACACCAGTCAGAATGGCTAAGATCAAAAACTCAGGTGACAGCAGATGCTGTCAAGGATGTGGAGAAAGAGGAACACTCCTCCATTGTTGGTGGAATTGCAGATTGGTACAACCATTCTGGAAATCAGTCTGGAGGTTCCTCAGAAAATTGGACATCAAACTACCTGAGGACCCAAGTATACCTCCTCTCCTGGGCATATACCCAAAAGCTGCTCCAACATACAACAAAGACACATGCTCTACTATGTTCATAGCAGCCTTATTTATAATAGCCAGAAGCTGGAAAGAACCCAGATGCCCTTCAACAGAGGAATGGATTAAAA
Source organism: Rattus rattus (assembly GCF_011064425.1). NCBI lineage: Eukaryota > Metazoa > Chordata > Mammalia > Rodentia > Muridae > Rattus > Rattus rattus. The sequence continues at coordinate 114,729,678 of NC_046161.1, forward strand.
AAAATGTGGTACATCTACACAAGGGAATACTACTCAACTATTAAAAATAATGACTACATGAAATTCTTAGGCAAATGAATGGAACTAGAAAATATCATCCTGAATGAGGTAACCCAATCACAGAAAAACACACATGGTATGCACTCATTAATAAGTGAATATTAGCCTAAAAGCTGGAGCTCCCCATGTGCAATCCACAGACCACAGAAAACTCAAGAAGAAGGATGACCAAAATGCAAATGCTCCCACTCCTTTTTAAAAGGGGGAAAATATCCATAGAGGGGATATGGAAGCAAATTTTAGAGCAGTGACTGAAGGAATGGCCATTCAGAGTCTGCCCCACATGTGGCCCATGTATATATAGCCACCAAAACTAGAAAAGATTGATGAAGCTAAAAAATGCATGCTGAAAGGGACCGGATATAGATCTCTTCTGAGAGACATATCCAGAGCATATCCAATACAGAGGTCAATGCTAGCAGCAAACCACAGAACTGAGAAAAGGACCCCCTTATGGGGAATTAGAGGAAGTATTGCAAGAGTTGAGGAGCTTGCAACTCCATAAAAACAACAATGCCAACCAACCAGAGCTTCCAGGGACTAAACCACTACCGAAAGACTATACATGTACTGACCCAGGGCTCCAACTGCATATGTAGCAGAGAATAGCCTTGTTGGGGCACTAGTGGAAGGGGAAGCCCTTGGTCCTGCCAAGGTTGAACCCCCAGTGCAGGGGTATATGGGGGGCAGTAAGGGGATGGATGGGGGGAATACCCATATGAGGGAAGGTGAGGGGATAAGGGACTTAGGGATAGGAAACCAGGAAAGGGAAAAACATTTGAAATGTAAGTAAAGAAATATATCTAAAAATAAATAAATAAATGACAGAAATAGTAGGGGAGACACTATTTAAAAGAGAAAATAATTAGGCAATCTAAGCTGATGTTCATGGAAAGGTTTAGTTGGAGGATATGAAAGGTCTAATGTGAGGAGCATAGTTGTTTTTTTTTTAAAAAAACCCTGCCTTTTAAACATATAAAAATAACGTAGTCAGGAATCCTATTACACTCAAGGGTTCACCTGATAACCAGAACCTAGTGACACCACTTGAAATAGCCAGACACTTGACTAGAACTCCACAACGCCCACCTGACACTATAAAAGTAGAGACCAGGAGCAAGGCAGTGTTCGGAGATGTCCTGCAGCTAGAGAATTTCCCCCAGCATCCTGATCCTCCAACTGGAGACCATTGTGAGAAACTGGACCCGTGTCTTTGGCAAGATGCACAGGTGAGAAGCTTGGGGAGACAGACTTAGGTTCATAGTCAGGAAATTAGAGTATGAACCTCGTATGATGACCCTCAGCATAATCAAGTATAACTTTTCTTAGACCCACCACACATACCTACCTTCTTGTTCACAACACCTAAGTAAATGAGAAAACTCTTGAATCAAAAGCCGTAAGACAAGTGACGCTAAGCCCCCCCTCCAAATTACATTACAGAATTAACACAGTTCTAATTAAAATCTCTTAGGTGTCCCTTAAGAAACTTCACCCCACTCAATGAATGATGCTAAACTTAAAATTAAACTAACTAGATAAATCTCCTTAGTGTAATGGAGAAAATTCTATGAAAAGAAAGAGTGATTTGGATGACAAATCTTTTTAAAATGTCTTTAGTAAGAGGGGTGGATATATTTATCTGAAAGAAGATATCATATAAAATGCATAAGATTCCACCCACATTATTTAGGAATTTTCTCAAAATTAAACTGTTGACTGGGAAAACTACCTTCCAGAACCACTGCTAAAATAGATGCCAGTTAGCATATATTATATGGTGGTAAGAACCAAGGTTTCTGCCTATGTTTGAATAGGGAGATGTTAGGCAGGGAATATAGGAGACTTTGACTTTCATCTTAAACTCTTCCTTTAAAATCTTGCTTACCTCCAAGGATAGCCTCACATTAACCCCTCCCTGCCTACAAATGCAACTAAATGAGGGTCATTCATATACATATATATATGTATATATATGTATATATACATATATACAAATATACACACACATATATCTCCCAAATGAAAAAATGTTGCATTTATTTGAGATATGATATATGTATAGGTGCGCACTACCTTATTCCTTTGCCTTTTCTGAGGTTTTGAAACTTCAAAAGATACAGGAAAGGAGGGAAAAAGTCAAACTCTAGGAGAGCTTTCCAACAAGAATGACCCAAGTAGCAGCTGGACGAGCAGGAGTCCAGTCTCGTCTCTCACTGAGTCAGGGAAAGAAACCCTGTTTCCTGTCTTCGTGGACTGTGTGGACAGAGGCAGTCCCCGCCCTCCCCAGGCCTCTTACCGTGTTCAGCTCTGATTCCAAGCTGCAGTTTCTAATGTGTGGGAACACTTCACTGTACTTGTTTGGGTAAGTAGATGCCAGGTAGTCCTTCACCTCCTCCAGGTTGCTGGCTGTCAGAAAGCCATCTTCAAGGTCAAAAGAATTGGTCAGCAGCAGAATCACCCTGCAGAGCAGACCACCATCTTGACCTTCATGACTAAGAGACCCTAGGACCCCTGAGAATCTGAGGAGAGGGATTCTGGATTAATGATCCCTTTAAAAGGAAGACAGCTCTGGATGACTGTGTAGAAGCTTCTGAGCAGAGACAGAGGATAGGAACCCTGAATCTATGCGTGATGAGGCTGTTTAAAAACATCCAGGCTAGTAATGTCTGATGAAATTGGATGGAGTGTTAGAAATGTAACATCACAATCTAATACGGCTAATGCCACTGAGTAACCAATTAAAATCACTCACTGTTAAATTCATATCAATATTCAAGTAATTTGAATGTACATTGACTTCAATCAATTTCAGTTTACTGTAGAGATAGCTACTTATGGTCAGTGACCACTCTACTGAACATTTTAGCATCTAAAAGATGGTCCTCTGTTTCAGGAAAGACACAGACAGTAAACTATGTAGTCTCTAAGACTTGGCCAGAGAGGTCTTGGTTACATTTGAGATGGGGAATGGGACCAAAGACACCAACCTTGTTCCTTTTCTGCTCAATGTAATGACCACCTTAAACTGCCTATTCCCTGCAAGGCAGGTAACTGTATGGCTCCAGTTTCTGGTGCTGGTAGAAGGCAGCCATATGCAATTAGGAAAGAATTGAGAAAGAAACAGTGGGTTCTACAATTGACTTCTGGGAACCTAGCCCTTACCAGTCACCCTTTCAGCTCAGAGCTTTGGAGCCTTGCCTTCCACCTTAAGGCCCAAGGCTCCCAGGGACAGCTTAGACTCACTTGTTTAAGCAGTTTTCATAGTTGAAGGTAGCTTTGAAGCCATAGATGGAGAAGGTGACAATGCTGGAAAATATGGCAGTAGTACTATTGATGACAGACACAATGACAGCATGCTTCTGGCAGTCGTTGGAGGGTTCATTGTAGCTGGCAAAAGCGATCAGGCCACCACACCCTAAGCCCAGTGAGAAGAAGATCTGTGTGGCTGCATTGATCCAGGCCTTGGGGTTGGCTAGCTGCTCAATCTGGAAGGCCAAGAGGGATAGGACTGAGGAATACTGGGCCCCAATCCACAACTCCCTCTCCTGGGACAAGTAGGCTCAGAGAGGGGAAAGAAATTATCTTCCAACCTCTCCAACTTCTGCAGCTGTCCAGACCTGGTCTATGTCTAGTAAATTTCTTGGTCGTGAACCACATCACTAAATCTCAGGTAAAGTAATCCCCGATTTAAAAGATACCAGACACCCCCCCAGATGCCTCATTCTCTTTAATAGAGAGATTATCAGCCAGAAGACCCAGACAGATTGCCCTTACGATAGCAGCACCCTCATGCCTTGCAGCTCATACCTTGGGTGTGAACATGTATGTCAGGCCATTGGTGGCTCCGTGAAGTGTGAGGCCCCGGACCAGGTAGATGATGAGCACAAAGTAAGGCATTGATGCGGTGAAATAGACCACCTGTGGGAATCCAGGAGCAGAGTCAGCCTCAAATGGGAGGAAATAGCTATGCAGCAGTCGGCAAAAAAGTCCACTTGACATTATCAATATACATTACTGAAAAGAAGATAACTATTTTTACAGAATGTTTCATTCAAAATATGTGAAATTAAATCAATAATATAAATCCTGCGAGCTCTTAAAAATTAAGAGATCAAAAACAAACAAACAAACAAACAAAAAAACTTACTCAAGGGAAGTTTTTTTATGGAGCCTACAGCTGTCCTACCAGAGAACACCATGCTAGCTTGGAAATAGAGCCAAGAACTTGCTTATATCACCAGGAAGGTGTTTTCTACATGGATCATGGCACAATGTTTGGATTAAATGATTTAGGAGTTTGCCCACAGCTGGTAGCAACTGGAAAAAGTACAAAAAATATTTTACTGGGTCTGAAAGTTTTCAGGATAAAAATGGGGTCATCTTTTATTACCTCTGACATAAAAATAAATAAAGCTAGGAGGGTTCTTATATATGACTGCGTGATAGTCACTGTCACAAAAGACAACAGAAACAAAAAGAACCCAGAAATGTGTTGTGTAGGTCTGCCTAGCAACTATGTTCAATCTGTGATAAAGTCCACTCAGCTCTGTGAATACCTCCTTAGTCCAGTGTGGCATCCATTTCTCCATAGCCCTCTGTGAATGCCTTAGTTTACGATGGCATCATTCTAGTTTCCTTTCTGTGCTATGACAAAGCACTTTAAACAAAAGCAACTTAGGGGAATAAAGGGTTGATCTGGCTGACACTCTTAGGCTACTGTGCATCACTGAAGGAAGTCAGGGCAGGGACTCAAGAAGGAATTTGAAGCAGAAGTCGATAAGAAATACTGCTTGCTGGTTTGTTCACAGGCTCGTGCTCAACTAGCTTTCTTATATAAGGTAGGACCACCTACCCAGGGAATGGTGCCACCCACGGTGGACTGGGCCCTCCTACATAAATTAATAAGGCCATCATTGCCTTATTAACATAATTTTATGTAAATTAGAGACTTAAGACATTAGCCTGTTTATAAATTGATAAGTGAATCAAGTGAATAAACTTGATTCAAGATGAACATAAAATAATAACCAAATCCCCAAAGACAAACCCATAGGCCAACCTGATCTAGGAAACTCCTCAACTATGCCTCCCCTTCTTAGGTGACTCTGGGCTTGTGTCAAGTTGACAGTTAAAGCTAACTAGGACAGATGTTTTCCTACTCATGGCTTTCTGTGAATACCATGGCACCCATTTCTCCATGGTCACCCAAGAACAGCACTATTATGCTCCCCAGCCCACCTTGCCAGTTGACTCAGTGCCCCGCAGGATGCACAGATAGACAATAAGCCAGGCCAGGGTGAGGCACAGTGCTGGCTCCCACTGGACTCCTCCATTCTCCTGGATGGACGGTGAGATGTTGAGTGTTTTCCTGTACCAGAAGTACTGTGTTGACGAAGCCTTCTCACACTCTTCATCATAGCCCGTTCGGTTACTATTCAGTGGGCAGACAGACCACGGCAGGGGATCCTTTGGAATGAAGTGGGAATCAACAGAGAGGTAAGGGGAAAGTCAAGGGTTTGATGGGGTGGTGGGATATAGCCTTAGCAGAGGGATGTTGGAAGAGGAGGCTAGTCCCCTACTTGCAAATGGTTGCAACCTTTGAGGCACATGGTGTGAGGGATGGCGCTGTTCGGAAGAGGGAAGGCTGTGGTGTGTTAAGCTGTGCAAGAGTGTGTTCCCTTTGCCCACCCCAGGGCGTGCCAATGACATGGGTAGCGACCAATCAGGTGTGGACGCAGCAAAATGGTTTGCAACCTGGTGTCCATGAGACGTTCCTGCTGGCGAGATGATAGCGTGGGATATATGGAATTTTAGATTGGTTTATCAGGGGGGTACAGATGGCAGAGGATGACTGGTTTGGTTTGGATGTTGAAAATTCCCTGAAATTCCATACCCAGAGGCTGTGTCTCTGGATGGGGACTTCTGTGGATCTTTAGGAGGTGGGGCCAAGTAAGAATTCATTAGGGTGTTAAGGAGCTAAGGAACACTGTGTCTTACTTTCTATTCTGGTTTCATTGCGACTATTTGTTCCTCTATGTTTTTAGGCCATGATGATCTGCTAAACTTCATTTTTACTGGAGGCCAAGTTGTAAATTAACTCCTTATAAGTTAGTGTCTAACTTATTTTGTTCTAGTAAAGCTAATAAGGGCTGCCACTTACTGCAATTCTGCAGGCATCTTGAGGACTACTATACTCTTATGGGTCTAGAAGACTCCATTACTAGTATCTTGACAGTGACAAGACCATGTACAACAGGAGAACTTTGACCTAGCATCACTGCAACAGCTAAACTGGGAGCTTGAACTCCAAGTTCTTGCAACATTGTTAGGGTGAACAGAATATATTAGTGATGGAGCTGGAGAGATGGATCCATGGTTAAGAACACTGGGTACTCTTTTAAGTACCCAGTGCCTAGGTTCAATTCCCAGCAACCACATGGCACTCACAACCATTTGTAACTCTAGCTCCAGGAGATTTGATGACTTTTTCTGACCTCCACAGGCATTGCTTAAATGTAGTATACAGATAAAACACTCATTTTTTTTAAACAAAAGACTTGTAATGACACTTGGGTCTCCCTTGGCCCCCTTAACTTAGAACAAGCCAGAGAAAGCAATAGTCACTTGGTAGGGTGAAAGTCACAGTTCACTTTCAACATCCACAAGCCAGATCCTTATTAGGACACCCCTAAGAATATGGACAGATGTTTCATCCCATGGTCCTTGGGTGTGGAGAAAGAGGGAAGTGAGCTCCAGTGCCTTGAAGCTATTGAGGCCCCTGAGCCAGAGATCCTGGCACTAGTGACTTCCTTTGAGCACTAATTTACAGGACCTGAGCTTAGCAGTTAGACTCAGAGCTTGGCAGTGAAACCCTCTTCTGCTTTAGGTTGTTTGAACAGGGTTCTTTGGCACCTAAAATTAACTTATTTAATGTCGGTCCATGATCATAACCCCAGGTCAGTTGCTCAGAGGCACTGAAGGGGATGGAGGGAAAGAAAGAAGTCTGATCAGAGCTGTGAGTGGTATGGGAGTAAGCCTGCTTTAAGGTAAATGCCTTGTTGACCAGATTTTGATTCTATGAGGTTGGATTTATAGGACAAAAGGTGCCACTAATAGAAGCAAGCCTGAGAAATCTCTTGGCTTCAAGGCCACATTTCAGAGGTCCCAGTGGCATTATCTAGTGAGCCACAGCTACTCTATATAATATCAGGGAGACAGGTCTATGCTCTAGGATACTCATTCCACTGAGACCCTGGCTCCAAGAGGCCATCTCATGAATGTGGGGCCAGCTCTGACCTGGATGTTCCCACAGACAGCAACCAACTGTCCCCATCTCCTTTGTTTTTAGAGAGGCTTCTCTCCCTTTAGTGTGGAACATCAGAATCAGAAGTCCAGTGGATGATTGGATGTATTCCCTTCCCCAGGTTCCCTTTAAGTTATAATCCACAAATCTTTCCATTCCTCTTAGAGGTCTGCATCCTCTCCTCTTACTGTTCCTGGTGTGGTCAGGCCTCTGCTCACCTGGAAGGAGTGGAAGAGGTACCAGATAGCCCAGGTGTTGATGACATTGTAGTACACAGAGACCAAAACCGAGACCACCAAGCTAGCAATGCCTGAAATGAATAAGAAATCTGTGCTGAGAACCATGTGTGGGTAACCCAACCTGTAAGCATTTGTAGGATAGACATGATGGGACCACCCAGGGCAGGAATACTCCCCCCCTCCAGGTTTTTTCTAAATATGACCTCATGGCTGTGACTTGTTTCCAAGGCAATCTCCCAACTTATGTGTTTTGGCATCTAAGTGCTAAGTCCTGGGCTCTGTGCTTGATGTGTGTCTTAGTGTTCTATTGCTGTGAAGAGATACCATGACCATAGCAACTCTTATTAAAGAAAGCATTTAACTGGGGCTTGTGTACAGTTTCAGTGGTTTAGTCCATTGTCATCATGTAGGAAGCATGGTGGCTCACAGGCAGAAATGGTGAACAAGATCTATACCTGGATCCAAAGACATCAAGAAGAGAAAGACACCCCCAAGAACACACTTTTCCCAACAATGCCGAACCTGCCAATCCTATCAAATTGTTCCCCCTATGAGCCTATGGGGCCATTTCATGATAGTGTTCCCAAATAATAGAAGAGAAAACAGACAAAGACCACCTAGCGGAACAAGTATATAAGCTTCAGGAGAGAGGTATCACCTATTGCCTGCTGTGACCATTATTCCCTTTAGATGAGGCTGAGTCACTGGGGCCAAACCCATCTATCTGTTATCAGGAGAGATGGAGTGTAGCAGAGGCATGAGGTGTGGAGGTAACCAGCCCCACTACCTTAGTCAGACTTGTGAAAAGACCAGAATAGCTCTGTAGAGAGGGAGAGTTGCTCTGGAGTGGTCTGACATTGGCCTCTAGGAGCACTGTTCCTAGCCTTGTCATCCCACGTGAACACTGGACCATTTTTAAGTTATGACCTAGGTCTTGGTGGGAATATATCAGTATCACTAGTGAGAGGAAATCTGGCCAGTAAGTGGGTGTCAGTGCCCCTAGGGACTCAGCTGCTCTCTTTCCCATGCCGCAGCAAGGACTCACCCTTGGTCCTGAGCCAATTGTTCCCCTTTCTGAGAAGATACTCAGAATAACTGTGGCTTTTGATGGCCCCACCTCCTGGGCTTTTATGGGGCAGGTGAACCATGTCTTCTTGGAGGTATCATAGGATAGCAAATGGTGGTCACTCTGAAAAAGTATGGTGGGAAGCAAAGCCACCTGGTATGAATAAGTGCCCTGGCTTCCAAACTCTGGCAACATTTATGGTGCCCCAAAACCTCTATGTAGTGTGGTAAAGATGAAATGGGCTCACACACTGCCATGTCAGTCCCAGTCACACATTAAGCAGAGGACAGCTATTTGTTTTCCAAGATGGTAGGTGGCTAGGACTGAATGAAAATCTCTGTGTCAGGAAGCTACGTCTAACTGTTCACAGAATCTCAAGCTGAGGTCCAGAGAGGAGAGGCCCTGAGGTGGGAGTTTCCCTATTTGGGAGTCAGAATCCAGGGCCCTCTCTCTGCCCAAGTTCCATGGCAACTCTCACTGAGCTGTCAGTCCACCCAGGCACAGGTCCTGCTCATGGACAGCAACCTGCACACCTGTGATGCCCAGGAACATGAATCTGTCAGGAACTGGAAAATATCCCACATACCGACACCACTAAGGTAGGGGCTGATGGTCCTCCAGGCACCAATGCTGCCCTGCCGCATGCGCTGCCCCACAGCCAGCTCCAGGTACAAGAGTGGCATCCCCTCTACAATGAGCATGATGAGGTAGGGGACCAGGAAACTCCCTGTGGAAGGAGCATCAAGTCAGTGTGTACAGATAGACTTTATCCTGTCCCCACCTCTGTGCAATGTGTCTATAACCTGACTTCCCCCACCCAGTCCTCCCTCTACCCCATTTCCCCTCAGACCTTTCCACTGAACCTCCATTCTTCTGCCCCTGTGTCTTCCTCCTACACACCCATCCCTCTCACCATCTATCTTCCCTCCATCCTATCAACCAACATCTTATTCATGAATTCACACATTCTGGTCTCTCCATCCATTCATTTTTCTGCAACCATCCATGGATGACGTGCAGCCATGTCAGTGGTTTACATCTTTGAGTACCTCCATGCTGGGAGGCAAACTGCCCCTGACCCTAGCTCCTTGGGCATCATTCTCTGTGCCACTGTTGGCCAGAGGCTGTACCTACCCTCTTTTTAAAAACTGTGTTGGGGAGGTTGGGGAGGTCAGAGGACAACTTTGCAAAGCTGGTTCTCTCCTTCTACCTTTATGTGTGTTCTGGGGATTGAACTCAGGTCTCCAGGCTTGTGTGACAAGTATCTTTACCCACTGGGTCATCTCACTAGCACCGATCTTCTCTTGGCAGCACTTGAGGGCTGGCGAAAGGCCAGACCACCAACTTACTAAACACTTTGAACATCCCTCCTGAATGCTTCTGTCTGTCTTCCTACAACTCTGATAGAACCTATGTGAGACAGAGTGGAAAATCAGCAAATTTGTTTCCTGCCTTGGAGGGCTCACCCAGGTAGAGGGATTTCGGATGCTTTACAGTTGCCTGGGCTAGAGAATGCTTTGGGCAAACTGGTCAGATCCCCAGTACCCAGAACTGCATACCACATCTCCCCTTTAAAGAGGATCTCTGTGTATGTGTTTTAAACAAGTACCTTCAGTCTGAAATTTTATTTTGGTAACAGTGACTTAGAAAACCTCCAAATCCACAAATCCCTAAGGGGGGGTGGTCTATGAATGGAGCTGTAAACACCCCACTGCCAGACAAATGTACAGAGGCAGGCAGGGACACAGGCTGCCTACAAAGTCTACTGCATGGAGAGATGACCCAAGGCCTATCCTCTTGTATACCTCACCTCCTCAGCTCATGGCTCCCTGGCTGGGGACCTGAGAAACGCCCACAGGAGGAGGTAATACAAAAGTAAAAGCCTGACACAACAGCAGCAGGGATTGATGGTGGTTTGTAGAGGTAACTGGCTCCTTGGCATCATAGAAAACATAAAAACATCACCATACACAAACCCTAATAGTCACATGCTGGCAACCTGCCTGGCCTGGAATGGTTTGAAGGAGGACACAGCACTGAACATAGAGGTAGCTTTAAAGACATGGTTTCTTGTCTCTAAACTCTCTATGTTGAATGCTGAAGCTGCTGGCTTCTGAAAACAAAACAAAACAAAACCCCTAATAACTTTTTTTTATTCTGAAATTAAAAACTGCTGACTTGGGTGATTAACACCTGTAGCCTCACAGCAGGAGATCAAGTAAAGGATTAATTGCCAAGGCTTTTCTCTCTCTTGCCCAGAAGCCTCACCACTCAATTGTCAGGCTGGAGGGAGGTTTGAAACCATAAACTCAGGAGAAGAAAGTCACTTGCAGAAGGGAAAACTTTTACATAAGCAAATATGCATAAACTCACATACATTCATGAACAACTCACATACAACTTTATGCACACATACACCCTTCATGCATTTTAGTTGGGTCCAGCGGCTTAGTTCATAATTACATACTTACATACACCATCCATACTTACATATGCATATGAAACAGAAACCCAAGTGCCAGTGCAGAAAGAAAGAACTCATTCTGGATGAAAAATGAGCTACAATCTTTACTGCACAGAGAAAGAAAAAGCTTCTATCTTTTAATGCTAAGTGAATTAAACCGAAGTCTATTAAGAAGAAAGCTTTGTCCTCTTGAGTAAGAATAAGCCTACCTTGTTGTTAAGAAATAACCTGTTCTATCCCCTGGTAAGGAGAAGCCTGCCTGCTCTTTCTGTGTGTGCGTGTGTACGTGCGTTTCTCTCTCTCTCTCTCTCTCTCTCTCTCTCTCTCTCTCTCTCTCTCTCTCTCTCTCTCTCTCTTTGTCCCCCTCTCTCTGCATTCTGTGTATTGCCCTTTTCTGTTCTACCCTGATGTCTTTATTTCTAGGGGAAATAAATGGGAGAAAATTTATTAGACTCTATCTATACTCTCTAAATTTCTAAGTTACTCTACTCTCCCTCCTTCCTTCTCCTAATCTTGCTCTCTCCTGTTCTGATGTAATAATGCCAATGCCATGTAATCATTCCTAGTTTTTGTACATTTTCTAGGGGATTAGATCACATGTTTTTTCCAAGCATCCTTTTTTTTTTTCAAAAGTTCTCTAAAAGTTCAAACATAAATTCAAATCATGAATTGAATAAGAAGTTTATAACAGATGTTTACATGTGTTTTCATTAAGAGTAACTATCTGGCTAAACATTAACTTTCTGTCACAGGCTTCACAGGTTCATTGAGAGTTAAACATCATAGATAAACCCAGTCAATATTTTATCTTCTGTCCTTTCACCTACAATAAATTTTTAGTTCCCTTTTATGACCTTTGCTTGTTTACAACCTCTTGGAATGTGTTCTAAGTTGTATATGCCTGTGTTCTATTTCAGAAGCAACTAACTTGTGACACATGAAGATTGGCAGAGTTCTAACTGCAGTTTTCATATCAGAGAGGACTTTAATAACAATCCTATTATATAAAGGGCTTAATAATTACTAGTATAATTTTAGCAATTTTACAGGATCATCATTAAGAATGATATTAATATAGCTTATAGAGCTATATTAATTTATATTGCTATGCAGTTTTACTATAAGATAGTACATCTTTATTGATTGCAGAAATCTGCTCAAAAGGTTGGGTTCATTTGTGGTGGTTGTTATGTATATTTAATAATAACAGGAAATGCGTATTAATAGCAGGAATCTTCCCTAAAATGTATTCCCTTTAGCCTTGCCTAGAAGGGCTCATCTATCATAGTTTTGCAGTCCATGGTGAAGTTATCTCAGAAAGATCACCCACTAGGTTTAAGCCCCTCCTAGATGGCTTCTGGCAGTCACAAAATGTCTGCATGGAACATATGGATTGCCTGTGTTATAGGGGCATTGATGGTCATCTATGGGACTGTGGAACTAAGTTCCCAGGACATAGTTGCAAAGAAAGGAAGAATAACTGCTTTAAAACTTCAGATTGTGTGGGGCCCCAAGCTAGTGGTCTTCTTGGCCCATGTGTTTTACAGGCTCCTGTGTCCTCCCCTTCCTCCCTCTGGTCCTGTTAGATACCTGCCCTCATGCCTTCCTGCCCTTACTCCTCACAGTGGTTTCTGGGAACAAGAAGTTACCATCGTAGGAAACCAGCTCTCACTTCCTTCATTGGCCTATGTCCCTCCGATTCTCCTTCAGCCCCAATCGCACTCAGAGGGGGAAGAGGCTATGACAGCTCTAGCTGCTTCTTGTTGAGAGAGCGAGTCGAGGCTGGTGCCAGTCGGAGAAAGGGGGACTCTTACAAAGTAGGATCCTGGGGCCTGTCCAGTGGTCTGCAGCCCCATATCCTCAAGAATGGCCCGAGGTCCTCCACTGGGTCCCTTCAGAACTCAAGTTGCATCTTTCAAGAGACTTTATATTCAAGAAACCTTATATTCCCTATGTGATAGCTAAACTTGACTGTCAAAGTGATTATGCATGGAATCAACTAAAACCCAAGGAACTGAGCACAGCTGCAGGGAACTTTTTCTGATTGGATCATTTGAGGTGGGAAGACCCACCCTAAGTCCATACCCGCCATACCATATGGCAGCTTGGAGCTTACATAAGCGGGTTGGACAGAGGAAGCTCTTTCACCTGCTTGCTCTCACTCTTGCTGCAAAGTTTATCTATTCTCATGATGAGGCACTTTTTTGCTTACATTAGAACCTACTTCTTTGAGATTCCAACACAGACTGAAATACCCAGCCTTGTGAACTGAACAACTACTGGATTTTTTTGGCTTTTTACTGGGGAATAGCCATTGTTGGACTATCTGGATCACAGCTTGTAAGTTATTATAATAATTCCATTTACACACACACACGCACGTATGTATGTATGTATGTATGTATGTATGTATGTATGTATGTATGTATGTTTCAAGTTTTGTTTCTTTAGAGAACTCTAATAGACCCTTATAGCTAGAAAGTTGAAGTGAGGTTAAGATCCTGGAGAGAGAGTATCTCCTTAGATACACCACAGAATAACAGGTCAAAACAAACACTTGAACTTTGATTATACATACATTTTTCTTCTTTAAGCCAGCCCCTTGTAATTGGCATGTAGTGTAGACCAGTAACTCCATTTCTTTAAGCATAGGTTTGACATCAGTGTATTGAACTTTTACCTTATATATGACCTTGTATAACTCGTTAGACCTTTGTAACAGTTTAAGCTTTCTTGCTTTGCTTTGCATTCTAGAAAAATACCCAGCCATTTTATGAGCTATAATATTAACAAATCAATAGTCACCAAAACCTAGGTGTGGCTATCTTTTGCAAGCAGGTCCAGCTGATGTCATAAAGGTGGCAGGGTTTTGGCTTGGAAGATAATGCTATATAAAACCACCTTAATAAAGAAAGTTGTATCCAAGCTACACATATAATATCTACATACATCCTGTTAAACAATAGGAGTTGTTAAGTTTCCAGGTAAACCTTGCCAACAACAACAAAACACAAGACAGTCTCCATACAGTATAGAGAGATCTACTGTAACCATACTTTTGGTTTTGAATGAGCATAAGTAACTTATCTATCATGAGGTAAATGATAAGAGAAATAATGCCTTTAATCTTTATTATGCTGTTCTCCCTCCTTGTCTTGTGACAGATGGCTATCCTGATTCAGGAAAGGGAGCTTTGGAGGATATTTTGAGGCAAATGTAGTTGGGTCTGAAGTGGAAGGCCAAATTCCATTTCCAGAGCCAGGTTCTTAATGAGTTTAAACATATGACAAATGACACAAAAGACTTTTTTCCTCTATAAAAATGAATCCAGGTGGTTAGTGGAGTCAGTAACCATGAAGTGGGACATCATATGAGATGTAAACAAATGGAATGATTAATTAAAAAAAATGAATCCAGGAGACTTGCTGTTGAGCCCAGTGACAAGTGGCTGGACCCAAAGTATATCCAGTGTTAGAATTATCCAGATTAATCTTATTTATTGGGTCATGCATTGGGTACAGATTGAAAACTATCCTTTTAGAATATTTAAACTCTTTAAAGTCATGGGTGAGTGGCAGTGAGCTCCAAAAATAAAGGAAGTATCTGCCTTTCTAATGACTAACCTAGTCTCTCTGTCTAGACTTGGGGTAACCAACTTCTTGGAAGACTCTACCCACAATCAACTAACATGTGTCTGCAAATGGAGGCAGACGACCTGGATAACTTAATAAATTCTGTTTTTCTTTAGCCTCTGCCAAAGAGAAGGCTCTATGAAAATAGATGGGTTAGAATTCTCCCACAACCTCAAGCAAGAGAATCATCCTGTCTTAGTTAATACCTGGGCCATGTCTCCTGACCAAAACCAGCCAAACAACCACAAAAAACAACAACAACAACAACAACAACAACAACAACAAAAAGCCAACACACTTGCTTTGTTTTAATATCCAGTTCTGCTCAGTGTTTGAGAAGGCAGCTGATAGGGGTCCCTCCCATCTGCAGACACCAAACCTAGACACTTATCGCTGATGCCAAGAAGTACTTGCTGACAGGAGCCTGGTATAGCTGTCCCTGAGAGGCCCCACCAGAGCCTGACCAATACAGAGGTGGATGCTCACAGCCAACCATAGGACTGAGCATGGGGACCCCAATGGAGGACTGAAGGAGCTGAAGGGGTTTGTAATACCATAGGAAGAACAATATCAACCAACCAGATTCTCCAGGCCTACCAGGGACTAAACCATTAACCAAAGAGTACACATGGAGGGATCCATGGCTCCAGACTCATATGTAGCAGAAGATTGCCTTATCTAGCATCAATTAGAGGGGAGGTCCTTGGTCCTGTGGAGGCTCAATTTCCCAGCGTTGGGGAATGCTAGGGCAGTGAAGCAGGAGTGGGTGGGGAGCACCCACATAGAAGAAGGGGAGGGAGGGAATGGGGTTAGAGGGTTTGTGGAAGGGAAATCAGGAAGGGGGGAGGGTTAACATTTCAAATGTAATTAAAATGAGAGAGAGAGAGAGAGAGAGAGAGAGAGAGAGAGAGAGAGAGAGAAGGAAGAGATCTTTGAAATAGTTTGTCTTCTCTACAATTAGATGCAGAAAAAAATCTTGGGGTCAGGATTGCCATTTTTCTACCCACACTCCCTAATCCATCTTGATGAGCATCTCCAGCCTGTCAACAATCAGCAGCAAATACAGTTCCTGGGGAAGGCTGGACTACCTAACCTTGTCTCAGTTCCCTACCATCTCTCCCAGTTTCCTCTTTTAGTCTTTCTTAGTGCAATATTGCTGTCCTGTTCCTGGTCACAGGGAATCAGTCCCAGGCCCCACAGAGCTCCATTTGTATATAAATATTTAATGCCATCATTTCTCGAAACACTTGGTTTGCCATGAGAGTCACTTTCTATGTAAACCACACAAGCTCTGGGAAAAGCGCTGGTAGTCACATTTACTGAGTTCATTAAGCATGTGCTGTGTTATGATAGGTGCTTCTCGTTCCAGCCTCACATGATCACAAAACCTAAAATTAAGAGTTTCTAGTGATCAGCGATTCACACAAGTTCACAGAGTTGGATAACCAGAGACAGATGCAAAAAGGAGGCAGGAAGGCCTCCTGGAGCCAACAGATGCACATGTTGTGCAGTTATTTGTAGGGTGTTCGTCTGGTGCTGCTTGTACTTAGAGGCTAATTACTGACTCCCAAGATCTGGTTGCCCCTGATGAGCAGATCCTCAAGTACCCCAAAGTGATGCTGTGTAAACCTTGTTCCCCAATTTAAAGCTATTGGTTAAAATAAACCTGGTGACAGCCATTTACTGGGGGGAATGAAGAGAGGTGGAGTTTGAGTTATAGGACTGAGGGTTTCAGGTAGGCATCATGAGGAGGAGAGAGAGTGCAGAGGAGGAGAAGATGGGAGAACAGGCAGTCTCTAGTAGTCACGATGGACCAAGGGCACAGGTCAGAGTGATATGCCACCCAGGACACCAGGCTGCTGGCACAGAAGTAACCCAGAGAGTTTCAAACAGCAAGTATTTGGGGAGCACAGTTGAGCCAGAAGCCAGACTGGCAATTACAGATTTAGATTCAGGGTAACCCCCCCCCAGTAATACAAGTAGCCTGACAAATATCATAGCTTAAGTCTCATTCATTTAAAGTTAAAACAGGAATAAATTTAATAGTCTTATGTAGTTATAAACAGTCAAGAGTCTACTAGAAAGCACCTGGGATCAAAGATTCATCGTGAGTATTTTCTAAGAAGTCCAGTGTTTAGGCTCTACCTGGTTTGCGGACATATCTACCTCAAATTCAGAAATTTGCTAGCATTAGTCATTTGCATAAATTTCAGAAAAACAATTAGAATTGCCAGCCCATTATCAGCTTGGTCTCCAGATGAGCATGCTTTTGGGGAGACAACTCCCAGTTATGCAAACTTTGTGACTGTGACTTTGCCCTGAGTTTAGTGTCGCCCAATGGAAACAGGTTTATGGGTCCTTTCATACTGGCCAGCAGTGTTTCAAACAGGTATTAGGGATGTGTTCAGGCCACTGCTATTTACCAACAACCCTGTCCATTTTTCAGCAGGCTCTGGGTGTTTGTATCCATCCTGTTCCCTATTACATCTAGCTACATAACCCTGAGGTTAAGATCTGAGGCTGCAGCAAGTAGCACCTGTTACACAGGAAGTTCCAGAGACGGTGGATTGTAAAAGGGAAGAGCCCCAAAGCCATCCCTGGTGGAGAATGGGGTATCTAAAGGGGAGGAAAAGGATCAGCAAGATTAAAAAGGGCAGATCTCTGTGAGCTCAAGGCCAGGCTAGTCTATAGACCTAGTTTCAGCGCACCAAGGCTACACAAAGAAACCCGGTTTGAAAAGAAGTGTTCACAGCACAACAGTTGGACATATGAAAGGGCATTCTTGGCTGCTGGGTCTTCCAAACTCTGAAGATCTCCTGACCATAGCAGCCAGGCCAGACTGAGGAGATGGTATCCCAGGTGGAAGAATAGAACTATATGTTACAGTCCTTGTTAACTAAGGGAACTAAGAACCTCGAGGGAAAATCCCCTTATGTACTCAGAATACTGTAGTTTGTCTTCAGAGCCCCAGAAAGTAACCTCTTCTTGTTCTCCTGACTCTCCAATAGTGAGCGGTTTCTGCTACAGCTAATGCACCCTTCTGTTGCTTCTGGGAGTGTTCCTGAAGGTACTTCCCTTATTGACAACACTTGGAAGAAATTACAAAGTGCTAGGAAATGTGAGGGGCTCGAAACAGCCTCTTAAACTTCATCCAGCAAGAAACCAGTCCAGGTAGCTCTGAAACACAAAACAGGATCTGCTCAGAGCCATGGAGACTTTTCTTCTCTTCTGGTTAGATATCGGATATTTCCCATTACAGGCTTTTAAAAAATCTTATCAGGTGTTCCTAACTTTAGGCCAGTGGATAAAAGAATCCAAAGGGATAAGGACACAGTCTAGGGGAGCCCCTGCTGACTGTCATCTGTAAGACAATCTTACAAGATTTGTTTCCTGAGCCAGAGCATTTGTATCCCCTTGTATCCCTTCCCCTCCCCCCCTCCCCTTCCTTCCCTTCCCTTCCCTTCCTTCCTTTTTCTTCCTTCCTTTTTCTTCCTTTTTCTGTCTGTCTGTCTGACTGTCTCTTTGGTTATTGTTTTTGTTGTCTTTTTAAGACAGAGTTTCTCTGCATATCCCTGACTGTCCTGTAACTAAATCTGTAGACCAGAGTGGCCTCAAACTCAAGATTACCTACCTGCTTCTGCTTCCTGAGTTAGAAGATCACCCTGTGTACTGGGACTAAAGGTGTGCACCACCACACCTGGTATATTATTTGCTCTTAACATTTGATTCTTTAATATCTTGTAAGATCTGCCATTTGAAATAACCTGAAGTAAATATTCTCTTTTCCCCATCCACATAATCTGTAAGCAAACACCCTAAGCACTCAGGACAAATAATTCACACGCACCCACAATGAAAGAATATGGGATTCTTCCCCTGTTTTATGTCACAGCAACTGGAAAGTGTAGGCAAAAGCAGGGGAATGTGCCTTTGGTACTGTGGGGCAGAAAAAAAAAGCAGGCAGCAAGGAGGGAAAAGATACTCTATAAATTGAGAAAATTGGAGATATCAGGCAGAAAGAGCTTTAATTCCCAGTGAAACCCTCATCTCCATCCTGCAACCCAAGCAGGCTGGGCCTTCTTTGCCTGCAGCTGTCAATGGTAGCAGCTTAATTAGCACCTGGCTCTAGGCTGCTGAAAATTCTCACGAGCATCCCAGGTCTAGTAATCTTAGTGCTAGAGATTCAGGCTTGGGAAAACTTTTAAGTTTCCTTTAGCTCCCTGTATTGACGGTTATTGTGGTAGGAACGGAAGTCAGGGCCTCATGCATGTTTAAAGCAAGATTTCAGCAGCCCCGCCCACAGCCCTCCGCTAAGTAAGTGTTCTTGCAACTTTCTTCCCCTCTCACCCACCCATCATCTTTGAGATGTCCACAGACCAGTGTTTTACAAGCCCAGCAAGCAGAGTGCTTTATTTATATACCAAAAACATGGGGGGATCCTGGGCTAGGCTGTATGGAGTCTTTTGTCCCACTACCCCAGCAGTAGCTATGGGAGTTCTGGATAAACAACTAGAGCCCCTCATGGTGCCAGCACCCAACAAAGTTTCCTACATATTGACAGAACTTGCCCTGCTACCTCATTCAGCAGCTCCATTTGAGTTCCAGGTACCTCCCACCTCAAACTCAAAGCAAGCATTCCTCTACACTGGAAAACTCCAAGACTTCAGCTTTTGCTCAAGAAAGAGAAAAAAGCTGAGCAAATCTTCTCTACCTTCTCCTATTTCTAGCCCAAGAGCCCAGCATGGAGTAAAGAAGCAGAGGAGTAGAAAATCTCTGGGAGACATTTGGTTCCTTGGAGTCCAGTGTTCTTGGCTTAAGAGTTGTGGCATAACCCTCTGCCCTAGTTCTAATGGGTGGCCATACAAGATCAAATCACCCTGCACCGTCAGAGCCCAAGGTCCCTAGTCTCCTTACTCCTAGTGGAAGTAGGAGCTATCTAGGTTTCTTACCGTGCTAGCTGTGGTTGGAGAGGGTTCTTCATTTGGAAGGGGCGTTCAGGGCACTGCACAGTCATAGCCACTTCTGAGTCCTTCTCTGCAATTTTGAGTTATGTACATGATCCTAAGCAGAGTCTTTTCAAATCATGGGGTGAGATATGCCAAGGAATGTACTAAGAGTGCTAACAGTCATCTAGGGGATCATGGAGCTCAGTTCCCAGGGACAAAAGGACCAAGCCACAGGGAAAGGGATAACAACTCTATCTCTCTGGGATGGGAATGACCCTAAGGCTGTTAATCTTCACTCAACCTGAAGTCCTCCCTTCTCTCCTACTGGTCTTTGTTTCGACAGACAGACACAGACAGACACACACAGACAGACACACAGACACACACAGACAGACAGACAGACAGACACACAGACATACACAGACACACACACACACACACACACACACACACAGACACACAGACACACACACAAACACACACACACACACACAGAAACACACACAGACACACACACACACACACACACACACATACACACACACACACACACACCACACACACACACACACACACACACACACACACACACACACACACACACACACACACACACACACACACACACACACACACACAGACACACACACACACACACACACACACACACACACACACACAGACACACACACACAGACACACACACACACACACACACACACACACACACACACACACACAGACACACCCCTAGCGCTTTTCTGCCTATTTCTCCTCATATTATCTTCTAGGAACAAGCAGCAGCCATCTCAGAGCCAACTTTGCAGAGGGAGCACAGCATAGTCTTAAATTGTAAGGCACTCTGCTCTTAATGTGTTGGTCAATCTACTCAATTAGGAACATTTGAGTTGTATCCAGTATCTTTTCCTAAACCAAGCTGTGGAATTCAGGTGGCTCACAGAACCCAGAAGTGCAATGGCTGTCACAGAGGTCTGCAGAGCCCTGGGGCCACACGAGGGAGGGAAGAGTGAAGGTATTGGCAGGGGACAGCACATACCCACACTAATGGTCGGAGCTGGCCCAGCTTGTCATTGTGTATAAGCAGGGTCTGAACAGTGCCTTCTCATTCAGGAGGCTTCTCAAGGCTAAATCCCCTTCTTGCTCTGAAAAGGCTGGGTTTTTACACTTTACCAACCTGGGGCTGAGGCCTGTGTGGTTTATTCTCCAGAGACACCTTACAGCAGAGGCCATATTTCCACAGCTGTTTGGAGTTATGCTCTTAACATTCAAAGGTCATACGATCCTTTAACCCAAAGCATCAAGCAGTAAGCACATTGAATCTGGTGTGGCCCATGGTCAGCTTGTCTCTGTGACAGAGCCGGGTTGCTTATCTGCTTCCTAGGGCCAGAAGAAAACTCAAAGCTCTTACCAAGGTGGGAGTGTGGGCACCTTTAGTTGTGCCGGGCAATCATTTCCTCAAACCTCAATAATTCAATTCAAGCAGATGAGCTCTGCAATCCTTTTGTCAAGAAAACAATACAACAATGGAATCTAAAGAGCCTTATTTTAGTTGGTATCGTATTTTGTACACAGAAAAGGAAGAAAGATCATAGCTCCATATGCACAACCCAGAGGTTAAAGAGTTAGAGGAGGAATAGAGAAAACCTTTATAGCTTCAACTTAGCGAAAAACGTTTTAGATAGCAGAGCAAAAGCACTGTCCATGGATGCGAAGGCCAAACCTTCCTCCTGTGCGGGACTGTGGTCAGTTCTTCGGAGGTGATATCCAGCAGATTCCGGGAAGGTGAAAGTTTTAGATGTGAAGCCCTCAGTTAGGCAGACATGCTGCACCCGCCCATTGCACTCACCTCCACCATACATCTGGCACAGGTAGGGGAAGCGCCATACATTGCCTAGGCCCACAGCATAGGAGACACAAGTAAGTAAGAACTGCAGGGGGTTGCTCCACTTTGGCCGCACCTTCTCCACAACCCCAGGCTGGGCACACTCTGCTGACCTCGGTCTTCCTGGGCGCTGACCAGGGCCTCCAGAGCCTCCGCAGGGCTCCTCATCCTCTGGCAGCGAGACCACACGTGCTGAAGGCGATTCCATCGTCTCTCACTCTCATGTGTAGAATGGACAGCACCTGTGCTCTCTTCTGCCCTGCCACCCAAACCCAATGGTCTCGACTGTTTCTCCCAGGTGTCTGGAATCAGCTTTTGGCCCTGCAAGTCCCTGGTGTGGGTTCTCTGCTTGACCAGTGCCCCCCTCTCTGCCTCAACCTCACAGGTGGCCAGTTTAGACCCTCCCACTGACCTTCGGCCACATTCCTTTCTGTGTCCCTTGTCTCTCAAGCTCCAGGATTTCTGGGCTCCTCGGGTTGCTCTTAAGGGTGTCTGCAAAAAAAAATTCACAAAGATGATTGTATCTGCTGGAGGCTGATGGTGAACTGGAAAATGTTTAGCTATAAACTGCAGAAAGTACTGATCGATGTACATGTCAATTCCTTATAGTACAAACACTCCCACTATGGCATATTCCGAGCTACCAATACAATCCATTAAGTGTAACAGGACACCATGACAGAGCTAGCCTCAGGAGCATAACTGGCAGTTAGAGGGTAGCAGGCAATCAGAGATGGTGAGTTGAGCATTGTGTCTGATTTCTAATTTATACCTCACCCATGCCACAGTAATAACTGTATGTAGCAATCACCTTGCCAAGGTGATGAAGCTTAGTTCTCTGGGGTGTCCAGATGCCCAGCACAGATGATTCAGTCCCACCTTACCCCGCCTGAGTGTTCCCAGGAAGCTGCCCCGGCTAAGGGATGACTGCCTGTGCATGGGAACTTCACTGTGCCTACCAGAAACAGGATACAAAAGACCACCAAACTGTGTCACTTGAATTCTGGACGAAGGAGAGAAAGTGGGTGCAGCTGTGGCCAGGGTTCTATAGTCTTATTCTCATAGTCGTATTGCACAACTAGGAAGGTCATGCAATTTTCAATCATTTGCTCATCCTAGTGAGTGCACTGTTAATTAATTATCCAAGTTTCTAGTTTCCCCATGTGAGGAGTCCAAACTCCTCAGCTCTGCTTGCAAAACCTTGAGGATTTTTTTTCTGATGTTGTTGGTTTTGCAGTTTTCTTTTTTTAAAAAAACTGTTATTTTTATTTTGTGTGTGTTTTGCCTTGTGTATATCTATATCTTTCATTCATATAACATGAATATATACATAGATATCTGGAACTGGAGTTATGGGTTGTTGTAAACCACCATTTGGGTGCTAGAAATGGAACCCAGGTCCTGTGCAAGAACAGCCAGCGTTTTTAACTGCTGAGCAATGGCCTCCCTTTTGAGATGGAGGTTTGCTAAGTTTCTTGCTTAGGCTGGGTCTTCAGTCTTCCTGCTTCAGCCTCTCAAATAGGTGGGGCTACAGGTATATATTACCACACCTGGCTCATGTTGACTTCTAATTACAATTATATTATTTGAGATTTGTTTTGGGCCCTACGTAAGAGATGGTCTTCTCTGGAGAAGTTCAATGTGCTGATGAGAATAAATATTCTAGAATTATTGTATGGATAATCTATCTTTTTTAAAATGATACTTGACCTCTTATTGTTATACAACAATCTTTGTTTCCTTTTATGGGGTTTTGTTTTTTCAAACAGGTATAGCCTAGTCCTGGAATTCATATAACTATCATCTATTTGCCTCAGTTTCCCAAATAGTGGAAATTCAGGCACACATTATTACCTCATGTGGCTCTTTTAAATTTTTATTTTATATTTTATTTGATTTTCTAATTTACTCTCCAATATAGCACAATATTGTGCTATTGCGCCTAGAACCAGCAAAGGATTTGTCTGAAATAGGACTCAGTGCCATCTCAAGAGAATTATTGAGAAACATCTTGCTCTACATTAGATCCACGGAAACTAAAGTAAAGCTATTTCATTTGACTGTGTTGTAGACAGCTCCCTGACTGACCTGGGTCAGCTTAGGATCTTTTCACTTCCTTACAATGGTGTAAAAGCAAAACGAATTCTGTAGAAGCTATAGTTTGAGTTTCAATGCTTTGCCAGGAAGCAATCTGAAGCAGGACACTCTCTGGGTGTGTGGAGAGTCCTGGTGGCCACATGGCCTTTGCTGATCATTTGACAGCGAGTTGCTGCCCTGACTGATGGTCAGGAAGGTAGGTGTAACAGATGCCATTTCAACTTACGGTGCTCTTCAGTTTGTAGTGTGTGCAGCAGTATGTAACCCCAGTGTGGGTAGAGGAGTGTGAGAGCACAGCCCAAGAATGGAGTTCAGTAAGAAAATTCTGAGTGCTTGTGAGAAAACTCTAAGAAGACAAGAGTCTTGTGACCTCAGTTTCTTCAAAACACGGAATTGTTCTTGGAATGTGCTTGCATGACCCTCCCAGGTGTATCCCATAGGAGCGATTTTACTTTAAATTACTCGTTACAACTGGCTATTGTACTTGTTTATATGCCTCTGTGGAAAAAACGTGTTTTTGCTGGAAGTAATGAGAACTTTACTCATGAGACCTTTCTTAACCCTTAGAGTCTAAGTTGTCTGATGCTCTGAGTGAAGTTGGCTGTTGTGTTCAGACGTTAGTCTGCCTCATTCTTAGGCTCCATGCTCCTAGGTTCCACTGCCTGTAAAGGGGTGAACAAAATAACATCTGTATTTCATGATAACGTGACCTCACCTGTCTGTTTCCATAACTGTCTCACAAAAGTGATTTCCTTTCATAACTGGAAATGCTTAGTGGAATATTTAAATTTTTACCACTACTGGATGTATTTCTAAACATGCCATGTTCTTTTCTCTCTTTTTAAATAGGCTCTACACTGACTCTCAGATTTGACTGCATATTGGATTCACCTGAGAAATGGTTTGTAAATTAT
This sequence comes from Rattus rattus, assembly GCF_011064425.1. Lineage (NCBI taxonomy): Eukaryota > Metazoa > Chordata > Mammalia > Rodentia > Muridae > Rattus > Rattus rattus. Next base: position 114,754,305 of record NC_046161.1, read on the forward strand.
GCAAGGCCTGGTCCCACTCCGGGATTTCTGATGGATGCTGGAACGTTTAATGCTCCCAGGTGTTTAGAATGGCAGACATGTTGGGCACGCTGAAGTAGTAATAGGATAATAACATTGGACATCCTTCCTCTTTTTACCTCTGAGGGTACATGATATTGAGACCTTGACTGTGACTGACTCGAGGAAGGCATGACAATTGCAGAAACAAAATAAATGCCACATCTTACATTTTACAGACAGTGATCATTCTGAAATCAGGTATCAAGAGGAGATGGAAGCGTTGATGGGATGGCAGCTAAGACAGTGAAAATCTTTTATTTTTTAAGTAAGTTACAGGTCTATATTAAAAGATTTGCTTTGGGAAATACATCATCATTGTCCACCGTTTTAGACTTATATATTATTTTAATGTATATAAAATTACGCTTGTGTCTGTACAGTTGCATGCAGGTAACAAGGACAGTAGAGGACGGTGAATCCCCTGGGATTGGAGTTGGTTGGAGGTTGTAGGCTTCTCAATATAGATGCTGGAAACCAAACATTGGTTCTCTGCAAACATAGCAAAGATTTACCAGGCAAATTTCTCTTCGGCCCCACAGAAGGCCTTTCTTGTGCCTCCATCTGCTATTGGGAAAAGAGAGAAATAAAAGACACCTCTGGCTGATGTTCCAAGTGATGTCTAAAGCATTTTCAAAGGCATCTGCTTAGGAAGATCCAAAGAAATCCTTCAATCCCATGGGCTCAGCAGAGCAAAGATTGTTAGCACAGGAAGAACTCTCAGTCTAGATAACCTTGATTCACTTTATTACGATAAAAAAGAGACATTCACATGGTGCATGGATAACAGCCATAAATATGGAGTATTTTCAGCTACACACTGCTCTGTGTGATTTATATACATTTTAGAAAACATTATTATTCAGAAGTGAATGAAGGTGGTCGCGGGTGATATTTATAGCAAAGTTAGAGTTACTTGTATCCTTATAGATGCATCTGACACTGAAACCCTAGAGATGGGAGTGTCTGTTCAGATCCCTTGTACAGTCTAGAGTTGTAGAGAGGTTGGTCCTGGCCCACTGTGAGGAACCTTAGATTCAGAGAAAGGTGACGTCCATTGGAACCCCAGAAGAAGTCTCTTAGTGGCTATTATATCCTGGTAGCATATAGAGAGTAGTCAGGGAACAGAGAAATTGCATATTCATTGTGACTTTATAGGAAAGAGCTAGATTAAATTTAATTTGCCACCTTTCATGCTTCAAAACCTCTGACACTGGTTGAAAAGCAAATACCCTCTAGTATTTTGTTTTCTTTTAAACAACAACAACAACAAAAAAAATGTAATTGCTTGTTTGGCTCCTTAGAGTTACAGTCAAGTTTCTAATGACAGTTTACCTTAAATTCTAGAACTTTCTAGAATCAAGAAAACAACGATCTTCAATACTGGCCTTAACCTTTGATGACAAAGAGGCTATAAGGTATGACCTTCAGACGGCAGAGGATGGAGGGCCCCTCCTAAGGGATGTGGTCCCCTCCCCAAGGCAGTCTTCTTCTGCTTAGCTCTCTCATCTTCTATACAGACTCAGGAGGCCCCAGACCAGCACTCCAGCCGAGAAGATCCCACCAGCAGGTCGTAACTGTGAAACAGAGTGGCTGACTTCGGTCTCTGGGAGGTCCATTCTTAGGCCACTGGGGAAGAGCCTCCCCTCTTGAGGCGATTCCTGATGAAAGTCCCCAGGGCCACCAGGGGGATGCACATGGTAGATGAAGCCACCAGCAAACCGATGACAGCTAGTGCATGTGGTGGATAATCCTTGGTCACCAGCTGCCCCTGGGAGAAGAAATGGAGTATCAGGGGAAGGTCCCTTCATTCAGATCCAAGAGAAATGTTCACCTAAGCCTTCTTCTATGAAGGTAATGATGCTCAATAGTGAGAAGAGGCTTGTGGTGTTCCATGACTCTGCAATTTACAGTAAATCTTCAGAGAAAGAATGTCCATTTTCTCTATATGCCTCTCTATATGCCATAAAGAGTGACCTTTTGAGTATATGTGAGTTGTGTGTGAAGCTCTCTAAGAAGAATGCCATAAAAACAGTCTATCTAGTACTCTACGCTGAGGCCCTAAATGTAAGGTAACCTTTAGGACAGATTAGAACTTTCTGTGGTGGTTGAAATGCTCTGTATGAATCTGTCTATGTGGTACCCCAGAGGAACCAGCACTTCTTTGGGAAAGTTCCACTGGGAACTCAGAGTCCAGTTCTGCTGTACTGGATTGAGCATCTGAAACGTCTTGACGAAGCTCTCATGCCATCACCTGTAATCTCCCAACACACAATGGTTCCTTGTGTCAGAAACTGAAGAGCTGTGTTCTGAAGTGACACTGTTGCCTCTGCTCTGTTCCTCAGACCTGCAGGAGCATCACATACCTGAGTAGCATCCCAGGCTTGGTACTGCAGCGTTCCCGTGAGGATGTAGTCACTCAGGTAGAAGATAAAGAGGCCGATGATGAGCAGTGGGCTCACAAAAGCCCACATGGCCTTCCAGTACCAGTTGAGGGGCCGGCCAGTCATGGCCCGAAGATCACTTTCAAATCTGTTTGGAACACAGGGAGAGAGCCTGGAGGGAGGGGCTCCAGCTTGCATACCCTCTGCACTTGGGAAGATGCTATTCTGTTACCAAGGATGTTTGATTGTGACCCTGAACCCAAATGGTCTTTTCCTTTCCTGGGGGAGGTGTTGAGGTAAAGGGAAAAGGGCTGAGGCTGCCTGAGTGGAGAATGACCAAGAAGGAAGGGGTCATGGGGCATTTCCCCAGTGTGTTGGCCTTCAGAGGAAGGCTTTTGATGTGGCCCTGAGGCTAATTCCTTTCAAAGATGTGGGCCAGGGTGCATGGTGGAGGTGGCATTGCCCCTGTCCACCTACTCTGTCCACTAGTGATGATTCCAAGTATTCTCTCTTGCTCCTTGAGATGCTGTCAGAACAGTCACTTTGTGCTTGAAGAACCTGGCCCTGGCATGGAAGGGCAGGTAGAGTAGAGCAAGAGCAAAGCTTCTAGGCTGCAGCCCAAAGACCACCCTCGCATCCTCATCTTGGCCATATTCTAGCTTTCTCCTTTTTCGTACTTGGCCTCTTGCCTACACTAACAACAGCACTGAAGTATTCATTTACCATGGATTTGATGGGTCAGTCCCATAGGCGGCATCACTCACATGTGTGAATTTAAAAGAATTTCAACACTTAAGGACCTAAGCAACCTCTATTCCTCAAGAGAGAGGCCAGGGAATTTGATGAGGGTTCTCAGAGCCTGGGTGGCTTGGGGCCAGATAAGATATCAGCTGCAGCCACGGCCACTGCCTCCTTGTACCTATCTGTTCTACCGTGTCCATGTACGGTTGTGCAGAGCTCTGCCTGTTCCGTTCTACTGCTGACTGAACTGGACTCTAGCTTCCCACCATGAATGTGCAATGAGAACACCGGGACAAAGGTCAGAAAGTGCTGTACGCCTCTTGCTTCTCCCCTACTCAGTTCTGAATAGAGAAAGGGAAGCTGGTTGCAGCAAAGTGACGACTCTGTTGTTGGAGACCACTAGATGGCAATGTCTCCTGCATGAGCAGAAGGCTCCTCCTGGCCATTATCTGGGTCACAGGCAAGGCTCCTCTTTCTCCCTCCTTCCCATCACTTCCCACCACATTCTGGGATATAACTCTGTCCCCTCTTCAGTCATGTCACAGCTTAGAAGCTCAAGTTCTGACCTCTAACTTTCTTCTACTCTGAAATACCACTCCATGTCTCTGTCTCACTGAAAATTTCTGGGTGATCATTTATACGTCTCCACATTGGGAAATCAAGTCACCCAGTCTTTTAAGGGCTTCAAATTGTCCGAAGCTGATGGAGAACATAATAAAGGATTCCCAAGTTGGTTTGGAAATGTGACAAATTATAATCCTTCTTCAGCTTCCCAAGCACTTTTAAGACTCTGAGTCGTAAGGGAAAGCCACCAATCTGATCGTAACCAAACTTTTCTACTGAAACAGTTGGTCACTAAAGATGCTTCAGCATGTCATGGCACCCTGGCCCTTCAGTGGATTGTGGGAAACACTTCTCAATGGACAGCCAGCTCTTTATAGAGTGTCATGGCTAGTTTTATCCAAGCCCAAAACAGTTTAGATCATCATAAGAATCTAAGGAAGAGGGAAGAATGATCTTTGAACTAGATCACATTCCTTTATGGACTCACTCAGCAGGGCTGGTGACTTGAGGCCCCATGGTTCTCAAGGGTTCCTCGCTGTTGCTGTTTGTTGGGGGGGGGGAAAGGAAAGGAAAATTCTACACTAGTAGGTCTCAGCATCTAGTCCCCAGAACTCCAAGAAGATTCTGCATTCTTGGACCTAAACACAGATCTCCTCAACAGGAAGGAACTCCTGCAGTGTTTTCACTAGACCTCCCCAGGTGATGTGATAATGCCTGGCTTTCTATATTCCATCACCTGGCAAGCCAAAACCATCCCAGGGCTGGCTGGGGCACCAAGGTAGAAATTTGACCACATCCATGCTTTCTCTCTCTTTTTTATTTTTCATTTTCCTTTTTTTCTTCTTTCTTTCTTTCTTTCTTTCTTTCTTTCTTTCTTTCTTTCTTTCTTTCTTTTCTTTTCTTTCTTTCTTTCTTTCTTTCTTTCTTTCTTTCTTTTTTCTTTCTTTTTTCTTTCTTTCTTTCTTTTCTTTCTTTCTTTTTTTGAGACAAAATTTTGCTGTGTGGCCTTGCCATCCTGAAACTCCACTATAGACCAGGCTGACCTTGACCTAAGAGATCCACTTGTGCTGAGATTAAAGGTGTGCACCACCACGCCCAACTGAGGCTGAGTTTTCCAAGTGGACTCAGGTCAGGGTTCTTGAAAAGTTCTGATGGTGGGGGAAGATCAAAGAATCTAATCCTGGAGGCAGAGTTCCCTCCCCGCCCAGAAAGCCCTGAGTCCAGAAGGGTCAACAGAAAAACATGTCATGGTACAAAATGAAAAACAGCAGAAAAAAAGCTGTTAGTTGCTGGCAAACTGGCAAAGCAAGAGATGAATGAGATCTGAGGGCAAAGACCAAACTGGCGGGTTTGGTATCTAAAACAGGTATTCCTTCCGAGGAAGGATGGTTTTCTTATGAGTGTGACCCTGCAGCTAACCATCCCACATATGGGCTCTCCTTACCTCCTCAGCCCATACACGTAGCACACAGCTATAGTCTCCACCAGCACAATGAGCAGCAGAGACAGCGTGGCTGCATAGTCATTGAATATGTCAAACCAGTAGTTCCCAGCCTCCATGGTGAACACCATGCCAACAGCACAGTTGATGAGGCACACCAGACCTGGAAGACAAGATCACTGCTCTTCTCTCTGAGTCTCCCTACTCGGATCCCACATTATATGTCAGTAGGAGCCACAGGTCCCTAGGTGTACCTTAAAGGGAGGCTCACCCACATGAGCTATAGGGCCTGCTCTTCAGGGGATGTCAGCTCATGGAAAAAGGGACTGGGGACAGTATATACAACTGGGCTACAGAGACCCAGTCCCAGGAAGGATGCCAAGTGCTAGGAGGTTCTGAGTCAAGAGGGTGTAGCTTTCAGTGAGTGGTCAGAACATGAAAATTGGATGGAGCCTTGTTTTACTCATCTTGGATATGGAGTTACAGAATCATCAGAAACAGAGGTGTCTGGCCAGAGTCCTCATAACCGAGGTTGGGTAGCATGATAGTGAAGTTAATGGGTAGCCATCATGGGAAAGTCTAGTTCCTTTACTAATAACTTCACAGTCAAAGTGCATGAAGAAGTGGTATGTGCTCTTACAATGATGTGTCAGACAGGATCAGGGACTGACAATTGCACAGTGCAGCACACTGAGGGTTGATGGCAGGCCTGTGATTTTTTTTTGTTTTTAAAGAATGACTTTCAAGAGCAGAGGCAAACAAGTAGCATTAGACATCAGAACAGGGTGGTCTGATCGGGGGCTTATTGCCTGGAGAGTATGTGGAAGGAGATCTTCCTGGTCTGGGAACAGGTTATACACTCACCTTAGGAAATGGACAGTTGATGACTGTTATCTTTCAATTAAAACAAAAACAGATGGAAGCTCTCAAGGCCTGGCGACCTGAGTGCAGGCTGGGGAGTTAGCCTTTTCTCAAGGGTGGGCTGGCTGACCAACCGCCTCACTTCCCTGGGATGTGGTGTGTTCCTAGTCTATCTCCCAGGGCTGAGTAGGACACAGTACAGGAACACAGACTCCTAGAAACTGCTTCTGCAGTTGGCTTAGAAGACAAAGCTTTTGAAGAAATCATTTCATCAAATGTTCTGCATTTCCTGCCCACTCATGCCCTGCCTCCTCAGCAGTGTCCTGACCTGAAATGGCCTCCTTGGGCAGGTAGCTGGAGATGACCTTGCTGTCAGTCAGAGGGGTGAGGATGGCCGCTGTGTTTCCAAGCATGCTCCCCATTCCCAGCATCAGCAGCATGAAGAAGTAGAGCACTGACCAGAGCTGGGACACTTCCATGTTTTTAATGGCCTCAGTGTAGACGATGAAGGCCAGGCCTGTACCCTGGACAGCCTGAGAGTAATTGAAAGACACTGGTTACACACCTGAGGCAAGGGGGAGGAGTGTTGAAATGTCACAGTTTGAATGTCTTTGAACAGTATGTCCCCAACTCTTGTGCTTTTGGAGATCTAACTTTTTGTCCATCTGTTTGTCTTTTTTTTTCTAGATAGGATTTCTCTGTATAACCATCCTGGTTATTCTGGAACTAGCTTTGCCTACCAGGCTGGCTTCAAACTCACAGAGATCCTCTTGTCTCTGCCTCCCAAGCACTGAGATAAAAGGTGTGCACCACTAGACCCTGTTGGGATGTGCATAGCTTTTAGGAGTTGTACTGTCACTGGAGAAAGTAGGTCACTGGGTAAGCTTTACATCATATTTACTTATATTTACTTATATGATGTATAGCATATAAATATTATGTTATTATTGAGGTTTTATAGCCTTCTGTTCTTTGCTTCCTGGTCCATTTATAGCTAAGAGTCTTAGCTTCACATTGCCATGGTCATGAACTCTGCAACCTTTTCTACCATGACAGATTGTACCCTCTCACTCGGAGAAGCAGAATAATCCCTCACCCCCATTAGTTTTTTTCTTGTCAGATATTTGACTACAGCAATAAAAATTACGTTAATACGAAAATATAGGTAAGTTCAATGGCATAAATATAGTGGGAATAGTAAGCCTTAGGAACAGATAAGGATATCTTAACACTTGTAGAAAATTTAAAGTGAATATTGATATATCACAAAACAATGATTTCACTATTATTACCAGAAGCCATCAATTCTAAACAATGTCAGTGTTAAAATACTCCCTACTGGGGTGGTCTGATCTTCCATGCCCATGTCTACCACTGAAGCACCATGTGATAAACAACAATTAGAATAAATAATTAACTTTGAAAAGATAGTGTCTTTAATAATAAACATAATAATTGGTTTAAAGGATCACCATAAAGTTAATACCATATTAGATATGGCTAAAGAGACAACTTGTGAACAAGGAGGTATATCGTAGGGTAAATTCTCTTCAGCTTAATATAGTTTGACCTAAAGATGCACTAAATGTGGACTAATGATATCTTTGTACATAGTGAACTGTAACCTAAGTTGATGGGTAACAGACTTTAATCTTTATAACAAGTTGCTGAATCTCAATCACAACAGCCCAGCTTCAGCAAACCATAGACAGCCAACTGCTTGAAACAAGGATCAAATATAAATTTTATCCAACTGAGCCATCTCTACACTTCACTTACATTTCCTTTTTTATGTGCATTGGTGTTTTGCAGACAGATGTGAACTGCTTTGTAGGTGCTGGGACTTGAACCTGGCTCCTCTGGAAGAGCAGCCAATGCTCTTAACTGCTGAGCCATCCCTCCAGCCCACTCACTTCCATGAGCAGATAGAATGTCCCAAGCTTCTTTTGGCCTATTATCTTTCTAATTATAGAATCAAGTCAATTAATATTTGTGAAGATGACTTACTATTAGATTCTGTCTTACTTACTTTTCAGTTATTGTGCCACAATGCCATGACCAAAGCAATATAAAGGAAAGTGTTTAATTTGGGGCTCATGTTTGTAGAGGATTAGAGTCCATGACCATCATAGAGGGAGTATGGCTGCAGGCGTGCAACCATAGTGTTTGAGCAGTAGCTGAGAGCGTACGTCCCTTTATTCAAGTAGAGGGCAGAGGGAGTTAACTCAAAGCCCCGCCCCTCACATATACCGTCTCCAGTGAGGCTACAACTCTTAATCCTTCTCAAATAGTTCCACCAACTAGGGACCAAGAGTTCAAAGATATGACCCTTTGGCCACTTTGATTTAAAACACCAACCATATCCTATTCCTTGATTGTCATGGGCTTGTGGCCATATCACAATGTGAAAAGCCTTTAGTCCAACTCTAAAACTCCCCAAAGTCTTTCATGGTCTGAACACTATTTTAAAGTTCACAATCTCTTCTGAGACTCAAGGTGACTCCTTAATTGTAGCTCCTTATAAAAGCAAATTACATACTTTCAGTATACATTGACACAAAATATACATTACCATTCCAAAAGGGAGGAATGGGGATAGAGTGAAGAAAAAAAAAAATACTGAACCAAAGCAAGACAAAACCCAGCAGGGCAAACTCCAAATCCTATAGTTCTCTATCAGTTGTCAAAGGGCTCAGATGGCTCCTAGCATCTAGTTTAACTAACTGTGATGTGCTTTCTCTCTTGGTCTGCACTCGCTCTCTCTATTGCAGGGTCGCCAACACAGTCCAGGCTTCATGGCTATAACTTCATGTATGGCTTCTCTGAGCTTTCATGCAGGGAATCCTCTGCCACACACCTGGCCTCAGAGGTTTTTCTTCACTGCAGAGGAAGATTCCACAATTCCTTTACCCCTGTATCCCCCAGGACTCTAAGGCCTAAACTACCAGGGCCAATGCTCAAGTTCAGCCACTTGAGTTGGAACCTGTTCCCCTTCTTGAATTACATTTGCATAACATTTTCCCCTGTTGCAGCTTTTTAGCAGTGGAAAATTCCTTAGGCATTTCCTTTTTACAAGTAGAAGGATTAGCTGTAGGTGGGTTCTTGCTCTGAGGGTGACCCTCCCTTTATTCCATTTTACCTCAGACCTCAACCCTCTCCTTATCTCTTTCAGGAAAAACATTAAATTTTGTGGGGCGTTTTCTTCTCCTCAAACTGTACATTTTGTATTTCTTTTTGCCTTGCTTGTTATTTTTCACTGAAGCCCTACATACCAATGATTACTAACAGCCATGCAACAAAGTTAATATTTGGTTGCCTTAAAATTAGTCCAAAAACTCTCAATTTAGTTCCAGGAAGATTTTGTTTTTGTTTGTTTGTTTAGAATAAGGGCTGAAAGCCTCAACATTCTTTGCCAAAATATCAAGAGGTTGGTTAATATTGTTCCTCTCTGAAACTTCTTGAACTGAGCATCCACAATCCACATTGATTTCAGCACTACTGTCCTCCAAGCTTCTATAAAAATAGTCCATTTAACCTTGCTTACAGTATTCAACAGCGTTCCTAATCCAATGTCCCAGCGTCTTCCATATTCTTCCAAAAACAGCATGATCAGGTCTCTCGCAACAACAGCATATTTCTTTATACCAACTTTTTGTCTTACTTACTCTTCTGTTGTCATGAAAAGAACACCATGACCAAGGCAATTTATAAAAAAGAAAGTGTTTAATTTGGGGCTCATGGATGCAGACAGTTGGAGTCCATGACCGTCATGGGGGTGGGGCATGGCAGCAGAGAGCAGGGAGCAGGCATGGTGCTGGAGCAGCAGCTAAGACCTGACATTCTGCTGGAGAGAAGGCTAATTGGGAATGGCCCTGGCTTTTGAAACCTCAAAGTCCACTCTCAGTTAACACATCTCTCCCATCAAGGCCACACCTTTTAATCCTTCTCATATAGTTCCACCAACTGGGGACCAAGTATTCAAACATATGAGCTTATGGGTGACATTCTCATTAAATCACCACAGATTCCCTTTTAACAACCTAGAAGGAAGCAGAAAGAAAGCCAGCCAACCGACTAGCCACACAAATAAAATGATGATTAGAACATGCAGAGGCAAGGCTATGAGACCTGTGGAATAGGAGAGAAAATATTAACATAGATCTAAATGAAGATCTTCAAGGAGAAAAAAAAGAAACAGAGGCAACAGTTAGGAAACAATATATATGAACTTGGAAAAACTGAGAAGAAACACAGATCCATAAATCCTGTAGGTTCAATATTACTTAGGCTCAGGCCTTGATTATATTACACATCCATACTAAATTCACCAAATATGCCAAAGACAAGGGACATATTTAGTGAAGTCAGAGAAAAAGCCATTCACTTACAAAAATAAAAGGTAGACAAGACAGTTCAGCCAGTAAAGGTACTTGTAGTGGTGGCCTGGCGATTCATGTTCAGTATCTGGGACCCATATAAAGGTAGAAGGAGAGAACTGACTCCACAAAGGGGTTCTTTTACCTCCTCACAAGTGCTGTGGCACACACACACACACACACACACACACACACACACACACACAGTAATCACACATATGCATGCACACACGTGTACACACAAGTAATCCATTTAAAACAAAATAATAAAAGAAAAATTCAGCATTTTCTTAGATTTTTCCATTGCTGTGAAGAGACACCATGACTAAGGCAACTCTTATAAAGGACAATATTTAGTTGGTGTTGGCTTACAGTTCCAGAGTTTCAGTCCATTATTATCATGGTAGGCAGCATGGCAGCATCCAGGCAGGCATGGCCCTGGAGGAGCCGAGAGTTCTGCATCTTGTTCCAAAGACAAATAGGAGAAGACCAGATTCCAGGCAGCTAGGAGGAAGGTCTCTCAAAGCTCATCTGTATATTAACACACTTCCTCCATCAAGGCCACACCTCCTAATAGTGCCACTTTCTGGACCAAGCATATTTAAACCACCACAAGCATCAACAATTGAAACCAGAATCATACATCAAATATTATCAAAGTGTTGAGAGAAAATAACTGTTAACCTGAAAAACTCTACTCTGGGGAATCGTTCTTTAAAAAATGGGGCTATGGTCTGGAGAGGTGACTCGTTGGTTAAAAGCACTAGCTACTTCTACAAAGGACCTAGGTTCAATTTCCTGTACCCACATGGTGGCTTACAAATGTTTGTAATTCCAGTTCCATGAATCCAACACCCTCTTTTGACCTCCATGGGCACTAAACATGCACATGGTGCATGTGCCTGGGTGTAGGCAAAATACATATAAAATTAATAATACCATGATATTAATAGGCCTGCTGATCAGTTGTGGTACATATCTTTAATACCAGCACTCAGAAGGCAAAGGGAGGTGGATCTCTGAGTTAGAGGCCAGCCTGGCCTACAGAGTGAGTTCCAGGATAGACAGGGCTACGCAGAGAAACCTGTTTTAAAACACACACACACACACACACACACACACACACACACACACACACACACAGAGAGAGAGAGAGAGAGAGAGAGAGAGAGAGAGAGAGAGAGAGAGAGACAGAGAGAGAGAGAGAGAGAGAGAGAGAAGAGAGAGAGAAAGAAAGACAGAAGGACAGACACAAAGAGAAATGGGGCCAAATACATATGTTGATATGGAAGCAAAAGCTAACAAAATTTACCATTATTAAAACCTGCCAAATGGGTCAGTATTTCTTAAAGAAGATTTATTTATTTATTTGTGTGTGTGTGTGTGTGTGTGTGTGTGTGTGTGTGTGTGTGTGTGTGTGTGTGTGTGTGATGTGTGTGCTGGTACCAAAGGGCGAGAAAAAAACATCAGATTCTGTGGAGCTGAAGTTACAAGGTACCTTTGAACTATTTAACAATATGAGTGTTGGGAACTAAACTTGGGTCTACTTGAAGAACATCAAACATTTCTGACTATTGGGCCATTTCTTCTGCTCCCCAGGAAGGTATTTTAAGGTTAAGTCCTCTCTCCCAAAGATAGCTGGAATGCAAGGAAGAGTGTTGGATAAATAAAATGGTGTGTGTGTGTCTGTGTGTCTATATGTGTCTGTCTCCATTCATCCCTGGGGCTGGGAACTGAACCTAGGGCCTTATACATCCGAAGTGTGCAGTGTTTGGAAGTTATGAGTTTAAAAGGACTGAACAATCATATTTAAAATAGAAGAGAGAAACCAGGTCTGACATACATCTGTAATACCAGCATTCAGGAGGCAAAGGCAGGAAGCACAGGATTTTAATATCATTCTTCTGTCTTTAAAAAGGCAAAAACAAGAAAGAAAAGAGAAAGTATTCTAAAAATTCTTGCATTGTTTGGAAGGGAAGATACTAACATTAAGCTGTGTTATGTTAAACATTAATGAGAGATTTCAGGAAGAAGACATAAGAGTACACATTTCAAACAGTAGAGACTATTTTGGAAAGAAAACAAAGTAAGAAAGAGAAAATAGAAGGAACAGGAAAGTCAGTCTAAAATAATAGTATATTGTATTATTCTTGTACACAGAGCTGAGCTCAAACATAAGTAAGGAAAAACTAAGCCCTAAAACCAAAACGGGGAACTGAGTGCCCAAGCTCAGAATGGGCATCGAAGGTGTCCAAATAGATCTTGAAGCCTGGGTTTGAGGTTCTTGGCGTATGACCTGTGCAGGAGGGAGGGTCAGGCCATAGGCTCTGTAGGCAGGGAGCTGGGCTGAACAACTGTCTGGCTAGTTTTATGTCAACTTGACACAAGGCAGAGTTATCTGAAAGGAAGGATCCTCAATTGAGAAAATGCCCCATAACATCCAGCTGTGGGGCATTTTCTTAATTAGCAATGGGTGGGGGGCAACCCATTATAAGTGGAGTCATCCATGGCCTGGTGGTCCTGTGTTTTATAACCAAGTAGGTTGAGCAAACTATGGAAAATCAGCCAGTCAAGCAGCACACCTCCATGGCCTATGCATCAGCTCCCGCTTCCAGCTTCTACCTTGGTTGACTTCCTTCAATGATGAACAGCAATATGGAGCTGTAAGACAAAGCAAACCTTTTCCTCCCCTACTTGCTTTGGCTCATGATGTTTCATTAAAGCGATTTTAATCCTAACTAGAAGGACAAGCAATAGGAAGGAAGTGCTGTGTCTCTCCCTGAGCTGATTTAGCATGGCATACCCAGGAAACCAACCAAACCAACCAACTACTCCCCAACCTCACTGATAAACCAGTGACACAGAGTCTCTATCCTTATCTTGAAAGTATTCTCTAGAAGCAGTCAGTCAAAGTCTTTATATTAAATCTAAGAACTAATCTATGTGTTCACCTAACTCTTTGAATTTTATTGTGCTCAAAGTACAGGAAAACAATTGTGCTTAAAACGCTATTAAAACAATATTAATAGTGAAATAACAATAAAAAGACTGATATAAATATTAAAAAGAAAACAGAAGCAGTCTGTAGATGTGAGAATTGATTGGGGAATTAACAAGATACAAAAATTTTTATGTTTCTTTTGCAACCAATGTAAACAGTGAAGGAAATAAGGAGAAAGACACTATTCACAAAAGCAACAGAAGTTATGCCAAGACATTCATGAAGAAAATTAGCTGACAGGAATAAGCGAATAAGAGGAAGTGTGTTACTAAATCAAAACCCAATCCAATTAACTGAAGAGGGTGGAACAGAGGACGGCACTCTTCTGTATCCCTATGAGCTGATCTGAAGAGAAGGCCACAGTCAACAACAGAGAGTAAAAAAAAAAAAATCTAGAAATACTGAATGTTAGATTTAACAAAAACAAAAACAAAAACAAAAACAAAACATACTGAAACTCCGAGGACTGGCCAGAAGAGCAAGACCAGCGGGAAGGTTTGCTCTGGGGCCACATATGGAAGAGAAAGTAATGGGAATTGAACTGAAACAACAAACCTCAAACAAACAAAAAACTTTAGAGCAGATTTGTTTGGTTTAGCTGGAACAATAAATGGAACCATTCCTCAAAGACAGCCCTATGCCAGAACAGAAAATTCATACTGAATCTCTAAATCCTAGAGACCCTATCTCCACCAATGTAGCAAGCGATGATCCTGACAATTACAAAGAACACAAGGTTGAACTGAAGTTGACTCAGACTCAGAGGCAAATACACTCAGGCGGAACTGTGGGAACTGTGGGCAGAAAATCAGCTGGCACCCTGATGAGAGTGCACCCAGCATCAAAGATGAGCACGGTGCTCCTCTCCCAGCTCCTCAGGCCTAGGACACACTGCGGCAACCTCTTGGGCTGAGAAACTGATCCAGATCACAATCCGGTCTAACTTGTTTTGAGTTGCAGTCTCCCCACGCCCATCTCCCCCGCAGAGTCAGCTACAAACTTCACTTTAGGGCTTGGTAGAAATCACACTCTTCCCAGAAGGAAGATAAATTTGCTGATGACATAATGTTTTTGTGTCTATCAGTGTGTATCTCCATGTATGTATGAGCGTGTGAGTGCCACGTGTGTGCTTGGGCCCATGAAGTTCAGATCCCCAGGAACTGGAGTTATGGATGGTTGTGGGCTGTCGTGTAGGTGCTGGGAACTGAACCTGGGTCTTCTGAAAGAACGGCGAGTGCTATTAGCCACCCCTGACATAATATTTTTAATTCTACATTATTTCATATGTACCTTTTCAATTAGCAATAATCGCGCCTCTGATAAACCTCATTGGCTACGATACTGCCACTGTGCAAAGCTTTGTATGTAGTTTTAAGTATTGTTTTTGTGTTTTACTCTTGGTTTTGTTTTAGTTTTTATTTTGCTTGAACGGGGTTTTGTGCTTTTTCTTTTTCTTCATTTTATAGTATTTCCTTTATTACTTCTCATACCTCCTACATGTACTTTTCCTTTCAATTCTACAGAAAAGGAGGAACAAAGAGAAGAGGAGGAACGAGAGAGGGGGTGAATAGCAGTAAGGAGCAATGATATATTATGTATTGAAATGTCAAAATGAAATCTGTTTTTATATGTTAACTATAAAAATACTATTATGTACAGAGTTAAAAGTAAAAAAACAAACAAACCAAAACAAAACAAACAAACAAACAAACAAACAAAACCACCTCACTACACAATTCAAAAGATATTCTTCTGAAATTGCAGTATAAAATCAATGCCATTTTAGTAAACATTCCCTATGGGAATTTTCTCTCCAATGAAACTTCCCAGCCGATAAGGGGTGATAACACAGCGAGCTTAGCAGAAGCAAGATCCTGGGTTTGATCCCCCACACTACCAAAGTAAATTAACTAACAGATCCCATCAGCCTCACAGATAAATGTATAAACAAACAAACAGCATGCTTCTAGAGTGAAATTTAGGAAAATATCACCTGGCTATTAGCTGGAAATGAACAACAACTGTAATATATATTATATAGAATATATATAATTACATCTTATGAGACATCTTCTATTCCATAAGGATAGAGTACTTTTTCTTCCCTGCCATCTTTAGCTTCTTTCATTAGCATTTCCTACTTTTATTGTCAATATCTCTCATTTCCTTAGCTCAAACAACTTAATAGCAAAGAGTCCAGCTTAAAAAATAGCAAAGAAATGCCACACATAGATGTTTCTTTATGAAGGGCTGCAGAGATGATGGTTCAGCAATTAACAGCACCTGGTTTGGTTCTCAGCAACCACATGGCAGCTCACAACCATTGGTGACTCCGTTTTCAGGGGATCTGTTGTTCTCTTCTCACCTTTGCAGATACCAGTCACACATAGTAGTACAAATACATACATGCATGCATACATACATATACATATACATACATACATGCATACATGCATGAATACATACATACATGCAAGCAAAATACTTATACATGTCAGTTAAAATGAATAAATTTAAAAAGTTTAAAACCAACACAGATAGTCAGCAAACATATGAACTAAAAGTGCAGCATTAGTAACCTCAAGGAAACGCCATTAAAAACACAATTATATATTATGGCAGATGAAATGAAAAAATAATGTGTCGAGGAGACAGCAGTATTCTCATCGTCTAAAATTTTTGTTAATTTCTTTTTATTTTTTATGTGCGTTGGTGTTTTACTCACATGTATGTCTGTGTGAGGGCGTCAGATCCCCTGGAACTAGAGGTATAGACAGTTGTGAGCTAATAATGTGGGTGCTGGAATTGAACCAGGGTCCTGTGGAAGAGTAGCCATATCCCACATCTTATTGCAACATCCATTTTAAAAAAGTGCAGGATATGAAAATAACCATGGAAGAGTAAACATACAGAGAACATGTGGTACATACACACAAAGGAATACCATTCAACCACAGAAAGAAGGAAATCCTTCATGACATTTACACATTAAATGGCAAAAGCCCTGCAGTGTCCACTGAGAAATGGAACTATCTGTGCTTGTGGGCTGGAGTTTTACATTAGCTTGACACGAGCTACAGTCATCTGAAAGGAGGACATCTCAGCTGAGAAAATGCCTCTGTTAGTTCCAGCTATAGGACTTTTTCTTAATTAGCGACTGCTGGGAGAGAGCTCAGCAGCGGTGGGTAGTGCCCTTCCTGGAATGGAGGTCTTGGGTTCAATTAAAAAAGCAGGCTGAGCAAGCCAGTAATCAACACCCTCCATGCCTCTGCCTCTGCTTCTAGGTGTCTACCCTGTTTGAATCCCTGCACTGACCTGCTTCGATGATGAACAGCAACATGGAAAAGTAAGCCACACAAACCTTTCCTCTCCGAGTTGCTTTGGTCATGGTGTTTCATTATAGTAATAATAACTCCAACTAAGACAGTGTGTTACCTTATTCCCTCTGCCTTTTCTGAGTTTTTGAAACTTCAAAAGATAAAGAAAAGGAGGGAAAAACTCAGAGACGCCAGGAGAACTTTCTAACAAGAATGATCCCAAGTAGCAGCTGGACGAGCAGGAGTCCAGTCTCGCCTCTCACTGAGGCGGGGAAAACAACCCTGTTTCCTGTCTTCATGGACTGTGTGGAGAGAGGCAGTCCCCACCCTCCCCAGGCCTCTTACCGTGTTCAGCTCTGATTCCAAGCTGCAGTTTCTAATGTGTGGGAACACTTCACTGTACTTGTTTGGGTAAGTAGATGCCAGGTAGTCCTTCACCTCCTCCAGGTTGCTGGCTGTCAGAAAGCCATCTTCAAGGTCAAAAGAATTGGTCAGCAGCAGAATCACCCTGCAGAGCAGACCACCATCTTGACCTTCATGACTAAGAGGTCACTGGCTCCAAAACCTGGGAGGAATGTGATTACAGAGCTGCCCCACAGGCAACCTCTTCCTTCTTCCCTCCTGCCCAGTGAGGAGGGGACCTCCAGACTGGTGACACTTTGATAGGAATAGCAACTCTGAATGCCTGTGCAGAAGTCTCACAGACTAAGCAGAAATGAGCACAGAAACTACCATCCCACAGGCTGTTTAACATCTGGATAAGAGGTGTCTGATAGAATTGGATGGGATTATGTAAGTGCTCTATGCTCCACAACCAGATTCTCAACCACTGGCAGTGACAGCACTTGAATGTGGCTTATGCCATTGAGGAACTGCTTAGAAATAAAGTTAGAATGACTTAAATATATTTACTTATTTTCAGACAGGGTCTCACTATGCAGCCTTTGCTGACCTGGAACTTGTTTTGTTGACCAGGCTGGTCTCACACTCAAAGACCCACCTGTCTCTGTCTTAAAGGCATGCATTACCACACATGTATTAGGATTCTTAAACTTAATTTTATATCACTGTGCAAATTAAATTATTTTCATGTATACTGAGTTCCACTAATTTCAGCCTACTGTAGAGATAGCTACTTATGGTCAGTGACCACTCTACTGAATATCTTAGAATTTGAAAGATGGTCCTTTGTTTAAGGGAAGACACAGACAGTAAACTATGTAGTCTCTGAGACTTGGCCAGAGAGGTCTTGGTTACACTTGAGATAGGGAATGGGACCAAAGACATTGGTATTGTTTGCTGAATACCCTTTCTGCTCAATGTAATAACCACTTTAAAGTGCCCACAAATCACAGTTTCTGGTGCTGGTAGAAGGCAGCCATATGCAATAAAGAAAGGGGAACTGAACCCATATGGTAGCCCCCAACAGTGGGTTCTACAGTTGATTTTTGGGAATCTAGCCCTTCCCAGTCACCCTTTCAGCTCAGAGCTTTGAAGCCTTGCCTTCCCACTTGAGGCCCAAGGCTCCCAGAGACAGTTTAGACTCACTTGTTTAAGCAGTTTTCATAGTTGAAGGTGGCCTTGAAGCCATAGATGGAGAAGGTGACAATGCTGGCAAATATGGAGGTAGAGCTGTTGATGATAGACACAATGACAGCATGCTTCTGGCAGTTGTTGGATGGTTCATTGTAGCTGGCAAAAGCGATCAGGCTGCCAAAACCCAAGCCCAGTGAGAAGAAGATCTGCGTGGCTGCATTGATCCAGGCCTTGGGGTTGGCTAGCTGTTCCATCTAGAAGGCCAGTAGGGATAGGGCTGAGGAATCCTTGGCTCTATTCCCAAATTCTCCCTCGCAGAAGAGGGAGGCTCAGAGATGGAGAAGAAATTATTTTTCATACTTTCTAGAGTCCAGTCTGTCCCAGGCTGTTTCCAGTGTATTCTCTGGCAGGTAAACTACTCAGCAATTTTCCTGTTCTACCCACTATGACACCCTGCCCATGGACAATGTGGTTAAATACTGTACGGTCTGATAGGGCAAAACCCATGGAATCTCTAATTCACCAGCCCGGCACTGCACTTGTCCATGCACAGAAATGTAGGTGATATAACCTGGATGTAGAGTCCAGTCTGAGGTGACTCTAGCACTGACACCAAAGGCATTTGGAACAAGGGCGTGCATTTTGAAAGCTGCTACACTCATCTCTTTCCTGCCATAAGGTTTGTTAAGCAAAGAATGTCCCTTACTCCAAATGCAATAGATTTCCAACTCAAGAATTCTGGCTAAGCTGACTGGAAAGAAAGAGTTAAGGTGGGATCATGGTGGCTTAGAGGGAAAGTGTCCAATATGGGAACAGATAAGGGAGTGGCTGGAGTGATGCCCATGGTCTCTAGCTCAGTGGAGAGTATGGACAAGGCTATGGGTGAGACCTGGAACAGGGAGACCAGAATGGAGGCACAGGCACTAGTCATAAGGGGCAGTGAGGGTAGCAGGAGGAAATGGACAAAGGATTGCATTTCCAGAACGCATAGTTGAGGAAGAAGTCTGGGCACCCAGGATGTCCATAACCTTTGGCCCAGTCTTGGGCTCACACTGGCCCTGCTGATTATGTATCTTACCCTTTCCTTTCCTCTTTCCTCCCGGGCATCCCAGAAAGGAGCAGTCCCCTTCCCTTGCAGCTCTTACCTTAGGTGTGAACATGTACATCAGGCCATTGGTGGCTCCATGGAGTGTGAGGCCACGGACCAAGTAGATAATAAGAACACAGTAAGGCATCAACGCGGTGAAGTAGACCACCTGTGGACACCCAGAGACAGTAAAACTGCTGGAGCAGTAGGGATGGCAAGGCAGTCAACCATCCCCACAAACACCTTATTTCTTTGGTGGTTAGGCTGTGCCCTCAGCTGCTGACAGCTGATTAGGATACAGGGTCTGAGTGTGGTCAGGAAAAAGGAAGTGTGGGACATGACTGACCACATCTGTTGCCACCATGACATTTCTCCTTCAGTGGACTAGAGGCAACAGGTACCCAGGGTGGTTCTTTCCACATTCCTTCAGCCTCTCTGTCTCTAAAAAAGGGTTGAAGGAGCCTGCACAACATATGTGAGTCTCTCTGTTCAGTATTAGAGCCAAATTTGGCTCTGAGCTTTCTGGAGTCCTAAGAAAAGCAGGAATACCAGTCACTTACAAGATCTATGTTGTCCCTAAAAGGGAAATTAATTCAGTGTCTTGGAGCAAAGCCATCTCTCCAGGATAGGACCAGAGAGAAACCTGGGCAGGCATGCCCATAGGTGGAAAGCAGAGATTGGAACAAAGTCCCCACAATAAATGCAATAAATAGTACTGATGGGATGTTGTGGCATCTCTCATAAGATGTCTCATTATTTGGCTAAGCCAATCTTCTCTCCTTACTAACATGCATCATAATCTAAGGATGCATGCTTGGTTGCTTCAGCAGGGTTATATCAGACTTGGGGTCACCCTGACTTTTGAAAAGCCTCAAAGAAAGCTTTCAGGTACATGTCTCCCTGGCCTGAGTGGGAAAGTTTGTTCTTTTAGGTCAAATCCACCAACACAACTAACCACGGCTTGATGTGCTTGAATTATGCTCAGTCTTCCATTTCCTCCTTGACATGGCACCATATTTCAAGAATGTCTAAGACTGTCAGAGGCAGAATGTAGGGTATGTTTACAATGGCTTCTTATACATTTAGGGGACTAATAAACATACCAAAGTACTTAATACATCAAACCAGAGAGAGATACAAATGGATAAGGGTCCTATGGCCTTGTGTGTAACAAACTTAGGGGTGTGGGGAGGCCTGACCCAGGTCCACAACACTGGGAACTTAGAGGACACTTCTGGAAAACTCTGGAATTTTCCTCTGCACCCCAATGGACCACGTTTCTTAAAGACCTTCTGGGGTCCTCACTAAAATGGCTCCCTTCTCTCCCTGGTGGGAAGGATGGCTGGACATGTGATCCAGCCTAACCTATCAGAAGAAACAACACTGACCAATAACTAAAAATTTGGAGGAGAATAAAAGATATTTTAACAGAGAAGTAAAAGGCAACATCTTTAAGAAGCCCAGTGCCCTCCCTATACATGGAGCTTCCAGGGTATTTCTGTCAGGTCATAGCCTCAGCAGAGAAAATAGATGGTGAAGATCGATGTCATGATGTCCAAGGACTGCTGAATTTCACAATTATAAGAGGCCTGGACAGGAAAGGTCTGCTTTCATCTTTAAGGGTCAGATATCACGCAGATATCTTTTGGATCATGCTTAGCCTGGGCTGGGACAGAGCAGTTGCTGCAAAGGCTGAGTTCAGTTGAGAAAGGGCACCTGGGGTCCTTGATTCTTATGCTTGGCTGTGGGGCAAGCATTTTAGGGCTAAGAAGCTGGCCACCAGGGGACTTAGTAACCAATGTACAATGTCATATCAGGTACAACACTGGGTTTTCCATGCAATATCTCAATGACATAGGTTGTTCTAAGCTTGATGACTCATGAAAAGCCTCTCAGTGCTGGAGAAGGCAGCTTGGGTGATGAGGAGAGTGAGTACTAAGGGCTTGTGGGTTTCTCAGAAGAGGAAAATTGGAAGTGACTAAGTCAGAAAAGACATTCATGGGGCGTCACCAACATGATGGGAAGTCCTTGGAGTAAATCTGGGCTCTGCCCTGACTCTGCTGTCCCTGGCTGTGATCTGGGGACATCACTTGACCTATCTAAAGTCTTTTGCAGGTGTCATCATTTATCTACTCTGAAGGGCTACTGAAAGAATAAGACAATGTAGGCATGTGTCCAACTATGGATTTGCTTTGCAGGGTAGCTGAATGCAGTGTTCACTGCAGCTTGAGACAGGCGCAGATGATGGAAACACAGCAGACATGTTAGCCCTAGGAGGAATGAAAACCTGGGCATCCAGGGAGAAAGGGCTTAGCCAAACAAAAGGCCTAAATCAGCATTGTGGTGCATCCTTGGTCTTCCCAACACTGAGAAGGCTGAGGCAGGGGATTCAGTATGAGTTTGAAGTCAGTTTGGGCTATATAGTAATTTCAGGCCTACCTGGCCTATGTAAGAAGACACTTTTAAAATAAAAGCCAAAACCAAAACCAAACCTCAAACTATACAACAAACAAAACATAAACCAAGAAGAATAATCCAACAGTTCTATCATTGAGTCACTGAAAGCACTTTGAGATGAAACCTCATATTCAACCACACAATAAACTCAATGGAAGCTGATGCTGAGGTCTCTCCTTATAATAATAGCTTTGGAATTTGAGGGGGAAGGACTGAATTATCAGATGTTTAAAGCTCTCCATGAAATGTCCTGGTATAGCAGCACAGCTGAGTTTGACAGCTGGCTGGAGCCTCTCATTTCAGATTCAGTATGAGAACTCCGACCACCTCTGTAAGCTAGCAGAGGAATGTGCCAGTAACACCATTTATGCCTTCTGATCCAGTAAACCTCTACTTCTGGACTACAAGAGAGAGAGAGAGAGAGCCCTTGGCTTTGATCAGTGTTAAGATGCTACTCATCCACCCTCTCAGATCCAGCACCATCACAATGCCCAGACCACCTTGCCAGTAGATTCGGTGCCTCTCAGGATGCACAGATATACCATCAGCCAGGCCAGGGTGAGGCACAGTGCTGGCTCCCACTGCACTCCTCCATTCTCCTGGATGGACGGTGAGATGTTGAGTGTTTTCCTGTACCAGAAGTACTGTGTCGACGAAGCCTTCTCACACTCCTCATCATAGCCTGTGCGGTTACTATTCAATGGGCAGACAGACCACGGCAGGGGATCCTTTGGAATGAAGTGAGAATCAACAGAGAGGTAAGGGGAAAGTCAAGGTCTGGGTAGGATGCTAGGAAGTGTCTTTGACAGCAGGCTTTATACCTTGTTTTGCATATATGGGCTAGTCTAATTTGCTTTGAGCAACAGTGGAGCAAAGGCTTCCTGGTCTAGACCTTCAGGGTTCTTGTAATTGTAGGCTGGAGAGGTGACTCACTAGTTAAGAATACTAGCTGTTCTTCCAGAGGACCCAGTTAGAGTCTAAGCACTTATACAATACCTCACAACCATCTGTACCTTTAGTTCTAGGGGATTTAACACAGTCTCCTGGCCTCTGTAGGCACCAGGCATGCATGTGGTACACAGACATAAATACAGACAAAGTACCCATACACATAAAATAAATAATTTTTTAAAAGAAGCAAAAAACAATTGAGCTATGAAGATACTTGGATGAGATTCTTGAAATGGTGAGTTTATTTGGATGGAGAGGTCACAGGAAGGAGACACTGGTGAGAACTATCAGACAAAGCACAGAAGCCCTCATAGACTTAAAGCTTGCCTACCTTGCCTAGCCGACAGAACCTGTAGTCCATTCTCAGTCCCCTGTGAGGACATTCTAACCCATTCTGTTTCATATATTTGGCTGCAAACCTGAGGATATCTTGGCTGTACCCAAGGTCTCTGGGATCGTTTGTTTGGGATGAGCTGAGTATCAGGGTTTTAATGTTCATGCTGCATGAAGAAGCTCTAGGTTATGGGAAAAGTGATTCAGTGGAACAACCAAGAAACTTGTAGTCTCTCTCCTCATCTGCATCAGAAGGGAAAGATAACGTTCCTACATCTGCATGGCTGGAGGCGCTTGCTGAAAAGGACCCCACCCCCACACATGAAGTTGAGTCCTGTAAAGTAGCTTGTAGCTTGTAGGACTGGACAAAGCTCTCATCTGTGATGAGCATGTGAGTGTAGATTCATGAGTACCAAGGACATGCCTGGCCCATAGCAAGTGAAGGTCTGCTGCGTCATTAGTCTGTGACCTTGGAAGAGAGCTCACTGTGGGTAAGGGGAAGTCCACCAACCTGTGATGTATAGAATGCATATAGATAGTAAAGTGGTATTTCCTAGATCCTTCTCTTCTTTTTCCATCTGGGAAAAGGCTGAGATGGATGCAGATACTAGAAGGAGAGTGGGGGGCAGCGGAATTAGGGTCTCTGAGAGTGAAAAGGTCGATGATGGGGAGGACAGAATGTGAATGGTGGAGAGGAAAATCTCTTTACAAAGGTCAGCGTGCAGTGCGGAGCTGTTGGTCCCTTCTAGTTATTTCCTATAATGCCTAGACCCTTCCAAAGAATCAGTGATAAGAATTTGGATAATGCACTGTTTAAAATGCTTGTCATTGAAATAGCTTCTACAGGCCAGGCAGTGGTGGCTCATACCTTTAACTGTAGCACTTGGGAGGCAGAGGCAGGCAGATTTTGTGAGTTCGTGGCCAGCCTGGTCTACAGAGCAAGTTCCAGGACAGCCAGTGCTATACAGAGGAAACCCTGTCTTGAAAAACAGAAACAAAATACAAAAATGAAATAAAGCAAAACAATGACAAAAAAGAAAGACTTGAAGGAAAGAAGGAAGGAAGGAAGAAAGGAAGACGGAAGGAAGGGAGTGAGGGATGAGGTGGGGACAGGACAGGAGGATGAGTAACCATTTCAGACTTACTGGAATGGTGGCATCATCCCCATAAGTCCTTGCCACAGATTCTCTCCTGAGTCTGTCATGAGATGGTTTGTAATGTTTTCAGGACACTTCCTGTAGATATTCCAGTGAAAGCTGTGGAGCTGCTCTGGAGAACTGTGCACATACACACAGTTGCATAGCATGTGACAAGTAGTGGATCCAGGTTCTGATGTCCCCACTTGGTTCCAGCTGTGTGACTTCTCCCACCCTCTCCCCTGACTGAGAGGGCTCCTACGGGCTGGTGTTCTTATCCTCAACCAACTCCCTACCTGGGCCTGAATCTTCTGCCCTTTTTATTCTGCTCTGGACAGAGCTCACCTGGAAGGAGTGGAAGAGGTACCAGAAGCCCCAGGCATTGATGACATTGTAGTACATGGAGAGGAAGAAGGAGACCACCACACTGGCAACACCTGTGGGCAAGCAGAGGGCCAAGCTGAAGAATCAAACGCTTGTGACTTAGCCAGACAGAACTCTGGTGACATCCCAAGAGGCGATCACTTTTCCTTCAGGTTTCATTAGACCTGACATCGCACCAATGACCTTTCCTGGGGTTATGCCCCCTAACCACTGATCATCTGAGATGGGAGACTAATGACAGTGTTTTGACATGTAAGTGTCAGGTCATGGGCTCAGTACTTTGTGTGCCTTTAGTATTCACATCAATATTGTCATTTCTAATAAACTGAAGCTCAGAGCTTGTCTAAAGCAATCTAACAGAGCTAGGGAGAAGTGCCAACCATGTGCTTAATGTGATACTTGCTCCTTTTGGAGATTGAATCACTGCACCCAACCCATGCATATGGCATGAGATATGGATGGGACAAGCCCTGTCCTCCAGCCTGGTCTAAACTGTGAGACAAAGAGGCACTGTGAACAAAGGTTATAAAGTTAGGCTCACACTGGCCCTCAGGAGCTTTGTCATCCCACATGTAACCTGGACAGAGTTGTTGACCTTGGGTTTGCTGGACTATACCAGTATCAAAGTCATTACATAGTGGCTTTCTCCTCCCCACTGAAAGGTCTGGGCAGGAAGTGGGGATTAGTGTCCAAGAGACCAGGTAGCCTTTACTGTTTTTCAAATGTGCAGCTTACTGTGCTACCTCAGCATACTCTGTGGTGGCCTTCCTAGGTCTTCACAGTGAGGAGACATTTTGAAGATGATTCCTAATGCCCCTGACATATTTCTTCTAAAGCCCCTCTCCATTCCTGAACCATTAGCCTTCCTACCTCCTCCCCTTTCTGGGACACAGAGGTTCACAGAACATCTATGGCCATTGATAACCCCAGATCCTGGACTTTTACAAAGCAGGAGACCCACATCCTGGAGGTGCCAGGGGACAGTGACTGAAGATCATTCTGGAATGGTGCACACCTGGTATGCATAGGTGCCTTGGCATCTGTACACAGGTATCGCTTATGGTGCCTCAAAGCCCTATGTGGTACAGTGAAGATAAAATGGGCTCACACACTGCCAGGTCAGTACCAGGCATGCATTAAGCAGGGGACAGTTGTTTGCATTCCCAGATGGTAGGTGGCTAGGACTGAATGAAAATCTCTGTGTCAGGAAGCTACGTCTAACCGTTCACAGAATCTCAAGCTGAGGTCCAGAGAGGAGAGGCCCTGTGGTGGGAGTTTCCCTATTTGGGAGTCAGAATCCAGGGCCCTCTCTCTGCCCAAGTTCCATGGCAGCTCTCACTGAGCTGTCAGTCCACCCAGGCACAGGTCCTGCTCATGGACAGCAACCTGCACACCTGTGATGCCCAGGAACATGAATCTGTCAGGAACTGGAAAATATCCCACATACCGACACCACTAAGGTAGGGGCTGATGGTCCTCCAGGCACCAATGCTGCCCTGCCGCATGCGCTGCCCCACAGCCAGCTCCAGGTACAAGAGTGGCATCCCCTCCACAATGAGCATGATGAGGTAGGGGACCAGGAAACTCCCTGTGGAAGAAGCAGCAATGTCAGTGTGCAATACTTCTATCACCTGACTTTCCCCATCCAGTCCTCTCTTTACCCCAACCATCTCCTCTTAGACTTTCCTACTGAACCTCTATTCTTCTGTCCCTGTGTCTTCCTCCTTCGACACACCTATTCCTCTACAATTTCTCTCACTGTACATCAGCCCACCCATCTATCTGCCCATCGATTCATTTATCCATCCATCTGTCCATCCATCCATCCATCCATCTATCCATCCATCCATCCGTTTGTCCGCCCCCTTCTTTTCTCCTTTTCTCTCCCTTGAGCTGTTGTCTACCCATCCATCTATTTACCCATTTTAGTAAAGGCTATGTTCCCATAAGCTGTAGGGAGTTAATAGTCTAAACCTCAGCGGTTATAAACTAATCTTATTTTTATTTATTTATTTATTTATTTATTTATTTATTTATTTATTTTTTTTTTTGCCCAAAATGTCAAGCCATAACCACAGCAGGTCTAGTGAGTCCCATGGTCAGCTTGTCTCTGTGATAGGACTTATTTAACTACTGTTTGAGGTCAGGTGGAAATCTATGACCTGGTGCCAAGTGGGAATAGGGAATCTTTTCATACTGCTCAACAATAATGTCCATCACTCTCCTAACTCACCCAATTACACATTTCAGGCAAATGAGCTTTGTAATTCTTTTGACAAAGACATTAAAACAATTGAAGATTCAGGTACAGATAAATTAAGTGGAATCCATATTGTGAATTTTATACAAAAATATTAAAATAGATCATAGACCTGTGTTTACTATCTAGAGCTTAAATGTAAAGAATAGGAGAAATCTTTAAAACATCAGGTTAGGCAAAGATGTTTTAAATGCAAAAGCAATCACGCCACGTTTGGAAGGCAACGTTGATAAATTGAACTACATTATATTTTCCCCCTTGGACAACACTTAAAAGAACAAAAGACCAACTTCAGACTTGGAGAAAATATAGATATAACTCCCCCTTCCCTGAGAAAATGTTATATGAGGCACTTAGAGAGGAATCTCAAAACTGACAGACATTCCACTAAACAACACACTGTGGAGTGCTCAGTTCCACCTCAGAATACATGAGTTGGGTCTTTTATCTGGCTCTCTTAGTTCTGGAAGAAGCACCGCAGCAGAGCACAGTGCTGGCTTTGAGTGAATACTTTCCCTGTGAAGGCAGCACAGCAGGGGGCAATGGTGAGATATGGACTCAAACTTTATAACAAACTTCACTTTTGTGATTACTACAATCTGTACTGCAGGCCAGAACCCTAATAACCTAATCATCTTTGAAATATCCTACCTCTAAACACTACTGAGTGGGAATCAAGTTTTTAACACATGAACAAAATAGTATCTGCAAGTGGCAAATGGCTTCATCAGGAGATATTAAAAACTAGAACTCACTAGGAAAATTTATATAACACATTTCTACATAGCACATTTATATAACAATGAGATAAATGTACTATATAGTAACATAAAAATATTTTGCAATCAGTTTAAAGTAAGTCTCCTGACCCACCCTCTCCAAAGAACTACTCTCATGCCTCTTTGATTTAAAAATTTTGATGTACAAGGAGACTTTGGCATCAGAGAGAAAAAACCTTCAAGGAGTATACTTGGTGAATTAAATATAGTCACTGTTCTTCAATGCTCCGACAAAGAGGAGAGTTCTCTTCCCCAACCCTCTGAGTCTAGGCTGGCCTTGGAAAGAGCTTTATCCATCAGAATGTGTGTGTGTGTGTGTGTGTGTGTGTGTGTGTGTGTGTGTGTGTGTGTGTGTGTGTGTGTGTGTGTTTTAAAGCCATTTGTGTTCCAGAGCCTTGCAGCTTTTCATTTTCATGGGATATGGCCAGTGGTCAACATGTATGGAAAATCCTTCCAGAATCAGAAACTCCATGCTGAAGAATTGTGCTACCTCAAGTGCTCAATGTGTAAGGCTTGCAGCCACATGAGCAGGGGCAGAAGAAGTAGAGCAGCTATTTCAGTCTCACACTGTATGAAGTGACTACTATTGCCATAAGTCACTACCTCCCCCATAAGTCACTACCTCCTCCATAAATCACTACCTCTCCCATAAGTCACTACCTCCCCATAAGTCACTTCCTCCCCATAAGTCACTACCTCCCCATAAGTCACTACCTCCCCATAAATCACTTCCCCCCCATAAGTCACTACCTCCCCATAAGTCACTTCCCTCCCCATAGGTCACTACCTCCCCCATAAGTCACTACCCCCCCCACACACTTCTCAGTGCTTTCACTCGGGTCCCATAAAAGCAAGATTCTCTGACTCCCAGTGCAATTAACAAAACCAGGACATTTACTATACAGACTTCCTAAAATTTTACCAGTTTCCCAGAGTAGGATGCAGTCAGAACTTCTAATCTGTCTTAAAGCCTTCTAGTTGTTTGCTTGTTTTTGTTTTATGAATTTGACACTTTGGAAGTTTACTAGAGAGTTATTTTGTGGAATGTGTCTTATCTGAGGTTCTGGCAGAAACACTGAAGTGACCTGATGTTCTCCTTAGAGGTACAAGATGACCATTTCCTCCTTGGCAGTGTTGACTTTACTCACAAGGCTTATGTGGTGGTTGCTAGGTTACTTGCTGAACTTAACTCTTCCCTTTGAAATGATAGAGTACTCTGGAGGAAATACTTTTTGTTTGTTTCTGTTTTAGACGTTGGACCTGACTTGGAGACTTTTACATTCCCATTCTTTTGTGTGGTCATTTTACATAAACCAATAATGCTTACCTAAAACAGTGGTTGATGCATTAGTTATATTTTATAATTCCTATGCCTCTCCTATATTCTACCATTTTCAAGTAATTTGTCAAGTACAACAGATAACTGGAACACATGTGAGCATTTTTTTTTTTTGTCAACATCCCTGCCACCTGTACTTCTGTGTTAGCTTGAGTGAGTGGAACACTTAGTAACAGGATAGCTGGGAGGAGGTGACCTGATTCTTATTCCTTACTTCCCTGAAACCTGCCAATAGATACCTACCAGTATTGTACGATGCAGCACTACATCTCCACAATGGTCTTTTGGCTCCCACCTTATAGGTGCCTCCATGGTTTTGTCAGAGACTGTGGTACTTTATCTTTCTATCTCTTACCCTCTTTTCTCTGTTCCTGACACTTGAGATACAATCTGTGCTCCCTCCTTGGTCTCTGAGGACTTCTTTCCCTCTGTGGTCACTGATCCCTGACTCAGAGCCCTGAGGACCTTCATCTCTGTCTCTCTCTGCGTTTTCTTCACATCTGGCTTCCTTGGAGGCGTCCCTCTCTCCTCCTACTCTGCAAGTCTTACTTTTAAAGTAATAAGCTATGTGAAATGCAGCAGGTACCACTTTCTCCTGCTATCTGTCTCCTTACTATTGAGGAAGCTTTTGTCTTACTCAGGTCTGCAATGCATCGGAGAGCTGGAGCCCACGGAGTACCTGGTGACTGCAGCTTAGTATCTTTCAGGTCTTACTGGACCCTTCACACATACCATGTCTCCCCCAATCACCTCTTCAAATTCTAAGGTTGGGTCTTCATCTTTAGTCTCACAGCTCCTGCTCTTGAGGCAATTGTCATCATACTATTTACAGCTATGCTCTCTGCAGACTTCTAAGCCACCCACTGAGGACAGAGAGGTAGACTTTATCTGGATCACCATTGTCCTTTAGGTCTCAACAAAGGGTCAGGTCCTCAACAGATTATTGGTGATAATGGCTCTACACTAATGGCTCTATTCAGAGGGGTATGTAATAAAGATATTACTGGAGGATAATGGTGGGAATGTCTTAAAAGTTACTCATATTGCTAATAACAGAGCATCTAAAAAATTCACATAGGGGCCAATAAGATGGCTTAGTAGGTGAAGGTGCTTATAATCAAGCCTTATGACCTGAGTTTGAGTCCTTGGACACACATGGTGGAAAAGAGAGAACTGAGTCTCAAAAGGTGGCCTCTGATCTCTATATAAGCAAAACAAACAGTCTAAAAATTCACATAGAACTATTTTAACCTCCTTTGACTTTACTTGTGTGTACACTGGATCAGACACAGAAAGTCTATCCATAAGGATAGGCAGTCAGAGGAACTCTTTGAATTTATGATAAGACACTGTAGATCAACACAAAAGACCAGCATGTTAGAACAAATGTCATCCTCTGAAATAGACTTGCTGTGAGAAAGAGAAGAAAACAGACAGGATTTGTGTTTATTGGGTATCATCTGGCCATGATGAAGAACAGTGTAGAAGAAAACAGGTTTCATAAAGATAAAACAGTAGCTGGGTAGTGATGGCAAATGCCTTCAACTCCAGCACTCATGTAGCAGAGGCTGAAGGATCTCTGTGAGTTCAAGGCCAGCCTGGTTTACAGAGTGAGCTCCAAGACAACCAGGGCTACACAGAGAAATCCTGTCTCAAAAAAGACCAAATAAAATAAAATAGAATAAAAGAGTATGGTGGTTGAATTTGAAGACCAGTGGGAACAACAACAACAACAAAAGCACAGTCAAAATAATTAAAAGAAAAGGAATCAAGAGGTAGACATCATAAGAACAGACAAGGCATGGCCAACAAGCTTGAGCCCTTACTTTATCTAGAACTGAGGGGAAAAGAACGCTACAGACACAACATGTGCATTAATAAGATTTGCAAAACAATTTCCCGATAGTGTGATTGAGATTACAGAACATCAACATACATTTCTGATATTTTAAGTGCCTAGAATATCTAAGAACTGATATAATCAGCTGCAGGATTCTCCTTCACAGAATTAACATATGAAAACAATAGAAAAAACAAATTTTGAGCAAAAGAGATTACAACTCATTCATGGTTCTGAAAGGAAAGATAGTCTCATACTTTGAATCCTTTATTTTCTGTTCCTGAAAGAATCACTTGTTCACATAGCATGGGATCTGAAGAAAGAACTCAATTGTGGAATTGTGTTCTAAAATAAGTAATCAGTAATAAATAAGCAAAACGGTGAAGTCTAAAAACAATATTATTGGCCTGGCAGTGGTGGCAATGCACTTAGGAGGCAGAGGCAGGAGAAGCTCTGTAAATTCGAGGTCATCCTGGTCTACAAAGCGAATTCCAGGACAGCTAGGGCTACACAGAAAAACCATGTTTTGGAAAACCAATAATAATAATAATAATAATAATATTATTATTATTATTATTATTAAAACAGTGTTGATTTCATTGGAAAATAACATAAAAGAAAAGGAATTCATGAATAGGGAAACATGATTCTTTTAAAGATTTTTATGAGTATACTGTCTTCAGATACACCAGAAGAAAGCATCAGATCCCATTATAGATGGTTGTGAGCCGCCATGCGGTTGCTGGGAATTGAACTCAGGACCTCTGGAAGAGCAGTCAGTGCTCTTAACTGCTGAGCCATCTCTTCAGCTCCAGAGACATGATATTCATAGTAAAATCATTGCTACACATATGAAATCCCAGATTATATTCTTAAAATGTGGTAAGTAAGGTAGGGTAAGGAAAGAAGCAAGAAGCAAAGTATGCTGTGGTTTGAATGTGTCACTCAAGGGCCACATATTAGAAACTCAAGTCCTTAATTCATATGGTAATGATATGTGGGGGTGGGACTATGAGAGATGATTGGCTCACCAGGCTCTGCAGCAGTGAATTAATGCAATATAGATGGAGTGGCTTTGAAATAAAAGCAGG
Source organism: Rattus rattus (assembly GCF_011064425.1). Classification (NCBI taxonomy): domain Eukaryota; kingdom Metazoa; phylum Chordata; class Mammalia; order Rodentia; family Muridae; genus Rattus; species Rattus rattus. The sequence continues at coordinate 114,786,240 of NC_046161.1, forward strand.
TTTTTCTAGGCAGAGCTACTCTGTTTAAACACGTAAGGTTGTCAGGTTACGATACAGTATTATGCCTCACCAGATGCTGAGCAAACTGCACTACGCTGGTTAAGCCGGTTGATCTCCATTGTTAACTTGACTAGAATTAGGATCATTGTAGGAACACACCTCTGCATGTGTCAGTGAGGATGATTCCATAGAAATTCCAAAAAATTGAAAAGGGAATGTCTACCTTAAATATTGCTAGCATTCTGGACAGGATAAGAAGGAGAATGAGAGGTTGAAGAGATCATTTAGTCAGTAAAGCACTTGTCCTATAAGTGAAGATCTGAGTTTTGTTCCTCAACACCCCCAGAAAAAGCTCAGTATGTCTTCGAACTCAGTACCGAGGAGACATAATCCTTGGGACAGTAAATTCTTTGGGCTGGCTGGCCAACAAATCTGACAGAGTTGGTGAGCTCCAGGTTCAGTAAGCTCAGTCTCAAAAATTAAGGTAGATGGGTCGGAGATATGACTCAGTGGTTAAGAGCACTTGCTCTTGCAGAAGACATGGGTTCAATACCCAGCACTTACATGGTGGCTAACAACTACCTGTAGCTCCTGTTCCAGGGGATCCAACATCTTCTCCTGTCCTTCATGGGCACCAGGCATGTAGGTGGTATAGAGTCATACAGCATAAAGTTAAAATAAATGTTTTTAAAAATTAAAAAAATAAGGTAAATTGAGGAAGATGCAGTAGTAACCTCTGACCTTTACATACGTGTATAGATAACATGTGAACAGGCATCTCCCCAATGTGTGTGTCTGTGTGCACATGTGCATGTGTGTCTGTGCATGTGTGCATGGATGTGTGTATGTGCATGTGTGTGCATCTGTGTGTGCATGTGTGTGTATGCATTGTGTGTGCATCTGTGTGCGTGTGTGTGTGTGTGTGTGTGTGTGTGTGTGTGTGTGTGTGTGTGAGACATGCAAACAGATGTGGTAGTGGTGGTAGGGTAAACAGCAGCTTTCATGCTCCCTCTGCCAGGATGGATTGTAGCCCAGAGCTATGAGACAAATGAACTCTTCTCTCCTTAAGTTCCCTTGGTCAGGTATTGTCATAGCAATGAGATAAGTGGCCTATACAGGCATCACACCTTAGGATGCTTAGCCTTTAGAGTCATGAGCTAAACTCATGCCTATGCTTTACGAACTACTCACTTGGTGCTAGTCAGTTATAACAACATGAGACAGAATGCCAACGTGTTAAAACTTTCAACTCCCCTGGGTTATATCAAAGATAACATTTTATTTTTGATACCGATGGGGAAGATAGATATTTCTCCCAAGACTTTGAATTGACTATTAGTAGTGTAAAATCAGAATTAAAAACTTGTAATAATTAAAATCTTTGAGAGGGGAAAAAAGCAAATATATTTTATAAGAGCCCGAAATGTAACAAACAGGAAGATAGCATAAAACATGATTTAAAATAATAGCAAATATAGTCTGATATTGATTATAAATAGATCTAATTCTTCCACTAAAAGATTATGGCTACTCAATAGTAAAAGTGTCAAACTTTAAAGCAATGGGGTTCCACAACTGGAAAATGGTTAAATGTGTTGTTAACTCTTTAAACGAAGTGCTATAGAGCTACTCAGTGCTTTTGAGTTATTTTTAAAAAATATGACATGTTTTTGAAAATGATTACAATCCCCCCTTTTATTGTTTCTGTCCTTCTCTCCTCCTCCTTCTCCTCTTCTCCCTCCTCTTCTTCTTCTTCCTCCTCCTCCTGTTTTTTTCCCTCTGAGACAGGATCTCTATATATCATAGACTGGTCTTGAACTCAAAATTTCTCTGCCTCAGCTACCTGAGTGCTGTTCATTCATCCTGCCTAGCTAGGTGTTCTCTGTGTGTGTATGCGTGCGTGCGTGCGTGCGTGCGTGCGTGCGTGTGATGGGGTGCACTCACATGTGTCAAGGCATGTATACAGAGGTCAAATGCAAAGGTCAGAGGACAATGTCCAGAGCTGGTTCTCTTTCCTTCATGTTCTGGGAACTGAACCACATCATCAAGTCATCAGGCTTGAAAACAAGAGCCTTTATTCACTGAGTCATTTTGCTGGCCCCTTAGGATAGGTCAATTTTAAAAGGAAAAACATCAAATGACATGTAAAATGTGGTTCTGAGTTTTTAAATAAAAATGGGAACAGAGTTATTATCTCTGGGTGGTAGAATCTTAGGGTTTTGTTGTTTTATTTTGTTTTGGTTTTTGTATTAAGGATTCAACCCAGGGCCTCACTTATATTAGGTGAATGTCTTACTACTACACTACATCTCTAGACCCTGATTTTGTATTTTATTCTTCATATATTTCTCTATTTTCTAGAATTTCTACTCATAAAATAGGTTTCTCTGGAGCATGATATTACTTATCTGTATTATTACCACAGCATTGTCCTATCTGCTAAACCCAAGAATCTCATTGGAAGAATCTTTCCTGTGTGACATTTATCCATAGGGCCAAGCCCTTACATTGTGCTCTATCTCTTTGAGATAAGAGAGAGAGAGAGAGAGAGAGAGAGAGAGAGAGAGAGAGAGAGAGAGAGAGAGAGAGAGAGAGAGACTCAGTGTAACTCACAGAAAGTCAACTCATGTTCCCAGACTCTTGGTCTCCCTCCATTTATATACCTTTGTCCTCTACAAAAACCAGAGCAAGTGTGCAAGTGTCCATTAAGATTAAGAGCTTGAAGGAGCCTTCTTGGGTCAACCAGAGCTTCCAGGGACCCTTTCTTCACCTAAGAGGTAGCTTATCCTAGTAGATGACCCTGGGTCCTGCTAAGACTTGCCCCTAGTGATGGGGGAGACCACCTGGAGGTCCGCTCAATGCAGGATCCCATCCTACTCCTTCATTCTCTTTATTCACCCCCTCTCACTTTATTCTAGAGGTTCCCCCTGGGGCTGGAATCAGGTCCATGTTTTAGAAACAAAAGCACAGGTGAGGAAAATTGAAACCCTTCTTATTCTCCCTGACCACCTGGATCTAAAGCTTCCAGAATTTCTCTTCTAGTCCTTTCTCTATAGCTCTCTGGTAGCACCCTCCCTTCACCCCACTACCCAGTATATATATATAATATCCGTGGCCACCATCCTGCTGGACTTCATAGTGATGACCATGCCTCTCTCCTGCTTAGCTATGGCCTTGCCTTCAAGAGTAAAAGTTCAGCTTGTGACCCAGGGCCCTTGAGGACATGCTGGCCACTTCTTCAGCTCCTCTCACCTCTCACCTGTGTTGGTATATGCTTCATGTATCACACTCACCTGGAGTTTCTGGCCATTCCCTTTAAAAGTTGCACTCTGTGCCTTTTGCACAGTTTTCTCTGCTTGAAGTATTTTACCCTTAGCTCTATCTGATGGGCTTATTTAATGATGTCATTGCTACAGGCTTCTTGGACTCTACCATACATCAAGTCCTTCTTCAGTCTTTTCCGTAAACAGCTCCACCTGCTCTGAGCATAGAATGCTTATATGTTTGCTCCAGTGTAGTCTTCATCTCTCCTAGTTCCCTCACTGCTTAGAACAAAATATATGACAGTGATTATAGGCTGCAGAGAATCACATAGAGAGATTTTTTTAACTGTTACTGGTGATTCTATCATGAAGGTGAATGGAAGCCTTTTCACTAATACATGGACTCTAAGCCTTTTTGTTTATCTGCTCCACCATAGGTGAGACCTGTCACCACAGAGGAGGGATGGCTTAGCCTAGGAGGGCTGCATGGGAACTTTTGATATGGGGAGGAGGAAGTTTCCAGGGGAGGATGAGGAGGTGAAGCACACAGAGTAGAGGGAGGACATTAGACGTAGTGTGTACTCAGAGAAGAGCAGAAAAGGGAAGAGGCTGGAACAAAAGGAATATAGAACCCTAAAGGAAAACCCAGGAGACACCTAAGCTCTTGGTCAGACCCCTTCCAATGTCCATCTGAAACTCCAACTGAGAGTACCACAGGAGGAAGTCTTGCCTTTATACAGAGTTCTGTAGAAGAAGTCCAACTTGGAGACAGAGGTCGTTACTCCTCCTGAAGTTACCTATGCTTCTCTGGGCATGGTTTCCATCTGTAACAAACAGGGCCACCCCTAGGAGTGCCCTGAAGACTGACTTGAACATCTATAGAAAATGCTGTACAGCATGAATGACTGACGTGCCAGAGGCCCAGTGCAATAGGTTGTCACTAGAACTGATGCTGGAGACACTGGAGAAGAGAAGCTGAGGCTCCTCTGTGGCCCAGACCACAACTCGGGGCTTATGCACCATGCCCAGGCTGGATGCGGGTTTGAGCCATGGTCACCACAGCACCTGACTCCAGTGGTGTACAGGCCCTCCTGGAGCAGCTCACATAGCTATCAGTCCTCACCTCTTTCCAGGCTTGCACCCTGGGAGTGTGTGGCCTTCTGAAGCCAGCTAGAGTGAAAATGTTTATACCAGGATGGGAAGCAAATGCTATGACTTGGGACTCAGTATGGCAGGCCACTCCCCAGCAGCAGATATAATGGGGACATTTGAACGATTTCACCCTTCTTCCATGGTATGGCCTGTAGACTGGCAGTACTAGTCTCAACAGACTATGTTTTAAAAATGTCAGGTCTCTGAGAGCAATCCATTTGAGGGGTTACATTTTGGGCAGTTAGAATTAGCAGAATTAAGGGTTTAGGTTAAAAGAACTCACTTCCTGTTCCAGAGGGAAATGAGGGTTTTGAAGAGGAATGAAACACTAACTCTTGAGAATGACATTGACCTTCTAAAGAGTCAGATCCCCCTGATTTCCCCCTATGTCATCTAAAGAATAATTAAGAATAAATAATCCACATTTTCTCCAGCCACACAACTGCTCTTCTTCCATGCATTTTACATGCATTCAAATCTCACACACGAGTGTGCGTGCACACATACAGAAAGAGAGAGAATTCACACACAGATATATATACACACACACATTCACACACACCCAGATATACCCACACACGGATATATATATACACACACACGCACACATACAGATATACACACATACATTCACACACATACACACACCTCACACACACACACACCACATACACACACACCACACACACCACACACACAGATACACACATAGAGATATATACACACACATTCACACACACAGTTATACACACACACATACACACACAGATATACATACACACACACACACATTTATATATACTGCAGGTGAGTGTATGTTTTCTCACATTGGTATTCAGCGCACTTGCATCTCAGAAGGAATTAACACCTTAGACTTTGGTCTGCTGAGTTAGTTTGAAAAGGGGATTTTGTAAAATTCCTCACCATCCTCTTTGGTTTTGTGTTTTGCCTTTGGTGCAGGGGTTGGGGTGGGAGGTAGAGCTGTTCAGAGAAGTGTGACACCTGGGACATAATCTTCAGAACTGACCTTTGTTCAGGGCTGGCTGAAGGGAACAGCACAACAGAACCCCTCAGAAAAGATCTTAATCCTCCCTGGGAAGGAGGTGTTTGGCAGTTTATAAACAAGCTCCTTGTCGAGTAGATTACATCTGTATCCTCTAGACTGTAGGGCAGAGGTTCTCAACCTTCCTACATTTCTTCATGTTGTGGTGACCCCCAATCATAAAATTAAAAATTCATTGCTACTTCATAACTGTAACTTTGCTACTGTTATGGATCATAATATAAATATGTTTGGAGATAGAGGCTTGTTAAAGGGTTTTCAACCCACAGGTCGATGACCACTGCTCTAGACAGTCTTGAGTTTTTCTCTTAGAACTCAATGAAAGCTAAGAATAAGCTCAGATCCCCTGGGTTTGGGGTGGTATTAATAACTCATTGTCAGTTCACAACTATGGATCCAGAGTGGGTACAAATGCCACCAGCATCTCTCATTGTTCTCTCTCTCTCTCTCTCTCTCTCTCTCTCTCTCTCTCTCTCTCTCTGTGTGTGTGTGTGTCTGCTGCTTTATGTGCACATGCATTAGTGGAAGTCTGAAGTTGATGGTGGGTAGCTTCTTCAGTCTCCATTTTATTTACTAAAGTAAGTAAGGCCTCTCTATTGAACTCAGACTTTGCTGCTGGGCTAGTCTACCCTACCCAGCTCGCTCTAAGGATCTTGTCTCTGCTTCCTGAGTGCAGACCCTTACATCTGCCAGATGTTTACCTGGGTTCTGGGTATCCAAACTTTGATCCTCATGGTTGCACTGCAAGTGTTCTATCCATTGAACCATCTTCTCAGCCTGCATTTACAGTTCCCCACTTCAGGTCTTGCTTATTCACTCAGTAAGTTTTTATGGGGTACCTCCTCTGGCTTCACAGCACTGGGGGATTGGATGAGCAGGGTGAGAGAAAAATTCTAAAGCCCCACTGTTTGTGACCCAGTGCTCATTTGACTTCACAGTTAAGGAGAGTCAGAAAGACCAGCAGGGGAGGGGGGCATGGAAGTTCTTCAAGTAAAGAGCAGCACAGAGCAGGGAGGAGCTACCTGGTGGGTAGTTGAAGCAGGGAAGAGCTTAGGAACTGGGCTGAAGATGAACTGCATGGAAAGAAGTGGAAATACCAACTAGGAGATGGTCAAATGTCTAGTGTGCCACGAGAAACAGTTTAAACCATTTACTTTAATTTTGGACACATTTGCTGTCTGTCTAACCTGCAAGTACCCCCTCTCATCTACTGCACCCTCAGTCCCAGGCCCTGTCTGTCCAGCTAAACAGCTGTACCAAGATTTCCTTTGGTTTCTTCTTCCAGTTATCATGAGGGTCTCCTCGTACATATTTAACTTCAAAATCATTTAGCCTTGTTGTGCCACCTGAAGGCTGTTCAGGTGATGGTGCCATTATAAACAAGGAATTAAGCAGTCACGTGATAGCGTGGTTTACCTGGCCTGGTGGTTGGGAGCTACAGACCCAGGATAAAGAAGGTATTGAGGCAGTTGGACTAAGCACACAATGATGTGAAAATCTGCCTCTGACAATTAATTCTTTCTAAAGCCAGTTGTGACACATTACAAGCGTATGATAGCATATGCTCTCTACATACAGCACACTTGATGGTTCAAATAAAAATAAACCAGAGAATTAAGAATGTTTCTTTCTTTACGTCTATAGATTAACCTTTTGATGAATTGATCTGGCTAGAGTGACAGGAGGAGGGAGGGTCAGATTTTCTTAAGCAGGTTAAATTTTGTAACACACTAACTTAATATTTTTGACTGTCCTGATAGTGAGAAATAATGTGCTGGTTAGCTCTCTCTCCCCTGACTCACACACGTGCTATTAGATTTCTCCTCCCACATATACACAAACATGCTGTCAGATAAACAAGAACCACCCAGAGAACTATTAAAAACACTTTTTAAATTCTCTTTTCTCTGCATGATTTTAAGCACAACTGCTTAAAAATGTTATACAGTTTTGAATCTGACTTTACTTCCCTCCACTTATCATATAATAAAACTCCTAAGATAAAAGTTTACTAAAGCTTTACCTCTATGGCTGTCAAGGGGACCACTGGGTGGATGTTCCACAACTTATTGAACCAATCTTTTCTTCTGAAGGGCTTAGCAAGTTTCCCACATTTTGATCTTATTAAAAGACGGCGGCCATGTTATTTTCTGCCTCTGTTAGTATGCTGCTTTTTCCTTTAGGTGAGTTTTTAGAAAATGGAATTGAAGAGGGAGGTTTTTATGCTGAGACTTACTTCCTTCATGCCATACTGACCCCAGAACGGTACTTGGACTTCGGAAGGTCCCAGTCCCAGAGTTCTCCGCTCTTTTCTCTGCTAAGCCAGTGCAGGGTGAAGTGTCTGTCCCACCCCTCACCTGAGTTTCTCCCCTACTAGGTCAGAGGAAACATTTATAAAAACAAAACAGCGGAACCAAGAAACAAATTCGCTGGGCATGGAATTATTTGCTTGTCCTGTCTGTGATTCCAAGTTCAAACCAAGTCTCCACATCTACAAACCAATCTTTTTTATTAACTAAAAATAAAATAAATCGCTCACAACCCTTTTGACTTGTGTTTCAACTTGCGGTAGGGAACTTAAATTTCGGATCTGCAAGCTTCATGGCAAGTTCCTGTTAAACAATTTACACTTTTACACCTCTGTGAAGGGGTGACGCACCAATCCTTCCCCGGGACAGCCGGTTCCCGGCCGCCCGCTGTCCTGCACCTGCTGGAACCACAGTTGGGACTCAGGACCCCGAGGGTCAGTTTCTTAGGGCAAAAGTCCCCATGCCGCTGCGTTCTCTGTCATCGGGGTAACCTGCCCTTGAAGTGCGTGGGACAAAACACTTTGCTGAGCTGGGGTGCCCCGGACAGAACGCCACCCCGAGCTGAGGCTCGTGGGACCGAGCGCCACCGCCACTCAGCGTCCAGGCACCCGCCGCATCCCGCGTGTCCACACTTACCTCCGCCGTACATCTGGCACAGGTAGGGGAAGCGCCACACATTGCCCAAACCCACGGCGTAGGAGATACAGGCGAAAACGAACTGCAGCGGATTGCCCCATTGAGGCCGTGCCTTCTCCATGTCCCGCGCTCGCTCGCTCCTCGTCAGGGCCTGGTCTCTGGCCGCCGCTCGCCCGCCTTTTAATTGCTAATCTCATTAACGCGCACGAGAGGGGCGAGGCCGGTAAGTGGGGAGCGGTGAGCCCCACCCTGCCTAGCCTCGGCGGGGAAGGCGCCCCTCCTTGGTCTGGGGTGTGGACTTCAGAGCTCGGGGAAAGGATCACGTTTCCTCAACTTCTTACTGATTAATCGACGACAATACTATCTGCCTGGCACTGCTGTGCAACAGGAAAACACAGCACCCCCACTCTTCCAGGGCTTACATTCAGATGGCGGGAACGTTTAAATACCACGGGATAACTTCTTAACTTATTCTTAACTTCTTATGACCCACTAAAGTAGTTTCATTTAATTCATACCACCTAGTTCACCTAAGTCCGTGATGCAGGGGCAATTTAAGTAAAGCAGAGGGAGACAAGTTCTAGAGACAGACAGTGGTCCAGGGCTTCCCAGAGGAGGGATGACTTTTGCGCAGAGAGGGTAGGTGTGAAGGTTCAGTGGTAGAGCACTCCCCCTAGCACTTCTGAGGCCCTGAGCTTGATCTTAGCACATGTGGGAGACCTAAGCATCTCCATCTACCTGCCCTTGCCTGCACCTATAGTGGGCAGAATAAGGTTTTGAACAACTGTGGTGAGACCAATGGGAATTAGAGATTCTCATTCCCTAGGGTAGGTGGAAACCAAAGATTTCTCATGCTTTTGCCAGTCCAACAAGGAAATAGAAATGAACCTGACTCAGGAAAGTTTGGTACAGTGATGTAGGGTCTGTTCGTGTCTATATTCCCCCACAGACTAAGCTCTGTGACTTGGCAAGTCATTTAACAGCTGACTCTGTTTCATCTGTAATAGGAAAAAAAAAATTCTGCCACGAACCCCCACCCTCTGAACAAGCTCAAAATACCTATCCTGGAAACTTTAACCTTAAAACAGTAAAGAAGGAAGCAAAGTCACAATACAGGAGAAGGAACTTCGGATACTTTAGATTATAAACACACACACGCGCGCACGCACGCACACACGTACACACACATGCACACACACATGCACGCACGCACACACACACATGCGCGCACACACACTCATGCACATGTATGTACATGTGTTATTTCCTGCATCCTCCCATGTCTAGTCTAAGTCTCCTTGGTGGACATTTGTGTCGTCTAGTTTGTGGCTATTATGAACAGAACTAAAGTGAACATTCTAACATGATGGGTGAGAGGACTGTTGGGAACTTTGGGACCATGGGCAGCATCAAGGAATATCATGTCACATAGTCATTAATCCCAGCTGCTTTGCATCTTTACCGTCATTCCACAGTCTGTTTTTTCTGTTTGTTTGTTTTAACAAAAGGAAACAAAAACAAGCATTTATTGGGACCAGGTGCCACGACATGAGTGGAGGTCAGAGGTCAGAGGTCAGAGCAAGGTAATCTCGCTGGCATTGCCATTCTGTTTTTACTTGGACTGTGTGCTGATGGTTCAATTTGCCTTTTGACTTCCCTGACAACTAACTGACAAGTCAGCTACTTTTCCATATGCTCACTGGGCCATCGAAAGAAAGAGCTTCTTTTCTGAGTCCTGGGTGCCTTTTTCTACTGATACATTTGGATCCCTGCTCTGGCCCTATGTCTGCTTTATGTACCAACAGTTTCACATCCTAAGTATCTTCTAATGAAGAGAATTCTTAACTTCAAGAAAGTAGAGTCTGGGCAGGAGATGTATGTAGCTTAGTGGGGAGAGTACTTGCCTAACATGCATGGGACCCCGTGCTCTATTCCTAGCTCTATTCCATAAATTGTGTATGTATGGTGCTGTGTATCTATAATCCCAGCACTTGGGAGGTAGAGGCAGGAGGATCAGAAGTTCAGGGTCATCCCAAGCAAGTTTAAGGCCAGCCTGCTATAGGAGACCATATTTGAAACAAAACAAAACAAAATACAACAAGTAGGCCGGAGGATCAGAGTTCAGTTTCTAGCAACTACATGGTTAGCTCACCACACCTGTAACTCCAGCTCTAGGGGACCTGATACCCTCTTTTGGTTTTGAAGGGCACCTACATGCATTTAAAAAACAAACAAATCTATCAATCTTTTTAAAAAAAAAAATTCTCTTCATGGTCTTTTTGTTTTTTTCTTGTCTTATTTTAAAAAACCTTTTCCAGCCAGGAGTGGTGGCCTTTAGTCCTAGCACTTGAAAGGTAGGAGGATCTCTGTGAGTTTGAGGCCAGTCTGATTTGCACAGTTGAGTCCAGGACAGCCAGGACTACATAAAGAAACAAAACAAACAAAAAAATCCAAATCAACAACAACAGCAAAAGCTCAACTTCTTCAAAGCAAATCTCAGCAATGAACAGATAGTTCCCACCTCCTGAGACCGCTCACTAATCCTGGATCTCACTGGTTCTGCTAGGCTGGCTGCTCAATGCACTCAGGGACCTTCCTGTCTCCATGTTCCCCTCTCCCTCAGCATTTGGAGAAATAGTCACATGCCACTGTCCCTCTCTTTTTATGTGGGGGGCTAGAGATTGAAATGCAGATCTTCATGCCTACAAGCAGACTGTTTGTCACATGAGCCATCCGACCATTCCCAGCAGTCTTGGTATAGGGTCTGCCTGCAAGCATGGTGTCGAATAGTTTGGACAAAAAAGCTGTTGCTGCCTCCAGCTAAGTACTTATGTGTTTTTGGTATCACGAATACTCAGAATAGTTACCAGCCACCAGAAATATGAGTTGACATGGAGAATTTGCTGATTCGATTAAGGCAATGACTTTTTATTCCCTACTCCAGGAACCAGACCGGTATCTGGTCTTACCTGCCTTGTGAAGCTAGCCCAGTACATAAGGATCAGTGTGTGAGAATCTGTCTCTCTGTTCTTCTCTGCGGTGTGTGTAGCATAAAGAATCACTCAGGCCAAGTAAATGCAAATGTTTTACCATGCCATCCTATAACTCTAATCTGACAAGGTCTATTGAGTGACTTGGGCTGCTACAGTCACAAAGACTGTGGTGTGGGGACTTCCACATGCAGAGAGTAATATAGTGTGTGGTCATTGATGGTAGACTAACATGTTTATGCCCTTTCTGCAGGAAAAACTTCTCTCATCTGTTTATTAATTTCTGTAGAGTAAATACCCCAATGTTAGGCCATTTTGAGCTTCTAACGTGCTATCACTGGGGCTGTCATTCTCACCATGCATGTACAATGATATAGGAGGCCTATACAATGATACAGGTCGCCTAAAGAGCTTAGCTGATAGTAAAAAACAATAATAATCGGAAATGACTTTTATGTGTTAATTCTATTTACACAATTTATACAACCTCTTAGTCCTCAATAATAAATGTATTTAATAAAACAAGTTCTCAAAATTCCTATACGTGACCCCTGTACTTGTGAGCACTCCACAGAGGGAGCAGTAGAGCAAGCCAGCTCTTTGAGATGTTTCTCTTTGGGGTGTTTGGAGCCCCAGAAGCAGTTTTCAGACAAGTTTTAGTACTTAGTGGAGCCTACTCTGGTTTATGAAAGAACCCTTTCTTCAGATGGTACCTTCACAGTCAGGACACGAGGCCTGAAGCCTCTGTTATCCATGTTCTGAAAGAGAAGAAAAGGGGGGCATGGCCTGATGGAGTACATATGTATGGGCCACTAAGTGTGTCCCCACAATTCTATATTCTTTTTTTTTTTTTTTTTTTTTTTTTTTTTTGGGCTGGGGACGGGAACCCAGGGCCTTGTGCTTCCCTAACCACTGAGCTAAATCCCAACCCCACAATTCTAATTCTTGCCCTAACAACTATGATGGTGACATAGCTTTCAATCATTTGCTTATCCTGGTGATTTCCATTGTTACCTAACTACCATCTAGAGCTTTCAGTTCCGCACGAGATAAAAGTCCAAACTCCTTAGCAAAGCTTTCAGGGTTTGTATAATTGAGTTCTGAGGAGTTTGACCTTGCATACCTGGGTTCTAGAAAACAGAGTTTAATTCTTAAGTATAAAAAAACACAGCATCTTGCTGCAGGTGGAAGATCTACCTTCTGAGGATGAATATCAGCCACAGCCCAGAAGGAGTGCACAGAACGCACTTTTCAGAACAAACGCAGCTCTGCAGGGCTTGGGGCACCGAGAGCTAGGTCCGTGGTTAAGTATACTTATTGCAGAGGACCTGGGCCAATTCCCAGCACGCACATGGTAGTTCACAGCTGTCTGTAATTCCTTTAACGGGAGATCATACTCAGGGACATATACATATATTAAATATTTTTTAAAAGTAAAAAAAAAAAAATGAAGCTTTCCGATACTACCATGGCATATGAAGCTAGTGGTTTTTGCTTGTATTTTAAGATGAATACTAACAATTTAAAATAGGTAATTCCTCATCCTTTTGTAATTCCAGGGACAGATGTCTCATACTAAGTACCTTTTTCAGAAACTGCCCACAGAGCCCTGGAGTCTCCAGTATTTTAATATTGTGTCCAGAAGCAGCCCACCACTGTGACTTGTTTACACTGCATTTCAATGTGGTATTTAGCTTGCCAAGTGTTAAGGTCTCCACTACCAGAAACTTTCAGCTAAGCCTAATTTTGTAAAGAGAGAAACTGGAATTTGCTGTCCACTATAACAATCCTTTAGACATTTATGGCTGGTGGGTTCTGTGTGGGGACTAGACAGACACAGAACATACTCATTATTATATAACTTCCACTAGGCAGTCTGACTTGGAAGTTCGATGATAATACCTGCTAGGAAGCATCCCTCTCTCTTCTTGGCCTGTAGGCAGCTGTGTGGGATGGAATAGTATGTTGTATGCTGCACTATTTTCCTCGGGAGTGAATGTGACATTTTTCTTACCTCTTTCCTGGTTGGGTGCTGACCAGGGCATATCAGGTTTCTCCAAGGCTGTATGTATAAAGTGACTCAATCCTTTGAGGCAACTCTCACTGCAGGATGGGAAATTCCTGTGCTCTCATCCAGACCTGGGCCCCTGTTCTTTCTGCCTTTCTACCTCATGGACTCCATCCAGATTCTGCTCTGTCTCACCAAGCCCTGACTCTGACCCTCCCTACTTTTCTAAAGCTTCCCTTTCTGCCTGGACCTCACAGGAGGTGAATCTGGTCACACATCTTCCTCCCACCCACATCCCCCCCCTTTAAATTCCTGTGCAATCTAAACCCCAAGAGTTCTGAACCCTTGGGCTGCTGTTAAGAGCTTCTGGAAACGTTTCACAAGGCTGGGGCTGCATGTGGCAGGCACAGGTGTGAGATGTCAGCAGGGCACTGCTCCTTCTGATTGAGGTGTTAACCTGTGGCCCTGGGTCATATCTTTTCTGTGTGTCTCAGTCCTTTCTTCTCACATCTCTTATCCCACTGATGACTTAACAAAGGTCCTAATAATTCCATAGATAGATAAGGGAGGGGGATCTCAAATCAGAAATTCATTTACTTCCTGGTTATCTTCAGCATGGGATCTCACTCCTTGGGCTTCAGCAACTAACGGTTACCCTCTCTGGCATTATGTCCCTTTCTCTACTTACAAATAGTCTCGAGGTCCACTAACACGTTAAACCTTTTTAGGCCTGCGAGTTACCAATTCTTTATCTAAACGATGACCTACATCTGTTGCCTCTGTTCATCACTCCACGTGTGTCCTTACCTTTGACAAAGGAGAGGGGCAGTGGCACCTAGGTCAAAATCAAAAGGATACATACCCAGAAGCATAGCACATCCTTTCTTTTTTCCTTCTGTTATTTGGGAAAGATAGGGAAGCGCCTTTCTTCTTGGCTAAGCCTCTTCTCATGCCAGGACTACAGTGTACTCCCAACTTCTTGAGCCTTCATATACCCACACTGGTACTATTCTCATGTACCCAGACAGGTACACTAGGTGTGCATTAATTTCTAAATAAAGGTGAGATGTCTCAACACAGGGATGATTCCTTTTGTCTCAGGATGGGTTGCCAGCACCCTTCTCTGTCCTGTTTTATTGCTTTCAGATACCAGTCCCCTCCCTGAAAGTCCCCTACTGACCCTTCCCTACTTTGCTATGTATTCACTTGGACACAAATCCCTGAAAACATGTTTATGCTCAAACTTCATGTTATGGGGAAATTTGGTGTGTTTTCTTTGGCGTCTGACTTCTGCCGCATTTACACTGTTATTATAGATATGGGATTTTTTTCCAGTCTGTAATAGTGATCATAAGTTATTTATATACTTTGATGTTGATATATATCTGGGTTACTTACAGTGTTGTGCTGTTATGAAAAATGCTGCTGGCTACCTTGTGGTTCTTGTGTACTGGTAGATACATATTAGCACAAGTAGTTCCATGGGCAGAAATGAAACATACCAATATATCTTACAAATGATCCACGCAGTAGTTGTAAAAGTTCACATATATGAATATGCATTACATAGGTAAACATGAATTCATGTATATGTTTGCATAACAGTGCTCCCAAATTTACCTTAGAGCTGAAGTTGCTCATATTCTTACATAGTCTGGTGAAGGAAAAACATTGTTAAAAATTCATTACCAGTATAAAACACAAAGAAAGGCTGAGTATGATGGAATGCCTGTAATCCCAGCATTCAGTGAGGCAGAGGAATGGGGACCATTCCAAGTTTGAGGCCAGATTAGGGTTTGAGTGTTTCTTTGTAAGATCATTGTTCTTTCTAGATTTTCCTCTGGTTACTTGCAGAGAATTGCTTAACTTGGTCTTTATATGCATACATATTTGAACATACAATGATAGGCTAGAATTCATTTATATAATAGTTGTATGTTATTGATGGGTAAAATGCATACTTTTTGAAAAGTATGTAATTTTTCTTGAAAGGTTTACATTTTGCACTTTTCAAATGGGGGTCAGTCTTGATTCTTTACTGAACGTTTACTTCCAAGCAGTTTGTATTATGTAACAAACTTAACAAGAGGCAGGCAGCCCCAAGGACAGCAGCAAAAAAAAAAAAAAAAAAAAAAATTGCTGGCCAGAACAGAAGACAAGGTGGTGATCACAAAACTGGGAAAACTGGGTCTGGGATGACAGCTAAGGCTCTGGCTATTTCCTACCCTGTTTCTGCTGTGAGATTGACAAATGAGGGAAGAAAATCAAACAAGGGTAAGGTTTGAAAGCAAAGAGGCCTTAATCTTAAAAACAAACAAACAACAAAAACTCCCTAAACTGGGGAAATGCTATAATAAATGTCAATTTTTATTAACATAATGGGAGAAATTCAGGGCTTCCTATGGCTTTAACTAAGATTAATTCAGCACAGTGTGTCCCTTTATTCATATACTCATCTCCAAAAGACAACTGGGTCAAGAGTGCAAGTAACCTGGATGGCTTTCTGTGCATTGATGCTTGTGGAATCTGAGATAATTAGGTGGTGTACAAAACACAAAGTGGACATTGTTTTCTCAGAAAAGCCCAAATGGAACAAATACATTTTTCAGGTCAGTTCAAACAGATGCAGAAATAAGCTTATTTAGAAAACACTCTGGCTTCTCACCATGACCACTCAGCTGACCACGGTAGGTTAGGCAAGACCCAGCCACGTGTTATGGAAACAGAGGGCCCAGAGCACAGTGGTGACGCCTTAGAGATATTGTTAGTCTTGGCTAAATTTATTCCTTCACCTCAAATATTTTTGATGGGAACAAGAATCAAGACTCACTAGAAGGCATAGTCTGGTGGGGAAAACAGCTGGAACACCGTGGAAACATTTTCCAGGGTCAAAATGTGGCTGGGGCCATGCTGTCTCCACCAGTGACCCCTAAGGAATCTCATTGTGTCCTGCTGGGCTGTTTTGTGTTTGTTCTCTCATCTCACAACAGCAGAAGTTCTATGAGTCCCACATTGCCAGGAAATACATATGCTTTGTTTCACAAGCTCAAGGTTCAAAGTATATTCAATTTCTTTCACTTCTGGATTCTCAAAATGTGGTCTGTTAGAGTGTCATGGAGAAATTGTGAGACATGCAGACTCTCAGACCCACCTTAAAGAATCCCAGGAGTTTTGTAGACATGTTGATATCTTAAAAACATACTAGGTAAACGTTTTTATTATATTTTTGGGATTATAATTACATCATTTTTGCCTTTCCTTTTTTCCCCTCAAGCCCTCACATATACCCCTCATTGCTCTTCAAATTCATAGCCTTTTTCATTGTTACACACATGTGCACATACATATATGCACATATATACACATTCTTAAATATAGCCTTAGTCTGTATAATGTTACTTGAAGTGTGTTGTCAGGGCTGATCGTTCAGTACTGGATAACCAATTGGTGTGCTCTTCCCTGGGGAAGACTATTTTTTCCACTCTTAGGATTCTTAATTGTCTCTGGTTGTGTAGGGTTGAAGCCTTGTGAGCTTCCCACCTTCCACTGTAGCAAGTCTACTGTTCATGTCCTTGTTCAGTTCAGTCATGTTGGTGAGACTTGTAGGTGTAGCTTCTGACATAACTAGGAGACACAGTCTCACAGCAAACTCTCTGATCTCAATTCTTACCTTTCCAGCCCTTCTGCAACGTACCCCAAGCCTTCCTTTAGGGAATTGTTTTGTAGATGTAACTGTTGGGACTGGGCTCTACAACTCACCATTTTGATTGGTTGTGGTTTTCTGTAGTGATCTGTCTACTGTAAAAAGTTTCTTTGGCAAGGGTGAGAACTATACTTACATGTGAATATATGGAAAAAATATTTATCTTCCAAGATCCACGACTTCACCACCCTTGGGTAGTTGGCTTGGTTTCTAGTACCAGGCATGCTTTCTTTTTGAGTAGGTCTTAAGTCCAATTGTAGAGCTTTTGGTTATGTGGTTATGTGTGTCAGGTATGTGTGCTGCTTCTGCACCCTGAGGTGATCATATGATGCTGGCCATTTTTGTGGTTCATAGGCAATATAGCTGGGCATACTGGATTTTATATTTGACTGCACATCAGAATCATTTGTGAGACTGTGTAAAAATAACAAGAAGCCAAGTGTGGTGATACAGCAGCTATCCCAGCACTCAGGAAGCTGAGGTAGGATAATCAAGAGTTCATGTCCAAACTGGATTAAATAGCAAAGTCCTATCTAAAAATAATAATAATAAAAATAACCTCAACATCCCAAATCCACAGATGCTTGTCTCAGAGGGAAAATGTGGTTGACAGGGTACCTGATATCCAAAGCTCGTCATGGCAACTGGATATACTGCCTTTTCAGGAAGCCAGAGTTCCATCAGTACTTCCTTGCTGAACTCCTCCTCCATTTTCCATTCTTCCCAATGCCATCATTGCTATCAGTTATTGTCAACTTCTGTTTTTTTTTTTTTTGCTTTTAAAATTTCTTCTGTGGCAGGATGGTGGTGGTGCACACTTTGCACTTGGGAAGCAGAAACAGGTGGTCTCCGAGTTTGCACCCATCTTGGTCTTCAGATGAGTGCCAGGACAGTTAGGGCTACATAAAGAAATCCTATCTCAAAAAAGAATTTTTTTTCTGTAAAGTAAGTTTAGATCAAGTAACAGGGGGGTGGGGTTTACATATCCCAGTAGTGCAGTGAGAACTTTGGCTTCCTAAAAAAACTCAGTTATATAATACACACACACGCACGCACGCACGCACGCGCGCATTCATTCCTTTCCCAGGTATGGAATAAAAGGCTGCTCCACAGCAGGTGATTATGATTTGCCTCATGCACTAGCTGGTGTGTGGTTTTTGCCAGATGCAGATAGTTTAATTCTGGGGACTCTGGGAAGGGTATAAATGGGAGAGCACTGAGAAGGTGTGTTGGCTGCTGCCCCTGCCTGTTGCTATGGTTGCTGCTGTGTTTGTTATCGCTATATTGCTGGATTACTGGACTGCTGGATATTTTGACAATGAAGACTGGACTTGCCTCACAAAACCCAACATCCCTAATCAGCAGGAAGTAGCCTATAGAGGTCTACTCTAACCTTCTTTCCCTCCTACCTAGTGTTGGGGAGTTGGAAGGGATTAGGGTGGAATCCAATAAAATAGCTAAAACAAAACAACAACAAATAACACCAACACAGGAGTGCTGGGAACATGTGCACCAGATGTTGAAGTTAATTTTGCTATATATGTATATGCCACACAAATTTCTTCTAATGCATCCAGGAGGCCAAACCTTTCCCTGCTTCCTGATATGTCACATTACCTGGAAATAACGCAAGAACTACCTGAGAGCATTTTTGATAAATCCACTTCCTGCAATATTACAAGGACTGCCACTCATTCACAATTTCTCTTCTGACTTTTGTTTCCACTTCTTAATATATAACTTACCCAGTAGCATAATTTTTGTTGATGTCTATTGTTTTGTTTAAATTTATGCAGTATGTTTGTGCTGTGCTTAACAAAGCAAGTGTCCACATAGTTACCACCCAAGTAACAATATACAAAAGCTCCAGGGTTGAAGAGTGTACTCTGCTTCTTCAACTTTCCTTCCTTCCTTTAGAGACAATCTACATTTTCAAAGAATAGATTTATAGTTTATAATTATAAAATACTCCTCATGGTTCTATTATTCTGTTGTGGTTTGAATGTGCACTGTTCCCCAATGATTCATGTGTTTGAACAGTTAGTCCTCAGGACTGCTGTTTTGGAAGACTGTTGAAACTTTAGAAAGTGAAGCCTTTTTGGAGGGAGAGGACCACTAAGGTCAGACTTCAAAGTTTTATACTTTGGCCCCACTTGCTACTCTCTGCTTCCTGACTACAGAGGAAATGAGAAGGTTTCAAACTGCTGTCAACAGGCCTTTCCCACCAAGACAGACTACACAAAATAAGCCCTTTTCCCTTAAGTGGTTTTTGTTTTGTTTTTCTCTATTTGGTCACAAGAACAAGGCAAGGACCATCTACACCTTCCTACATACACTGAGAAAGACATTCTTTTGTTCTGCATAGATTTAACTTTTTAGTGACATCATCTTTTTTCATGTTTTACTTTCTTTTCTGTCCAAATATGCTGTGTGTAGCTATATCCTGTGTAGTTTCATTACTCTGGATATAGCATTTGGGGATTTTCTAAAACCAGTCTGTTTTAAAATCCACTGGGCTTTGAGATATGGAACAGTTTAAGGCTGGCTGATTTTCATAACATACCAATTCTGAGCTTAAGAAAAAGGTGGGATGCAGTGTGAAGAGGGATATGCATGCTGCATTTACTGGGTCAGCACGTTACCTCACTCACTATGCTCCCCTCTCTGAGTCTTTTCTTGGCTTGAACTATCAGTCACAGAGAAAACTGTAATATTTCTATGGTGACTGTGGACTTGTGTCAACTGTTATTATACAGAACTTGAAGCTATAAAGGCCAATCAAGTTACACTGCTGAATTTTTCTTATAGATGAACATTTTTACTATGCATGGTAGTCTCCAGCCCTCAGGTTCTCTTTCCATAATCCTGCAAAGTGCTGTTTCCAACATATGTACAGACACATCATCTAACAATCGTATCACCTGTAAACACTGCCCACTTTGTTTTCTAGTCTTCTGCTTTGGTTTAGATCTCTAGCACAATGTTGATGTGATTTGAAGAAACAGAACTCACTGTGTTCTGGAGATTAAAGGGTAAGCATGTGACATGCCTCTGTTAATCATGATGTTGAAGCTTATCAAATTAAGTCAAAATCTTTGGTCCTAAAACTCTGAGTAGCTTCCCCATTTCAGTACAAAAGACAACATGCTTGCAGTGACTTATGAGGACCATGTGATCTGACCCCTCATTGTTTTTGTGACCAACTTTCCCACTATTTTTTCTGTTTAAGGTTCCAGGAACAGCATGCCACCAGCTGTTCCATTAGTGCTTTATCTCTACACTACTGTGTTCTCCCCAGAGACTCCCCATGGTGAGCTCCCTTACTTCCTTCACGTCTTTGCTTAGTTACATTCTTATTGTGTCCCTGGTGGCAGTCGTTTCTCTTCTTAATACTTCTACTTATTCAGGCCAACTCTTACCAGCAAAGGATGACAGCAAACAGTATGGTCTCAAACAATGCCCTGACTCAAGTGCCTACCTGAAATGGCACCTTGTAGTCCTCTGCTTGGCCTATCTGACCCAGACAAATCTCTCCTTCCTGATGTACTTTGCTGAGTCTGCCTCTAAAAACACTCTAGGTTTCCCTGTGGCCTTACAGGCTTCTGCTATTTAGTATCCTTGTTGATTCTTTTCTCTAAGATTTCATGATGATACGGCATCCCGTATGCTCATCTATACTTACTTCCTTGGTGTAATTCCCTCTGCCATGGCTTAAAACTTCTTCCACTGACATTCTTACTGCTTCATTACTAATCCAGACCAATCTGCTGAGGTTGGGACTTGAATGTTTACCCCTTTGTTGATTCCCCTATTGGGCATCTTATATAAAACAGAATTCTTGCTTTTGTCTTCTAATACAGCCAATACTGAGCCTTACCAGCACTGGCTCAGCTGCAAGCATCTGGAGTCAACCTTTGAATTCTCTTGTTCATTGCCTGTGAATCAGGGCTAACACGCTGTTAAAGTTTTACGTTCAAAACATACCCAGAATCAAGCTCTCTTCTAGCACTGGCAACTTGGAAAGACTTCGAGCAATATCCACTAATGTTGAATATTCACATGTGTTGTGACTGAGCAGTGACAACACACTTTATGTTTATATACTTCTTTATACTAGCCCAAACCGGAAACCTCCAAATGTGCATCGATAGTAAAATAGATGATTAAATGATAGCCTATTTACAAAAGGCAATACTAAACAGCAATGAGAAGAAGAAAATGGTTGCTATATGCAATAACAGATAAAATCTCTGAACTCTCACCCCACTGGTAGATGGAACAGGACACGGCGGAGTACATAGGGTGTATGGTTCCATTACATAGTTAAACAGCAATGACAAAAGCAAAAACAGGTAGCCCAGATGAACCATAGGTGCTAGAAGTGAGGAGAGTGAGTGCTTTTGGAGGAGTAAAGTACCTGGGAGAGACCAGCAGGGCTCTGTGGATGCAGATAGTAGCAATTCTTCAGCTGGGCTCTAGAAGAATCCTGTGGCAGAATTCTTTGAATTATATGCTTATGGTGCTGAGTCTCAACCACCTTTACTACCTGCGTATGTCTAGTCTAATTTGCCACTCTTCCTGTATTACTCTGCTCCCAAATGGCTTGAAATGGGCTGTTTTATTGCAACTGCCAGGTTTTATTATTCTACAGTTCACAACCTTGCAAAAGCATTCCATATTCTTAAGCATATAATCCTGAGTCCATGGGGCTGGAGAACACAACACATTATTGCTCTTGCAGAGACCTGAGTTTTGTTCCTAGCACCCAAATGGCAGCTCACAGCTATCTGTAACTTCAGTTCCAGATAATTTTCTGGTTCCTGAGAGCACCAGACATGCATGTGGTATGCAAAAACATGCAGGGAAAACACTCATACATATAAAATAAATAATAAATAACACTTTAAAATTCTAATCCCAGCACTTGGGTGGCAGAGGCAAGTAGATCTCTGAGTTTAAGGTCAGCCTAGTCAACAAACCAATTTCCAGGACAGCCAGGGTTCCATAGTGAGACCCTGTTTCAAACCAATCACTCGCCAATCAATCACTCTTGATTTCTTACAATATTCCACTGGCAGGCTTCAGCCACATGATTCCTCACTGCCTTTTAATGTATCAGTCATTTCCAGGCAGTGTCTGTGACTTGATCTTCTCTTAACTTCAGATCTTTCACCAGAGGACTTCTCACACGGCTTGTTACTCTCTCTCAGTACATTACACTGGAGTTGTATCTACAGTCCTCCAGCACTCTTGCCTTTCATTCGTCTACTTTTCTGTAATCACTGTTTAACATCTGGTGAGCACTGTTTAACATCTGCAGCGCCACTATAACGTATGTCCACCTATAACGTATGTCCACCTAGAACCTAAACGTTTTTTTCCAGATGTAGTGAAGGGTCTCAAAGGTGTGGACACTAAATCTAGTCACAAGTGTCCTTCAAAAAGAAAACATAGAACAGAAGGTGATGTGAGGGTAGAATAGAACAGAGCTTGAAACAGCGTGTTTATAAGTCACTGAACAGAAGGGTATTCAGTGGCCACCAGAAGCCCCAGGAGAGACATGAAGAACATCTCCCTCACAGCATCTAGCAAGAACCAACTTACCACATCTTGACTTAGGGTTTTTGGCTTCTATAACTAAGAAAGAACACATTTCTGTTATCTTAAGTCATCAACTGTGCAATTTGTTAGAGCAGCCATAAAGAACTAATGCATATAATTATATAATCTAGTTACTACTATTTGTTTTTTAGATCCTCTTTAAACTCCATGAAGGCACACATTATTTTGTTCATTCTGTATCTAAAATGACACACAAGAAGCACTCAAATAAAAAATATTGATTTTGAGTATGAAATTTAGTAAATTGTTTGAAAATACTCTGGAGAGTTGAACAAATAAACTATGACAGACCATACACTGGGAAATTTCTCAACAATGAAAGGAATATATTCCTGGTATCCACATGGGCAAGGACAGATCTGAAATATTAAATACATTTGGTTGAGTGAAAGAAGTTACATTTAACAATTAACTTACGATTCCATCATATGAACGTTTAAAAAGGGACATTAAGACATCAAGAGAAAAAGCAGAGCAGTGGTTGCTCAGGTACCAGATCAGGGAGAGTGATACAAGGGGCTGAGAGGGGTAAAATATCCCCTTTCTCAATTGTGATAGTAGTCATGTGGAGATTCGAATTTACCAAAATTCATCAGATAGACCCTTAAAATGGTGTAGTGGCTGTTCCTGGTTGTCAACTTGATTATATCTGGAATAAACTACAATCCGGAACTGGAAGGTTCACCTGTCATCTTGATCTTGATGCTGGGAGATCTTAGCATGGAGATCTTGAGTACAGTGGCTATGAATCCCAGCCCTAAGAGATCTCTGAGTTCAAGGTCATCTGGGACAGAACAAGTCCCAGATACAGGTGTGGTGGTACATACCTTTAATCTGGGACTCACCTTCTGCTGGAGACCTACATAAGGACATTGGAAGAAGGAAGACTCTCTCTTCTTTGCCTTCCTGCCTTGTGGGACTGAGTAACTACTAGATCCTTAGACTTCCATTCACAGCTGCTGCTGACCATTGTTGGGGAGTTGGACTACAGACCGTAAGTCATCAACAAATTCTCTTACTATTCAGAAACTACCCATAAGTTCTGTGACTCTAGAGAACCCTTACTAATACAAATGGATAGACATTACTTAAAAGATCTGATAGAATAAAGCAATTAAAAATTTAGGAAAATGTAGTAATTCTAAAGCACTCTCCAGTGCAACAGAGTAGTTATGGACCCTGGGAAGACAACGCACATTTTTATATTTCAGACGACTGCTTATAGTCTCCCTTTTCTTTCTTCCCGAAGGGAGCATAAGCTTGGTAGGCATTTTCTTCAGCTACACAGTTCTCAAAGGGCAGATGGCAGAAGGTTGGCTATTAATCGATATTGTAGCAGTTGCAGGTTTTAATCCTTGGTTCCAAAGGTTATTAAATATACAGCAGCCAAAGTGAGATCAAGGTCAGACTAAGACAGATGGTAAAAGAACTGATGAGCTGTTTCTAGATTCAGGCAGTTTATTACTTACATCAATAACAAAAGAGAGTAAGCCAAAGGTGCAGCTTCTTGGGTCTTTTCCCTCATACCCAAAAGGAAAGCAGTTCATCAAAACAGGCAGGATAACAACAACAACAATTATGTGGTACTGCATCACTGAGAAGCCACGTCTAGGCCTCCTAGTAAGTATTCTTGTATTTTACATGCCAATCTAGTCTGAGCTCATTGGAAGCCTCTCAAGGGAGAAGGATATGAGTGGGAGATGGCTTCAGATAGCTTCCCATCTCTTATGCTCTGGGATATCAGAAGGCACCCTGCCAAGTCTAAGATTAGCAGCAGTTTAACACTTGCCTGAAAGGCCTACTAGGGCAGAGTCACTCTCCTACAGCACCTCTACTGCTCTGACTAAGTGCAGTACTATTAACAAGTGAGGGCAGTTTAACATTTACAAAAATAAAATGCACCCAAGAAATGAAGGCATTAAAAGCAAGATTTCAAAGCCAGACTTGGCTATTATACTAAGACTCTGTCTTAAAACAAAGCAAAACAACCCAAAACTTTAAAAAAAATTAGATATTGTAATTTACAACATTAACATAAAAAGAAAAATGCATTATCATCTCAGTAAATGCAGAAAAAGAATTTTGAAAAATTTAACACTTGTTTATAGTTTTCTAGGAAAGACCTTCCTTAACGGATATAAAATATTGAGTATATAATTTGTATTAAAATTTTTGAGCATTTCCCTCAAGACTGCGAAAGAAGCAAGAATATCTTTTACAACCATTTCTAGTTAACTAGAAATCCTAGCAAGTGCAGTACAGCAAGAGAAATAAAGCACAGAGAGCATCTATTTATCCAAAGTCAGTTACCTACAAACTTCCAGTATCTAAGACAAAGCTGATAACCTGACTGACATCTCATGTAATGCAATCTAGGAAGTGATGAGGTTACCAAATGCTGCACATCCTATACACTTCACTCCCAGGAAGAGTCCCTTGGCTCTCATTCTGCATATACATTAATCCTAATAAGCCTGTTTGTTTTCCAAGGCTACATTAGAAATGAACACAGATATTGATACACCAGGTAAAATCACTTTCTTAACATTTGACATAATAGAACAGGGCACAGGTAAACCATAAAAGAGAGATACAACACTTCAAACTGCTTTTGTGCTTATGAACTTATTAAAGGACCAAACAGCTCTCCTTGAGAACGCTAAAATATAAAGTCATATAACCATAAAGGAATAAAATTATGCATATGACTTACTTTTCCAGAGGTAAGCAGAGTCCATTCTATATTAAGGAATGTTTTAGTGGTCAGATCACATGGAAAAGTTCAATATAAGCAATTCATTTATAAAAATATTTGATTTTCATAACCTAGATGAGTTTGGTTTTTGTCATGGCTTTAGACATCACTCTTGCTGAAAGCTCTTTAATTTCATCACTGGCTGTATTGAGCATGTACAGCTGGGTCGTGATGGAACACACCTTTAGTTCCAGCATTCAAGAAACAGAGCCTAATGGTTCACTGTGTTTGAGGCTAGCAGGGTCTAAATAATGAGCTCTAGGATACCTAGGGCTAGAGAAACCCTGTCTCCAAACAAACAAACAAACAAAACAAATAACAAAAAACATGTACAATGATGGGCTTGCCATGAATCCAAAGACAGAGGCTGGCACCAGTAAAAAGTCCAGGATTTTTTTTTTTTTTCTCATTTAGACCCAGGCCAAATTGGTGCTGAGGGTTAGCAATCCAGGGACAATCCTCATCCCCCATAAAGGAGGGTACATTCCCAGTTTCCTCACTCCTCAGTGGGATCAAGCATAGTACTCCACAGTGGTAACATTATTCTTTTCCATCCCTCACTCTATGCCCTCCTACTTCCGGAGATTGCCTCCTAAGTGGATTACTTAAAACAAAAATCTCAGGGATTTGGGGAAAGTCCAAATAGCAAAGTTGATCCATAAATATCCCTAAAAAAGAACTTTGTGGGCACCAGCACTCATGCACAGACACACAGAGAGACAATTAGAAAACTGGGAAGAAGCCTAGTGGTGGTAGCCCACACCTTTAATGCCAGCACTAGGGAGGCAAGAGGATCTCTGAGTTCTATGCCAGCTTGGTCTAGTCTACAGAGTTCCAAGACAGTCAGGGATACACAAAAATCCTGTCTTGAAAAACAAAAAGACAAAAGATTTTTTTTTAAAAAAAAGGCACTTTCTAATTAGCCTCCTATTACCTGATGTCCTAGCAACATTTAGAGGCATCATGTTCAGACAGCAAAATGTGCTTAGAATTAGGTCCAAGGATTGTAAAGAATATAAATATTTCCATGTCTGAAGTCCTTGTCTGATCCAGTGCTCTAGCTGGAAAGGTGGGTCTACCTAGACCTTAATTTCCCAAATTCCCCTTTCATTCCTTAAACTTGTGATCCTCCTACGTCAGCCTCTCAAGTGGCTAAGTTTACAGGCCTATGTTACCAGGCCTGATTTTCTTGCTAGCTAAATCAACACTGGCTCCAAGTGATCATATTTTCTTTTTCAGTACTCATAAACTGCTTAACAAATTTATAGTTGGCTTGGTAGTGGGTTTATTGCTAAATTTCAAAGTTACAAAGGATGGGGACAGAGAGGTAGCACAGAAACATAAAAACCTGCATTCTATAGCCAAGAAGCACTTAAAGAAATGTTCAAAGGCCTTAGTCATCAGGGAAATGCAAATCAAAATGACCCTGAGATTCCACCTCACATCAGAGTGGCTAAGATCAAAAACTCAGGAGACAGCACATGTTGGCAAGAATGTGGAGAAAGAGAACAAGCCTCCATTACTGGTGGGATTGCAAACTGGTACAACCACTCTAGAAATCAATCTGGAGGTCCTCAGAAAATTGGAAATAGATCTACCTGAAGATCCATCTATACTACTCTTGGGCATATACCCAAAAGATGTCCCACCATGCCACAGGGGCATGTGTTCCACTATTTCATAGCAGCCTTAAATGTAATAGCCAGAAGCTGGAAACAACCTAAATGTCCCACATGAGAAGAATGGATGCAGAAAATGTGGTTTATTTACACAATGGAATACTACTCAGCTATTAAGAAGAACATCATGAGTTTTGCAGGATGGAACTAGAAAATATCATCTTGAGTAAAAGGTAAATCGGATCAAAAAAAAGGACATTCCGTATGTGTGCTCATAAGTGGATATTAGCCAAAAAAAAAAAAAAAAAAAAAGAAAAAAAAAAAAAAAGAAAAAAAAAGTATAGCATACCCAGGATACAATGCATACCCAGGATACCACAGAACTCAAGAAGGTTAACAAGCCAAAGGGCCCAAGTGAGGATGCCTCAATCCCATTTGGGAGGGAGAAGAAAGCAATCATGGGGAGGGAGGGAGGGACCTGGGCAGGAGAGGGGACAGAGAGGGGGGAAGGGGGAACATGATCAGGTATGGAGGGAGGGTATAAGAATGAAGCCCTGAAGGCCAGCACAAAGAATGGAAACAGGCAACTTTTGGAAGGGGTACCCTCTAGAATGTACCAGAGACCTGGGAGGTGAGAGAATCTCAGAACTCAAAGGGAGTGACCTTAGATGAAATGCCCTACAGTGGGGAGAGGGAACTTGTAGATTCCACATCTAGCGAAAGACAGGACATCAAGTGAAGGGATGGGATTGCCATCCCACAGTCAAAAACTCTGACCTAGAATTGTTCCTGTCTAAGAGAACTGCAAGGACAAAAATGGAGAAGAGACTGATGGAAAGGAGGTCCTGTGACCACCCGCCCAAATTGGGATCCAGCTCAAGGGGAGGCTCCAAGGCCTGACACTATTACAGATGCTATGGTGTGCTTATAGACAGGGGCCTATCATGACTGCCCTTCAAGAGGTCCAACAAGCAGCTGAAAGAGTCAGATGCAGACTTACACCCAACCAATGGACAGAAGCCAGGAACCCCTGTGGTTAAATTAGGGAAAGGCTGGAAGAAGCTGTGGAGGAAGGCAACCCTATAGGAGACCAGCAGTCTCAGCTAACCTGGACCCCCCCTCCCCCCCAGATCTCTCAGACATTGAGCCACCAATCAGGCAGCACACACCAGCTGATATGAGGCCCCTGACACAGTTACAGCAGAGGACTGCCTGGTCTGGCCTCAGTGAGAGAAGATGAACCTAACCCTCCCTCAGGAGACTTGAGGCCTCAGGGAATAGGGAGGTCTGGTGGTGGGGAGGGCACATCCTCTTGGAGAAGGGGGAGGAGGAATGGGATGAGGAACTGTCAGAGGATGGACCAGGAGAGGGATAACAACTGGACTGTCAAAAAAGATTAAAGAATTAAAAAACAAAACAAAACCCCAAAACCTGACTCTAGTCATCAGCACCCTTTTACACTGGCACAGTAGCATGGCCAGTACTAAGAGGGAGAGGCAGAAAAACCCTGGGACTTGCTGGTCAGTCAATCCAGACAACAGGTGAGCTCCAGTTTTGGTTCTCATTCAGCTTATCGAAGTGGAAATAATAGACAGCTTTAACAAATATTACACATTTAAGAGAGCAAAATATTCTATATATAATCAGATTTGTAAGACATAAGCAAATGATTAAATATATATTCAACACAGATACATATGTAAGATAAAACAAATAACCATTTAAATTGAAGATATTAATAACAAAACCCTTTGCACTTTATTTTTGTGAACAAAATGTCTCAATCATAATTTTAAAGGCTTCAATTTAAGGCTAAATCAAAGCCACATCTTATTCAGTTTTGTTTTTATTTTATTGTGTGGGGACTGATCCCAGACCCCTGTGCATAGCAGGTAAGTGTTGTATCCTGGCCAGGAGCTTCACTTAAAGCTTTAACTAGTTTGCTAAAGAGCCAAAATATATAGATTAAACAGGCTTTTTCAGTTAATTGATTCAGTAAATCTTAAAACTGGGAAACCAAATGAAACAAACATTTAAAGATATGTTTTGCTGAGGTTTGCATTTAAAAGCAAAACAGAACAGTAAAAAAGCAGAATCAGTCAGTGCTGTAAGAGACAGGAACAGGGCTGGAGAGATGGCTCAGCGGTTAAGAGCACTGACCGCTCTTCCAGAGGTCCTGAGTTCAAATCCCAGCTACCACATGGTGGCTCACAACCATCTGTAATGAGATCTGATGCCCTCTTCTGGTGTGTCTGAAGACAGCTACAGTGTACTCACATACATTAAATAAATAAATTTAAAAAAAGAAAAAAAAGAGACAGGAATAGTGAGTATGTAGCAAATGCTGTATGTGAAAGAGGCCTGACAATGATTGCGTAACCCATTTGTTATCTGACTGCTGAACAGGTTGTTTTACTTTTTTTATTGGTTATTTTATTTATTTACATTTCAAATGTTATCCCCCTTTCTAGTTTCCCCTCCAGAAACTCCCTACCCCCCCGCCCCCATCTCTATGAGGGTGCCCCCCCAACTCCCACCTCAGCGACCTACCATTCCCCTACTCTGGGTTGTCAAGGCTTCATGGGACCAAGGGGCTCCCCTCCTATTGATGCCAGCTTCTTAACAGTTTCTAAGGTTTTAGAAATACGTTTGAATTTATTATTCAACAAGTAGAATACACTACACATGATATTTCAAAATCACTACCAACAAAACAAATAAAAATTCTATCCAGCAATGCATTACGGTAGCTTACCAAGTCTTCTGGCATTCATCTGAGAAATGTGTAGGGAGAATACAACCAAACCGTGTCTCAAAGACACGTTTTCCATTTAGTTACAAGTTGTTTTCTGACATACACAGAACATTCCGGTTTACAAATGGAAACCCAGGGTGAAACTACAGTCCACAATGGTAGCCCTACATGAAACTGATAAGCGATACAGCTAGAAACAAATGGACAAGAAAAAACGTGTAGAAAATGTTGCCTTATTATTTTTTCTCTCTTCCTTTTTGGATTCATTCATCATCCTAAGATTGCCTCCCCAGCTTTTTTTAGAGAGAAATAACTTCGATATTATTTGTTCCTTTAGTAGTTAATAATGCTACAAAAATTCCACAGTATATTCAAAGCTAATACTGAGTGAAAATAACAAAGATGTAAGCTCTGATCAATGAACTCTTTTCTGGAAGTAAGTTCCCTATTGGTAGAAATGGAAAAGCCTCTCTTAGGATTGTTCACACAGGATGTGACACGTTTGCTTTGAGAATTAGAAAACTTCTTCCACATTAATATGTGAAGGGTAAATGCTTTCTTAGGTTTAACTCGCACAATGTAGGCGTCATGTCCTGTTTCTGGCACTTTATATATGATCACCCGAGGAAAAGCACACCAACTGAAATATTAAAATCTCTTGAAAAATGCCAGTTCTCTACACATATACAAACCAAAGTACAACCTGGAACTTAGTCAACAACTTTAGGTTGAGGCAGAGTTTGAAAGAATACTAATTCATGTATAAGCTAAAAGTATATTCTGCAAGTAAGTCCATCTCTCTGAGTCCATCTGCTTTTAAAACTGTGAAAGTATAGGATGAATCTGACTTCTTTGTCCATAACTGATCCATGATAAGTAAGGACGCAAAAAATGTCTGCTTATTCCTATAGTAAGCAGCACTCATGATGGAGAGATGCAAAGGTTAACTGAGCCTTTAGTTACCGCAGCTTACTCTCCCTTACAATTACTGGACATGTGGACTAGAGTGGAAAGTAAACATATTTTCCATAAGTTGATACATTTTGATGATCAGATAAATTAAGATTTCATTATTAAAAATAAAGGTTTATTTGTAAGTTTTAATAACTTTACTATTTGTTTTTACATTTAAGGACTATACAAGTATAGATGTTGCCAGCTTCTCTAACATTAAAAGGTTCTCTCACTAATACAAAAGGATGGCTCTCTTCCCACTCTAAACCGCTTTGTTCCATGAAGAAATTTCACTGTACTTGGATGGAGGCTCTGGAGCATTTGACAGAGAGGTGTTAGGGACAACAGAAAAGAATCATTACATGTTTTTTCTCTTCTCAATTACAGAAGAACGATAGTTCTAATATTACAAGGAAAGCTTAAACATTAGAAAAAGAAGAGAATATGACAAAATGCTTCAAAATACATGCCTGAGGTGGATGGAGATAACTTGTACGTACATGTGTGGCAGGTTCTAGACAAAACCTCCAGTCTTTAATCTTCAGATTCATATCTGGAGATAAAATTAAGAGCATAATGTCATGATCCTTTTTGTTCTTGCTACTGTCTTAAGTGAAATCCCTCTAGTAGCTATCCCAGGAGTGTCGTACTGCTCACTGTACACCCCCATGGCAGCAGAAGTTGGTTATACTCAAGGCTAATGCTATCATGGCGACTTGGGGTTTATATCAGTTCACCTAAAATGTCTTCAGATTCTAGGCCTGCACTTGGAATTTATACCCATGATAGCTTAATGCCATTACAACAACCCTAAGATCAACGTGAATAGCTGACATGACTAGAAGTTAAGGATTAACAAACCTCCAAGACAAATCTAATCTTGAATTCACTTTACGGATATCTTCCCTGAGAACAAATGCAAAATGTCAGCTTCAGATGGGTTTCTATGCAAAGCCACTGATGACAAAATGACCCCACCTAGCAAAGGACATCAGTTCCAGGAAAACACCATGGAGCATTTCTGTGCCTTTTCCTGCTAATGGATCCACTGCCAAGAGCAACTGAGATCAGTGTGGTGAGGGAAAAGGTCTAGCTGAGCCTAAAAGCAACCCCGTGGACTAAACAATGGGACAACTCAGGGCCTGACTCATTGTTGCCAGCAGGCAAGTGGGGAGAAGAACCCCAAGTCAGGATCAGCCAGCTTACTTTGCAAGTCTTTTCCGAAGGTCTTTGATTTGATCATTCTTTTTAGTGAGAATCTCTTTCATGTTTCGATAAGCTGCTGTTTGTTGAAATTTCTTCTCTAACTCCTGTTTTGTGAAAAATGTCAACTCATTACTAAGAAACATTAAGGAAAGAATAACAAATGTTATAAAAATGCATGTTGTTTGCTAATTTTCAAATTTCCTTAAAAACATACTTGTATAATATTAAAACCACCTAAGTTTTAAAAATATTTCAAAGGAGAAGCTAATAAAACAGTACTATTTTCCAAGGTAACAGCACCATGTTAGCAAGTAACTTAATCACACTGAGGCCTAGGTACGGGAACCTGTTCAACATACAAACTAACTTTTAAGTAAAATATGTACAGTATTTTCCTTAACCTCCAAGTTTTAAATCCCAAGGAAGAGGGTTTTCGAGAGTCTTAAAAGTTTACCTTTTTATTTACATATGTGTATGACAATGTGAATTTATGTAAAACAACGTTCTCACAGGGAACTGGAATTATAGGTGGTTGTGAGACTTCTGATGTCAGTGCTGAAAGCCAAATAAAAATCCTCTGCAAGGGGTTGGGGACTTAGCTCAGTGGTAGAGCACTTGCCTAGCAAGCGCAAGGCCCTGGGTTTGGTCCCCAGCTCAGAAAAAAAGAAAAAAAAAATCCTCTGCAAGAGTCTTAACCACTAAGCATCTTTCTAGCCCCTAATTTGAGGATGTTTTAGTTCCTAGGACTGTAGCACAGCTGGCAGAACATTTGCCCAGTATGTAGGAGCCATAAATTCCATACCCAGTGCCCAATCCTCTTTCAAAAAGAAGTATGTTTGAAAAAAAATAGATTTACTTATTTTATGTATATGAATGTTTTACCTGCATGTATCTATCTATACCATATGAAAGCCTGGTGCCCATCAAGGTCAGAAGAGGGCACTGGATCCCCTGAAACTGAGTTACAGATAGTTATGAGCCACCATGTGAGTACTGAGAACAAACCTGGGTTCTCTGCAAAAATACCATGTGCTTTTAACGGCTGAACCATCTCTCCAGTCCTGCACTCATGTTCTTAAGTGTGTAATTCCGAAAGAGAAGAATCTACTCTGTATTTCCTATATAAAGCATTTTTTAAAGAGGTTTCAAAATCTTAAAAAAAAAAAAAGCCATCCAGGTCTCTCTCAGGCTCTAGGGAGAACAGAACAAGCAGACAGACAGCAATGCAAGCGCGTAGGGCAGCATGCAGAGGGACGGAGGGAGCAGTTTGTTCATTATCACAAAGATGAAAGAAGGTAGGTGCAAAGACACGATAGCTTTTCGGAACATACATTGGCTAAAGTTCAGAATAAAAATGAGCTCGCTCTGACACTGTAAGGCATTTATCTAGTCACATCTGTGTCTCTCTCCTGTATGTATTAGATAACAGACACGAACAGGCAAAGCTCTTCTGTCTCAGTCTCCTGACCTTTTCAGCCATGCTCAGCTGCTCCTGTACTCTGAGGAGGTCATGTTTGGCTGCTGCTAGGTTCTCCTCCAAAGACTTTTGGTTTTCTGTCTTGTCGTTAAGTGTCTTCTGAAATTCACTCTTAAGAGCTGCAACTGTGTTTTCCAAGTCATCCAAGTCTTGGGCCTTGATAAAATCCTATAAAAGATAAATACATGAATATAATTTCCCTTGACATACTAAATAACAGCACTTTTAAAATAGTGAGCCAACATCCAAGGAGAGAAAAAGCAATGCTTATGTGTGCACACAGCTTTTCTCACCAGTCTGGGTAAGTGCCAGCCCCAGCAGGGTTGCCAGCAGGCTCAATCCAGCCTCAGCCTTGGTGGACATAGAGCAGATATTCAGTAGTCACTGTATTCCAAATGTAGGAAATCAGATTTTTGAACTGCTAGAATTTCAGTCAAAAAGGAACGAGAGAAATGAGATCTCAATTTGACAGGTGAGTGTACCAGGGTTGGAATTGGCAAGTAATATGGAGAAGTGTTGGGAGCATAGTTTCTTATAAATCAAGCTGGCCCCAGACTTGCTTTATAGCCAAAGATGATCTTAGAACTCATCCTCGTGCTTGTGCCCTCCCTGGTGCTGGGATCACAGGTGTACACCAACATGTACCAATGTTCCCTGGTTTACATGGTACCAGGGATCAAATCCAGGGCTTTGTGCTCACTAAGCAAGCATTTAGTTAACTGAGTTATATCCTAGCCCTCTGACAAATCATTCTGAGAAGACCAATTAAACAAACAAACAAACAAATAAAACAGACCTTTCTTGTCCTCCATTCCAACCTCTCTAGACCTATTATTTGTCCTGCAACAGTCTGCTTGCAGGTGCTTCCCACCACACTTCCATCTCTTGGGTGCCTTTGATGTGGACCCCGATCCCTCTAGCTTTCATGCTGCCCTTCTCAGCCTTTCCTCTCAGCCCATTTCCACTTCTTTGCTCTCAGCCTACAGAAGCACTGTCTACTAGGGACTCCGCTTGTCTAGGACCCAGACTAGGCAACAGCAACAAAGAATGGAACACACACCCACAAAGACGTGACCAAACACCTCACCAAAAACATACTTGAAACATCTTAACTCCAGATGCTCAAATCTCAGCACAGAAACACAAACATGAACAGCCAATCTCATCTGCCTCCTCCAGAAGCCAATAACTTTATGCTTAGAGGACCCAAAAATGCAATCTAGCTGAAGCACGGGAGAAGAACTTCAAAACAGCAATTATGAATATGTTCAAGGACGTTAAAGAGGAGAGAAACAAATGCCTTAATGAAGACAGTGAAAATACAAATGGCTGAATGAAATAATGAAAACATTTCAAGACATTAAAATAGAAATAGAATCACTAAAGAAAATTTAAACTAAAAATCTCAGATTTCAAAACATGGACGAAAGAGAATTTCAGGTCTTTAAGACAAGATAGAAGAAATGAATATTTCCGTCAAAGAAAATGTTAAATTTTAATTAATTAATTAATTAATTAATGCATACACAAAATATCCAGGAAATATGATATGAAAAACCAAACTTGGGGCTTAAGGGAAGGCTCAGCAGTTAAGAGTATTAGAGCCTCATCAAGAGATTCTGAGTTTAATTTCCTGCAACCATATGGTGGTTTACAACCATGTTTAATAGGATCTGATGCCCTCTTCTGTCATGCAATCACGCATGCAAATATGCATAAAATACAAACATACATAAATAAATCTTTTTTAAAAAGATCTGCAATAACAGGGATAGAGGAAAAAGAAAAAACTCAGATCAAGGTCACAGAAACTACTTTTAACAAAATCACTGATGAAAAATTTCCCAATCTAAAGAAGAAAGTGCCTATCAAGACACAAGAAGCATACAGAACACAAAATATAAGGACCAGAAAAGAAATTTCCCACAACACAGAGTAATCAAAACACTAAATATACAGAACAAAGAAAGGGTATTAAAATTTGCAGAGGAAAATTTGAATAATGCCTGACTTTTCAATGGAGATGCTGAAAGGCAGAAGGGCCAGACAGATGTTCTATACGTTCTGAGAGAACACAGATGCCAGCCCAAACTACTACATCCAGCAAAAACTCTCCATCATAATTAGCAGAGAAAAGAAAAACATTTCACAATAAAACCCAATTTAAGCAATCTACCAATCCAGCTCTATAGAATCTGCTACAAAAAAACAAAACAAAACAAAACGTAAACCTAAAGAAATTAACTATACCCCAGAAAAGAGCATAAATAAATAACCCTAGAACAGTAAATTAAAAAAGGGGGAACCCATATCACAACAACAAAATTTCAGGAATCAATACTGTTCAGTAACTCAGTATTAATGGTCTCAACTCCCCAATAAAAAGGCATAGGTTGGGGTTGGTTTAGCTCAGTGGTAGAGCGCTTGCCTAGGAAGCGCAAGGCCCTGGTTCGGTCCCCAGCTCGAAAAAAAGAACCAAAAAAAAAAAAAAAAAAAAAAAAAGACATAGGTTAGCTGAGTGGTGGTGGCTAGCACCTTCAATCCCAGCACAAGAGAGGCAGAGGCACACAGATTTCTGTGAGCCTGAGGCCAGCCTGGTCTACAGAGCAATTTCCAAGACTGCCAGAGCTATACAGAAAGACCCTATTTTAAAAAAAAAAAAAAAGACACAGAAACACAGATTGAATTAAAAAACAGGATTTATATTTCTGCTACATCCAAAAAATACATTTTACCAACAAGGATAAACATCACTTCAATATAAAAGAATAGAAAAAGTTATTCTAAGTAAATGGACCCAAGAAGCAACCACATAGAGCCATTTTAATATCTGACAAAATAGACTTCAACCCAAAACTTTCAGAAACAATACAGAAGGATACTACATACTCATTAAAGAAAAAACCCACCGTGGTGGTTTGAACAGGTTTGGCCCCATAGATTTGTGTTTGGACTACTTGGCATTATTAGGGGTATGGCCTAATTGGAGGAAGTGTGTCAATGTGTAGGTGGGCTTTAAGGTCTCATATGCTGGGCTCCACCCAGTGTGGAGGGTTGTCTCCTTCTGGCTGCCTGCAGGAACAGGCTCTTTCAGCCTTCGGATGAAGATGTAGAACTCTTAGCTCCTCCAGAACCAAGTCCGCCTATAAGACGCTTTGCTTCCTATCACGATGATAATGAACTAAACCTCTAAAACTGCAAGCCAGCCCCAATGGAATGTTTGCCTTTATAACAGTCACCTTGGTCATTGTGTCTCTTCATAACAATAAAACCCAAACACCCACCAAGAGGGTATTCTAATTCTAAATATGCATCAAACACGTGGGCATTCAAACTTATAAAAGAAACATGACTACAGCTAAAATCCTTATTTACTCTCACATACAATGGTGGGTAGCATTCATATCCCACCTAGCCCACTCTTGCCAATAGACAGGTCATTCAGACAAAAAAAAAATGCTGGAGTTAAATAACATCATAAATCAATGGCTCTAGTAGACATCTACAGAACATCCCATAGAAACACTAAGGAATATACTTTCTTCTCAGCAGCCCATGGAAGTTTCTCTAAAATTGACCACATACAAGTCTCAACGGACAAAAGAAAGCTGAAATAACACTCTGCATCCTATCTGACCACCGTGGGTAAGAGGAACAGCAGAAAGTATGCAAATTCATGGGAACTGCACAATTCACTACTGAATGGGTCAAGACAAATACCAAAAAGAAAAAACTTCAAAATTGAATGAAAATGAAAACATAACACATCTAAACCTACAGGACACAACGTAGGCAGTTCTATGGGTGATTCCTAGCACCAAGTGCCTACATCAAAAAACAAAACAAAACAAAACAAAACAAAAAAAAAAACTGAAGAGACCTTACATTAGTAACTTATTGAAACATCTGTAAGCTCTAGAACAACAAGAAGAAATAGCAAGTAAAAACATATGCACAGTAAGAAATAAACTCAGGGCTGAAATCAAAGAGTAGAAATGAAACAATACAAAGAAACAAAGAAGCACAGAGTTGGTTCTTTGAGAAAATCACCAAGACTGACAAATCCTTAGACAACTTAACTAAAAGACAAATTTCAAATTAATAAAATTAGAGATGAAAAGAGTGTCATTGTAACTGACACCAAGGAAATTCAGAGAATCCTGAGGACATGCTTTAAAAATCAGTATTCCACCAAACTGAAAACACTAAAATCAATGGGCAAATTTCTTAATATACACAACCTATCAAAGTTAAATCAAATAAGCAATTTAAACAGGTTCATCACCCCTAGTTAAATAGAAGCAGTAATTAAAATTCTCCCAACTAAAACAGCCCAGGGTCAGATGGGTTCAGTACAGAAATCTACTCTACCTTCAAAGAAAAATTAATGCAATATTTCTCAAAATATTCTGTAAAACAGAAACTGAGGAACATTTATTAATTATTTTTAGAAAGGTACTATTACCATGATTCTAAAACCACACAAAGACCGAACAACAAAAAAAGAAAGTAATAGATGGATATCCTTATCAACACAGATGTAAAAGTGCTCAGTAAAATACTTGCAAACTGAATCCATAAACATATCAAAAGATTATCCACCATGACCACATAGGATTCATCCCAGAGATGCAGGAATGGTCCAACATTTGTAAATCAAGACACGAAGCATAAGATAATCTCATTGGATGAAGAAGAGATCTTTGACAAAATCCAATACCCCTTCATGATAAAAGTCTTAGAGAGACTAGGGATATGAGACATTATCTCAACATAAAGCATTTTACAGCAAGCTCACAGCCTATAACAACTTATATGGAGAGAACATCAAAATATTACAATCAGGAACAAGACGGAGATGTCCATTTACTCCAGACCTATTCAGTGTAGATTTTGAAGTCTTAGCCAGAACAATAAGCAACTGAGAGCCAAGGGATACAAATAGGGAAGGAAGAAGTCAAAGTATATTTATAAATGGTATGATTTCTATACAAAGATCCTTAAAAACCCTACCAGGGTTGGGCTATGGTGGCACACACCTTTAATCCCAGCACTCAGGAGACAGAGGCAGGAGGATCTCTATGAGTTTGAGGAGTTTGAGCCTGGTCTACAGAGCAAGTTCCAGGACAGTCAGAGCTACAGAGAGAAACACTGTGTTGAAACCTCATCCCCCCCACCCCCACCCCCAAACTAAATCCATCAGGAAAAAATTTACAGCTAATAAACTTTCTTTTCTTTTTTGCAAAATAGCAGGATAGAAAACTGACACACAAAAATCCAGCAACCTTCCTATAAACAAATGATAACCAGCCAAGAAAGAAATCAGGGAAATAGTACCTTTCCCAACAGTCTCAAAAAATAAACTATCTTATGATAGCTGTAATTCAGCAAGTGAAAGACTTATACAATAAAAACTTTAAGACATTTAGTAACAGTATTGAATAGACACCAGAGATGGAAAGAGCTCCAATACTCACAGCTTAGCAGGACTAACAGTGTGAAAATAGCTATCCTACCAAAAACAATCTATAGATTCAATGTAATCCCCATGAAAATTCCATGCACCCACACATGCATGCGTGCACACATTAGGATAGCTAAAACAGTCTCCAATAACAACGGAACTCCTAGAGGTATCACTATGTCAGATTTTAAGTTTTATTATAGAACTAAAATAATAAAGATAGCATAGTATTATCATTGTCGTCAAATTGAAGACTGAAACATAAGTCTACATATCTATGGACACTTGACTTTTGATAAAGAAGTAAATATACGCTGAAGAAAGGCAGCATCATCAACACTGTTGCTTGTCAAACCAGAGAGCTGCATGCAGAAGAATGCAAATAAGTCCATATTTACCAATCTACATAAAACTCAACCCCAAATGGATCAAGAGCCTCAACAAAAGTCCAGATACACTGAGTCTGATCGAAAAGAAAGCAAGGAGTAGGCTTGACCTCACTGGCACAGTGACTTTCTGAACAAAACACTGATAGCACAGGTACTAAGAACAACAATTAACAAACGGGACCTCATGAAACTGAAAAGCTTCGGTATGTCAAAGGACCTATCATTTGTACAAAATGACAGGCTGTAGAACAGGAAAAGACTTTTTATCAATTATACACCAATGGAGAATTAGTATTCAAAATATTTAAAGAACTAAAAAATATACATATCCTGATCAAGAAAACAACTAACCCAATTAAAAAATGAGGTACACAACTAAGCAGAGTTTTCTCAGAAGATGGAAAATAAACGACTGAGAAAACGTACAGAGATACTCAACATGCTTAGGCATTAGAGAAATACAAAGTACAATTACTTGGAGATTTTATCTTACCCCAGTAAGAATGGCCAAAATCAATAAAACAAATGGTATCACATGCTAGCAAAGATGTGGGAACACCTATTTATTCCTGATGGGAGTGCAAACGTATGCAGCCACTGTGAAAGTCAGTTTAGTTCTTTAGGAAGCTGGAAATAGATCTATCTCAGGACCCAGCTGTGCTGCTCTTGGGCATACACCCAAAGGAACCTACACCCTACTACACAATACTGGCTCATCGTGCACACTGCTGCTCTATTCGTAACAGCAGAAACCAGAAACAGCTTACATGCCCATCACCTGATGAATGGATAATGAAAATGTGGTTAGTTCACATAATGGAATCTTATTCAGCTTTTTAAGAAAAATGAAGTTATGAAACTCGGGTAAATTGGTAGAATTAGAAAAAAATCATCCTGAGTAAAGTAACCCAGACCCCGAAAGAAAAATACTGTATGTTTTCTCTCATATGTGGATGCTAGCTTTTAAACTTGGTATCTGTGCTATAATTAAAGACAATCAGAGGTTAGGTACTTAGTAAGGGACTACTGGGGAAGTGAGGATCTCCCAAAGAAGGGGAAATAAACTATAGCATTATGGAGAGAAAAAGGGAAGCTAGAACATGAGGGTTATTCAGGGAGGGAATATAGGCAGGGACCACTAATGCTAAAGGTCATTTGAAAAGCTATATGGAAACCCACTACTCTAAAGTTTCCTAAAATATATACATATATGAAAGGAATATAAATGGAGTCACTAAATAATAGAAAATGCCCCAACTAGACATCTTATGCCACCAAGTCGTGCCAGGAATGAGACTTATTTATGTCATTGAACATGGAGAAGTTGACCTAGTGCCTAACTTGAAACTTCACCCCAAAGACTAACACTCATACTACTAGAAAGTACTCTGTACTCTACTGGAGAAGAAAAATGATCATCAATGTCGCCCAGCTCCAAACCCTGTGACCTACAACAGTGAGTGACTTACTTGCAAACATACAGGTGCAATAGTCACACAAATGCTACAGGAGTAACTAACCACTTTTTGATTAGACGTAAAGCCCACTCCATGAGAAGGAACCCATACCGGACACTGCTAAAGTGGCCAAGAACCTGAGACTAGCTAGATCACAGGCCTAGGGAAAATTCAGTACTGTTATTCTGTTGAAGGAAAACAGCAATAAAATCACTCCTAATGACGTACAGCTATACCTATTGATAAGTGCCGTACTCGGTCTACATCAGAGAAGCTTCTTGTAGTAGATGGGAACTAACACAGAGACCTACAGCTGGACAATACTCAGATAGAGAGACTTTGGAGTACTCAGTCCCAAGTGAGATGACTTCATCAAAACCCTCTCCTCAAAGTTCAGAGAGCTATGCAGAAGAGGAGGGAGACAGCCTGTAATAGCTAGAGGTGAGGAATGACTCTAAGCACAACAGGCCTTGTCTTCCAAATACAACAGGCCTGATACATATATGAATTCACAGAAACTGTGGTATCATACACCAGAGCTGTGGGTTCAAGCCAGGCAATCTCAGCAATGAGAGGGGGAAGTGGACATAGGATCTGTCTGACTCTGAACCAAGAAGGGACTTGTAATTGATACTCTCTGGCAAAGGGAAAATGAGTTTTTTTAATGGAGCCCTTTTGGATGTATAAACCGTATACTTCAGGGTAGACCTCATTCCCAGGAGGATTTGCCTAAAACAAAATAAATTCTATGGTATTTTTTGTTTCATTCCCCTTAGTTTTGGCATTTTTTGGTCTTACTGTTAGTTTGATTTTTCCTTTTGTGTTTTGTGAGTCTTTTTATTCTTATTGGTTATTTTATTTATTTACAAAGTCATTTTTTTGTATGTATGCTTCTTTTTTGCTTTGAAAGTGAAAAAGATAACAAAATTGAGTAAGTAAGGTAGACTTGGGAGAAATTAGAAGAAGGGAAACATGATTGAATATATTATCTGGGTTGTTTTCAATTAAAAATCAAAAAGAATTTTGGGTAAGGAAAAACAAAGATTTTTGAATTCTTCAAACTGATACATAGGAGGACTACACATAGCAAGTTTAAAGCTAAGCTGGAAACTGAGATTTTTCTCTCAAAAGAACAAATAGTATAGGTGTAAAAAGATTAGTCACATTCACATAAAATTTAATAGACAGTCAAGAAACTATGGAGACTATTACTAATAATGAGTATAAGGGTTTCTAAATTGACAAGGTTTTAAGTTTTTTTTCTGTTGAGTTACATGAACTTCTTTATAATTTGACAACTGCAGTACATATCTTACATCTGGATCTTGCTTTTGACTAGGCAAAAGCTACAGGAAAAAAAAGATCTGCATTCTATAACAGGAAAATGGTCTACATGTGCACAATATTTTATCTTCAACAAAATGAAACAATAGTTGCTTTTTAAAAATATTTAGTCCCTAAAAAAGGCATGTATCCTTGTATTAGTTTTGTATCAAATAGAAAACTTGACAAATGGCTTTTAAATAAATTCATTACCCCAAAACATTTATAACTGTTTAACCTTTTGAGAAGTTATAAAGTTGTTCTGGAACATTCACCTTGAGAGTGTGTGTGTGTGTGTATGTGTGTGTGTGTGTGTGTGTAAAGAAGTACTGATTGGCTGTGCCTGGTCACTGTAAAGTTGAGTTGTAGGTTCCTTGGGGCTTATTATACCATTCTCTGTATTTTTGCATGCTTTAACTTTTTTTCATAAAGTTTAACAAAAATCTAATAAAGTCCGGGGATATAGCTAAGTAAGAGAACGCTGGCCCAGCAAGCACAGGCTCTGGTCGTAGTACTAATGCTGGATACTCACCTAACCTCTCTGCTCATTTAAAGTCATAATGCTGTGTCACTCAGTGAGAGGAGCACAGGAGAGGCAACGATATAATGACTCCTAGCAGGCAGAGCACACTCGCCATTGTTCTCAGCTAGGCTGGCAGAACTGCTACTCCGGATTGACACTGTTTCCTACAGCACACTGGATACAAATGAAGCCGTAACCCATTATTCCTCTCACTGTCACTACATCCAAGGGAAACTCAAGTAACATTCAGAATAAAACCTAAATGCAAATTTTTCCTTTACTTCCTTTTTTCCCTCAGTTATAACTGGGTATAGGAGGAAAAGGGAAAAACTTAACAATAATAAACTTAAGAACATCCTGCCTGCTAGTTATGTCTGTAATGTAAGCTAGTCCTGTAAGCTGTGAATCTTCCATGGAAAATGGACAGAGGATAGAGTTTCTGAGCCAATGTAAGACAGCAATAACATTCGGCCGGGAGAAAGGCAAAGTAGATAGAATATGATGAATAGTGATTATGATTTCTAATTTTATTCTCTTTAGATGTAGAAAAATAGCTAAATTGTTTTACCTGTTGATTTCCTTGATCAAGCTGTAAATCTTGAAGTACTCGTTCCAATTTTGACTTCTCATCCAGCGCATTTACAGCCTACAATCAAATATAAAATCAGTACACTCAACTTACACTCTCTAGGCTAATTCCTCAATAACTGTGTTGAAGGATTTCTCAGTTACCTGTGTTTCAATGGTCTTCAGCCTTGACTTTAGTTTCTCATTCTCTTGTTGAAGTCTTAAAATTTCCTTTGTGAATAAATTCAAATTTTATTATTATTTTAAAAATTTATTTTTATGTATATGAATGTTTTGCTTGAATATATGTATATGTATATAATGTGTGTACCAGTGGATGCCAGATGAGGGCATCAGATACCCTCATAGACTCTCCAGTGAGCCTGGGTTTTCCACAAGAGTAGCAAGTGCTCCTAACCACTGAGCCATCTCTCTAGCCCCCACATTTTATTATTTTAACCAAAATGTGTTTAACATGAAATGATCACTGTTTGCTTCACTTAAAAAGTAATCAAAATTATGCAGTGGCTCAAAAATCCAAATGCCTTGGTTAGGAGTAAAATCCTACTTTCACAAAGCCTGCCTGAATCCCATAGCTGTGAGTCAAGTTTAGC
This sequence comes from Rattus rattus, assembly GCF_011064425.1. Lineage (NCBI taxonomy): Eukaryota > Metazoa > Chordata > Mammalia > Rodentia > Muridae > Rattus > Rattus rattus. The sequence goes on from NC_046161.1 coordinate 114,830,089, forward strand.
TCTAAGACGAACTGGAGCTGAAGCCAAGCCCCTTTGATTGTCCTTAAGCATCTGATAGGAGATGAACCCACCTGACCAGTCTGATTGTGCATTTTACTCCCATACAGACTGTACTCTGTTGTTCTGCCATGCCAACCTTCTGCCTGCCTCTGGTCAGGAGCCATTCTGCTCTCTTACCTGACAGGCCCCTTTAACTTAGCCTGTCTTCACCTTTAAGACCCAGCTTAGCGGCTACCTCCTTCAAGCACCCATTCTTATCTCCTCCCATCCACACGGAGCTCCACCTTCTTTATTATTCTATAACACCCTTAGAGCCCTTTAGCTCTCTCATTTCTGCTTCTGGAAATGTTAGTTCCTACTTTCTGGTGAAATAACAACAGTTTTGATAGTGTCCTAGGTCACTGCACTGCTTTCCACCTATAACATTGTGTAATGCCAGGACGATGGGAGTTGGGAAAACGTTTATTTTTATGGTGATAATTTCTATAAGCATTTAAAAACCCTATACATTATTGTGGATCACACATTTCACATGCACACTAGAAAACACAGTTCAAAATCCCATCCGTGTACTGTGAGATTCCACGTACTGTGAGATTCCGTGTACTGTGAGATTCCGTGTACTGTGAGATTCCGTGTACTGTGAGATTCCGTGTACTTCACTGTGAAAAGATCTGTCACTTCAGATTCTATGAAGTAAGCATGCCCTCTTCTGGTCACTGGGCTCCATTCAGTAAAACTGTGACAAACTATTTTCTTACCCTAGCATTGTTCAGGAATTGGGGAGGAAAGAGGCAGAACCAAGGTTGATGAGAATATTACCTTGTTTAGGAGTTCAGTTGTTCCACCTTCGTTAATTGGAACAAGTTTAGGCTTTGTGATATCTATGATGGGCTGCAACAAAATGAAGAAACCAATCTAAAATTACCACAGAGTAAAGAAGCATCATTGTGAAACATTTGTTCTTCCTAAGTGGAAGACAATCTATAAACACACCCACCAGGACTTCAGCTCCACAGTTTTAATGATTCTTTTTGTGTTCACTCTGTTATGTGCAGTGCCTATGAAGCTCAACATATGACAGAGATAAAAATGAAACCCAACATCCCTGTACCCTTTTATTAATACAGAAAGAAAAGAGATACAAGGGGCTCATAGTCAGACTTGATAAAAATCTCAGCCTCTGGGACTGGAATTTTCATCTGTGGTAGCTGAAAATGATTTCTGCATGAACTTTATACAGTGAATCTGTAATGGCTGAGAAGTTACAAGTGAATAATAACTTAGCACAAATATTTGGTCATTTTAGTAGAATGTCTTAAAAGTAATAGCCCATGCTCTCTGACCCAAATTTTCTTAATCAGAAATATGTTCCAAAAGAGTTATTAGAAAATGTTTTCTTTATGTTTATACATGGATTAATCTCAGTAGTGTTGAGCTATCTGCATGGGGGACTATTTATATTTATGGTGTATCTAGTTAAGTGACAGCATAGCACGTAATTGTTCAGAAAGTCTACTAGGATGTCTCTACCTGCTGTCTTGGGTAACCTGTCTGTGTACACGGCTAAGAAGCAGAGTTGGGATATAACAACAGGTCTGATCACCGTGAAGTAGGTGCTCTGTCTCAGCTGAATGAAGGGTTTACAAGGTATTGAGACTAGACTACAGAGAGAGAGAGAGAGAGAGAGAGAGAGAGAGAGAGAGAGAGAGAGAGAGAGAGAGAAACAGACAAAAAATCAGTTTTTCCATTATTTCTGAAACTTTTAATCTTTTGTCTGCAAATATGAGTGGCAATTTAAGTTCCACTACCAACTTGAATGCTTTTCTTTTGAATGTCTCATTTTCAGCTCCACAAGTTATGTTGTGAGGATTTCAGTACCAGCTACTGAGAAACATGGGAAGCTGAGGAAATGCCTTGATGGATAAAGCACTTACCACACAAATGAGAGGATTTACATTTGGAGTCTTAGTACCACAAACAAACAGGTAGGCATGGTAACCTGCCTGTAATCGCTGGGCTCAGTGGGCGGAGACAAGGGTTTCCTAGTGACAGCTGAGGAGCTAACCTTAGATGAATTAGTAAAAGTCTCTGTCTCAGTAAATAAAGTGGAAAGTGATCAAAGAAGACATTCAGCATCAATGTGGCCTCCATATGTAAGCATACACGTGTGCACAGGCAGCTGTACACATGTGCACTCACACATATATAAACAGGCATGCACACATATGCATAGCTTCACATGCAAAAACAAATAGACTTAGAAATACTAAAAACTACCTTTTTATTTGAAGATGCAAATTCTGCCTTTTCAAACTCAGCAACTTGTTCTAATAATTCTCTAAAAATAAAAACAAATTTAAGAGAATATTCATTGAGAATCGACTTCTAGCACAGAAAATAATAAAAAAAAAAAATCACAAGAACCAGCATCAACCTATCACATGCTAGGAAGATGAGCATAAGAGGTTACAAAACTGATATTTAATCACAAAGGGCTGAGAGTCTCATCCCCCTGTAAACTAATCTGAATCAGCTATAGCTCTTGGTACTATATACTTGACACATCTATGTGTAGTAAGATATAAACAGCAATGCCAATACAAATATGAATGGCATTTGTATTTCTATTTCTGAAGTACAGCATGATTTCTCTATTACATAACATTTACTGTCACCTAAGAGTCTGATTTGTAACAGTTTTCTTGAATATGAATCAGTCCACAGTTTCTACTGAGCAAGCATTCTCCATGGAAAGCCAGTAGTGTGAGCCCCTGATGATATACCAGGATAGATATGTGGACTATACTCCTGCGTACAGACCACTCGTCTCTCTTCTTCAAACATCAGCACTCAGCATTTGCTCACCAATCACCTACTAAGAAACTGACAGCCGCAGAAGCCAACCGAATTTCCTTCCCTCCTTGAAGACTGCTTAGCATTGTTCATCATGTTCCATTTCAGGAGAGACTGCACAATTTCCAGGGCTTAGCAGTGAGTCCTTTTTAACCTCTGGCATGTTTTGTTGTTGTTGTTGTTTGTTTATTTAGTATAGAATAGAGTTTATTTAAGGCATGGGGAGGAGAGCTAAGAGGTAGTAGAGGCAGAGAAAGAGAAGTAGAGGAATAGAGACCGGCCATGAGCATGTGGAGAGAGAGGAGGAAAGGAATGGCGGCAGAGCGGGGAAGGGAATGGGGACAGAGTGGGAACAAGAAGGGAAGAGCAGGAGCAAGAGCTGTTTTCTGTTTTTTTGAGACAGGGTCTGTGATGGTTTGTATATGCTTGGCCCAGGGAGTGGCACTATTAAAAGGTGTGGCCTTGTTGAGGTGGGTGTGTCACTGTGGCTGTGGTTAAGACCCTCACCCTAGCTGCCTGGAAGTCTTCAGCAGCTTCCGCCTTCAGAGGAAGATGCAGGACTCTCAGCTCTGCCCACACCATGCCTGTCTCGAAGCTGCCACGCTTCCATCTTGGTAATAATGGACTGAACCTCTGAACATGTAAGCCGGCCCCAATTAAATGTTGTCCTTTATAAGACTTGCCTTGGTCCTGGTGTCTGCTTATAGTAGTAAAACCCTAACTGAGACAGGGTCTTACTGTATAGCCCAAACAGTCTCAAGTGTTGAAATTAAAGGTGTGAACCACAATGCCCAACTGGCCTGTTATTTTTTAGAACCGGCTTCAACTTCATTGATCTTATTAGAAGTTTTGAATTTATGAGCTTTTAATATTGTAACATTTTAAGCCTTTTATAGTTTACATTTTCTAAGGTAAGTATATAGTTTCAAATGTAGTTATCTAGAAACAAATTTGTAATGCTACTAGGCTGAAGAGATGGAAATGATACTCTAATATATCTTCAACTGTTCAAATCTTTACTTCTTAGCAGATCTATGTATCAAGAACACTGAAATATTAATCATGCTACTAAAGATGCCCTAAGGAATAATTACGTTAAGTAGATTGAAAAGCGGTTTCATGTAGTTGTAACTAGTAGTAGAAACACAGCATCTTTAAGAGAACTTGAGTGCTCCTCAAGGAATCACCTAGCGACTGTGCCTTGTTGCTGGCCTACCCACATGTTTCACACCCCAACCCAGGAAAGCACTAGCAAAGTGATTTGCTAACTCTGAAGACCACAGTTGGGCCTTCACAACCCAGCTGCAGGTACAAACCTTACCTGTTCTCAAGTTCAGAGACGTCTGTCTGTAACTTTAGGTACCACTTCTCGGCTTGTGAGAACAGCTGCCGGAGGAGCAGGACATTGGTGTGAGATGTATTGATGAGCTCGGACTCCACCTCACTGTGTACCACAGCCTGCAGCCCATTGAGGACTTCTGAAACCTCATCGATGGTGAAAGTCTCCTCCACCAGCCTGAAAACAGTATGACTCCGTTGGCTAATTAATCACAGGAGGAACTTATAAAATATAACTGAAGTCAAGAAACCCACATCATAACATTTAAAGAATTAAAGATTACAAGAAAAACTCTCTGGGAGAGATTAAAATGACTAGATTGTGGGTAATTTCTCAAGTGTGTTCATTTTTAAATACAACTACATGTTGAAAAATGTAGACCTCATCTACTCTTTTTTAACTTTTCAATATTATTTTTTCTACTTTATACTCCTCTAAACTAGTCTTATCATATTTAGTAACTTAAAAGTCACCTAGAACACCTAACTTCTCCACTCCGTTACTTCTCTAACATTTTAGTATTCATATGGATTACTTAAATATTAATATGCCTATGAGACAAAAACTGCAGGGATATATTACTTTTCTTAGCAGTCTAGAGACACAAAATTAAAAAAAACTAACATCTTCAAGTACCTCTGTGATACAACAGAAATGAACGTCTCCATCAATTGCAGCATTCAAAACTACTCTCACTGGAGCTACTTGGCCATGTTGGAAAGGGATTTCAGGGGATGAGCCATCATCGTCAATCCCCTAGCTGTACACAGGGCTTGGAGGGTGGAAGAGATCTGCCTGTGGTTCCACTGTGGGTAATTAGGCCCAGCAATTTCAGCAGCATGACAGACAGTTGGAGTCCTTAACAAATCCGGTGCACATCTCCTACTCTCAAGGACAGTGTCACAGTAACAGTTTTGTTTCTTACAGCTTTGCCCCTCTAAAGTCTCTCAACCTTAGATCCTTAGCCTCCCTTTTCCCTTTCTTTCTTCCCAACAGACAGAATCAAGCATCTTGGCACGATCATATTCAAGTTAATAGAAAACACTTTTAGCACAGTTACATTCACTAAGTAGTTTTTAACATATAATTCTTTAACATTGTCTTTGTCTAACTAGAAAAATTTAATCAATCTTAAAAATTTAATACTTTAACTTCAGAGTCTTTATTAAAATGTTAATGTTTTCTTTATTCTTTAATAGACTATACCATATTTTTGCCAGTAACGTTGTTTTCATCCACCGGGGTTAATAAACCAGATTCAGTTAATTGGTTGAACAGACACTAGTACAAGGTTGATGACCTCCCTAACAGCTAGAAACATCCCAGAGACCTTTGCTACTGACATGTGACATTTAACTACTTTGCATTCTAACACTATTGTTTCAAATAAAAACTCACCAACTTTTGTTTCAAATCACTAACAATATTGGTACTACCAAGTATATGTTTCATGCTACTTTTCCCCTCTCCTAATTGTTCTATATGAATAGCATAAGTTCATAGCTGCCATGTCATATGGCTCTACTTTTTAGAGAAATCACATAAGTAATTAAAGTTATGGAACTTTTTAGAATTAAGCCCTTTGCAATTTTTATCTGAAACTTTCCAGTATGTAATGATTATTATGTCATGCCTGACAACAGACTGTTACTCATACCCCACAACTATTTCTCAATTTTACAAATCATGGAACTTAGTGAGTTTCTGTATTAGCATCCCTATGCTAGCCACAAGAAAGAATCCATATTTTGCTCTGATTTCCTAATCAGAATTTAATTTATCCACTTAGGATCCTTTCTTTCTTGAGAAACTTTCACATGACCAGGTACACAGGTATATAGAGTATACAGATAAATCATTCACTAATTTAAAAAAAATCTATTTTTTCTTAAAACAAGCCAGGCATGGCAGCACACATCCTTAACCCCAGTACTTGGGGAGGCAGACTGATCTCTTTGAGTTTGAGGCTAGCCTGGAGTTCCAAGACAGTCAAGGCTGACACAGAGAACCCTGTCTTGAAAAACTTAAGAAAAAGAATTTTAAAAACACTTCTTTGGTATGTACATAATTTGCCATTTACTAAAGCTGAAAGCTAATTTTTCATCTAATGAGATGAATGTGCTTGTTTTTATAGCAACAATTAAACCTTGGTTGAGCATTTGCAAATGCAGGACATGGTACCTTCAATATTTTTCAGTTGATTGATATTTTGATATTATAACTATCAGTGCTGAGAACATTGCTCTGCATAAAAACATAGTACAAAATGGCAAGAATATATTTATGGCCATTTTGCAAATTTTTGGAAATTGTTTTAATCCCAAACCAAAAGTCGTTTAATAATTTTTTTTAATGAAACTCAACTCAGCACCTTGAATACCAATTTTTAAAAATCAAAGACAACACAATAGCTTTCAGAGATACACTAATTTGATAATTACCTGCTGAGAAATGATGGTAAGAAAATATTAGGTCTCTGTCAACATTACGTCTCCCTAAGAGCAGAATACTTAACTGCAAGTCAAAGCATACAATAGCCTATGTCAAAGAATTTCAGGCGGCTGGTACTGATGTTGCAGGGCAGGTTGGCCTGGGCTGTGTCCACTGTGCCTGCAGTGTGTTCAGAATGATGGCTGCAGTGAAGTCACGAGATAAAGCTGGGAAATGCTGCCAGAACACTTCAGAGTCATTTTGTATTTAATTATGAAATAATTTTTAGTGATTACATTTTAAGAAACTTTTTACTAATGCCAAATTTTTAAGGAATCCACATTCATTCAGTTATATGACCCACAGTTTTAAGAAGTTAGGCCTTAAAGTCTCTTGATACCTGCTTTCCTTGAGGTCTTGAAAGCAGGAATCTACCGTTTTAAGTCTCAAGCCTCTTTTTGCACGAGCGAAACGCATGTAATTAATGACTTCATTTTGATGGTGCTCATTTAGGCCCAACTCTGCCTGAAAAAGAGAGAACTGGTTAGTCCTGAGGAGATGACAAAAGAAATGACAACAAAAATGAACAAGGTAATTTGTTGGGCATGGTGTACTGGCACCTGCCTTTAATCTCAGCACTCAGGAGGCAGAGGCAGGCAGATCTCTGTGCCTTTGAGACCAGCCTGATCTACATAGTGAGCTTCAGGACAGCCAGGGCTACCCAGAGATACAGTCTCAAACAATAACAGTAACCAGTGATGTTCATGATACTGTGTTGTAGTAACTGATAGATGTGTATCAGGTTGCCTTCCTGTCCTCTCCCTACCCAGCTACCTTGCAGCCAAATACACTCAGGTCACATGACTACTTCTCAGGAAAAGAAGGAATCCAAAGAGGTGTGGGGTATTTTTCAAAGACTTAAGATATGGGGTATACTTTATACCTCTGTCATCTCTAATGTCTCTGAAAGTAGGCAGAGTAACTAGGATGAGCCATGCCATTTTTATGCCCCAGGGCTGGAAGAACAGAAGGATGAATAAGACCTCGGTCTTCACCTCATGGAGCAGCACCAACTCACTCACTAATCTGTATGAGATGGCTGCTGCGTGAGGGGAAATAAACGCCTGTATTCCTTATTCACTGATTTTCAGATCACTACAGAAACGTAACCTTACCAAATACAGCCTTAAAAGGTATATCTGGCTTGAAAATAGATACTATAGTCTTCTTAATAAACCAGATGTTGTTCTAAAATTAAGAAGCTGCATAGATAAGTGCGGCTCTCAGACCCGATCAGCTTAGCCACAACCAGGATATCATCCCTCTGTCCCCCTGCAAGGCTCAGAAACTATCTCTGAAGAGGGAGCAAAAGACAAAAACATCCGTGGGGAGCGGACCAAAACCATGTCTTCTTTCTGGGCAGTGGTTGCACAAGCCTTTATTTACAGCACTAAGGAGGCAGAGGCATAGGCAGGTGGATCTGTGTTTGAGGCCAGCCTGGTCTACAGAGAGAGTTTCAAAACAGGGCTATACAGATAAACCCTGTCTTGAAACAGCAACAACAAAGATGTCTTCTAGACATGACAGAACTGCTGAACTAGGAACTCCCAACTGTGGTTGCCTGCGCTAAGTCAGGCCAATTAACAATCCAGCATAGAGACACGGAGGGATTTATGAGACCCCACTTCCAGCTGAGGAGTTACCAACAGTTGATTTATGAAGGGTAGAGAGTCAGTTTCTTTTAAGAGTGTGGCCCAAGAAAGGTGATGGTCCCACACATATGAGTACATGGGCAGCACAAATTGGACTAGGTAGGCTTAAAAAACAAACAAACAAACAAACAAACAAACGGGGCAGGAAGTGCAAGATAATTCTGAAAGAATCTGGGGGAAGGATTTTAAATACATTGTATGAATGTATAAAATCTTTAAAGGATAAAAATATTTTTAAAAAGGAAGAGTGGGCTTATTGCTTAAAAATTTTATGTCTTATGTGCTTTGTTTAGATGAATCATTGTATCAACCCTTGTATAACTTTCAACTTATTAATGAATAATCTACACGGTTCCAAGTGGTATCAAACTGACAAAGGAGTAAGAACACAAACAAGTACTAACTTTTTTTTGTTACACCACTAGCAACTTTTTCTTTTTTCGTTTTTTGAAATCAGGTGAAGCAAGACCAGTTCCAAGCTCAGAATTGTTTAAGAAATGGTCTGTTTTGTTCAGATGTGTACAAAGTGACACATCCTTCAACTTCATTTCCGTGCTTTTACCTATGTATGGCTATTTAAATTAATTGTTTGGTGAGAAGTTGGATGAACTGGTGTTTTCAGTCTCAAGGTAAGCCCGAACTCTATTACCCAAATAGTCTTCAGAGATCCAAACGAAAACACCACCCATATTTAATCAGCTGTAAGGTGCTTCAGAAAGTTGGAACCAGCCCCTAATTCTTCATACTGGCAAATGCGTGCTGCTGTGACGGCCAGGGCTTCCCAGACCACAGCTAAGGATGGGGCGACAAAGCCGGAGAAAGGCTTCAGCGAGGACGCTCTCACCGCGACTCGGCCGAGGTGATTCCAGCCTTCCTCCCCAGCGAGGCCCGGCCAGTGAGGCACCGCTCGTCGTCCGCTCCCGGGCCGGGCCCTCTCCCGACCAGGATACTCACCATGGTTGTGGAGGGATCAGACAGGAAACAGGGAGGCCGGCACTTGGGGCCTGAGGAAAGTAGGTTGTTTAGAAGCCGCGGGTTGCCAATGGGAACGGAGACACGTGGGCCCTCGGTTATACACTATCATTGGGTCTTAGTGTCACGTGACAGAAAGTGCTGCGTAACTGGCTAATTTCCTCAGGTACATTGGCTTTGAGATCCGGAAGTCCCACCTTTTCTTGCCACGCTAACCTGGGGCGGTGCCTGCCGTTGCCAGTGGCAACAGAGAAATGGGGCGGGGTTCCGGGGAGTTGGGGGTTGGCTTGAGGTGCCAGCGTGTTTGCCTACAGTCAGGACAGAAGTTGGGCTTTGGCACCAGGATCCAGAGCGATTCCGGACTTCAGCACCCTCTGAGAATAACCGGCTGAATGAACAGGGCTTCAGCTAACAAGCTAGTGCTGGCAATGATGCATGCCCTTTCTCCATCTGCATTATTTTATAATGCTGGCACAAGAGACTAACTTTACCTTTAAAAAAATGACCAAAAACATAGGTTCATATAGAGCAGTGAATTAGAGAGACAGACACTAGATTCGCCAGGAGAAGGTTGTAGAATAATGTCCTGATCTCCCTGGCGAACGTTTTCACTTATGAAGTCTAGCTTGAGTCATTAGAATCTGCAAGTTTAGCCTTGTTCCAAAGTGATGACCACCTCTAATTAAGACACTGTCCTTGGTCTGCCATGATGGTCTTGTCTTTAACTCCAGCACTTTTAAAGCAGGGGCAGAAGGATCTCTGTGTGTACAAGGCCACTCAGGGTTACATAATGAAACCCTGTCTTAAAAAAAAAAAAAAAAGACACTGTCCTATGAAAGACAAGTATAGGAAGAGGTTATCGCAAATATTGGGTACCCTATCTGATGAGCATACAGCCACTATAGGCCAGCACCATATCTTTTGAGGAGGCACTGAGTAAGCCAACATCATGCAGAACTGCCAGCCTTCTGAGCCCGGGAGAGTTAAAACAGGAGGGAACAAACATTCAACATTAGCTCTGAGTTATCAAAATTTAATTTTGATGGTGCGTTTTGAGATTGTCTTTCACAGTCAGTACAAAGTAGAGTATAAAGTGAATCACAGTTGGGTGCTTTTAGATGCAGAAGAGTTTTAGAGACATGGTTCCAGAACTACTTAGAGAGGAAGAGACTGAGACTCTACAGACTGGAGAGGTAGATGGGGGCTTTGATGCTTGAGTCTTAGAGCAATATAAATATGTTTTCAAGACAAAAAAAAAATCAAAAGACTATTGCCAGGTGTTCTAATACAGTGGACATTAAATATGATTCTAGTTTCAAGAATCTTCTTTCATTTTTGTCATTTTATTCTATCTAAATAATATTATTAGTCAGAAAACATAATAATTATCACAGGAGCTAAGCTTAATTTAAAAGTCAATTTGAGGGCTGGCCGTATGGTTCAGCAGGTAAAGGCACTTCCTGACAAGCCCGATTACCTTATTCGATTTTCCGGATCTACGTGGCAGAAGAGAACCAATTCAGGACTGTTGTCTTCTAACTGCCACGTGAACACTACGGCATACCTGTTTCCCATCCACATATGCACATACATGCGCATGCACACACCTACACACATGGATTTTAAATTTCTTAAGTGAGTTAACTTAAACTTTTATTGTTAGAACAAAGTGCTAACAGACAAATCCTTTAGAATAAAGCTAATTTATAAAGGCAAGATCTCTATAGGAAAAAGTACAATGATAAAACATCCTCATTAGTTAAGTGGTCAGAGCAAAACAAAACAGAAATAAGTTAAGGGGATAAGAGTTAGATGGGAAAAATGTGTTCAAAACAGTCACAAGCCATGATTAGTCTGGGAAGGCAGAACTGGAATATAACCACATGGCCAAGGGTTTTAAGTTCCATCCTAGTACAGATAACAGAATTTTCCGGTCCACACTTACTCACCCACCGACCACCACAGAGGTAAAGTTCTGTCTTCTGTTTAGGGGAGTGTCATGAGCAAGCTGTGTCAGAAACAGGCACCTTTGCATTTTCACAGTATCACAACTTTTAAATGAACAGTAGATTCACAAGCAGCTTCAGTGCTATTGGCTGAAATTTGCCAAGTACTTCCTTTTTTCGGATCTTTGCTAATATTAATTTTTAAGCCACATGTTACACATCATTCATTACATCTATCTACAGTATATAGATGCATTTATGTGTGTGTTTATGTCACAGCATAGCTGAAAAGAGGTAAAGAAGCTATAGCAAAATTCCAGGAGACCTAGCTGAAAGGAAGAAGCAAGAAGCTAAAATGGATGCAAAGGGAGTCTTGGCAAGGGTGGCAGAGGGATGAGAGGGTAAGATCAGATCAAATTGGTTGAAGATCTACTGCAGAGTCAAGCCACAGAGTCGGGTTGAAAGGATCTTCAGGGTTGAGCAGCCTAGGTGAGATGCACGAAAGTGATGGTCATGAGAGTGAGGTGAAGGACCAGGTCCTGATGGATGGATGAATGGGCAAGTGGACAGACAGACTGATGGTAGTTCAAGTAGGATGTATTAGCAGAGGAAGCTCAACTTAGTTAAATTCCCTGGGACATTTGGGAGTTCTTTGTCTCCTTTGATCTATATGCTGGGTGCTCAGATGTCAGGTCACTGAGGCTGTCACCGCTGCACTGCCAGGTATCCTTCTCTTTATGGGGTCCAGATGAAGGTTAGGGTTTGCACCCCTTCTTCAGTTTGCTGTTCTCATAACTTCTCTGGTGTTCCTGATATACTTGTACAACCCCGAATTCATAGGATGATATTCTTTATCAACTGAGACTTTCTTACATGCATTCTGTGCATTTTGGTCAATGTCACTCCCAGCCCCATCTCTTCTGCTCCAATTTCAACACAGAGTTCATGGGTATCCCAGGACTGTTGAAAAGCAGAAGGGGGTAGTTCACTGCTTTTAGTGAGGCTTGGTACAGTGCTATTACACAGGAGTCCTTTACTTAGATGATCCAGAGATAATGTATCTGCCCATAGAAGAATAAGACCAATAGCAGTGTTCTTATGAATGTAAGCGGAGGCACTCCAAGGCATAGGAGGGTAGACTGGAGGTACTAGTGTTGTGTTTTATAAAAAGAGAGCCAGGATATGTTTGATAGAGCGGGGTATGATGCTATGGGAGGGGTGCCTTGGTGGGCTCATGCTGAGGCATTCTGTCCCCATGAGATACTAGCCATACAATGGGTATAGTACAGAATAGAGTTTATTTAGGGCATAGGAAGAGGAATTGAGAAGGGAGTAGAGACAGAGGAAAGGCGGGGGGGGGAGGAAGGAGGAGGAGGAAGAGGAAGGAAGAGGAAGGAAGAAGAAGAGGAAGAGGAGGAGGAGGAGGGAAGGAAGAGGGGGAGGAAGAGGGGGAGAAGGAGAGGAAGAAGAGGAGGAAGAAGGAGGAGAGGAGGAGGAGGAGGAGGAGGAGGAGGGAGGAGGAGGAGGAGGAGGAGGAGGAGGAGGAGGAGGAGGAGAGAAGCCAGTCAGAAACACTTGGAGAGAAAGTAGGGGAAAAGATGGAGAAGGGGTCAAGGAGAGAAGAGAGTCAGAGAAAGAAAGGGCAGAGAGAGTAAGAGAGTAAGAGTAAGAGAGTAAGAGAGCAAGAGAGCAAGAGAGCAAGAGAGGAGGAGCCAACCCCTTTCTAGGAAACCAGGCCGACCTGGCTTATTGCCAGGTAACTGTTGTGCGATGCTGAGAAGGAATGCTAACAACTAGCTTGGGTGTGCTCAACTTCATCTTTGTCCAGATTCTTTCTTTCCCTTCCTTCAGTGGTGTGGAAACATAATCTGTATCCTTAGAAGCCCATAAGGATAGATTCACTCTCCCATAATGAACCCGTCCAAACCCAGTTAAATTTTCATTTTATCATGGTATGCTTCACATTTCTGGTTAGTGTTGTTTGATCGCATAACAAAAGTCACCATTATTTAATATCTACTATGGACTAAACACACTCCATCTCAGTAGTAAATCTTCAGATGTAATTACTTCTTATGCAGTAGACACTGGGTTTGCACATGGAGGAAATAGCTTTGCTATGCGTTGTGTTTTCAAGTAATTAAACAAGTTTTTTTTTTTTCATCAGTGTGAGATGAGTGTTCTCTCACAGGCAAATTCCTGCTATGCTGTGTTAATAATGCAGGGATCTAAAGGAGGGAGTGCACAGTGCAAATATTTCATCTGTGAAGTTGTTTGTGGCTTGGGGATTTTTGAAGTAAGAGCTACCAGGCAATTACTGGTTGCTAAAGAGAAGGAGAATCAGTTGTCTCCAGAAACAAGTCCCCCCTTCGATTGCCCATCCTAAGTGGTCAGCCTTAAATTATACACATAAGAGCAACACTAAATAGACTCAAAGACTGTATATATTAGAATATATGCGTATTGTGATAATAATTAAAGAAGAGATCATGAACTTGAAAGGGAGTTGGGAGCATGGGAAGAGTTGGAAGAGGGAGAAGAAATGGTGGAAATAATGTGAATACAGTCTTTGTATATGGAATGAAAAAAACCATAAAAATTTAAATTAAAACGATGAGAAAATGACAAACCAAAAACCAAACGAAGCAAGACAAAAAAACCTCACAAGTTAACAGGAAGGAAAAAGCAGAACTCTAGAAGGTTATACGGAAAGGGAGAAAGCTTGAGAAGTTGAGCTGGAAGTAGATTGGATAGCGTTAGGAGAAAACCACTTTGGGCAATCATCTTAAAGCAGAGTCGTTACAGTATAGCTTCACAGAATTCTCCCCCAAAATCTGTCTGACTTCTCCAGATAGCCCTGTAAATTGAGGAATTAGGCAAGACTTTTAAGAAGGAAAGGACCAGGATCAATGGTGTTCTGGTTAGTTTTTACTGCAAATTTGACACAATCAACAGTTAAGGGAAGAGGAAGTCTCACTTGAGGAATTTCCCAGATCATATTGGCCTGTGGGAATTGTCTCAAGTTTTTTTTATTGGTGCAGAAGGAACCATCTCACTGAGGTAATGCTACTGCTGGGCAGGTGGTCCTGGATTGTGTAAGAAAGCTGTGAGCATGAGGGAAGGCCAGAATGAGTCAGTAAGCAGCTCTCTCCTCCATGGTTCCTGCCTCAGCTCCTGCCTGAGTTCTGCTCTGAATTCCCTTGATGATGGACTGTTACCCAGAAGTGCAAGCTGAAACAACCCTTTCTTCCCAAGTTTACTTTTGGTTAAAAGGTTCTAGGATAGAAAGGCTCAGTGAGGAGCCATGGGACTCTGTTGATCTCCAGGTTGCTGGAGGCTATTTTCAATAAGTTTCAAATTTTGCTAGGGTCAGGCAGCATGGAAAAGTGCTGACAAATTAGACTTATGAAATAAATACTGCATGCACTGAAGGTCAGGCAAGGAAGTGGTTCACCATAAACTACAACCACCTTTAAGATAGTGTGGATGGTGACAAGACTTAGAACAAATCATAGATCAGTTTCACCGATAAATCCCCATTTGTTGACAACACCCCTAAAAGGAAACGAATAGCAAAACCATCAAAAATGAGGCTTATCTTGAGAAAAATATCAAAAATTAGTGGTGGGGAACAGTTTCTTAGGAAGTAAAAGAGAAGTTGCGTGCAGAGACAATCTCCAGCAAATCCTTATTTTACACCTCATGTGCACAGACTCATTTTTGTTAACCTGCTAGCTCAGCCCGGTGCTCAACTATTGTTCCCAGAGCACTAGATACATGAAAGACCCTGTGGGGAGGGATGGGGTTGATTGATGCCTTTCAAAACTGGTCCCATAATCAAGTCAAGGGGAAATGTGAGCTGGGAAAACAATCTCAAAGCAGACAGCAAGTAATAAGACACTTTAGGAGAGAGCATGGACGGTCACTTTTATAATCTGAGAGAGGAGGATTTTAGAGATGTATTCCAGAAGGCAGTGGGATTTTGATGAGGCCTCAGAAGTGCAGAAAGTGTGGGAGATTGATGGCTATGGATGAGAGGGTTGTCCCAAGTGAGGAATTAGACTCCCATCAGATCCAGGGATATACATTTAATTTTTTAATGGTTTCAGGAATAAAAGTAGAAGAAAGAGAATTTTGAATGAATTGCCCTCATTTAGAAATATGGGTCTTCTCAGGGTCGTGGTCTTCCCCATTTGCCAAGATTACTGACAAACCAGTTGCATTTTGTCTTAGAAAACAGAACAGAACACTTCCGTTTGCTAAGTTAGTTTTACCTACAAAAGGCAAAGTTGTGTGATCTGAATAGCCCTGTACCAACTGTGTTTATAAGTAAAGGCTTTCTGCACGAAACAGGGATGGAGGGGGCTAAATCATGATGGAGGTAAAAGAAAGCCCCATTCTCAGCCAGCTGAGGCAGAGACATCTTCCCCATTACTGTAATTAAGTTGGCAGAAGGAAAATGTCATTATTTAATGGTTAACCTAGGGTATGCTTGCAGAATTCAGCAGAAGAGAAGCAGGAACATTTCAACAGACATTTGTGAGTTCCTGCTATTCCTAAAAACTATGTCTATGGGCTGTTTTGTGATCCTGAGCAAACCCTATCTCTAGAAAAGAGTACCCTATCACTTCAAACACACTCAGATATCCCTATTTCCCATGTTAAGTGAAATTTTGGGCAGATTTATATAAGTTTTTTTTACAACCAAGAATGTTTTATTTAATCTGATTTGTTTATTACTGGACCCTGACATGGCTGTGACCTTTGACCCCCTTCATTTCCTTCTGAGGCTCTGTCCTTCACTTCCTTCCATTGACCTCAGGTCAAGACTTTCATGCAATCTTTAAACCACTGACTCTTTCAGTTTCTTACTGAATGGTCCTGCTGTAATGTTAAATTGATGGGCTCCAACCTTAAGCCCTCTCAAGTACACTTGTTTGTTCGTCTTGGTTTCATAAAACCGTTTTGACATTTACTTTCCAATTTCTTCTGGACTTTATAGCATGGCTTCTAATGTTTTTGTTTTTTCTGGTCCCCATTCTTTGTCCTTGCTAATACCAGCACAATTGCTCTTCCCCTTTTCTAGAAAGTTAAGCTCCCTTGGTGGCTCTGAACTGCTGCTTAACACGATTTGCATTATAAGTGTACAAATTCTTAAAGCTTTTCTACACTTAGTGTGGGAACTTACTTGAGGACAAGCGTTCGTTAAGAACCCTGATAAGAGGATGAAACGAAATAACCTTTTTTGGGAAGACAATCTAGAAATTGCTGTCAAAACTGAAAATGCACACACCCTTCCACCCCTTACACTGCCTCCTCATCGGAGAACTTATTTAAGAAAAAAAAAAGCACAAAGATTTGTGTACAAATGTCATCGCAGCTCTCTGGGTATGGTAAGCTATCTTGAGATAGTTCTTTTCTTTTCCCTCTTAGGGTGCAATGATAAATTACATTGTGGTGATACAGGGTAATTTTTCTTAACAAGAATGAAGAAGACTATGTTCTGAGCTAGAAATATATCCATGCTATGTAATATGAAGATAAATAACTAGAGAAGAGTGGTCTCATATAAATGCAGGAGCAAATATTTCAGAAAGAAAGTTTTGTAAATCCTGCACACCAATTCTGCAAAGGGGACTTAAGAAGTAGAGTTCTAACTTTGTACCTGCCTGCCACTTGGATTTATTAAGCAGTCTTCACTACCATAATTCAATGACACAAAAAATAAAATAGGTAGAAAGTCATTGCTGAACCACCTTTGTCAAATGTGTCATTATTTTAAGTGTTTGCATGGCCAAGGTGTCTTTCTCCTAAGACTTGCGCTGTTTTTAGCACTTTAGCCCCTGAGGCAGGTCCCCATTACTCCTTCCCAGTCCTTCTGTCTGTCAGTGCAGGCTCCTCAGACGTTGTCCCTTAAAATTTGGATTCGTCTAACCCTGGACGCTGCTTATGGGAATTTGGCTTATTCCTAGTGTTCATTTTTTGAGAGTGCACCCCAGCCCCATGCTTCCCACATCCATACTCAGATTGTGCTTGCTGGAAGTGACAAGAGCTCCTAATTGTCTCGAAACTTACTCTAAGCCAATACTTCTAAGGACAGTTCACAACCTGCCAGGGGGATAATCTTACTCCATCACCAGCCACTATCTCTGCATCCTCCGTGGATTATGTCCATTCCTCCATGAGGTTTTTCTCTCATTTTGTTTTCAAAATGCTCCTGAACTCATCACTACCCAGTTACATAGGAAGAACTGTTCCAGTCTATTCCTCTTCACCAGAATAACAACAACAAAAAAAGTATTGTCACCCTTGGTATCTCTAAAGTTTTATCAATTTATAGAAATTCTCCTACTGGGAGTCAGACTGGCTTTTATGGAAGAGTCACTGAAACATGCCTAGGTAGTGTAAAAACTGATGAGTGTTTTCTACCTTCCCTAGGAAGCGAGAGTTCATAAGTTAAAAATCAGATCGAATACCTAACTGCCTAACTTCATGGACAATTACACCAACCTAGAAATCAGTCATGTCAACAAAACTCCAGAATGGGCCAAACTTCACTCTTAAATATTTACAGTAAAAATTAAAGCCACATCAAGCGCTGCTAGAGAGGTCATTGGGAACTTAAGGAACATGCTTGTTATCTTATTATATTTTCCAGACTTGAATCTTCCCACTTTAGCTCTCTAGTAGCTGAAGCTATAGGCATGTATACTACACAGTTTGAAAGATCTTTTTTTAAAACCTATTTTCTAGAGCAATTTCAGACTGATAACAAAGTTAGGAGGCTGAGAGATCTATGCACTCCAGACAGCACACCTCGCATCACCAGCCAGTCTCCCTGGAGTCCAGGTTTGTTGAAGAAGAGTTGAGGTGAACATGCAGGTGCTGCCCAAAGGCCTGACTCGCAGAAGTTTCTTGTTTCAGTCCCTGCCTCTGATAGGCAAAGCAGGTTTTGTGATTTTCATGCCATTTAATCATGATGATTATGTTTTTAAAAATTCTTCTCATATATTACATATCAAGTGCAGTGTCCCCTCCCTCCGCTACTCTCTGTACCCACCCCCACCACCTCTCTCCCCGAGGTCCACCCCTTCTCGGTTTCTCTTCAGAAAAGAGCAGACCTCCCAGAGATAGCAACCGAATCCAACAAAACAAGTTACAGTAAGACTAGGCACAAGCCCTCATAGCAAGGCTGAATGAGGCAGCCTAGTAGGAGGAAAAGGATTCCAAGATTAGGCAAAAGAGTCAGTCATCCCCCTACTGTTGAGGTATGGTATATGAAATTGTGTCTCTCTGTCCTTCATCACCTACCTAAGCCATTCTCTGGTTAGCATTAATAAAACTCTGATGGCCAATTAACTGAGCAGGAAGTGGAAGGTGGGGCTTCCTGGGAAAGAGAAAGGAACTCTGGGAAGAAGGAAGGCCCTCTCACCAGGAGACATGGGAGGAGATGGACAAGCTCACATGGCTGAATGGGGTTAGGAGATCAGGTTAACTTAGATGATCTATTTGAGAGTCTACCCAGCTAAGGCCATAAGGCTTTGAAATATTAAAAGATATCTACACAGATATCTTTTTGGTTATTTAAGAAAAAGTTGGTTAAGGAGTAATTGCCTCCATATTAATTAATTAATAAATACAGAACATAATAATATTTTAATTTACACCCCACTCCTACTGTTAGGAGTTCCACAAGAACACCAAGCTACACAAATATAATACACATGCAGAGGACCTAGCACAGTCCCATGAGGGCTCTGTGACTATTGCTTCAGTCTCTTTGAACCCCTATGAACTCTGCTTAGTTGATTTCATTTGAGTCAGTAGGCTGCGTTCCCCTGGTATCTTCAACTCCTCTGAATTCTACAATGCTTCCTCCCCATCTTTCAGGGGGTTTCATGAGCTCCATCTAATGTTGACTATTGGTCTCTGTATCTGCTCCCACCAGTTGTTGAATGAAGCCTCTCTAATGACAGTCGTATCTAGGCACTGATCTATGATTATAGTAGAATATCATTAGTAATTATTTCATTGACTCTTTTTTTTTTTTTTTTTGGCAGTTGTGTTTCATTATACTCCAGGTCTCTGGTTCCTGGCCATCTAGGCAGTGTTGGGATGGATTATTTCTCATAGTATAGGACTCAAGTTGGACCAGTCATTGGTTGGCCACTTTCATAAGTTCTGTACCACCATTACCCAGCACGTCTTGAAGGCAGGATGAGTTGTAAGTTGAAGGTTTTGTGACTGGGTTGGTGTCCCAGGGCTACCACTAGAAGCTTGCCTGGGTTACAGAAGGTGGCAGGTTCAGGCTCTATATTCCCCATTACTTAGGAGTCTTTACTAGGCTCATCCTTGTAGATTGCAGAGATGTTCCACTGCACTAGGTTTCTACGTTGTCTACTAGATGCCCTCCCCCCAGCTCCAGTCTTCTCTACCTGTAACTCTCTCCACCTCCCTGCCCCTTCTTGATCCCACCTATCTCTGTCATCAGTCCACCCACAAAATCTATAGTATTTTCCCTTCCCAGAGAGATCCATGCATCTTCCTTGAGCCAATCGTGTTTGTCTGTCTGGGTCTATGAATTGTAGCATGATTATCCATTACTTAACACCTAATATCTGCTTATAAGTGATTTGTACCATGTTTGTCTTCTGGGTTTTCTGGTTTTGGGTTCGCTCAGGATTATCTTTTCTAGTTCTATCCATTTGTCTGCAAATTTCACGATAACATTTTTTAAACGCCTGAGATATAGTCCACTGTGTAAATGTACCATATTTTCTTTATCCAATCTTTGGTTGAGAGACATCTAAGTTATTTCCAGCTCTGGCCAGTATGAAGAAAACTGCTGTAAACTTAGGTGAGCAAGTGTCCTTGTAGGATGGAATGTCCTTTGGATATATACTCAAGAGTGGTGAGACTGGGTCATGAGGTATATTGATTCCCAATTTTCTGTGAAATCACCATATTGATTTCCATAGTAGCTGTACAAGTTTACACTCCCACCATCAATGGAGGAGTGTTCCTTTTGCTTCACATCCTTGCCGGCATGATTTGCCACTTGTGTTTTTGATCTTAGCCATTTTGATGGGTGTAAGATGTTTCAAAGTTGTTTCGATTTCCTGAAGGCTAAGGATATTAAACATTTCTAAGTGTTTTTCAGCCATTTGAGATTCCTCTATTGAGATTTCTCTATTTAGACCTGTACTCCATTTTAAAAATAGAGTTATGTCTAGTTTCTTAAGTTTTTTTATATATCTTGGATATTAGTTGTATGTCAGATGTGGAATTGGTGAAAATCTTTCCCATTTGGTAGACTACAATTTGTCCTATTGATGGTGTCCTTTACCTTACATAAGCTTTTCAGTTTCATGAGGTCCCATTTATAAATTGTTGATCTTAGTCCCTGTGCTATATAGCTGGTCTGTTCAGAAAGTTTTCTTCTGTACCAACGGGTTCAAGAATATTTCCTACTTTTTCTTCTACCAGGTTTAGTGTATCTGGTTTTATGTTGAGGTCTTTGATCCACTTGGACTTGAGTTTTGTTCAGGGTAATAAATATGGACCTATTTTCATTCTTCTACATGCAGTTAGACCAGCACAATTTGTTGAGGATGCTTTCTTTGTCAAAAATCAGGTGTCCATAGGTGTGTATGTTTGTTTGGGTCTTTGATTCAACTCCATTGATCAAAGTGTCTATTTTTCTGCCAATACCATGTGTTTTTATTACTACAGTTCTGTATTACAGCTTGAAATCAGGGGTGTGATACTTACAGAAGTTCTTTTTTATATATATATATATATATATATAGGATTGTTTTAGCTATCCTGAGTTTTTGTTTTTCCATATAAAGTTGAGTATTAACCTTTCAAAGCTTGTAAAGAATTGTGTTGGAATTTTGATAGGGAATGCATTGAATCTGTAGATTGCTTTTGGTAAGATTGCCACTTTTACTCTGTTAATCCTACACATCCATGACCATGGGAGATCTTTCCATATTCAGATATCTTCTTCAATTTCTTTCTCAAAGACTTGAAATTCTTTTTTTTTTTTTTCTGGAGCTGAGGACCGAACCCAGGGCCTTGTGCTTGCTAAGCAAGTGCTCTACCACTGAGCTAAATCCCCAACCCCAAGACTTGAAATTCTTATCATACAGTTCTTTCACTTAGTTGGTTAGAGTTAACCCAATATATTTTGTATCATTTGTGGCTATTTGTAAAGAATGTTGTTTCCCTAATTCTTTTTCAGCTGTTTGTCATTTGTATATAGGAGGGTTACAAGTCTTCCTCTTCCTCCTCCTCCTCCTCCTCCTCCTCCTCCTCCCCCTCTTTCTCCTCTTCCTCCTCTTCTTCCTCCTACTCCTTCTCCTCCTCTTTCCCTTTCCCCTTCCCCTTCTTCTTCTATAGGAGTTCCCTGGTAGACTTTTTCAGATCACTTATGTATATTACCATATCATCTTTAAATAATGATACTTTGACTTCTTTCTTTCTAGTTTGTATCTCCGATTTCCTTCAGTTGTCTTGTTGCTCTAGCTAAAACTTCAAGTACTATATTGAACAGATATGGAGAGAGTGAACAGTCTTGTCTTGTTCCTGATTTTAATGAAATTACTTTGAGATTCCCTCCTTTTAATTTGATGTTGGCTATAGAATTGCTGTACATTGCCTTTATTTGTTTAAGTATGTCCCTTTTATCCCTAATCTCTCCAAGACCTTTATCATGAAAAGTTTTTGATTTTGTCAAAGGCCTTTTCTGCACCTAATAAGATGATCATGTTGTTGTTTTTTTCTTTCAGTTTGTTTATATGGTGTATTACATTGACTGATTTTTGTATGTTGAATCATACCTGCATCTCTGTGATAAGGCCTACTTGAACATAGGTGAATGTTCTTTTTAATATGTTCTTGGATTTGATATGTGGAACTATTACTGAGTATTTTTGCATCAATGTTCATGAGGAAAATTAGTCTGTGATTCTCTTTCTTCATTGACTCTTTGTGTGGTTTGGGTATCAGGATAAGATAATTGTAGACTCATAAAATTAATTTGTCAATCTTCCTTCTGTTTCTATTTTGTGAAATAATTTGAGGAGTATTGGTATTTTTTTTTCTTTGAAAGTCTGGAAGAATTCTGTGCTGAAAATTTCTGGCTCTGGGAGTACAGATTCTTAAAGTATGACATAATGGTTCTTTGGATTTCTTTGGTTTCTTAAGAGTGTGTCAGATGGCCTGCTGGGTCACAGTAGGCTTGTAGGAAGTGTTGTCCTTAACCATTTGCTGATGCTATTATTTTATTACCTATGAAAAAAGCATTTATTCCATCAAAGATAAGTGGATAAACAAAACATGCTAGGCACCCACAGCGGCCTTAAACTCAGCCATAAACAACAAAATCACATATAGTAACGTGTGTGTGTGTGCCATAAACAACAAAGTCATATATAGTGGCTTGTGTGTGTGTGTGTGTGTGTGTGTGTTTGGTGTGTGTGTGTGTGAAGAATTTCTGCGAATTCACTTTCTCCAATGTCTAACCTTTAGACAAAGCAACTCAAGAGAGTTATTTTCTTAGGAAGATAGCTTCTACCTGCTAAAAGGAGTCCCTTATCTCTGGCTCATGCATTAACATATGCCTGAGGTGCCTATTAGCATATCAGTCTGTGCTAGTGTCTAGGCTCCTTCAATATCAACTCAACAAGTTTCTGTTACATACTTCAAAGTGCTCAAGTGAAGGCCACAGCAGCCAAAAGAACAGGCAGGCAAACTCAGGCAGAGAGCCCCAGCTGGACCAGAAGCAATGCCAGCTGCTGTCTAAGTACAATTTCCACACCAACAGGATAATCTGAGGAGGGACTAGTGTAGAATCCCCGACCAAAGGGAACAGCACTGGTAGGGCTGACCAGGTCAGTTCAGATAGCACATGATGGAGGCAGCCAGCTGCTAGAGTAATCAATCCTTCAGCAGATTTGTCTCCGAGGGAGCAAAGAATGATTCATTGGGACTGGCACTCTTTGTGGTCAGCAAGTAACTCTCTGAATTCTTTAAATTCTTTGGGGGCTGGAGAAGATAAGAGAGAAAAGGAAGGAAAATCACACACACACACACACACACACACACACACACACACACACACACACAGGATAAAGCAAGATAAACTCCAACAACCTCACACATACACAGAGACAGACATATATACATTCACACACTGAGTGTGAAGTTAAGATCCAACAAGCAGACTTCAACCATTTTATACATACACATGTATGAGTACACATATACCATCTCTCCAGCCCTGAAACACAGTCTCTTAAGAGTGGGTCACATGGCCTGGGGGGACACACTAGGCTTGTAGGGAGTGTTGTCCTTACCTGCAGCGCTTTGCAATGGCATAGCAAGGAAACTCAGGGTCTGTGCAGTAAACAAGGAGGGGCTGAACTACTTACTCCATAGGAACCAGTGGTGATTTTCCAACCTTGATCTTGAAAATCATTAGTTTGTTTGTTTGTTTGTTTGTCCATTTATTTGTTTGTTTGTTTCTGCTGTTAGGGAAGATTTTCAAGTTATGTCTCCTTCCCCAATCAATTCCAGAGACGTTCATCACCAGCATGTTTCTCTCTGCCTCTCCTTTGGTGCATTTCTTCTGTGCTTTTACTGGAGATTATTTTTAGAAAGAAAGTGACAAATCTGAACAGAGCCTAGCACACTGCAGTATGTAAAGTGTTTTCAGCATGGAGGCAGGGGCAACTTCCAGGAAATTAGAGCAGGCCTGGGGAGTGGGGCTTACCCCAGGCCTAATGTCTTCACCGAGAGTGCTTGTGGGCACTGTAGTTATTTTGAAAGACTCAAAATGAAAGGACAAAACCCAGACAGAGATAGAAACTTCAGAGGGCAAAAGTTTAAGAAGGGATTTATTTTTAATGTAAAGAGAGAGGGTGAATTATGAGTAAAACTAAAACCGTAGTTCAGATACAAACCTCTAGGAAGTTCTAAGCTTTATGTTTTGCCGCATGGTTGTCTATTCTGGGTCAGAAGCTAGCCAGAAGATGTTTCGTTAGACTAAGAGAAAGACCACTGAATGAGTGCAGAGGAAAGGTGGAGGGTAGATTAAGACGTTTAAAGTCTGATGAGTAGCCTGGCAGTAATGGAGTTGGTATGGGTGTATTATGCACACAAAAGTATATTTATGCATGGGTTTTAACACTGATGACAGAGGCAAAAATCAAAGACCAGTAGGCACATTGATGAGAACAAAAACTCTCACTTTTTTTTTTTAAGTACAAACTAAAACAGATAACTGATTTGAGGTCCACAACTTTCTAAGGCTTTGTGAACCTCACCGTTCTGTATAACCAATTGAAGGAATCTACTTGTCCTTTACCTGAAAAAGAAACTCAAAGAAGCTGGAAGCTGTGAGGGAAGTGCTCAGCTTGTTATTCATTTGTTCTACATAAAGTTCCCCTTTTCCCCCCGAAGTCCTGTGGCTAGCCTAAGGTGCTGTGCCACTGTTAAAATACTTAATTTTTATTTTATGGGTATAAGAGTTTGCCTGCATGTATGGATTTGTATCACACACATGCCTAGTACCTTCAGAGGCCAGAAGAGGACGCTGGATATCCTGGAACTGGGTTTACAGATGGTCGTACATTGCTTTTTGAGTTCTGGGGACCAAGTGTGGATCCTCTGCGTGAATAGCAAATGTTGTATTTCCCATCTGGTAGTTATTATCTTTGTTATGGGGCTCAGTTTTTGATTGAAGATATAAATACCACACGTGGCTGATTATGAAGTTCATGTGATCAAGTTTGTTAATATGTCCAGCAAATGCACACTGTATACCCAATATGCATGCCAGGCACCAGCTAAGGCTCAGGGTCACAATAGTGAGATAGATGGGTACCTGCTCTTGAGAGGCAAAATGAGTTATAACCCTAAGCACACTGATTCTCCATATTGAAGAAACTCAAAAATTCATGATAGCCTCCAAATCTTCCATCTGTAACACCAGAAACACATAGAAAGAGCCAGAGAGTGCTTCAGTCTTGCTTAAGGGTGACTTATGGACAGCCCTGAGCTGTATACAAAGTAAGGTGCTGTGGTGCTGTGACCCCTCTTCAGGCGCACCTCCTTAGGGAAGGAAACAGGGGTGACACAAGACAGTCAAACTGAAACCCATTATGGTATGGCATGCAGGGTGTGGAAGATACAAGATTCTGGTATTTTAACGATGATATTGGGTCTTGGCAGTGTTTTCCCCTAAGCCACAGTGAGAAAACAGTGTCTTACTAGGGGAATCATCTCGAAGGAATACTGCTTCTCTGGTTTTTACTATTTGATATATGGGAAAGAAGAAAGGCAAGACCAGGTAAAATTGCAACTTAGGAAAAAAATGGTTTTTGTGGCTTGGAAAGTCCTTAAAATGTGGGCCAATCAATGCCTTTGAATTCGGGAGTCAGTTTCTCTACTCATTGTACAGTCAGCGGCGGTTAGGGAGGATCCTCAGCGTGGCTTGCAGCCTTCCTTCAGACGGGAAATTCTCTGTGTCTTGATGCAGGCAGAACAGAGTAAAAAGTAATGATATCCCTCAGGACTCTTCTATCTTTTGGCTTCTCAAGTCCACACTGGAATAAGAAGAATTTTATTGATGCACAAAATACACAAACACTACTAAAAGCTTCCTACACAAAACACACGCACGCACGCACGCACGCACGCACGCACAAGTTGGATACTGTTAGCATTTCATCTAGGCTTCACCCCACAGTTAGGTGGCAATAGCCAGGTGTTCCTGACTCACTATAAAAGGGGCTGCTTGCCCCCTTTTGCTCTCTTCTCTTCTCCTCTTGCTTTTGTTCCTTTTTCCTCTTCTCCCTCTCCCACCAATCTCCTTCCTCTTTTCTCTCCTCATGGCTGACCTCTACTCCTCTATTCCTCTTCTCTCTCTCTCTCTCTCTCTCTCTCTCTCTCTGAATTATATATGAGCTATGAATTATATACTCCAACAAATGTCTTTTTATTGGATTATTCTTGGATCCCATGATGATAATACTTTTCCCACCAGAATCCAACACAGACAAAAACAAGTTAACATAAAACCAAATTTCATAACAAGAGAGGTTCCAAGTGCAATATAAAGCATTCTGGAAAGAGGAAGAAAACAGTGGTTAAAACAACTAGCAGGATATCTTTTTGTGTTTTATTAAAAAAAAAAAGCTAGGGATCTGTTTGGTGGAGGTACAGTGGAGGTGGTGTGGGGGAAAGGGGTGCCTCTGCGAGCTGATACTGAAGCATCCCTTCCCACTGAGAATAGTGTTTATTTAGGACATGGGAGAGGAGTTGAGGGCGTAGTAGAGACAGAGAAGGGGGGAGGGAGGGAGGGAGGGAGGGAGGGAGGGAGGGAGAAAGAGAGAGAGAGAGAGAGAGAGAGAGAGAGAGAGAGAGAGAGAGAGAGAGAGAGAGAGAGAGAGAGAGAGAGAGAGAACCTGGGAATGTAGTTGAATATTAGAGAGTTTTCTTAGCATGTGCCAGGTCCAGGTCCAGGTTTAGTTTCTACTGTTGAAAAATAAAATAGAATAAAGGAGAGAAGGAAAGAAAAGATAAGGAATAGACAAAACAGCCAGGGGCAATGGGTTGAGGATTGTTCCCTAGTTCGGACAAAAGAAGCTAGAAAGGACACCTGGAGAATTTGAATAATATGCAGGCTATTAGATGATGATTAAATATAATTTTTAAGCTTACACGTGAAAGTTGTTTGGCTAAATAATAAAGTTGCTTTTATAAATGCATTTTAAAGTGTTAGAGGGTAATACCACAATGTCTCCAGCTTTTCTTTTCTTTTCTTTTCTTTTTTGCAAACGTTACACAGCTAGACATTACATTTGAAATGGACTGTGACACCCAGGCCACCCTAGGGATGAGCTGTGCCTGGATGTTCAATCTACGTCAATATGAATTTAAGTACTGAGCACAAAGTCAATGTTTTCTGAAGGTTGAAGTCTGCGAGTAAGAGCAAGAAGAGGATGGCATAAAGTATTGAGTTCAAGATTATAAGAATTGCATTACTGTAGGAAGGTAAGTAAAGGGGGCACAATGCCTGACTTCATTATGATGTTGCCATCAGAACATAATTTCCACCTATTACCATGAATGGTTTATAGAAATAACTTTTGCACCTACTGCTACCTCAAGTCTTCATTGACTAGTATAGATATGTCAGTACAAGGGAATGATTAAACAAACCACATGTCTGTGTGAAGTTCTGTGAGCCACCAACATTTAAAACTTGGGTTGAAGTTATCATCTGAGCTACTCTTCAGTCATGCCAAAACGTGTCCATGACAACATGTTCAATGCAGGACACCCAGCTCTGTTGGAACACAGCCCCCTCCTATGGAAGGAGGTGATTCAGCCTTGTGATTTGCTGAGGGGGGGTGTAAGAGTGCCATTTAATGTTGCCCTGGGAGCATCGTTAATTTTTTTAAATGAGAAAAAAAAAACGAATATGAAGAGACAGAAAAAGCTGTTGGGTTGACCGAGTGGGGCGATATTGCTGTTTGCTTAACACAAGACAGTGGGTTCTCTCACCACATTGGCACATGTGGTGAGTTTTCTGACACAATAAGGACTCTTCAGTTTACTCATCCTCAAAGCTGAAAGGTGAAGAGTTGAAGCCCTTTTGCCCTTTTCAGAATGACTAATCCTCTGAGCACTTCTTCCCTACCAAGTAAGGAGCTTACAGTTGGCCTGAAAAGGTGACTTTGTTCTCACTGATGGGACTTGCAGAAAGAAGCCCAGCCTTGGGCAGTGTCTGGCTGCTCCCTGTGGCTCACTCAGCAGAGGCTGGCCAGGCTTGTAGTGCTCCAGAAAGAAGGCCATGACTTCTCACAGGCTACCAGAAGAAAAAAGGAGCTTTCCAGATCCTCAGCTGAAAAGTCTGAAAAGACCAGTTTCTCAAGGTGGGAAAATGACCCTGACTGTGTTAAGAAATATCTTTTCAGAGATGGAGAAATTGAGCAAGTGCTTACTGAGTAAGCATGAGGCCCCAAGTCCAGATACCTAGCACTCATGTAAAAGCCAGGTGTGGGCAGCATTGGTGGGGAGAGGAAAGAGGGAAGAGAAAGGAAGATACACTGGGGTTTGCTGTCAGGTAGTTTAGATGAGAGAGAGAGAGAGAGACAGAGAGAGAGAGAGACAGAGAGAGACACACAGAGAGACAGAGAGAGAGAGAGAGAGACAGAGAGAGAGAGAGAAACAGAGAGACAGAGAGAGACACAGAGAGAGAGAGAGACAGAGAGAGAGAGAGAGAGAGAGAGAGAGACAGAGAGAGAGAGACAGAGAGAGACAGAGAGAGAGACAGAGAGAGACAGAGACACAGAGAGAGACAGAGAGAGACAGAGAGAGACAGAGAGAGAGAGAGACACAGAGAGAGACACAGAGAGAGACAGAGAGACAGAGACAGAGAGAGACACAGAGAGAGACACAGAGAGACACAGAGAGAGACACAGAGAGACACAGAGAGAGACACAGAGAGACACAGAGAGAGACAGAGAGAGACAGAGACAGAGACACAGAGAGAGACACAGAGACAGAGAGAGAGAGATCCCAGCAGTTGCCATAAACGCCAGGGTCAATGGAAAACACCTATCTCAAAGGAATAAGATGTCACCCAACATCCTTCGGCCTCTGAGTGCACACACATGCATATAGAACCCCCACCCCAAATCTCCACCTTTCTCTTTTAGGTACTGAAGTGGAAATCTCAGGAGCAATTCAGACATTGAGGAAAAACTATGTGCCCTGGACAGGAAAGACCTCTACGTTTCCTTGTCTTGAGAGTAAGTAAAGCCAGCATTAAAGCCGCAGAGTTCATGGGATCCTGCTTACATACATACATGCATACATACATACGACCTTAATCCAAAGAAAAGGGAAACACATATCAAACTCTAAAGAATATGAGGGACTAGAAGGCAGATGATGAAGTACTGAAAAGGACTTGACATTTTCCTTACTTCATATATTCCTGTATTTGGGGACTCCTTTTACAATGGAATGTATTCATTTAGTCTCTGTGAAAAAAATTTAACAACAGGAAGAAATCCATCCAGTCCTGGTAGAAATATAAAAATGACAGTCATCTGAAAACAGCGGTTTATCAAAAAGTTAAATAAAGTCACTATAGGTCCCAGTTTCTCCACTACTACATTTTTATCTGAAAAAGAAGCACATGCACATACAGAGACCTGAACCGAATGCCAGCTATATATCCAGATCTGTCCCCAAAACACAAACAGTAAGATAAATAAACAAAAAGAAGTTAGACAAGAATAAACACTCTGTATTTCAGTTAATAGAACCTGAACTGTGATAGAATCAAATCAGAGGTTGAATGGATGTGGAAGCCGGGAGGGGTTGAAGGGCTGCGCGAATGATATACATTTAACGTTTGAAATACTATGAGAGCAAATAAAATTTAAAAAAGAAAATCTTACTCCCTTGAAAAGGCAGCTGCTAACAATCCCTCTAAAATACTCTTATTCAAGATTTTTTTCTCCTGGGAACCTGCTGTGCCAACCTGTCTATCAGCTGTTCTTGAAGAATCATCCAGATGGGTTGAAATTTAAATGATAAGATTTGAAGGTTAATGTTGTTCTCCTTGCTTTAGAAAACAGCCTGAGAGAAATGTCAATCCTGAGAGTGAGTGGACTTCACACAGCGCCCTGAAGAGCTGCGGTGATGAAGACTAGGGAGGGAGGGACAGTTTTTTCTCAAGTGGATTTCCCCCAACTTTCTGCTGAAGTTCAGGGCTGCACAAGTGAAACTTGCTGGAAACCACTATCTTTACGGCGTGGTGGTGGCAAACCATAAATCATTCTGGCTCCCTGAGAAGTTCTGACAGCCTTAGAAAACAGCCCATTTCAGATTCTCACACTTACCAGAATGTTTGATGATCTAGACAGACACACAGAGAAAGAGCGTTGAGAGAAAGGCAGAGACACAGAGAGAGAGGGGGGTGGGGAGAAGAACATTTGTTCATTACCAGTGAGAAAGATGAATATGAATATATAACTATATGCATAGACTCAGAAAAATTCCAAATACAGCTTAAAGGGTAAAATTCCCTTTTATAGCTAAGCAAAGGAGCAACTTACCCAAACTCCTAGTTAGTTAATGCTGAGAAGGATACACTTGGTTCTCTCTGAATCCACAGTACATAATCTATACAACATAAATAATACCAACAGAAGACATTTCCCTGTGTACTTCAGGATGGCCGGGTATTGTTTTCAGTCTCATGAAGTCCTTACAACCCTTCTCTGTTTAGGGGGACTGCCTTGAGGTAGACCTCATTCCCATATCCCCAGCTGTCTTGCTGCTCAGCATGGTTCTAGTCCAGCATTACGGGCATTGTCTGGATGTTTATTGGAAAGGGAGAGTCAGGTTCCACCCAACA
This sequence comes from Rattus rattus, assembly GCF_011064425.1. NCBI lineage: Eukaryota > Metazoa > Chordata > Mammalia > Rodentia > Muridae > Rattus > Rattus rattus. The sequence continues at coordinate 114,860,788 of NC_046161.1, forward strand.
TTGATCATCTCAGAATTTGTGTCTTGTTAAAGTTTGATCAGAACCTCATACACAGGAGGTCAGGGCAAAGAGACACAGCCACTGAGAAGAGACAGAGGGTCTCAGGCTAGCAGGTCTTATGTGACACTGGCCAAAGAGCTAAAGAAAGTGTGTGGTAAGAGGAATGTTCAGGAAGTGGGGACTGGGCACAGAGGCCAGTGCTGGTGAGCAATGCTGGCACTACTTAGGATGGAGGATGCTGGCCAAACAGTTCTGTGGTGTGAGGGTGCACAGGTCTTCAACCCTCTCTCACAGCCAATTTGCCCTGGAAGCTTTCTCTCAATAATGTGGCATACACACTGTTGTGCGTCTGTCTTATTGGGGTTTCTTGACCGATTTGAGAAAATATGTGGAAGAAGCCATGCCTATTTGTAGTGCTTCTTGGTCCCTGTTTTTGTACTTTTGTGTTCAGTCAATGTCTCAATGAATAATTGGTTGTATGGTATGCTGGGCTGCTAAGTTCTGTCCTCCCCTGCCTAGGGTATGTTCCAGCCCCTCTTGACATTTAATAGAAATGCAACTGGTGTTGAGCCTGCAATTGCCTACATCTTTAATAAACATTCCTTTTGGGTGCCAGAAAGCAATGTGGGTAAAGTCTGGGGATAGTTTGGAGAGAATATGTAAGTTCTTTCACATGGAGTCACAAGGTCTCCATCTTACTAAAAAAAAAAAAAAAAAAAAGTCTAGCCCAGAGAAAAGAGATCACTCTGTTTCTTCCAAGTTCACTGAAGAGTCTGGTTATGCCAACAATTCTCCAGCCCTCTAGACATGGCTTTGTGGTTTCCTCCAAATCTCCCTATCTTTGCATTAAGCAGCAGTGAGGGGTATGAATTAGGATGCCATATCAAAGTGTCCCTTGAGATGGCTTTGGTAGATCAGTTCCACTGATCACCAGCACCTGTTCTGAGCTCAACCTGGCAGTAGTGACAAGATGGCATGTGACTAGGATACTCACAAGGCCAGACGGAAGCTGTGTGGTTTGGGGTCAGGAAGCCAAGTGCCTGGCTGTCAGGTGCCACCCACAAGTCCAAGCCCCACCATCAAGTCAGGTGTTTCTGGGTTTCGTCAGCTCTAAAATTATGAGTTGACAGTCGGCTGGCACGGAAGTTTGGAAACTAAGCTATCAGCAGATCATCCAGGCTTGAATGCGGTTTAGACATCCTGAAAGGTAGCAGGTGGAAATCACATCACCAGGATGAGTTACAGTCTCTGAGTCATGTGGGGGAGGGGAAGGGTAGGGTTGGGTGCAAAGAACTGATCTTTGTTCTTAATAATCACACAAATAAAGACAGATTAACAACAAACAAGACGGTCTTTATAACAACCTCCTAAGAACAAAGTCTACTAAATACTTAAAACAAATTCAAGATTTTTGTGGTGTTGCCCAGATAGAAAACTTGCTAGAATTTTTAAATGCTTATTGCGTTAAACATCTTATACTGCACGCACAGTTCTGCAATTTGTTTCTTGGAACACTTTCATAGTAAAATATCAATGACTGCAAAGCCAAACTCTTCTCTAACTGCTTCTCGCCACCACCCTCACTTTTCCTGGAGGTAAGCATTGTAGCCATTTGGTTTGAAGCCTTCTCAAAGCCTTTTGTGTACTCTCAAATCACTGGGGAGATGGTCCTCTGAACATACCTGTGTGTTGGAGATGTTAACTGATGTAGGAAGACCAATTGGAATAGTGGGTGGCACCATTCCCTGAGCAGGTTTGTACAATCCAGGGATTGGATAAACATGGAAATTGTCCTGATCATTAGTGTACCATGCAGTCGTTCATTGCTGTCTTCTATGCATAATGAATTTGATGTGACCAGATGTTTTAAGTTCCTGCTACCTTTTCTGCCATGATGGATTTCACCATGCACTGTGAGCCCAAGAAAAATACTTTCTTTTTTAAATGGTTTTTGTCAGGGTACAGCAATAGGAAAAGAAACTCCAACACATATATTCCCAGACAGGTTGACTTTGCTATTGATGAGGCTAGCCCATTAAGCATATACTATGCATGTTGTTTCGATTATTCAGAACCATAGGGATCCTTCCATATTTATACAAGTTGACCTTCATCGTCTTGTTTACTGCTGCATGGCAGTCCACTGTACTGTATGTAGCCCTCTCCTGGTGATTTTCTATCATCAGCAACATGTGCATGTTTGCTGTCATCCATGTGAAGCTGGTAAAATGCTGTGAGCCAAGGGTGGACAACTTTACATCTTCACAGATGTCATCATAGTCTTTCCCAATGTGGCAGGAACAATTTTCACATTCTCAGGAATAGATGAGAGTACCTGATTCCTCACCCTCAATATTTGCTACTAAGCTCAAAACAAGTACGTATTAGAAAGATGAAAATATTATCCTTATAGAACATGCATGTCCACTTTCACGATGACTACTTGTGCTATGTGTGGTGTGTGTGTGTGTGTGTGTGTGTGTGTGGTGTGTGTGTGTGTGTGTGTGTGTGTGTGTGTGTGTGTGTGTGTGTGTGCATGCACGCTCATGCATGTGTGCAGGTGTGAAACTACATGTGTTAGTGCAGATGTGGAAGCCCAAAATTGACATGAATGTCTTGATCACTTTTCAATTTATATATTGAGGCAGGGTCCCTTATTTGAACCCAGAACTTACTTATTCAGCTAACCAGCTCACCAGCTCGCTCTGGGAATTCCCTGTCTCTGATTCCCAAGTCCTGAGATTGATTATAGAAGAGCCACCACACCTCTGCCATTTACATGGGTGCTGGGGATTTGATCTCAGGTCCTCACACTGCCATCTATTAATTTTTTTAGCCCTGCAACTATTAATTTTCAGATATTTTTCTTTTCTCACTCAGAAACTGTTCATACTTTTTTGCGCATTTAAAATTTGGGGTATTCTATTTTTTTTTTGTGGGTGGGATTGAGTTTCTTTTCTAATAGAAATTGTGAAGCAGGCAGCGACCTACAGAACTAGAAAGTCACAAAAACATTGCTCACAAAGAAGTAGAAGAAAAATAACTGTGGCGTGTGTTTGTGCATGCTTTGTTTCCATAGCGTGACTTTAACACCCACACACCTTTATCAAGAGGAATGAAGCCCCCAAGACTGCAAAGGCGAAGATGAAAGGGAAACCAGTGAATCTACCACATGTTTGAGTACCACTGGGGCAGGTTCCTGCCTCTGAAATCCACCCTCATGTCCTGCACAAAGCTTTATTTCAACCTGGGGGGAGGGGCGCTCTCCCATCTGGAGTTTGGAATTTAGGCTAGTGTTTGTCTGTTGCCTATCTAAGGAAATGACGTAAGCTCTTGTTCCCCGCTTAGAGTTATCTGAGGGGCTCATCATGCTCTGGTACAGAGCAAAAAAGCAGCCAGGTGGTAGCGGGGGGCCCAGGGCCAGGGTGAACCATGTTTAACCACCATTCGGCTTATCTCAACATCACATCTCTCAGGGAGAAGATGAGGGTTGGGGGTTTGAGAGAATTGTGGCATGGTGCTGAGGGGCCAAGGAGAAAGGATAACCACGGCAAGAGGGCCATTATTTCAGTGATCATTCTGATACATTGTCAACAGGGCCCTGGAGCCAGTAGGGATATAAGGTGGATTAAAAGATCCATGTGTGACATAGCTGATTTAAAATTCTGTTTTATCTGACTTCAACTAGGCAAGGCAGGCTCCTGCCAGTCTAGGAACAGCTGTGGTTTGGGTGATGTCTGCACCTTCATGGAAGCAGCTAGCAGGCTGAGCCTAGCCCTAGGAGACCCAGGTAAGACCTGTAACAAGCCTACCTAGTGATAACACAGGGGCAGGCACACAGGCATCACTTTCCTGCAGGGTCTGTGAAAGCCTAGGCCATCAGTGTCTGAGTTCTGGCAGTCTCTTCTTCGGTTGCTGCTGTCCCAGGGAACATGCTTTGAGAAGTGTGGAGGGATAACTTGCCTGAGAAACCTTTCGCTTGGGAGCAAAAGGATGGCTGGAGCTCGAAAAGGCAGCTGCGCCCATGGTCTCTCCTCTCCTACTGGTGAGAGAAGGGAAACTGAGACTCAGAGCGAGTTCTTCCACAGCTACATTTGCGGATGAGATGAGGAGAAACGTCTGTAATAAAGCTGGGTGTCCTTAAAAGGGCAGCCACCCACCCCACACTAAGGGCCTGTTCAGGGGAAGCAGACAGGGTGAAGCACCTCTGGGACAGGCTTTCGGTCATCTTTAGGCATTTTGAGATGGAATTACAATCCATTCCCCAGGCTTATCTTGAACTCAAGAGATCCTTCTACCACAGCCTCCCAAGAACATGGGACCACAGATAGGCACTTCCAAGCCTGGCTTGGTTTTAGACACTTTTCAGTCACTTCTTGTGGTAACAAGTGCGGCTCTAACTCACGTAGCCTCATTACCCATCTTTACAGTGTAGTTTTTGCATTTTATCAGTGCCGATGAATAGTTAGTTCATAGTGACACTAAAGTTGTTTACTGCAGAGTCAATGTAGCAGGTAGTTATGAAAATCCGTTACTTACACAGTCTCTTGTTTTTCCCCGAATTTCTAATTGTTTTTCTTTTCTTTCTACAATATTCTATTTCCCAAAGTACCATTTCGGAGACTAGAAAGATGACTCAGCCCTTAAGAACACTGGCCGCTTTTCCACAGCACCAGGGTTCAGTTTCTATCACCCAAATGGCATCTCACAACCATGAGTAACTCCAGTTCCAGGAATCTGATGTCCTTCTGGTTTCTGTGGGCACCAGGCACTCACAAGGCGTACAGATACACGTGCAGACAAACCAATTACACACATAAAATGAAAACAGATAACTTTATTTATTTTTAAATCTTCTTTTAAAAATACCATTTCTCCCGGTCCCTGTAACAGAAATCCTCTTTCCTTTGGAAGGATTTCCACCTTCCATTCTATTCCTGTTACATTTTCCCCTAAAATTACTCAATCAATCAAAACAAAACGAAGTTCAAAGCAAACAAAAGTTCTTCCTTCTCTTTTTAAAGAATTATTTATTCTTAGCTCATTTGTATTAATAGGTTTTTTTGTATGCCTGTATGTACACGGTGTATGTGCTTGTTGGATTCCCTGAAACTGGGGTCATGGATGGTTGTGAGTCACCATCTGGGTTCTGGGAGTCAAACTTGGTTCCTCTGCAAGAGCACGTGCTCTTAAACCCTGAGCCATCTCTCTACTCATTCCCTATCTCTTACTTTCCTGTTTTAGAAGTCACACTTATCTAAGGTTACAAAACTCCTTTGGAGTTATAGGAAGTAAAAGACTGAGCAGTTTGAATGTGTACTCTGTTATCCTGGGTGACTTCTGTGAAGTCCTTTCCTGGATATACACTGACCCTGGCATACACTGGGCATGCAGGAGCTTTTTACTATAAGAACCAGATCTTTTATGATAACTTAATCCTAGGAGATGTTCTTTCCTGTCCTTTTTTATCATGGCTCTTTCTTCTCATACTTAATTCTGAGCATAAGTGTCACCTCCACAGAGAAGCTGTCCCTGTTCTCTATCTGAAGCAGCTCTGTTCCACTTCCTTCCCACTACCCACCCACCTTCTGTCATACCATTCAGGGTCATTATGTCATATCACACTCTAGTGTCATTGACTCCAATTAGTACTCACTTTATTGTTGGAACATAACTTGAACAAAATCTGCCAGACCCTGACCAAGACCCTATATTAAAATTCCAACCCCATACCTATCAATGCCACTGATAAACACAGTCACTCCAAATAACCCACATCCTGATTGCCAGGATAAGTTAATTTCTAAAGATAAAATGGCCTTGCCTAGACAAACAACTCCAGGAGGAAAAAACTACAGACTTGCATGTAGCCCCAACAGTTGCATTCCCCAAACCTTTATAAACTCCAAGAGTCTCCTCCTTTAGCAGACACCCCCACAGACTCGGTTGTGTGTGCCTCTCACTGTTTAAAATAAACAGTCCCAAAAGAGCTTGAAGGGGCTCGAGACCCCATATGAACAACAATGCCAACCAACCAGAGCTTCCAGGAACTAAGCCACTACCCAAAGACTATACATGGACTGACCCTGGGCTCCAACTGCATAGGTAGCAATCAATAGCCTAGTAAGAGCACCAGTGGAAGGGGAAGCTCTTGGTCCTGCCAAGACTCAACCCCCAGTGAACATGATTGTTGGGGGGGAGGGTGGTAATGAGGGGAGGATGGGGAGGGGAACACCCATAGAGAAGGGGAGGGGGAGGGGTTAGGGGGATGTTGGCCTGGAAACCAAGAAAGGGAATAACATTTGAAATGTAAATAAGATATACCCAATTTAATAAAGATGGGAAAAAAATAGACAGTCCCTTCTGATGAAGTCATACTGGTCCTTTTTCTTCTGCTTTCTGTCTCTTTAAGCTCCCTCAGAAATCATCTAATACTTTACCTTACAATTTTCCTCTTAAGAGGTAGTCATTTCTCTATACCTTGAATCTGGACTAATCTTATGACTTAATTGACCCATAGCATCTGAAAAAAGTGGTGCTGTGTCAGCTCGGAGCTCAGATATTGAGTTTCTTTTTATATTTCTACCCCATCCAGAACCTGCGTATCACGGTGTATACGAGCCCAGGCTAGCAAGCTGCCAGGAGACAGGCTGAGCCACAGTGCAGTCTTAAACAGTTACCATTAATTAGTTTTGTACCATAAACACCTGGGGGAGCAAGACCAAAAGAACCACCGAGCTGAGCCCAGTTTAGGGCTCACTTAAAAGATTGTGAGTAAAATAAGTGATTATTTTTAAGTGAGTTTTTTGTAGTAGTTTGTTATGCAGCAAGAACTGACTGATACAGCCTGCTTCCTTATGAGTCTGATCAGAGCCCTTAGCAGTCAGTATGTTATATTGCTTATTTTCCCTTTTTCCCATCATCCTTTCAGATGTGAGCTTTATTAGGATCTGCTCTTGTCTGGTTTGTTCTTATGTTCTGAGAATTTGGAATAGAGTCTGGGCATAGTAACTTCTCAGTCAATGTTGGGTAAATGAATGAGAGAATAAACACACTTATAAATGTTGTTGGGTGTTGGGAAGGGATGGGCTCTGACACCATGGTGACAAAAGCGCAGGGCTTTGAATTAGGTCTAGATTCAAACCTTAGCTCCACCACTTACCAGTTGTATGACCTTGAACAGAGTCCTTCACTTCTTCAGGTGTCACTTCTATTATCTTAAGCTGTGATGACAAGAATGATATCGGCCTTCCATGACTATAAGGATTACATACACGGGCAGGTTATTTAACAAGTTGTGAGATACAGTACTAATTAATGTTGCTTGCTGCTTTGTTTGACCTAGAGAAGAGAACTTTATTTTTTTCTCTTTGGGTCAGTGGGTGAAAAAAAAATGCCCCTACATAAACATCTGAATTTGTGGAACAGTTTTCTTGAAGGGTGTGAACTACAGGTCAGAAGGAAAAGGGAATAGAATGGGACTTCTAAAATTGGTCACACTTATATTTGAATCCAAGTTGCCAGTCTTGTATGAATTAAGAAAACTCTGTGAGCTGCTCAAAGCTCAATCCTTTTGGAAGGACTCAGTAGGAAGTCTGTTTTTTCTGGCACAGTTACTCTAAATGTGGTTAATATGAAAACTGGACTATTTCTAACCCCACAAGCAAGATTGATCCATGGTAGGGTCTTTCATTCTTAAAGCATAGTTTATTTTTCATATAATTTTTTGACTAACAGTAGTTGTAGGCATTTGTGGAGTGGGATATGATGCTTAAATATATGAATGCATTATATACATGCAAAGATTAAATCTAGCTAGTTAAATACCTTACCCATTCTGATTATGTGTGTGCTGAGAACAGTTGAAATTTACTCAGTAATTTTGAACTATAGGAACATTGTCATCAGCTAAGGTCCCCATGCAGTGTGATCACTGAAAGACTGGGGTCTGAGATCTGGATGTGTCACCTGCGAGGAAGATGCTTTTGTTACTGTGGGCTTGACAACTGTGAGACTGAGAGAGGATGTTCTAGAAGAGGCCTTGGCCTGCAGTCCCCACCAAGAAGCTCCACTTTGGGTTTTCTTTGCAGGACTAGAGATCTTTATGTGGCTGCTTTGATGTGGCCATTTTGAAGCTGAGGACGTTTTGACACACTGTTTTGGTGCTGTGGAAATTTTCTGACTTTAAAAAAAAGACTAGCCATTGAACTTTTAACTTTGGAGCAAATGGTCACACACCACAAAGTTGGGCAAAGCTACAAAGGTTGGTGTAGAGAGCATGAGGTCCTTGTGCTCATAGATAGATACCAGAGAAACAAGGAATGTTAGGCACAGATGCTTGTCCCTTTGAAGGAAGGAGATGTTTGCCTGTTTTCCACTAGGAAAGCTGGGGATAAATGTAATTTATAACCTGGTGGTCTTTGTGATATGTAGGGCCAGGCCTCACCCGAATTCCCCTATTACATTTGTTTATCCTAGACTGTTCCTTCCTAGACCTCGAGCATTGCTTCTTAGTCAATACAACCTATTCCTGTGGGAGAGAAACTTGTTCTTTATAAAAGCCTAGGTGATCTTTGTGTTATCTTAGGGACAGACTAGTCTGACGTCCACGGGTTATTAGTTTTTACATCTGTTATTCTTTCTAGACCCTTATCTTGAGCATTGTTTCTGAGTCAACAGAACCCACCTTATGGAAGACGCTATATGTACTTTATAAAGAGTTTTAATATACACATGCCTTAGTTTTATTGTATGTATAATATTAATTATCATCAGCAAACTTCCCCAAAATTGTGCTATGCTTAAATATGGGTAAAATAGACTGTTCATAGTCAGACTCTAGAAGTTTGAGCCAACACCAGCTAATTAACTCATATTGAATCAGATTTTCTTCTTGCCTTACACAGATTGTTTTTCTACCAGTACTGATGCTTGCAGATATCTCTACAGGTTGTCACCACGGACAAAAGTGGAGGCCGTGGTGTTGTAGATAAGGGGTGTGTAGTTTTTATTTATAGAAGTAAGTAAGTATCTAATGGTGTTACTCTTCATTTTTAAAAGCTCCTGAGTTTTAAAAGCCTGGCAAGTAATTTCAAGGTAAACTATAAGTAATAAAGGCGGTATGATGTTGGCAAAAGAACAGAAATGTAGATCCAGGGAACAGAAACAGAGAACTTGGACTTACCGAAATAGAGCCCACTTGTCTCTGACAAAGGATTAGAGGTGATACCTGAGAAAATAAGGTCTTTCAGCACTTGGTGCTAATTAATCAAATATTCATACCCACAGTGAGTCCAGAAATGGCAATTGGACATTTCTCAAAAGTTAAAATAGAGCATAAATATAAATGTAAAATGCAAAACCACAAAAGTCATTTGACAACACAGAAGCAAAGCCCATGGCCTTGTGACTGGGACGACCCTGTAGATAGAACACCAAAGGTACTGTGCAAGAGAGAAATCACTGAGAAATCAGATCTCATTAAAATAAAAAGAAACAGACACAGCTGGACAGTGGTGGTGCTTGCCTTTAATCCCAGCACTTAGGAGGCAGAGGCAGGATGATCTCGATGAGTTCGAGGCCATCCTGGTCTACACAGAGAAACCCTGTACTGAAAAACCAACCAATCAAACAAACAAACAAATTAAAAAAAAAAAACCCTGGGCATTACTGGGAACCTAAGCAGCTTTGTGAACTTCCCAAAGTTTGACAATGATCGAAGCTAAATTAAAATGGCGGAGGTGAAGGAATATATTTCACACAGCCAGCCAAACATCCTTCAAAGCTAAAAACAAGATAAAACTACTAATCTTAAGAAGATAATCGCTATGAGGAATGAAAAGTTAACAGAATAAACAAGGTTTTTGTAAATATGCAGAAGGAACTTGTAAACTTTTTCAAAAGGCTTTTCTTTTAAATCTGTGCAGAAAGAGCCACTACACCGTGAAAAATGAACTGGTTAATCCTGACCAAGCAGCAGGGCAGTTGGGTGGGAAGACTGTGCCTATGACAGGGAAAGACATGCCAGGATTTTCTGAGGCTTTGGCAAATCTTGTCTATGAACTAAAAATTATTAAAATAATTATTTACCACCCCAGATATCACTGCACCGTTAGCTTCCTCATTGTGAATGTTCCCAGCTTCCCTTGCAGGGAGAGGCAAGCCCCTGAATACACACATGCCTCCACGTAGTCCAGTGAAGGGACAGCTGCAGCCTCGGCTGCCAGTGGCATCCACGGTGATCTTGCCTTTGGGTAGCCACAAAGAGCTATAATTTACCTACTTGCTTCTAGTGTCTGCAGTGAAACCTGGGGGTTGTGTTTTTATTTTCTGTTGCTTCAGACACAGCTGCCAGTGATCTACTGAAAGTGGAACAAACTCAGTACTGGGTGTGGTGGGCCATACCAGTAATCCCTGGGAAGGCGGAGGAAAGAGAATAGTCAGTTTAAGGTCATCGTTTGCTGTATAGCGAGACCCTGTCTCAAAAATTGAAAGGAAAGAAGGAAGGAAATAAAGGGAAGACAAGAGAAGAAATACGATGATATCTGTTACATAATTCTCTTTGCCTTTCCACATAATTGGCTTTGAATAAGATCATATCCCAAGGTAGCCGATCTCATATCCTGAAGTAGTTTCTCTGGCTCTTTTCCCTCTCTGTACCCTATGTTGGTCTTTCTCATCCCTCTGTTGGGAGCAGTTACTTCATTTTTCGCATTGGTCAGAATTTCGTGTGATTGAGGTCTTAAAAATGTAACCTCTTTGGGAGTGGTTTAAATTTAAATGTGCTTGTGGCTACTGAGGTAGATCATATAGGTCTATCTGACCTGTTTGCAGACACTAATGTGCCCACCTTAGCAACAGTCTCAAAAAGGTTAGAGTGCCAGTCAACCATCGCTTTTCTCTCTGGGACAGAGAAGCTGAAGAGAGCTCCTCTTTCTCCCAAAATCAAAATCCCTTATCAAATAGCTAGTGTTCTGTGTTAGTAGTAGTATTCAGTCAGTTGAACTCTTAACCTTTCTGTGTCTGATGACTTACTAGACATTTCCAACACTCCCAGGGCTTCCAACACCTCAGCTAGGCCACATCCAATGCTGAGAGCACCACTGTCTGCTAACCAACTTCCCTTCATGCCCATGTCCCCTGTACTAAAGGTACTAAAGGTTGCAGCCTCCTAGCAATCTTGCTGTCTCTGATGAAGCACTTAACCATTCCCTGGGTCATTTAGCTACATGTTTCCAGTCCCTTCAGACTACAGATCCCACTGTTGATGTTCATGTGTATATGTGGTTACTGCCTCTGTCTTTGATCATTGCCTCCAGCCTGGCTTCCCAACAAGAGTCTAGGCAGAGTGGCTAAACACTCATTCTCTCTCTCTCTCTCTCTCTCTCTCTCTCTCTCTCTCTCTCTCTCTCTCTCTCTCTCTCTCCTGCTAACCAAATAGCATGAGGAATTTGAAGAGTCTGGGCATTCTAGGAATGCTTGCTGGTAGTGAAAGCCAGCCCTGGCTCTTTTTGGGGAAAGAGGGGCTCTCTTCAGTCTCTCTGTCCCAGAGAGAAAAGCCCTGGTTGGCTGGCACTTTAACCCTATTGAGGCTGTTGCTAAGGTGGGCACATTAGTGTCTGCAAGCAGATCAGATAGACCTATATGGTCTACCTAAGTGATCACATGCACATTTAAATTTAAACCAGCTGCGATTATATATTTTTAATTTTTAATTTATTTATATTTGGCTTTTCTAGACAGAGTTTCTCTGTATAGCCCTGGCAGTTCTGTAACTCTTTAACTCTGTAGATCAGGCTGACCTTCAACTCCGAGGTCTATCTGCCTCTGACTCCTGAGTGCGGGAATTATAGGCTTGCACTACCACACCTGGCTTAAAGAACTCTAGTTTCAGAGTTATTTCTTGCAACTCTATGAGGTTGCATGCTGGACAGTGTAGCTCAGGGATGTGTCTACTGCTGCCAACGCACTCATAGCTCTCTTCTCAATTCCTACGACTTGCACCTTGTTCCTTCTGTTTTCCCTAATATATACAGAAAATGCCTAAATTCCTGGCATGTAATTCTGGGGCACAACCATAGCCAAAGGTCTACCTGATCCCTGTCCACTATGACCAGTGGGGACTGACAGGTCTTTCACACTCCTAGCAGTTAGAACTTGGGACTCTGTGCTACACTGAGCACAGCTTTGCCACCAAAGTGCTGCAGTATAACTGCTTTTTACAGATCAGGCAAACACCTTAATCAGTGGAAGGGAGACAGACAACATTGTTCTTCCAAAGACCCCGTGTGCTTCTGTGGTATGGTTTTCCCAATATGTACAAATACTAAACAAGGAAGAGAGCCAGACTGTTGATGCACCCAGAGAGCAGAGAACTGAAGCGGAGTTTTCTTTTCTGCCAAAGACAATTCTAGAACATGGTTTATGAGATGGAGCAAAAGGGCATCAAATGAGTCCATTGGCTTCAGCAGCAAGGCCAGCATCAGTTTCTGTTATAGCTACTGGGACTTGTAGACTATAATTCTGGGTTCTAGTTATTCACTAGAGACCATCGGTTATTGGTACAACAGCTGGCCTGGTGTCTGAGGACAGTGTCCTGCTTTCTAGAGCCCATCTTAGGCAGGGTGAAAGGGAGATCACCAGCCTCCTACTGTCACCCAGTTCTGAATCCTAAAGGCCAATGCAGAAGTCCAGCAAAGATGGTGGAAGGATGGATCTTTTCTGGCAAGGGATGAACCAAACTTGACAACTAAAAAGGCATCTCAGTGTCCCTGGGCTCCTTTGAGAATCCAGAAGCTCTCTCTGGAACATCATTGCCTTTTCCTGATTACCCAGCCTCTTCAATACGCCCTAGGAGAGGATTCTTGTGAGTGAGACTAGGACCTTTTCAGATTTGCTTTCTCCTAGACCATGAGGCCCATGTGGAGGAAGGGATCTGACTGCAGGGATGACTTTTATTCCTCACTGTTTTCATCCTCTTCCTTCTTTGAACCAGTTCTTCTGGCTTTCTGATGCACTTGTACTGGTTCCTTGGAATACTCTAACTGGTAAAGAGACAGGTCTCAGAGAAGGAAGTTTAACAGTTCTAGTCTCTCCCTCCAGAAGACTTTCCAAGCACAAGGCAAATACAGAAAGTTCACTGCTATCTCTGCCTAAAGGTGGCCACCTGGAGCACGCTCTTCCTGCTGTTCCTTCCTTTCCTGTCAGTAATGGACACAGTGTTGGGCACTGTCAGAGCCTGGTAGTATCATTAGACACTACTTATGCACATGAATGACAGAAGGGAATTTCTTGGCTTACTCACGCCATGGTTCTCTGGAGGCTGGTGAATCAATTACATCTTTCATTCTTACTACTCACGTCTTTCAGCCTTTTGAATGTTTATTAGCCTTTTACCACTGAGATAGAATTTTAAACAAATCATGGATCCCTTTGTTCTGTACTAGGAGGGGGTGATTGCTGGACTGTATGTCTCGGAGTAACACTGCACTTAGTCCACAGGATGCTAAACACATCAAGAGGAAATTAGTCTTCTAGAGTGAGCTGTGATTTGTATATTTTAAATATAAAAGGGGAGTTTTAAAAAATGATGACAACAGGGAATCTTCACTATAACCATGGCCCTTTAAGAAAATATCACCTGTGAGTTTTATATAAAAAATATAACATTTGCATGTTGAGACCTTTCAAAACTTCATTGAAAAACCTGTGATTCATAAAGACACTTTAGCTGTCAATGTTAATGTATGTGTAAAACCTTCCTGCATTTAACGTGTCTCTGGTCCTTCATAATCTGTTCCAAGCTGCCTATCACACACACACAGCTTTCTGAGATAACAACATCTGCAGAGTGCTCTGCCATGTCATAGGCATCTGTACTATCCATTGTCTGTGGCAGCCATGGGTGCATGTGTCTAGTGTCACTGAGGAAGTGCTCCCCATTATGGTTTCCATTTCAGTGGGAACATTTGGCCAGCAGCTATAGAACTGGGCAACACAGGTCTCTCAAGGCCTCAAAGGACACATCTCGATGAACAGTATAGAGGTAGTACCTCACAGTCACCTGTTCTTATAAACGTGTGCCTCGGACCGGGACGCCCCATGTCTCATGCTCCTGTAAGTATCAGGGGTCTAGGAAGACAGTCTGCTCTTAGACTCTGTGCTCATTGTCCACACTGAAGATGGTTTCTCTGAATCCTGGTGGTCTTCAGCTTTGCGTTTCTGGCTGCAAATGATTGATGTGTGTTACTAGAATTTGCAGCAGGTGGCTCCCCACCCTTCTGGGGTTACTCCACCAGTGACAACACAGGCAGAGGTGGCCTGGCTTCCTTTTTGGTGTGTTTTGGCGGATAGCTGCCTGCTCAGAACCCACAGAAGCATACTCATTCCAGCAGCTGCAGTGGTCTTCTCCCCACAGACCCAGGCTCTGCACTTCCCCTCCTGGTGAGTAGACCCTTCCCCTCCTCTATTCTCTAGACGTCACCTGTGAACTTGACTATCTGCTGCCACCAAGGCATCTACATCCCATTGAGTGCACTCATCTGTTTAGATGTCCTGTGTACCGTGCCCTTTTCTAGAAAGTTCCAGTATGGCTCAGGTTTCTTATAAGGTGAGTGATGAGGCTCCCTCCCGACCCCCAGTGAAGGTCAGGTTCAAGGTCATCATTTGTAATTTTGTACCTTAAAGGGAGGAGAAACAGTGTTGGGACAGGTAGCAAGGGGGTTTCCAAAAGTCTGAGAGGGGTGACAACCTTGGGTCTGAGGTACTGCCCACGGAAAGGACTTACATAGCAGAGAAAACTTGGGAACCAAAAGCTTGACAGGAGTGTAGGAGACTATGGCTCCGTAGACAATGAAGTGCTCAGTTGTTTAACTCCATGTTATAACTCTTTGCTCAGTACATGATGAAGTGTAGCCCAGGAAAGACTGACTAAAACATACATATAAAATTATGTGTAGTGTGATTCCCATCCCACTGAGTGCCTGTTCACATGTGTGCTATTAAGAGAAAGTAAGAAGATATGGCTCAGAAATTTAACAATAGCTAAACTGGAAAGTGGTACTTGATTTTGCAGTTTTTCTTCATATAATATATATATATATATGTAATATATATATATATATATATATTGTGTGTGTGTGTGTGTTTGAGGTTTTGGATCATTTTGTGTATTGTGAAAATATTCCTTGTTGATCAGAAAAGAAGCCAAGTTATTTTAAATGACCTATCCAGAGAAAATTGGTGTGTCCTTTATTTTACAACATATCCACCTTCTTTCATTCTAAAAAATTTTTTTTAAAGATGTACTATACTTTCAATTATGCACATGCACATGTGAGATCAGGTGCTTGAAGTATTGGTGACTGGTTGTGAGCCTTCTATCGTAGCTGGAATTCATACTTAGGTTCTCTGCAAGACAAGTATTGAATCTGCTCTTAACTGCTGAGCCATCTCTCGACCTCCACCCTCTCATTCCTCAGTTCTTAATTAGTCTGCTCCACGGCCAGCCAGTAGGTCAGGGTAGCAGTTGCTGAGTTGGACCTGCAGGCAACTACTGTCAAGGGAATCTGTCTCTTTATTCTCTTTGCCAAACAATCCAAAATAATGGTCACTCCAGCACCTGGAGTTTCAGAGCCCTCTTCTTCCAATTTCTGTCCATTCTTGTCTCTACTCTAGGCTCATGCTCACAGGTCCCAGGGAAGTGAGCTCCTGACTATAGGTCCTATGGTAGATGACTCAGAGTCCCAGATCCAATGTAGAATGAAAAAAAAAAGCATAGCTGTACACACACACACACACACACACACACACACACACACACACACACACACACATGATTTCAACTCATGAGTAGCAAGTAGGACAAAGGTCAAGTATAGACCTGGGTTCACAGCTTCTGTTCACAGTGTGAGCTACTATGATTAGTAATAGCACTGACTGTGATGTGGGCAGTGGCAAGCCATCTTCACCTGATTTTTCTGTTAGTTCCTTAAGGGAGACAGAATAGGAAAATACTGGCAGAGGAAGGATAGTTTTAGACTGACCTACCTCATAGGCATTTTCCACTTCTGTAGAACCAGCACCTTTCCTCTGTCTCCTGGACACTATGCTTTCGGGTTTCATGTCTTAGCTGCTGTGGTTTTCCTACCACAGAGCAATGTTCCCTCATTTCATTCCATGATTCTATGCCCTTCAAGCCTCCAGGATCAGCAAGAATCACTTTCTCAGTGAAGCCCTCCTAGATATTTCCTGGTGCTAAAACCAGGATTCACTTTTCCTCATTCCCATAACCTCTCAGGACATTGCTTTTGTGTAATTTCCAACCCTAACCTCCCCGCTGAGCTTGCAAGCAGCTTCTTGAGGGTGTGAATTCTCACACATATTGCTTACACCCACTGGTATCCAGCACACCTGGCCACTGGCTACGAGATGAAGGCGATCTCAGCTCTCACAAAGCTATATTCTGAACAGAGCATTTGCATAGCCTGCTGCTTGATTATCCATCCAGCCCTGGGATCAAGAAGGATTGTCCTCATTTCCCACTTGAGAAATCCGGGCTCTGAGAGGAACGTCTCTTGTTGTCCAGCCTCACTGACAGATAGGATTAATCGAAGGCACAGGAGCTATGGTATCTGGTCCAGTGCTCTCCGGGTAGTTCAGTCCACCATGTAGATTCAGCTGTCAGGGTGTCCACAAAGAGGCCATAAGGAGAATGAAGAGGTCAGTGCTGAATTGAAGCCTGCTCGCTCCCAGGAGTTGCATGGTTCCTTCCCTCTCTGTGTGTTTTGTTGTATGTGGGCTTTTCTAGTTCTGCTTTTCTCCCCCTCCCCCGCCCCATTCCTCCTCAAGATAAGAAGAAAATGAAAGCCGGCTCTGTGACCGGCTGTGTATTAGAACATTAGACCAGCGTCCAGACAAAGATTAAAGAGGAATCAATGTAAAGTCCAAGGCTGCCTGTCATTCATGCACTACTTCAGGGAGGAGTGTGGTGTTTGTTTTCCCCCTTTGGTTCTCTCCAAATTTCCTGTGTGCAAGAAGTAAACTTACAATGGAAGACAGAGTCACGTTTTGAGAAGCTAGTGCTGACTTTCCACCACAGCTGGAGCAGGTTTTATAAGTAGATGTGTTGAACAGAAACTCTTGGCTGTTACCTCTTTTCCTTCTTTCTCTTTCCCTTTAAAAAAAACTGACGAGTTATTTTTATTATAACTCTTACAATTTCACACACTTGGTAAACATTCTGGTGCATTACAAAATTTTTAAGAAAAAGATCAAGCCTCATTTTTCACTGTTGATCATGGGTTAGGCTTTTTCCAGGACAGCTTCTGTTCCAAGAATGGTACAAGTTCTTATATATATTTTAAAGATCACAAAGCACAGTCTCGTACAATTTACATTTTAATCTAATTTTAGTGGCCTTGTTTTTGTGAGCTTGAAGCATCGCTTCCTTTTAGTTGGCTCTGTGTGTTTTGGAGTGGGCTTATTATAATGTGACTAGCGGCTGTATATTTAGGTTGTTTCTGCAAGAAAATGCTGCCGCATTGACAGAACAGAGCATCTGCTGAGCAGAGGTGTCCTGCTCTACAAAGTTTGGTACTGTTTTCACCCTCACAAAAGGCTAATAAGTACCAACAGCTACACTGTACTACGAAGGTTTCTTCATTCTTCTACCTGTTGCTGTCTTCACCCTAAAATTTGCTGTAACCAAAACCACCTTCCTTTTCTGGCTTCTTTCTTTTGAAAAAAAAAAAAGTATCAGGTGTCATGTGATCTTTGTTCAACCTCTTCATTCAAGGAAAAGTCAGGTGACAAAAGCCACCAGTACTAGAATTATATGGAATGATTCATGACTCATGTTTCCAGGTCAGTCTCTGATTCCCAAAGCCGTAGGCTTAGTTAGGGGTACTTTTCATTTTACTACATTTAGGAAAGCAATTTTTATCCTCAAAAGGTGGCTTTTTGTTGTTTTAAAAAAACAAAATCCCCAGCCATCTGATTTTACCAAATGAAGATTCAGGAGCCAGATGCTGTGCTCACTAGCTCAGAGGCAGAGAAAGCACCCAGCTGACCTTCCTACTCTACCGACTACTCAGAAGGAAAAAAATTGTTCTCCTCCCAGGCTGTCTTAAATACTGTTCAACTCGAAGACCCCCCTTTCTGTTTACTTATGTTCACTCCCTGTCAGCTGGTTGTTTGCCCACTCTTGACCTATGGTTAACTTTCTTTAGCTCTTGGATTAGATGGTGCCTGCCAGGACCACACCTCAAGCACTCGTTTACAGTAAACAGCTCTAGCAGCAAAGCCTCGGCCACAATTAGAGACAGATTCTTAGTTCACGATCTGGGGGTTCACAACGTATCAAATATCCTGCAACAGCTTTTCGTTTTGTAGATTGAATTCCTATCTTAAGATTGGCTTAGTGACATCTGAAATGTGGCTAAATAGCAATCTATCACCTCCAAAACAGCCAAGGACCCCAGAATAGGTTAGAAGTGCAACTCGGGGAGAATTTGTGATTCCCAAACTTAGGAAGAAAGGAGAGGAGTATAATTTTTTTTCTGAAAAAAATGCATGTCTCATTTCTATTCATCCAGAAGAATTTCAAAGTAATTATAAACAGAAATTGGAGCCATGATACCAGACACCCAGAAGGAATGTTTAAATGATACGGACCAGCTTTTTTTAGAGGCCATGCAGCCAGTTTATTTAGGTGGCAAAGAATACTTAATAAAACAAAATGCCATAATTTGATGAAAAGAAAAAGAAAAAACAGATGTGCATATATGTATAGAAACAAAGCTGGGAAGGAAAATAAGTTGATATCAGTTTATTGGAGACATAAATGTTTGGGTAGTTTGCTTTTTTTTCTCTCTCTCAACTTTTGTATATTTACCAAATATTTAAAAATTTAAAAGATTTATATTTTGGTGGGTTTGTATTTGTGTCTGTGTGGAAGGGTGTACACGTGTGCAGATTCCTATGGAATTCAGAGGTATTGGCCCCGCCTGAAGGGATGTAAGTTCTGGGACCCAAACTCAAGTCCTCTGTAAGAGTGGTATATACTCTTAACCACTAACTATTTCTCTAGTTCCATAGAAACATGTTTTTAAAAGAAAAGTAAAAAATAAAAACAATTGTTTAAATAAAATATAAAGATTTCCCCAGCTACCACCAAATATGGTAAAATCAATGAGGTTGTGGCCCAAGCTGAGCCCCACACTGGCTCAGATTCTGACCCACTCCAGGCTTTCCTCTGTCTTAGGGTCAATATCTAAGGCATTTTTTTTCTATGCTTTTTATAACTTTCATCCAGAAGACACAGAGCGCTCTCTCTCTCTCTCTCTCTCTCTCTCTCTCTCTCTCTCTCTCTCTCTCTCTCTCTCTGTTTATCTTCAGTATATATATCCATTTACCTATGTAATCGAATTTTCTTTTTAGACAGGGTTTTGCTATGTAGGCCAGCCTGCCCTGGAACTCCCAATCTAGTCCTTTCCCCAAGTGCTGGGATTACAGTGCTATATCACCACACCAGCCCTCTATTCTACTTTAAAACTGTGAATTGGTGTGGCGCCCCTCATTTCCAAAGCATAGCACAAGGCAGGCACTTAGGTGCTTGGGAGATCTGCTATAGGAAAGGCAGGAAAGGAAGTTCAGTCAGTTTGTTGTGGGCTTGCTGATAATGTGGATGATTGGTTGCTGGGCAGAACGGGGGTGGAGGAGAGAAACAGAAGGACAGAGAGAGGCAGAGAGCCACAGAGAGAGACAGAGACAGAGAAAGACAAAGAGAGAGAGAACCTTATTTTACTCTTTGGCAACTTCTTTAAGTCCTAGTAACAATAGCCACAAATATGCAGAATGAAAAATGTGTTCTTATACTCCTACCTATCCCTGTGAAACCATCACAACCATAGTCTCCTTCCTCCTACTCACACTTTCCCCCTCACACTTTCCCCTTCATCCTGACTGACATCTTGCTCTCCTCCACAGTCTCTTTCCATGAAATCTCTGATCTGCCTTTGCCACTGGAGGCTGGTCTGCATTATCTTGAGTTTATGTAAGTGAAAGCAAACAGTATATATACTTTTAGATTTGCCTCCCTTACTCAGCGTAAAACTATTTTGAGACCAATCTGAGCTCCTGTGTAAGGTGGTCATACGTTTCTTCTCCTGTCATGTGAATGTTCTGGCAACTTTTTCATTCATTACTAAATCTGCAGTTTGGCTGTCACCAAAAAGGCTGGTGAGAAGACTCATGTGCAAGTTGCTGTGCAATATATGGCTTCATTTTTTCTTAGGTAATTACTTGGGAATAGGATAGTTGGTTGTATGGTAAACCTGTTTGCCTTTTTTGGAAAACTGCTATACTGTTCTCCAGTGGGCTGGGAGATGTCTCAGTTGTTAAAGTACTTGCTGTGTAAGCATGAGGGCACATTTGGATCCCCAGCACCAATAGAAGCCAAATATAGTGGTGATGTCTATAACCCCAGCTCTGAAGAGGCAAACAAACAAACAAAAAACAAAAAAGCAAAGCAAAGAGAAAAGGTAGGGGCTGGAGACATGGCTCGGCAGTTAAACGTATAGGTGGTTGCTCTTTCAGAGGTCTGGGTTCAATTCCAAAACCAGGGGATCTGATGCCCTCTTCTGGCCTCTTCTGGCACTAGGCACATGTCTGGTGCAGTCCTACAAACAGGCCCCCATATGCATGAGAGAAGACACTTGCTGTTGATCTCTGGCCTTCCCAGGCACAGATGTTCACACACATACACACACACACACACACACACACACACACACACACACACGCACGCACACACACATGTGCAGGGGCCCAATCTGACAAACTGTTTTCTAGAATGGTTGTATTTCATGTGTGTCATGAAGTCCACAGTTCTTTGAGACAGGCAGAGTGGAGAGGAAAGCCACAGAAAAGGAAGCAGAAGAACATACTGGATTCATGGATCAAGTCTTCTAGCACTAAGATGTGTAGTGCTGACTGAGGGTTGGGGTGGACACACTGGCCAGGCACAGAGCCCTCCTCAAAGGAGTCCAACTCTGGGTTTCTCTCCCAAGCTGGGTGCCCTTCTTCAGGGAGCCCTGACTTAGTATTGCTAGCTTATGCTTAGGAAATAGGAAATATAATAAAGTGGGGGTTGAGAGAGAAGGAGACATTCTCAGATGTTGTAGAAGTTGAACCAGGAAGAAATGAACTACATAGTAAGGATGGGCTTAGAGGCCTGTGGTTCATTATTCACAGATGCAAGTTGTGTTAGATACTTAAGTTAAAAGAAATTAAGCACTAAATGCTGTGTCTATTATAGTAAAGAAGTAAGCAGTAACTCTGGAACTGTTACTTTCATCCTACATTCTCAATAATATTCTGATATGCTGTTATCGTCTGAAAAGGGACATGCATCCTAATGTTTTCTTGTGACTTTTATCCCAAACACAAAGTTTAATGTTGAATCTCCACCTTTGGTGTTTGGTTCCCAGAATGCATCTGTAAATCTTACTTCTTCCTGATTTTTGCCCTTTCTTTCTAGAAGCCGACTGGCGTCTGACCCACCATGACACCCACAGAATTCACAGTGAGTATAGCCATGACCGAAGGTGCCCCAGAACACGTACTCTCACTCCCTGGCCCTCCTTGCATGGGGATATGGGAAGGGATTTACTGTGGGGATGGATTTTCCCTGTGGTGCTTCAGGGTAAGAGCTTTGTCAGCAGTGCCCATCACTATACGGGATGTTTCTGGCTATATCCACTCTTTGTAAACAGTCAGCATTGGGAGAGGCACGCTGTGAAAACAGAAAATTTTAAAATTTAAGTTTTATTGATAGCAGAGGAGTTTTGTGCTCTTTGACTAGGATAGGTTTTGTCTCTGTTTTCTGACACTCACACAAAAGTGAGAACCCATTTGATTTGTTAATAAAAGCCCTGTGGTGGACAAATACTTGCCTTTCTCTCATAACCACACAGCTCTTTCAAAAGCTGATAGTGGCATTTTTCTGAGAGGCTAAGAACTGAATTAAGTTTTGCAGTTCAAATCATTGTCTGGATTCTTTTTTTATTTTAACACAAAATGTAATTTAGTGTAGGATGGATTAATTTTAGAAGCAAATCTAAGCACCTTACAATATTCATTTTGCTTCTATAAAAGGGAAAATATGTTTTATGTATAGATAATGGAAACTAAGTCACCTCAGAAGAGTGAACAGTTTTTCCCTCAAAGTACCTTGTAGGTTTCTAAGACCTACAGACTGTGGTAGCTAAATTAGATTGTCAATAAAATTATTTATGATGCTCTAATACGTCCTTAGCATTGTCTGGGAATATTTATATGGTTGTGCACACTATTAATTTGATTGTAGTAAGAGGAGGAGGCAACCTTGATTTTATCTGCAGTAGAATTTGACCCTTGGCCTCTGAGGCTGAGAGACCAATGCTGTGCAGTCTCCTTCTGAGATGTCTCATCTCTTGGTTTCTCATTTGTGATTTTGGAAAATAGCTAAACATGAAAAGGCAGCCTAAATAAAAGGTGTGCCTCCCAACAGTGATGACCTTCCATGGTCACAGAAGTCCTGATGGACCACAGAAGCCAGGTGGATCTCAGTGAGACAGGATTCCCACACTGAGTGTAAACTGGTTATGACATATCTGAACCTACCTCTCTGAGGACATTACCACTCAGGTGCTGCATATGCTGTTACTGACCAGCAAAGTGAGACTGGGAGAGGTGAAACAAATCAGAGAACAAATGAAGGATGTAGGTATTTTAATTATCAAACCATCTTTCCAGCAGACACTGGGGCCTGTAATCCTAGCCCAACAAAAAGCCTAAGTCTGTGTCTTCCTCTTCAGGCGTGCTGAGACCTAGGATGTTTGTCATTCCTCTTCGAATTCTAGCCTCCTGCAGAAGGCATTCAGCTTTCTCTGTGTTTGTGCAGGGACCCACCTTTCCTATCTTATTCAAACTCGTGGGTCCTCCAGGGCACCCACATGCTCCTCTTGCTTCTCACCAGAGACCAGACCACAGCTTGAACTGACCCTTCTCTTATGTACTTTTCCTCATCCTTCCTTCTTTCCCTTGACCCCTTACTCAAATTGCCATTAAAATCTGCTTCTGTCCTGGGATAACTGCATTTGTGAATGTGTGTACCCTGGAGAAATGTCCTCCCCCACGGCTTGTGTGGAGGACTTTGCTATTTGCTTCCAAGCCTTGGGATAATTTAAGAGTCCATTGAAGCTATTGTGAAAATACTAAAAACAAGCAAACAAAAAATAAGAAAACTAAAACAAATAAAACCCCCAAACCCCTGAATGACAAAACTCTCTACAAAGTTAAACTTCACCTCTATATAAACTGCTAATTATCTTTGCTCATCTTCATTGTTTAATTGACGTCCCTCCAAAATGCTATCTTCCCACCTGTATGTCTTCCGCCATCCTGGTTTTGGTCTAGGTGCTCTCATAGTCTAATTCCATCTACTTTCTCAAGTCTACTCAGGCCCCTCATCTGACCGCTTGGCTTTCCTAGGGAGCGGAGACTTTTCACCTGGCTCCATGTCCAGTGTTGACAGGACTTTGCTGGCACAAGAGATGGTTCCTTCTGATGCTGGGCTTTCAGATGATTGCATGGATAGAGAGGAGTCTTAAATTAAGAATTTGTATCTCAGACCTGGGGACCAATATATTTAAAACAGAGAGAGGAGCTTTGTTCAGCTTTTCACAATAATGATCTCTTAAGAGCCATCCCAGGATGCCCATGATGCCTCCTGCTATTTAAGTAGGTTGAATTTAGTGGTATGAGCTTCAGAATTATGGAGGCATTACCCTCCTACTATGCACTACTTTTTATCAGCTCATTCAGTATGTTCTGGTATCTATCTAATAAGAATCACACATACATGTGTGCATGTGTGTGCATGCACACATACAGAGATAATACTCTATACTCAAATAAAGGAAACATTGCTAAGGAAAAATTTAAAGGAAATTTCAAGAGCCTTTTATTGTGCCAATATGCAATTAAAATGAAAAAAGTTTTATGGAACACTTTCCAGAGATCAAACTGCTTGGGACTTGGGACTTTCAAAGATGAAAATGCAATATGCAGTTCTTCAGTATTTAACAACTGGAGGGTTTGGGAAAGGCTGGTTGGCCATCAGAAGCATATGGGAATTATATAGCACAGCTAACAAAAACTGGTGGAATTGTATTATTCAATACCAATATGTATGTACATAAACTAACCAATTACCCTTACATATTTACTAATATTAACTACTTAAAGCAAAACAAAACAAAACTCTCACAGAAAGTGTCTAGTTCAAATACAGACAGACAACTTGAAAAATTATTGCACTTGTCTCAAGGGGAAAAAATACTATTAGATTGTCCTCTCACAAAAGAAATGCAGAGAGTGTGCCTTAGGGTAAGACACCTGTGACTAAGAGTCTCTGTGAAATTATAAAGTCTAATGGAAGTCCCAAAGAGAAGATAGTAGGAGGTGAGCTCATGTTGGCATGGGATGGAGGCTTCAACAATGCCACAGTTACCTTGTTCTGGACCTGGCACCCTCCTACACCTGCTATCTACCTGTCCAGGTTTCATCTATCCCTTTCTCCTCTAGCAGTGGTAACCACAAGAAGTACAATAGCACATTGCCCACAAGAAGTACAGTGACATATTAGCATATATGTGTAGATATGGTTATGCATGTGTGTTTGTGTGCATGAGCGTGTAGATGAGCATGTGAGCAGGAGGGTGGGCATGCTTAGGCATATGAGAGTGTGTAATGCATGTGTGTCCTATGTATGTGACTGTAGGTCCCTGTCAGAACCAGTTCCCTGAGTGTGGGACAGTTGTGGTCACATGGGACTCACGTGTTTAAGAATGTTCATACTTAATGTTCACTGTCTTGAAAATTTTAATACTTTTTTCAACAAGGGTCCTTGGAAACTCTACAGCATACACATATTTATGCGTGCAATTGAGAGTGTCACCATGTTCATATGTAAATGTGTGTGCAGATGAGTATTTATACTTCTGGGGCTCCCAGGAAACTCAGAAGTGCTGTGACTCCAGTAGATTAAGGGGCTCCTGCTGACTTTTTATTTGTAGAAGTTGAGTAGTTGGGGGAGAGGACTGTCACATGTCACAGTCACTTGCACAGTTCAAGTAAATGCCCATTCTGAAGCTCTCTTTCCTATCATATCTGAGTATTTGTCATCCACACTATGAGTGTTGATTTGCTTCTTTGTATCCTTCATGAAAAAGTTAAATTCTGTGAAAGTAGAAACCAGACTTGATTACCTGGGATCTTTAGCAGATAGCATAGTAACCACTTACAGATGGTTAGTTAACATTTACTAAATAAACATTTCTTTCATTGATCAATTTCTATTGTTTTAACCAAACACCTTACTTTGGGTTATATATAAAAAAAACTTCTTCAGTTTACAGCTTGGGAGGCTGAAGATCTTAGATTAGGCAGCCTCATCTGGTCAACCTCTGGTTCAGATCTCCTGGCTATATCACAGTATGGCAGAAAACAAAGACAAAAAGAACAAGAAATATATTGTCATATGACAAGATAGGAAGTCAGAGATATTTGAGTGCCAGGGTCCCCCTCTTTTATGACAACATGCTATTGTAGGAATTGGGATCCCAAGAAAACTCATTAATGCCTTCCATGGTAGTGTACCATTACACAACCAACAGTAGGCCCCACCTCAAATCATGACACTGGGTGACCAGTATTTTATAAACTTTATATGATCAAGCCAAACTAAATCATAGCATAGCCCTCCTACCAACACATATGCTCCTCTCGCTTTATCATAGAGCTTTGGCATTGGGTCAGGTTATCATATTTACCATCAGACCTGATCACTCAAAAGCTATCCTTGATTGAATGCTATCCGTATTCCTTACAGAGCCTTATTCCTGGCATGTTTGATGACTACAGCTATGATTCCACTGCTTCCACAGACGACTACATGAATTTGAACTTCAGTAGCTTCTTCTGTAAGAAAAACAATGTAAGGCAGTTTGCGAGTCATTTCCTTCCACCTCTGTACTGGCTTGTGTTCGTTGTGGGTACCGTGGGCAACAGCCTGGTCATCCTTGTCTACTGGTACTGCACAAGAGTGAAGACCATGACTGACATGTTCCTTTTGAATTTGGCCATTGCTGATCTGCTCTTTCTCGCCACTCTTCCCTTCTGGGCCATTGCTGCTGCTGGTCAGTGGATGTTCCAGACCTTCATGTGCAAGGTTGTGAACAGCATGTACAAGATGAACTTCTACAGCTGTGTGCTACTCATCATGTGCATCAGTGTGGACAGATACATTGCCATTGTACAGGCCATGAAGGCTCAGGTCTGGAGGCAGAAAAGGCTGCTGTACAGCAAGATGGTCTGCATTACCATCTGGGTGATGGCAGCTGTACTCTGCACCCCAGAAATCCTGTACAGTCAAATCAGTGGGGAATCTGGCATTGCCATATGTACCATGGTCTACCCTAAGGATAAGAATGCCAAGCTAAAGTCTGCTGTTTTGATCCTGAAGGTCACCTTGGGGTTTTTCCTCCCCTTCATGGTCATGGCTTTCTGTTACACCATCATCATTCATACCTTGGTACAGGCCAAGAAGTCATCCAAGCACAAAGCCCTCAAGGTGACCATCACTGTTCTCACTGTCTTCATTATGTCTCAGTTCCCCTACAATTGCATTCTGGTAGTGCAGGCTGTTGATGCCTACACCATGTTCATCTCCAACTGCACTATTTCCACCAACATTGACATCTGCTTCCAGGTTACTCAGACTATTGCATTCTTCCACAGTTGCCTGAACCCAGTTCTCTATGTTTTTGTGGGTGAGAGATTCCGCAGGGATCTGGTAAAGACCCTGAAGAACCTGGGATGCATTAGCCAGGCCCAGTGGGTTTCATTCACAAGGAGAGAGGGTAGCTTGAAGCTTTCTTCTATGCTACTGGAGACAACTTCTGGAGCTCTCTCCCTGTGAGAGAACTTCTCACTGGGCATATGGTCCTTTTTGGAAATAATGAGATATATAGACACAGCATAATCTAAAGAGACAGCAAACAGAAAGAAAACGGGGGGCTGGGGGAGGCAGGAAAAAACGAAACAAACAACTGGAATGAACCTAAACAACTTTATCAAGTTCAGTTAGAATCTACCAAAAGTTTCCAAAACTGACCACCCCAGAACGGCACCAGCTGGTTTTTGGTCATAGTAACTGTAGTTCTGGGGAGGATACTTGAGCAGCAGTGAGGACACTCCAGCTTTGCACAGGCTGATAATCAGTGCAGCTAGGTTTTGGAGGCATTGAGTTTCTTCAGTGCTCCAAGTTTCTGTTACTTCAGATCTGGTGCTACTCCTCTCCAGAGGTGACAGAGCACTGGCTGCCACCATACCCCCTCCCCCTCACCAAAAGCTTAGTGACATCCACCTCAGGATCTTTTCTTTATAGTCCTACTGGTGGAAAGACTGTGTTTGTATGTCTCATTACCTATAGTTTTGTTTTTGTTTTTGTTTTTGTTTTTTTTAAATCTAGAACACACTGAAACATTCTGAGGCTGAATGCCATTCTGATCTCCTTGGTCTCTTCTGAGCCAGGGAGAATCACTGTTCCTCGTTTGAAGCCATCTGTAAGGTTGGTCAGCCCATGTATAGCTGACCACATCACATTACCTGGATTCTTGCTCCCAGTCCACTTCTGTGTCAGGCAGAAGATGCCATGTCCAAACCTCACTGCAAGCACAAACTAGGAAAGGATCTAGCCTGTTCCTGGGTGTGGTGAAAGTGGCCCTCACAGAATTAAGCCGGAGAATATGTTGGGATGGTGGGGACCTAGCCTTTGGGACTTCCTCAGGGAAGAGGCACTTGCTGCCGGTTTTCCCATCTTTTTCCTACCAGTGACCTTCTGAGGCTCCCAGAAGGGTGTCTGCCTCCCTGCTGCCTCCCCTTTCCTTACTTTGTAGTCTCAACAGTTTACAACCTTTTAATGTTAGATTAAGAAGAATGGGTGGGTTGGGCATGATAGTGTACACCTTTTATCCCAGCAGAGGCAGGGTGATCTCTGTGAGTTGGAGGCCAGCCTGGTCTACAGATGGAGTCCAGGAGATTCAGGGCTGCTTACGCAGAGAAATCTCATCATGAAAAACAAACAAACAAAAAGTAAAAAAAGGGTCGAAAAGATGGCTCAATGGTTAAGAGCACTGACTGCTCTTCCCGAGGTCCAGGGTTCAATTCCCAACACCTACATGGCAGCTCACAACTGTCTGTAACTTCAGTTGCAGAGGATCTGATACTCTCACACAGACACACATGCAGGCAAAGCACCAATGCACATGAAATAAAAATAAAAAAGAAAAATATGTAATATAATTTACTTTCCACCTATGTTTTTAATTACGTGATAATGTTCTCACATTGGAAAAATTATTGCATATCTTTAAAATGTGTTTTATGATGTATATTTACAAATGTTCGTCACTTGCTATTTGGTTTCCCATTTCTTAATATTGTAGTTGTGAACAATTAAAGATTAGATACAGAAATACAGTAATTGTATAAAGGTAAGACTGGTAAACCTTTACCCTACCAAGTCAATCAAGTTTTCTTTTTTTCTCCCTCTGTCTTTATTCATCTTTCACATACATATTAAGAGACAAAGTGAGCATTTCTGGGAAGGTCAGCAGGAAGTGATAAGTGATACCCAAATATGATAGGCACTGCTTCCAAAACCAAGGTCAGTATAAGGTCAGAGCCATCTATGTCATTGACTGTCATTTCTAGGAGATCCAGATATCTGCCCTTTTGAGGAACTCGGACGAATGAGCAAGAAGTATAAGCTATACTGTCTTAGTTACTGCTCTATTATTGTGAAGAGAACCACGACCAGGACAACTTATAGGAAAAAGCATTTAACTGGGGGAGTTACTTGCAGTTTCAGAGAGTTAGTTCATGATCATCATTGTGGGGGGGAATGGAGGTAGGCAAGGATGGTGCTGGAGCAGAAGCTGAGAGCTTATGTGTGATCTACAGGTAAGCAGTAGAGTGAGACTGGACCTGGTGTGGGCCTCGAAACGTCAAAGCCCACCCTCAGTGACACACTTCCTCTATCAAGGCCACACCCCTTAATTGTTCCTAAGCAGTCCACCCACTGCAGACCAAGCATTTAAATATATGACCCTGTGGGGGGCCATTCTCATTCAGACCAAATACCCATATAGCCACAGCCTTTCATTACACATTCAGTCTACAACACATACCTACAGTCGCAGCATCACACATTCGGACTACAGCATACACCTATGCAGCCACAGCACTACACAGGTGGCATTTTGTTTGCTCTTGAGTGCTCATTTGATGTTGTAGTTCTAATGTTTTGTCCTGGAATCATAACGGCGCTGAAGGGGAGGGACAGAGAGAGAGAAGCAGAGTGAACCTTCAATGTACTTGCTTAATCTGTACGCTTGGCCAAGAGCTACTTACATAAAGGACCCTATGACAGAGACTTAGTGAGTGGTGAAGTAAGTGCACATTAATTAGAAAACAATTCCAAGCTTTCCCCCTGTGGTTTGTGATGAGGAGTTTGGGAACACTACAGGAAACACAGGCTATCTAATGCAATAATCACACTTAGTTTTAAGACGTTCTTGGTGGTCTGGGGAGATGGCTTAGCTCTGGATTCAGTGAGAGAACCTGTTTCAAAAAGTAAGGTAAAGGACCTGAGGCATGGGATACTCAAGGGATGGGGTCCTTGGTCATCTCAGGAGTTAAGCTACTGAGCATCAATTTAGGGACAGTGTGGGAGTGAACAGCTCTAAGTCTCTGGACCTGTCTCCAGTCTCCTTGCTGCTGAACAAATGTGGCAGGAGTGCTGTTCTCTTTCTCGGCAAAGCATCAGTGCCCTGTGCTTGTCAACAATGAGCTTGAGCCATGTGGGGCCTTTTCTTTTATTTTACACTTTATTATTTTGGCAGTTTGAAAAGTTTGTTCTTTGAGCACTCTGATGCCATGAGAAAGGAGGTCTGGAGCCATATGAATGGCAGAGGATGGATGGTAGGTGGAAGGAATCACAGGTTTGGGCAGGTCTCAATACCTCAGAGTACCAGGAAGTTTGACAGCACTTACCCGTCACACTCTTATCTGCAGGGTCCCCATGAGATGTCCTGCTTCCTGCTGGGTAGCTCTGTTGCTCATTTTACAACTTAACTTTTGTCAGAGGAATAAAAGACAGTGCTACTTCAAATGCCACAGTGTTTGCTTTATTTAAAACCTGAGGTTAAAAACATTTCCAAATGGCATAGCACACACTATTAAAGAAGTACACTCAGAGATACCAAAGTCTCATCCCTTTGTGCAGATGAAGTGCTGGTGTTTGATGTGTTTCTGTGTAACTCTTTGGCAGGTAAGAATAAAATGGGTTCCCTGACCCATTATCTTATAAGGCCACATAAAGCGAGGATTAATGAATTAAAGTGCACTCTAACTGTTAAGCCTACCCATGGAGGCTCAGTGTCACTGCAGTCACCAAGAGTAGAACACTGAGATTAAACACACATCAAAAGGCTCTAAAAAATGCCCCTTGATCAGAGAGGTCTCCTGAAATTTAAAAAGTGCTTGAGAGGAAAAAGGAAATTATGAATTAACGTTCCTGTTTCCTTAGAAGAAATTAAGTAACATGAGGAAATTGTGCTAAGGTTCTACCAAGTAGTGTCTGTGTCTGTGAATGTAAGCAGCAGTCTTTGTATTGCACTCCTGGTTCTGAGGAGTCAAAGATGACTCTCCTCTCTGCCTCCTTCTCCAGAACCTGTGAGCCAAGAATGTTTGCTCTCTGTTTAAAGAATTCTCACAGACTGAACCAAGTCTGAGTTTAAGAACAAAACTATGAACATCAAACCATATCTATAAGAAGAGTTCCTTCTTTTTGGGCCAGGAGGTGCTTGATTACCTGGGGAACAATTGAAATTGTTCAGAAATAACATCTTTATTTATGTATGGCTCTTCATTCCCACTTCCAAAAAGATATGGAGATTTCCAGTTCCAGATTCCTGTTTGGGAATTCCTTTGCCTGCTATTGCTTTAGGACTAGCTAGAATCCTGGGTGCTTCTGTCAGCAATACTCTTAAAGTCCATTTAGACACGGAGGGCCACTGTGTCTGAGTGGCTAGTTCATTCCTTGGGTGAAGTCTAGTAGTGCTTCAGTGGCACTGGTGAACAGGCAGCTGGCAACACTACTAACACGACTGTTATGAAGAGGCCGAGACATTAGAGGAGGGACTGCCCTTAGGAAAAGGATCACCCAGGATCTCAAGGATGTTTCCTTATGGTCTTTAGTGTAATTACTTCCAGCTGGGTCAACCATCTTCCTTAGTGATTCTTCAGTTGTCACTGCATTTTTCAAAAACTTACTCCAATGACTGAACCTCAGTAAAATTGGGAACGACTTAAAGCAAAGCTATGCATGAAAGGCACTTACACAGGGCCGAACGTTCTCTAGTAAGCTAGTGCTCAGCAAACTGGAACACGGACAGTACAAAGCCCATTTAGCCAAAAGTATACTATTAAAAACAGAGTCGGTTTGTGCCCAGTGGAGTTCTACGCAGTCAGCACTGGGGCCTCTCACCTCAGGTCTGAGCTTCACAAGAACCACATGGACCTCCTGATGAGTGACAGAGTTCAGGGTGAACTCAAATGTAAGGTCTCAGGCCCCTCCCAGACCACCAACACAGCAGCAACTCAGTGAATGATGGCTCTTGATGAAGATGGTGGCAGTGACACCAGCAGAAAGCCATGAGTTTGGCCAGTGTCTCCAGTATACCCTGGAAAAGCCAAGCAATAAAGATGAGATCCTCTTTGGTGTTGGGTGCTGTTGGCCTGGCGAACAAGCTGGCTTCAACATTCCATTTGCAAGAGGGTATAGGGTTCAAAGGTAAGATGATTTGGCCTTCAGCAATCTCAGGCCGCATACAGACCTACAAGGACCCAGGACAGTTTTTGAAGGCTCAGCTGCACATGCTGGCCTCACACTGAACAAAGTCGCCATCAAGGGTGAATTTTTGTTGGTAGGAGTAAAAAAGGGCCACAGAGAACAACAGGAAGCTATCTATTTGCCTGTCCTAGAAAAGGAAACAGTAAACTGTCTGCAGTGTCAGATGTGAGCTGACTAGAAGGAAGCAGACAGATGGGGAGGGAGGGACTGGGAGGTGGAGGGCAAACTGAAGTTACGTCCCATTCTTCCACTACATTGTTTCTTAAGTTACCAAAGACTTTTTAATAGAAAGGTTCCAGGTATTGAAAGTAGTTCTTACACCAGCTCTGCTCATCAGTAAACAACTGTCTGCAGCTGAGGCAGACAGTCTAGTTTATAATCAAAGATGGGCATAGGCAACACATGAGCTTCGGTGCCAACTTGAGTTCCACGGTAGGGAACTTAGCCGTATTTGCACTCCCACCGTCCATATGCAGAGCTGAATCCTTCATGTGGGAGTTGCTTTTTCCTAAAACTCTGGTTGGTTCCTGAGTGTCTGTGAGTTGGGGTGGGGGGTGAAGGGAGGTTATTTAGATCTAATGATCTTGCTGAGCAAAGGCCCCGAGCAGACAAAGGCTCAGAAGAACAGCATAACTCAGGCCTCCCCAAGATTGCTGAGCGGAAGAAGCAGCCCCCACTTATGGGGAAATTAAGGGACAGGGGCATCTCTGACATGATGGCCCTGTAGTGTTTTTCTCCCAGAACTACCCAAGGCTTCACAACGTGGCCAGTGCAGTGGCCCTTGGCCTGTAATTCTGGCTGTTAAGAGTAGATATGCTATCAAAACCACTTCTGGCCTGAAAAATATCACACAGTAGATTGTTACCGACTGTGATCCCAGGTGAGGCTAATGGTGTGCCTTTGGGTGAGAAGACAGTTGAGTCTTGTATCTTGTTCTTAGGAGCTCTGGGACTTGAGAGTAATGGCTGCTTGGAGCCATGCACATTGTGGAGCCCAAGGCTTCTGTCAGAGCTGCAGAACTGCTGAGCTGGGGCACAGCTGATTTTCTTTCCTTTGCTTCTAATTTTTTAACATTTAAAATTTTGTGGATGAGAGTGTGTGTGTGTACATGTTTAATGAGATAGGTGAGGAGTAGTAGTGTTTCCTGTGGATGATGAAGAGCTAATTAAAGTTCAGGTACTGATGCTATGGGAAATCGCTTCCATCGTAGATCACAGGCCGGTCAACAGTCAGGTGGTAAAATACTTTTTTGGAGATAAATCTGAAGAAACAAAAATGGAGAATGAAGGTGTTACTTTTAGTTGCAGCTTCTTTTGGGGCCTCATGTCACTGATTGGGCTTGGCTGGGTGTAGGAGCCAAAGTCTCTAAGGAACCAGCCCTTGGGGACTGGACAACTCATGGACCACTTTAGCGTTCCTTGTTTCTCTAACCCTTTCATCTGCCCATATAGTCTAGTACAGTTCTCTCTCTTCAGAAGGTCCAAGTACTCCCACTATGGGCTTCTTGGGGCTTGAGTGAAGAGTGGGGCTGCAAGTCTCTGTCCTCACTTGTCCAGCTGCTCTGAGGTGGCAGTGGTCAGGATTGCATGGGGAGATGAAGTAGGTGCCATGGGATGTCTCAGTAGACGCCAGAATGTACAGGATGTTTGTGTCAGGTCTAATCTTCATGTGCCATGGGCAGAGTTCATTCTCCAGCACATCATTACATCACCCAGGTTTCCCAGGAGCCTGTGGGAACTGCACACTGCCCTTGTCACTTCTCTCTACACCCAGAGCCAGGCTCAGTGAGGCGCTGACAAATGGCTAACTAGAGCTGCAGCAGGAAAAACAGGACTACATGGACCCACTGACCCTTTTGTAACCCTGCCTCTCACTGCTAAATGACTCCAGACAGCTCCCTGGAAAGGCTGGCCATATTCCATCAAGTCCTACATACTCAGGCAGAGAGTTCTAGTACCCAGAGAAACACAGGACAAGTGGGAAGGTCACTTCCAGCCTCGTGGGTAGTAGACAACCCTGTCCACAGGCCTGAGAGTTCAAGGCCTAAGGAGCTGAGGTAGGGCCTGGGAACAACGTTTGCCTAGAGAATCCTACTGAGTTACTCTGCTAAAAGCCAAATGCCTGTGAGGGAGGGAGCTAGTCACAGGCAAGACAGGTCTGTTTCAAGAGGCAGCCCTAGTGAAGAAGCTATCTGGAAACCAGAAGCCCTCCCTAGGGACAAATGTCCCAACTTGTATATATGACAGATGCTGTTTATATGGGCGCTCTGTCTTGTTCCCTTTTCTAGCCACCTGCCTAACATTTCCTTTTAGTTTCATGCTGACCACTCCTGAGATCATAGCCCTTGAGCCTGCAACTGAGCCTCAGTGCTGCCTGAAGCAACTGTGGAGCTCAGGATGGCAAAGGTGGCTCCTGTGACATACAACATGGCCTAGAGGGTTTGTCTGTATTTGTCTCATTTCTTTCTTTTTTATTCAGGTGCCCTTGGCTTTTTCTGGATTTCTCAAAGTCCTTCTATGGCGTGATATAGGAATCAACCTGAGGGAGGTGAGCACAGCTAGGATGAGGTTTGTTCATGTCTGGCACCTCCATTAGCCATGTGACCTAGAGCATCACTGTGCTGCCAGCCAGTCCTTGGCTCTCTAGAAGAGGAGGAGACTGTATGGCAGAAGTGAGTGACTGGTATATGGTAAGACCCTGTAAGTGTTGGCATACGACTGGAAATGAATGAAAACTGTCCCTTATAGGCTCACATCTGAACACTTGGTGCCTGGCTGGTAGTGATGTTTGGGGAGGTTATGGAGCTTTTAGGAGGGGAAGCTTTGCTGAAAGAAGTATGTCACTGGGGGTGAGCTTTGAGAATTTATAACCTTGCCCCATTTCCAGTTTGCTCTCTTTGTTTCCTGCATTTGAATAAAGACATCATCTGTCTGATTCCTGCCCTAGTTGCCTGCTGCTATTAGGGACTCTCCCTCCGAAACTAAAATTCCTTCTTCCTTTAGTTGCCTTTAATTGTGGTGTTTTATCACAGCAACATAAATGTAACTGACAGACTTGCCTTATAAAATACACCATGAGCAGTGAACAGAGCAGGGGGGTCTAAATTACAGAAAACCACTAACAAAACACTTTGACAATGAAGTCTTGACTCCAAGTGTCTACCTCAGTGCTAGAGAACAGTGGCAATGACGCATAGGCAGGTAGACACCTGGGACGCCATGACTGACTGAGCTACGCACCTGGAAAAGGTGTTGTCAAAGATGAGCAAGTAGATGCCAGGGGTTCGGACCTTCAGCTGGCCCCGGATGCTCTCCTTGTGGGAATTGCAGCGGGTGGTGGGAATGAGGACCTGGCAGGAAGAGCAATAAGAAGTTATCACAGAAGCTGAGGGCCTATTAGTCATGTAGGCAGGCTAGCACTCTGATGAGGTCATAGCTGTATAGGGCTGGGACTAGAAGTTGGCCCCAGCAAGGGTGGGCTGTCACCTACTCCACTCCCTGTAGAGGGATGGTGGGTCTGAGTTTCTACTAGATTCATGAACCAGTCCCCAACATCCCTGACTGTGTTTGTGTCAAGCTGCTCCATAACCATGCTTCAGGAAGCCAGGGCTAATTCTAAATGTCCATTTGACCAGATGCCTCAGGTAGGCCCTAGTGCTGTCCTTGGTACTTATAGAACAGAGTCCTGCTTTCATATCGACATCCAGGGTCTCAACTCATAAAGCTCCTGGGTTCATTTTCATCTGTGAAAGTCAGCCATGGCTCTACCCAAGGCCTCTCACATGGCATCACCACAGGCTCTTCTCTTGTCTGGTCCTGACTGGTCCACACAATTTCTAACTTTCCAAGTCTGATTCTTAGCTTCCTATTTATTCTCTCAGATTCACAAATTTGTCCTCTGAGGGCAAATCTGCAGATACAGTGTGTGGAATAGAGCTAATTCTTGGATGGTCAACCTTATCCCCATTGGGACAGGTCTTCCTCCTGATTATCAGCTAAGCACAGGCCTAATCTTAGAACTGAAGTTATATGGGTTAGCAAAGTGGATCAGCAGGTAAAAGAGCTTGTCTTACAGGTCTGACAACTTGGAAACCATTTACAAAGGTGAAAGGAGGGAACTGATTCTATAAAGTTATCCTCTGGTCTCCAAATCGTGCCATGAATGTATCCCTTTTCCCCCAATAAATAAAGAGAAACAAATAAAACCGAAGCTGTGACAGGAGGAGATAACTCTATTTTAATTTGATAGACCATCAAAGTTCATTTTCTCCCCCCCCCAGCTCCCTTGAACTCCTAATATAGCAAATGACATCAGAAGTGACTATTTTTATCCAATCCCCTTAACTTGCAATGAGACAGTCTTAGTCACTGTGGCCTTCACTGTAGGCTCAGCGGTTTCCCCTGCCCTGATCAGTACTCTCTTCCAGGTGTACCTATAATGCTTACCTACCCATATTGTGATTTCTACCTGGAATCACAGGTGTTGATTGTTTCAGGTCTCTCTCTTTCTCTGTTTATATTTAGAATGCTTCAAGAATAGATTTGGGTGTTACCCTGTATTTCTCTGTCCCCAGTAGACTCTACAGAATCTGGGATACAGTAAGAGCTCAACTATTAGTTGTCCAAGGACCCAACAAAGTTCCTATATGTTATTATGAGACCTGTGTACAGCCATCTATTTTTGAAAGGCCTAGGCTGTTCAAGGGCATGTGAGAAGTCCCCCAAATAGGCACTAAAGATGTGAATCAGGAAATCGGCTATGTAGGCTCATGACTTTTCAGAGGACCCCAAACAGTGAAAACAGTATCTTCTGTAGCTGACTGGTGGACTGGGCCTGGAAGGGCAGAGGAACAGCTTTCTATGCCCCCTTGTGTTCACTGTGGAAGAGGACAGCGGTGGCCATTAAACTCAGGAAGGACATCTTGGAAGTCTGAGACAAGGCTGGCTGAACCAATTCCCTAAGATCTGCCATGATGATTGGTGGGTAGATAATAGGGCAAGGGAGAAGCCCATAACTCAGAGACACTTATAGAGCTAAGGGCCTGGCACCTGGGACCCGCAGGAGCCCAGAAGAGAGTTTCTATGACAGAGAGAGTTTCACTTGCTGCTGCTTTATCTGGCCTACTGCTGCCAAACACAGAGAAATGAAAGTTGCTGAAAGTCAGCACTGAAGAGCCTCTTGCGTACTCATAGTTGATTTCTAACCAAAAAAAACCCTGCCAGTTGATTACACTGGACATCAACTGCCTATAACTCACTGTCCTCAATGTGTCTGATAGGTTTTACTATTTTTACCTCAGGATTCAAATTCAACTTGCATTCTACTCTTCATTATTTCTCTCTGCCTTACAAACACAGGAACTCAAGATGCTTGGCAAGGAAATCCTTTTTCCTCAACCCACAGTGAGCCAGCACCCTCTAAGCTCCAGTCAGTCCTTGTCCTTGATATGCCTTGTATTCTATCAAGCCCTTTGTGCCTCTGAACTACTCAATTTGGGCTGCTCAGAGAAGTTGCTGAAGGTTGCCTGGATACCCTGATTTAGTAGATTGAGCTTTGGGCTACGGATTAGGGTTTACAGGCTCTCCGTGGGTTTCTAGTGTATAGCCACGTGTTAAGAAATGCAGTCCTGCACTGCCAACATTTTACACCTAGAATAGTCTGGGTTTTTATCAAGCTCAACTGCCCAAGTCATAGTGGGGCTTCCTTTGCTGTTGTCCGTGTAGGTGACATATGGAACATTCGATATAACTGGAGATGAAGCTCATACCTTCCCAAGTATCCCAATCCTGCTCCTTAGAGCTCTGTGAGAAAGTTATCATTAAACAGAATCCTATTTCTTACCTGTCTCTGAGATTTACCTACAGCTCTATCCCAAGGTCAGATGGAACAGAAGGCACAGAAGTAACCTTCAGCCGTGTGAAGACAGCTCTTCAGAACTCGACTTCTGCGTCATCTTTTCCCCAGGGCAATCAAGCTTTAGGTGCTTTGGCCGCTCTGGGGAAGGTCTGCTCAGCACCTGGAGTGTATGCTCAGGACCCTGGTAGGGAGCCTGGCCTACCTTGCACTGGTCGAGTGGCGTGTCTTCTGTCTCTTGGAAGACCACACTGAAGGAGATGCTCTTGGGATCAGAAGAGAAGACCCAGCTGATGGTAAGGCCGGGCTCAGCCACGGTGATGGGGATCAGGCTGTAGGTACTGGACCTCACAAACAGTTCCCTGTTTCCCTCCCCAAAGCTGGCGATCTCCTCTACTGTGAGGGGTAATTTGATCCTAAAATAAAAGTTCAAAGGCAGATCTAGTTTAATGGACGACCTGAGGTAACCTGAGATTTGAGACTCTTGGTAGGTTAAGCCTGGGCACTCCTTACCATATAGTTGGTACAGTTCCTGACACTTCATCATGGCTATGAGAGATAAAGGACAGCCTTGCCCACCTGGAGCTGAAAACTCATGAAAACTGGGGAGGTGGAGGGGCGGCGCAGGGCAGCCTGATTCGCTCTGAGTCCCTTATGGGCAGGGTTTGAGCTTGATTTAATCCTATTACACCTGTGAGGTGGCCCCACAGCTCAGCCACCCTCTTTCCTTTAAGTCCTGCCTCTTCCTTTCGCCTAATTAGACAAAGCTCCCCCAGTCTCTCTCTGCAGATTGATGTGCAAGGGATTCAAAGGTCGAACCTGAGAAGAGTGTGGGTCAGATTTCACAACTGTCTTGAATTTTATTTTCCAAGTCTCTAGAATGGGAACAACCATGTTTTCCTCACATGGCCATTGCAGTAACACTGACTTCAGTGCTCCTGACTTCTGAGTCATCTCTTCAGAATTCTTATGATATCTTCCCCTCAAAAACAGGCCTCCCTGTTTCTGCCCTTGGCTGCCCCATGTCTTCTTTATACAACAACCAACCAACATAATCAAGTGACTCTTTAGCTCTGAATATGATTTTTGGATTCTTGTTCCCCTCATATTAAAACCCAAGTCTTTACAATGGCTAATAAGGCCCCACTGATATGAACTTCTGTTCCTTTTGGATCCTGTCTTCCTTATCCTCTGCGTCAACCTAACACTGTTTCCTTTTCATACTCTTGTTAAGAAATATCAAATATGAGTCTTTTCATATACTATAAAACTTGTATTTAGGACATTACCTTCAAGTCTTTTTATCTCCTCCATCTTGTTAAGACTTTATGCAAATTTTACTTACCTTCTCCTAATAATACTTTCTATTTATTTACACAAAGGCCTGCTGTTATATTCCAGAAATTTGATGGCCAGGAACAGTGACCCTTTTCTCTTTGAACAGGGACCTCTTTCTCTTTCCTCCTTTATTTGCTGTGTAAGACCAGCCAATTGAATTAAGCCAATGGGGAAAATCACAGTCTCCAACTGTATAATAATAAATACCAAACACACCTCCTGTCTCTTGTGTGTCTGCTCTTCCAAGTACTCCCTCTTCGTCAAGAATAAGTTTGCCTTGTCTAGACACTTCATTTTGTGTGGTGGTCTTTTTCTCTTTCTTTGCATCCCAAAACTTATTTCTGAACACCTTTAACTTAGTAGGCAATATTTTTTTTTAAAAAAGGTTTTGTCATGGCTGTTCCTTCTGCCTGAAATACTATTCCCTCAGGTGGCTATCTTGCAACTTCTTACCTCCTCCAAGTCATACCATTGTAATGTAGTCTACACGAAACTGCAAATCCCTCTCTCCTCTAAGCCTACTCTTCAGTTATGTTCTTCTATTTCAAACACCATGCTGTATTTTGTTTGCTTATTTTCCTTGCTCATTGTCATTACTCATCACAATATAAAATCTGTCCCCAGGAAGGGGTCTTTTGTCTTCTTTGTGTCCTAATATGCTTGACATAGTAATGTATACATGTTAGCAGAAGAGTGAATGGTTCTTTTCAACAACGACAGTACAGCCCCTGGAACTATCACCAGAAAAACCAACTGTCTGGTGCCAAGCTATGGTGAAGCTACAAAACCTTGAAAGCTTTTAAGTGCTATAACCCACTTTTGGATGCAGAGGCAGTAGAATGAGTAGTTAAAGGTCACTTCAGGCTACATAGTAAGTTTTAGGCCTGAGCTACATAAGATCCTGTCTTAACAAAAACTAAAATAAAAGAAACAAATAACAGTAACATAAGCAAAAACTTAGAAAATCCAAAAGACTACCAGTATCCATGTCTATAAAAGAGACAGATGGCCATGCTGAAAGCAGTGAGAATAAAGAGTCATTTTCAGTGCTGTGCCCCTCCCCCAAACCTCTTCTGTCCTAAAGTGCCCCATCTTATAAGTAGAGGGTGGGGTCTAATTCTGATTCTTGGAGAGACTCCCACCCCTTGCAGGTTTTTCTCCCTCAAATAATAAAAAGCCAAAACAAAACATTGGAGTCACTTTTAGCCAAAACTTATTTTGAAAAGCAGCAGGTTGTAAAGGAGGAAATCTTATTATTATGATGCCTGTTCACAAGAGCTAGCATGGAAGTCTTCTGAACTACAAACTTTCACAAAGGCCCTGCAATTGCACATAACAGAACTTATCTCTGCAAGGCTGTGTGTCCAACGGTTGACTGATGCCACCCTTGTTCTGGAGCATTGTAGCTAAGGATTCAAAACAGCAGTCTTCCTCCTTTTTCTCTAACAACATTCCTTTGTCACACAGATTACTAGGTATTGATTCCCATTACAGTGTTCCTCCCAAATAAAGACTGTTTCTTTTTGGTATTTAGGTAGATCAAAATAGTTTGATTATTTCTATTTCCTACAAAAAAAATTCATTGCTATTACAATAAAAACAACAACAACCAAACAACAAAACGGGAATGGAGAGGCTGCTCAGCAGGATTCTGTCCCCAGCATCGACATGGTAGCTCACAACTGCCTAATTTTTTTTTTTTTTTTTTTTTTTTTTTTTGGTTCTTTTTTCCGAGCTGGGGCCCGAACCCAGGGCCTTTGTGCTTCCTAGGCAAGCGCCTACCACTGAGCTAAATCCCCAACCCCAACTGCCTAATTTTAATCCCAGGGGATCTGAAGATGCTTTCTTCTGGTCTCTGTGGGCACCAGTCAGGTTTGCACAAATAAGCATGTAGGTAAAACACCTGTGTGTGTGTGTGTGTGTGTGTGTGTGTGTGTGTGTGTGTGTGTGTAACCAAAGAGCAACAACTGACAACACAAAAAGTAATGTTAAAAAAAAGGATAGGGAAGTTCCGGTCGCAGACGAGACAGTGCCGCAGTTGCCGCCAGCTCGGGAATTTCTGGCTCTTTTCTCTTTGCCTTAAATTTGGATGTCTTTTATAAATAATCAAAAGCAGCAAAAACCAACGCTATCAGGCCAGCGTTTTAAAACCAGAAAAAGAGTGCAGAAACTAGTGGCTAAGATAAAAGCTGTGACTTTAAGCTCATAGTTTTAAGGAGAATTTGAACAAAGAAGGCTAAAAGAAAGGGGGACACTGCTAAAATCACTAATTTCACCTAGACTTTGTGGAGATGAAAAAGAGAGGCTTGACCCTACTCAGTTTCAAGACTGTATTATTCAAGGCTTAACTGAAACTGTACTGATTTGGAAGCAGTAGCTAAGTTTCTTGATGCTTCTGGAGTAAAACTTGACTACCGCCGCTATGCAGAAACACTCTTTGACATCCTGGTGGCTGGCGGAATGCTGGCCCCAGGTGGTACACTGGCAGATGACATGATGCGCACACATGTCTGTGTGTTTGCAGCACAAGAAGACCTAGAGACCATGCAAGCATTCGCTCAGGTTTTTAATAAGTTAATCAGGCACTATAAATACCTGGAGAAAGGGTTTTGAAGATGAAGTTAAAAAGTTACTGCTCTTCCTGAAGGGATTTTCAGAGTCGGAGAGGAACAAGCTCGCCATGTTGACTGGGGTCCTTTTGGCTAATGGAACCCTCAATGCATTCATTCTTTTTTTTTTTTTTTTTTTTTTTTTTTTTCTTTTTTTTTTTTCGGAGCTGGGGACCAACTCAGGGCCTTGCGCTTCCTAGGTAAGCGCTCTACCGCTGAGCTAAATCCCCAGCCCCAATGCATTCATTCTTAACAGTCTTTATAATGAGAATTTGGTTAAAGAAGAGGTTTCAGCAGCTTTTGCTGTAAAGCTCTTTAAATCATGAATAAATGAGAAAGACATCAATGCAGTTGCTGCAAGTCTTCGGAAAGTCAGCACGGACAACGGACTGATGGAGCTGTTCCCTGCCAACAAACGAAGAGTTGAGCACCTCACCAAGTACTTCACTGAGGCAGGCTTGAAAGAGCTTTCAGAACATGTCCGCAGCCAGCAGAGCATGGGGCTCAGAAGGAGCTCCAGAAGGAGCTTCAGGAGCAGATGTCCTGCGGTGACCCATTCAAGGACATAATTTTATATGTCAAGGAGGAGATGAAAAAAAATAACATCCCAGAACCAGTGGTCATTTGGGACAGTGTGGTCAAGTGTGATGAGCACCGTGGAGTGGAACAAAAAAGAGGAGCTTGAGCAGAACAAGCCACCAAGCACTTGAAGCAATACAGCCCTCCACTCGCTGCCTTCACTACTCAAGGTCAGTCTGAGCTGACTCTGTTACTGAAGATTCAGGAGTATTGCTATGACAACATTCACTTCATGAAAGCCTTCCAGAGAATAGTGGTGCTCTTTTATAAAGATGAGGTCCTGAGTGAGGAGCCCATTCTGGAGTGGTATAAAGACGCACATGTTGCAAAGGGGAAAAGCGTCTTCCTTGAGCAAATGAAGTTTATAGAATGGCTCAAAAATGCTGAGGAGGAATCTGAGTCGGAAGCTGAAGAAGGTGACTGAATTTTGAAACAACATCCTCAGTAAAGCAAACAGGAGTTGTAGATAAAATGTCATGTCTCATGTGTCCTGGTTCTTACACCTTCCTACCTCCCTATATCAAGCATGATATAAGGGCTTTCATGGCAATTTTTAACTGTTTTTATGGTTACTGGAAATGTTTGGTTTCTGAAACCGTGTGTAAGGAGCTGCAGGCGCCGTAGCATTGAATCTGATGTTGCATTGGTTTTCAGTTACCTTCTACCTCCTGTGTTTTCTACTGTGATAATGTGATGTAAGGCCCTCCACAATGAGCACTTTACTCCCTGGGTTTTCTATATAAACAGTTTTCAAGATACGATTTGGTTAAAAATAATTTGTTACAAAAAGATTCTGTTTGCAAATTAAACTGTAAAAGTATCCAAAGTCTCAAAAGGCAATGATTTGTGTGATAACTCAGTGTGTCCAGAGCCCTGTTCATCAGTGAAAATCCTGCAGATGACTGAATCCTTAACATGAATCCTGACGTTGGTTATATGTGAGCATTTTCTTATATTTTTAACTCCAGATATTGTTGGTTTCT
Organism: Rattus rattus; assembly: GCF_011064425.1. NCBI lineage: Eukaryota > Metazoa > Chordata > Mammalia > Rodentia > Muridae > Rattus > Rattus rattus. The sequence continues at coordinate 114,904,170 of NC_046161.1, forward strand.
GGGTTTCATCCTTAGTAAAGCCATGGAGAGCAAACTTGAGTTTGAGAACTACACATGGCAGAGGTAGGAAGAGGGAAGCTGAGCCCTTTTCCAGAACCTTCTAGGTTCATTTGCATCTTTCCAGGTAGAACAAGTAGATACTCCTCATACAAACGTTCTACCCCAGGATACAGCCAGACTCCTAGGAAAGCGTTCCCACAAGGAGCGAGTCAAGGAAATGTCTTGTCACTAACCCATAAGATTGTTGGGAGTGTTTTGGGTGAGCATGTTCTAACAGGATCTTGACACGACTCCATTTCCTTTTGTGAAGGTGAAGGACAGTCATTAGCGGTTCACCATTCAGTTGTCTGGGCCTGGCCTCATTCTGCTATATACAAGCACCTATTAACTCACCCTAGTTGCCATTTTTTTAATTGCCGTGAGCCAAATACTTCAATTGATTAATCTGTTTTAATGGCGGCCTTCATTGCTTTTGTTTTTGCTATCCATTTATAGTTAGTTGGTAGGGGAAAATGTAGCCACTTTTTTGGCAAAGGCTGAAAGTGAACATTTTGAACTTTTTTAAATTGATCCAAGAAAATAGTAAGAATACTGCCACCAGAGACTTGAGTGGAAATTGCTCATTTTGAAGGTGCCATTCTTAGAAGCCAAGAATTTGGTATTTAAAGTCTATCTTGAGAATAACATGTAATATAATTTGAAATAAAGGTATAGTAACCTTAAGAGCATTATAGCGAAAACATTGGTGGGTGGGGTGAATTTGTAAAAGGAATGACTTTGATAAAGTTTTATGCACAGGCAAATGTATTCATTAGATTCTGTGTAGTGATCTGCTTCCTTTGTAATTTGTAGTCCTAACAAGATTTTTTTAAAAAAATAAAGTCCATCCTTACATTTAGGTTTTATAGATCAGTCTTTTTATTCCCCTCATAAACCCCATTGGTCCTTAATGGGGTGCTGTATGTTGTGCTTTCAGATGTCAACTGTATAAGGATTAGTAACAATTTGTCCTTAGAACTCACAGATTCCAATGTAGCTAGCTAAAACTACACTGCCATTTCTACAACCTTATCCTTGCATGTTACCGCCGTTTGAAACGCACTCTTTATTATATACTGTGTATAGTCAGAGTGTGGAGTCTTCCAGAACTACATTATGATCTTTGATAATTGATCTTTTTCCCCCTTTATACACAGTAGTGTTTACTTAATATAATAGCACATGGGTAAGGCCCCTGTTAGTACAGTGTAAAGAACGAGATTTATGAAATTATTCTCATTTTAAGTTTAAATGCCAACCTATGGCCTCCAATATGTAATTCCTAATAGAGATGTTAAAATTGTACTCTGAGTCATGATTGGGAAACTGTTGATTGAATTCCTAACTTGATGTCAGTTTCTAAGGCCTTTAGTGTCTTAGATACTGTACTGTGTGTATTTAGAATTGATAAGTGTCACCTTACTCTGGGATTATTGTCCTAGAAATATTCTGCTCTTATAAAATTTGCAGATACCAAAATGCCACATATTTTGCTCAGCATAACGATTGGTGGTGAGGGGAAATGCATGTGACCAAGTGTTCAAGCTTTTTCCATTATCCAACCCCCCAGAAACCTTTTCCCCTAATGGCACCCCAACAAATTTAAATATAGATAAAAAAAAAAAAAGGATAGGGGCAGTGAAGGAAGATTATAAAGAAGCACAGGGAACGTTTCTGTGACAGACTAATTTCTTAGTCATGTTTTTTATGATGCTACATTATTTATTAATAATCCAACCATTATACTCTTTAAAGGACAAGCTTAATGTATATAAACTATGCTTTAAAAATAAAAAGTACAAACTGAAGCCTCTGATGCAGTTAAAAGAGATATCAGGGCTCAGGCCTAAAATACCTAGGAAGGAGAAAACAAGAGCTTACAGCTGGCTATGAGATAGCCAAGCTGACCACATAAGAGGAAGGACGGGGCTCTGGGGGGAAAAGCCAGTGTCTGTATGATCTGGCTGGTTCCCACTTCCACAAAGGGATATGTATAAGGCACTAGCTGGTTCCTACTACACAACAGCCCTCCTGAAGGACATACACACGTCTCTGGCTTGCTCCCACTTCCACAAGGGCCCTAACAAGGCCCTGCTGCCCTTGCACACATTCTTGCTTCCAATAACTGCAACAGACTAAACTGTGGATCAGAGCAGCTCCTAACGTGAGTCTTCCATGTAGTAAGAAAGGAGACCACCCCACGGTACAGGAAGAAATCTCATCCGGCTCTGTAGACCAAGAGCTGGATATGAGGCAATACAGAAAAACCACAGCCACATCTTAGTAGGTGTGACAGCAGTTGGTGTTAGCTCCCCACAAACAAGTGTAAGAGTCCATGGTAAAACTACAAGCCAGCAGGGTTGGGATGTAGCTCGGTGTTAGAACACTCATCTTATGAGCCTGAGTTCAATTCCAAGTACTGCCTAAATCAAAACAACAAAATGAAATAAGCCACAAACAAATACAAACAAAGGGAGGAGTTTAATGAACTACTAATTGACTCCATCAAATCCTGAGACCAGCACACCTATAAAATCAATAGCTAGAGAGCTAGTGGCCGGCAGACAGCCAAGACCAACAGCTGGAAAAACTAGTCAGAGATAAGCAGGAAGCCTCAAACTGTGATAAGCAGCAAGTGAAGAACACACAATTATCTCCCCAGCTGGGTGAAGAAGGTATGCAAGATGTGCGAATCTTCAATTTGCTTGGCTTGTGATGTGCTCAGAGAATTAGCCCAGATCAACAGAAGTCACCTCAGTCTTTGCCTCACCCTGCCACAAGTTCTGCCTCCAGAAAACAGCTCAATGTTTTTTCCTGTCTTACTCTTTAAATTTCCTCACTTTTTCTTAACTTTTCTTAATAAAACCTGCTTTTGTTTTATTTATTCCCATATGTATCTGTGTCTTTAATCACTACTCACTTGAGCTGATGTCTGTCCTTTGGTTATAACTGACTGTCTGGCATCTGAGTCTTTGAGTCACATACACCTAGGCTGAATAATGCCATTGTCCTCAAAGATCTGCATCATTCCACTGGGTCGGGCCAGCTCTGGCTCTGATCAGACAAGTGTCCCTTCTCTAGACTCCATTCCCTGGGACTCCTTCTCCCCAGAGCACAGGAGGGCCCCTCAGCAGTATGCCACTTACATCAGCTCTCCTGACTTCAGCAAGCAGATTTCAGCATCCTGCCCCAGGGGCACGTCTTCAGTGTCTTCAGGGGTTAATGAGTTTGATGTGGTGTCCCTGAAACAGCACAAAGGAGAACAGGCTCTTAGTTATCAGCACATAAAGTCCTATAGCCTGAGGTCTGGACCGGAGGTCTACAGTGAAGCAAGGACTTCAGTGGGGACAGCAGAGTGAAGGCAGCAGGGCTGTAGGAGATTGTCCTGGAAGGAGTGTAAGTGCACATAGACACCAATGGGTCACTCTCCCCCCAACACCAGTAAATCCTCTAGGTGGGAAGGCAGGGGTGACAACAGTGCTACTGCCTCCTTCCTTTTAGTATTGGCCTTGGGGTAAATAACTGGAGTTCTTGCAGAGTTGGTTCCAGAATCAGATACCATGACTATAGCTCAGTCAGTAAAAGAATAAGTCTAGGCAGAGATGGGACAGAGCCATATATGAAAGAGGGCAGAATGAATACTACCTCCTCTTTCCTTCCTAATGCACTATCAGGAGTACAGAAGGAGCTGCCTTGGCACTGGGGCTGTCCCAGTTTCCAAAGTGTATTTTGTGGACCACCAACACCCAAGGAGCAAGTGTTGCATACATCTCCCTCTTAGAAAGTTAGTTATTTTAGGCAGTTGTCTAGCTGTCTCTTCATTCAAACATTCCCTTTTGAATAGAGGAAGGCACTCTTAAGACTCAGTAAGCTAAAGACAGAAGTGCATTACAGGACTCAGTTTGCCTGATGTGGTGGTACATGCCTTTAGCACTTGGGAAGCTGAGGAAGGTGGATCTCTATAAGTCCCAGACCAGCCTGGTTGACTTAAGAATATTCCAGGACATTCAGAGCAAGCTACATACATAGACCCTGTCTCAAAGAAAGAAAAAGGAAGAAAGGAGAAAGGAGAAAGGGAGAAAGGAGAAAGAAAGGAAGGGAGGGAGGGAGGAGGGAGGGGAGGAGGAGGGAGGGAGGAAGGAACAAGACTCAAAGTCCTATCCCCTGATCCCTCCACCCCAGTTTTAAAAGCAGCAAACGATTGCTGGGGAGAGGAGACTATTCATGGAACAATCTGAAAGTTGTACAGAGAACTTTCTTCTCTCATTAAACCTCTCCACGTGGAACCATGTTGGCTTGGTGTGTTCTGTCAGGGTACGATACGAGACTTCTAGCCCAACATTGGTCCTAACTCCAGAGATACAGTTTTTACTGGTTCTCACCTATTCTAGTGTGTGCTTCTTGTGAGGCAGCACCCTATGTTACCTATATTCCTGTAAGTAAAACCACGTCCTCACTGATTCATCAAGCTAGATTTGGATAAAAGTTTCTTTGGCTATTAATGCCCTATCTTGTATATTCTTGGATTATTCTTGTATTTATCTGACCATGGAACATTGTGAACATCTGCAAAATTACTGAACTTCAAAATACATTGGCAGATAAAAGTTCCTGGATGGGGACATGAGCCACAGCTGTTTCTCCAAGGCAGGGCTGGTGCCATAGTCAGATACCCTGACTGCAGCTCAGTATGTTCCCACCTAGGACTCTTCTCCCAGTCTGGCTAGTAGCTCTCAGGAGTCTTATAATCCAACAACTTCAGTTGATAACGATGCCCAGAAAGGCATAAGCCCAAAAGAAAATGGTCTGCTCCCACGTGAAGGTCTTAGTTAGAAGGTCTCCTGCCCAGTATGACTTCTCCGGATGTTATAACCCTTCTCAAGGGTTGTAGAGGATTCTTTCAAAACGCTCCAGGGGTACGGTCAGTGTATCTCAAACCTTCCTCTCACCAAAGGCTCTTGCCTGCCTGTATACCAGGCACATGCACTCCATCTTCACATGCTGGTTTGCAGCATTTTTTGGGAACTTTGGCCTTTCCTAGGTAGTCATATAAATGCATTATGGGATAAAACAAGTTTGAGAATGGCAGGAAACACAAGCAGGACCACTAAAGGACACCCTATCTCCTTCTACAGCTATGTTCTTTCTTTCCTATTGACATGGTTTTTCTCAGCCCAGAAAAATCAGTGTTCTCAAGTGACCTTTTTCCTTTCCTTGCTGCAGAAGTAGGGCCTTTTGGTATTGTCTAAGCTCCACCCCCACAGCTACCTGGCAACAGCCTGGGGCTGCTTGGCCCCTCCTCGCTCTCTCTTGTTCTTAGTCTTCTCTTCTCTGTTCTCCTGCCCTCTTTGTCCCTGACCCTTCTCTCCCCATCCTCCCTGCCCCCTTCTGTCCACATGCTCATGGCCAGCCTTTACTTCTCTCTTCTTCTACTCTTCTCTCATTAAACCTCTCCTCGTGGAACCATGTTGGTTTGGTGTGTTCTGTCTGGACGAGAGCTGAGATTTAAACCCTAAAAGAGCCTATCATTACCTTCTCTGGCTTCTTAGGGTGAAATGCCCACCAGTCTTTTGCTGTGCTCTTCTCTATAGGGCAGTGGTTCTCAACCTTCTTAATGCTACAACCCTTTAATACAGTTCTTCACATTGTGCTGACCCCCAACCATAGAATTACTTCACTGTTACTTCATAACTGTAATTTTGCTACTGTTAGGAATTTTAATGTAAATATCTGATGTGATCGCCAAAGGGGTTGGGACCCACAGGCTGAGAACCACTGCTCTAAAGTAATGATCCCAGTGTTCCCAGGAATCCCATTGCACATATAGTCTATGGTTAACAAATGTCTGCATTATTAGGCTCAGTGTAAGGTCTTTTCTATCCCAAATGCCCATGTAATCAATACTCCAATTTACTTAAGAATAAAGAACGGCTCAGAGGTTAGGTGTACTTGCTATTCACCCAGAGGACCCAACTTCAGTTTCCAGCACCCATATTAGGCTCCCAACTGCTTGCAACTCCAGTTCCAAGAGATCTAATACCCTGCCCTCTTTTGGGCTATTCAGGCATGAGCAGTCACATGCACATTCATACACAGATAGTAACTAAACAAAAAATAAATCATAGATAGTAACTAAACAAAAAATAAATCTCTGAAGCTGGAGAGATGGCTCAGCAAGAGCACTTGCTGCTCTCCCAGAGGATGCAGGTTTGGATCCCAGTGCCCACATGGTGATTTACAACTGTCTATAACTCCAGTTTCACTTTCTTCTGTCCCCCACAGGACTGCATACATATGATGCACATATAAATATGCAGGCAAAATACTGCACAGATAAAAGTCTTAAGGGAAAAAAAAAAGAATAAGGAGTTACAGAAACAAGGCAGAGGCTAAGGGCCCTAACCCTAAGGTCATCTGAAGCTTACACCTCTCTGTCAGGAGTCACCTGTACTTCAGTTAGGCCTCTGGCATTCCTCTGTCACAGTTCCAAATATTGTTACTTGTTTTTCATTTTATTAGTAGACAACAATTTTCTAGAATTCTACTAGAACAGAAGCTCTAGCTGAGAAATGCCAGCAGCCTGTGATGTCTTGCTTATGGTCTTCCTCAGAGGTTTCTCTCCATTTTGTCACTTGTTCTACTGACTCCCAGGTTCCAGAAGAAGCCTGGGAGAATCTTTAGTTCAGATTGCACTGCCCAAAAGTGATCTCTAGCCACAAGTTCCCATGTAAACTTACATTAATCAGGATCAAATAAACTAAGAATTCAGCTCCTAGTTTGCACTAGCTATACTTCAAGGCTTTAGTCACCACGTAGACTGGTGTTACACAGAATGGTATAGAACACATTCACTGTGGTAACTGACATCCTTTCTGTGTAACAGCCAAGCAAAAAGCAGCCCTTCTAAGACCTTGGCTTTTATGGTCTGATCAGAAAACACAAACCTGCAGGTACCAATTAGCAAGCCATTTCTGGCTCACTTGCAAATGGCTGACTATTCCCTCAGGGATATTCAGCCACTTGAATTTGTCCTCCACAATTCTGCCACTGATCAATGCTCTGTGCTAACCTCTCCTCCCCAAAGCAGTAGAAAATGTAAAAAAACAAAAACAAAACAAGACTTCCAAGATAAGATTGAAGCAATAGTGCCTACCACAGTCAATCTGTTCTCAATTCTATTTTAGATATTCAAGTATTTCTGAGGAAATGCAAGACACAGGCAACTCTTGAGAAGTTTAGATCTTTGAGTCAAAGAAACTTAAGGACCTTGGAGCAATGAACACTACAGATATGAATAGTAAAAGGCTATTTGTTTATGTAAAGTAGTCTCAAATGGACTAGTTCCTCGAATTTACTTGCAAATCTTTTTTTTTTTACATAGAACATTTCATTGTACCATAGCTAAAACAAAAGTACCATACACTTTCAAATCTCTTCACAGAGAGCCACACATGTACCTTAGATATTCATGCACAAACAATCACAGAACATTGAGATGGGGCTCTGTTCTCCTTGAGGAACACAAATGATTTTGAGATGGGCACAGCAATGCTTGACAAAGCTCAGGCCATTCTAGTACCATCCTATACATGCAGTAAACAGAGCTCAGGCCATTCTAGTACTATCCTATACATGCAGTAAACGGATCCCTCTGAACTTACATTCCCCAGGGTAGGTGGTTTTGTCTAAAGGGCTGTCTTGTCCTAAAAGGTGTCTTTAAGATATTTTAGACTTTAGATTTTATGTGTATGAATGTTTTGCTCACAGACATGAACTGAAGTTATGCATGGTTGTATGCTGCCATCTAGGTGCTGGTAATCAAATCTGTCTTTTGCAAGAACAGGAAGTACTCTTAACTGCTGAGCCATCTTTCTAGCACTCAAAGAGTTCTTTTTGAAGAAGAGGTGTTGTTGTAAAAATGTAAAAAATAAAAAAAGTAAGGTTGTCTTTTATCCCCACTAGGTCTGGCATCGCAGTGCCCCCAGATTTCTGCTGGGTATCTTGCCAGAAGCACAAATTCCATTACACAAACTCCATTACGCTTAAATCTACACATGAAAGAACACACAACACAATAACCTTTGACGCAATTGGTAAGATATAATTGTCCACCTAAACATACAAAGCTCAGTACCACCCATCCCTTAAGAACATTAATAAACAACCTGTAAATTACAGCAGTGGAATCTTTTTATTTTTTTTTTTTTTTATTTTTTATTAACTTGAGTATTTCTTATATACATTTCGAGTGTTATTCCCTTTCCCGGTTTCTGGGCAAACATCCCCCTCCCCCCTCCCCTTCCTTATGGGTGTTCCCCTCCCAACCCTCCCCCCCTTGCTGCCCTCTCCCCCACAGTCTAGTTCACTAGGGGTTCAGGCTCTTACAGGACCCAGGGCTTCCCCTTCCACTGGTGATCTTACTAGGATATTCATTGCTACCTATGAGGTCAGAGTCCAGGGTCAGTCCATGTATAGTCTTTAGGTAGTGGCTTAGTCTCTGGAAGCTCTGGTTGCTTGGCATTGTTGTACATATGGGGTCTCGAGCCCCTTCAACACAGAGCGGAATCTTAATGTCACCTGCCATGGCTTCTCTCTCTCCCTCCTGTCTCTTCCTTTCCATTCTAGTCTCCTTCTCTTCCTTCAAACTTCTCTCTCGCCCATCCATCCATCTCATCCAATGACCGGTCCCCTTCTATCCTGTACCTGCCCCTCACCTGTATTTTACAAATTCACTGGGGAGAAGGTTCTGGTGAAGTCACCTGAGTCCTGAGTAGGCAGCAGTCCTTGGGACAGTGAAATTAGCATCAAAATACAGATAACTCTAGGGCAAACCATAACAGAAGTGTTTCAACTATCTTCCTCTCAGTATTTGATGCAGCCTATGCATCTTTTCTTGTGTTCATTGTTTACTGCATCCATGAGGAGGTGAATAAAACCCAACAGTTGTACATGGAAGCCTCCATATAATACCTGTCTTACAGAAAAATCAAATACTAGTTTCTAGATTCTAGTCCTACTCCCAGTTCTTGACTTCCAGGGTAATTTTCCACAGAAGTCAGCAATGCTAGCTCACGGAAACTAATAACCAGACTGCATCAAGATCATAGTGTGTACTAGATGGGGGAAGGTCCAGGAGGGTAACCTCAGGCAGTTCTAGCCAAGACAAGCATGGTAGGTGAGTGCTGCCTGCCAGAGGCCTGTGGGGCCAACGTGTAGGGCTACAGCAGGCCCTCGAGCACAACCAATCACCTAGAAGCAAGAGGGTCAAATGATCAGAAACCTGAGCTTGTAGCTCTGAATTCACCAGTTATTTTGGTTCTGGTTCCTATGTTTTCATCTGTAAATGGAGATAATACCTGGCCCTCAGGAATACTTTGAGATATCTGTAGTAAATACTGGATCTACATTCACAGAGCCTAATCCATAGCATGGACTTTGTGTTGGCCTACACCCAAAATGTTCCAAAGATATGTGTGATCAGTAAACTTAGTGATTTTAACACACAAAGTCCACCATCTTAAGTGGACTGACAAAAGTCAAATCTACTTACTGCTCCCTTTTAGTTAACAAATGGAAATCCTATTAGGTTTTAACAGTAGAATATGTGCCAAGTCAAGAAAAAGGGAGCATGAAGCATCAGAATCATGCTTCATCTTTGACTCTCAAATTAAGTGGGCAGGTTTGTCAAGCTCGTCATGTGGATTCTGCCTATGGGATAGAGAGAGGGGCAGGTCTCTAGCTGAAGGCTCTTAAGTAGTTGACGGAAACACAGACCACATCACAGAGAACCAGAGGCAGATCTTTAGCAAGCACACTTCACTCTGGAACAAAGCTACTGGGGCTTCTCTTCTGGTGAGTCATTTGCTTTCTTTCGTTGGATCTCTCAGATTCCTGCTTGCAGCATGGCCCGTGTACATGGTGCAAGCTACTGAACTCAGCTACTCATGATTCTCAGCCCTCACTGCCATGGCTGCTGTAAGGGTTAGAGAAATATGAAGACTACTTTAGTGGTTCTGGAATATAGCAAGTGGTTATAAAAGGATGGGAAAGGTAGTAATGGCATAACCAGACCCACCGAGGAATATAGAGCAGTCTAGTCACTGGTCTATTTTCAATCAATAACTTTTCTATTTTTAGTTCTTTTGTATCTTAAAAAACAAGCTATAATCCACAATCACTATTTACTTTTTTTCAGAATAAATAATGCACAACTGCAGGCATTGTAGACTATAAACAAATAAACAGACAGACAGACAGACAAACAAAGAAAGCAGGTAAAATAAGTAATTTGTAATTTTGCCAAAGGCCAGTGCTGACAGAGTTTGGTCCTTTAAGACTAGAGTCAAAATTATAAATGTTATCAAAGGGTCTCTAAACAAGAGCCTATAGAATATGTGGTTCAGGAAGCCTTAGAATTATAGGTGCATGTACATTATTTCTCAGAGAAGCTTTAATGAGAGTCTCAAAGGTTTGTGACCACAAAAGGTTAAGTGCCAGGTACGGCAGCAATCCCAGCACTTTGGAGGTGGAAGCCGGAAGATCAGAAGTGTCTTCTATTTGTTGTAACAGTAATAGCCCATGGTGGGTTTTTTGTTTGTTTTTTCTTGTGTGTGTGTGTTTTTTTCTCATATTTATTATGTTTTCAGCAATTTAAGTATACTGAAACTTCCAAAATAATTAGAAGTACTTCTGAAATATCTGGGTTACATTTTATGTTTTATACACAATTATAATTTACTGTCAGGCTTATTTTTTATATCATATCAAAAGTTTCATTACTTTTTCATTTCCCTACATCAACATTTTGATTATAAAGAAATGTTAACTTTTTGAATAAGGTGCTAATGGTTGTAAAGCAAGTATTCTACTGAGAGCTACCTCTCCAAGTCTAGTGATTTTTCAATATTTTATTTGTACAGTATAGTCCCTACCTACCAACATAATACTGATTTGTACATTTTCTGAAGAGTCATGCTAAGGTTGGATTCAGAAAAGAATAGGACAACAAGAAAGCAAATACAAGTGAGGTAACAACAGAGAACCGGAGGTAACTCTTAGGAGAGCAAAGTTGCTCATTTCATATTTTAAATGGTGAAAAATAAATTGTCCCCATGTGAGTCAGTAAGATACACACAAATATGTGACACCATTTTAGCACCTCAGAAAGCTATGGGGCGGGATGCCTACTACCAGCTTATCAAGACCAGAGATCTAGCCTGAGGTCTAGGTGTAGGGACTCTTCACTGAGTAGTCTAGTTTTAAAGGCAAGGTCCTTCCTTGATGGTGAGGTTGGTAGGGAAAGTAGAGGTTGCAGAAGCATCAGGATGGACACTGTTTCCTGACCACATGGATTAAAAGGGGAGGATGTCTTCAACTTTTACATGTCCTCATCTGACCATGGAATATTCTGTCTTGGTAAATCTTACAGAAGTTCTGCCCAAACATTTCTTTAAGGCATCTTCTAGAACCCACCCAGGCAGGAAATGAATCTAGGACACTGGCAAGGTTGGCCTGGTACTCTCGGGCCAAATACTGTCACAGTTGCCTCTACAATCAGGCCACAGGTTACATTACCCTATGTCCTACTTGTGGTCCTTGGCAGTCATAGGGGAGAGCAGGGTCAGGAACACGACAACCATGGAGGATCAAGTCCTGGGCAAGAAAGACAGTTATGTGTCCTTTGCTGCAAAGCTATTCAGCAGCTACCCTACTCATGTACTAGTCTAACTGGCTTTCCATTTCAAAGAGACCTTTAGGTCCTGAATGGCTAATCAAGGAAGTTAAAGCCATGCCTCTTCATGGGGACATATACCTTCCTAGAGATTCCCAAAAGTAAAGGGATCTCCAGGATCTGAGGCTCCAGCATAGATGTCAGAAACTGTTAGAGATGATAAATGGAAAAGTTTAGTTTGGGGAGTCAGGACAGTACCTTAACTCCCTGGCAACAAAGTCAGCTCTGTCAAAGTTCTGGGCACCTGGTTTTCCCGTTTCTAAGTCAAGTGCTCTTTATATAGCTGAGGAAGGGTGAATAGGAAGTACTCCCCAGTCAGACACTGTCTTTATATTCGTCCAAGCTCCCAAGGATAACAGTAAGGACGCCTCCTAGAAGAGGCACGGGGCTATTTTTGTTCGGGTTTCTAATGTGATAAAACATCATGACCAAAAGCAACATTTCACATGTCCTGATCACAGATTATTAGGGGCAGGAGCTGAGAGTAGGAACTGAAGCAGAGACCATGGAATAGTGTCGCTTACTTGGCTTGTTCCTTTCTAGCTTGAGTATCCTGTTTTATTATAGCCCAGAGGTATCCCCACCCAAAATGGGCTGAGCCATTGCACATCACTTGCTCACTAAGAAAACCACTACAGACCTGCCTACAGGCCAATCATATGGAGACATTCTGTCAAGTGGGAGCCCTTCTTAAATGACTCTAGCTTATGCCAAGTTGACATAAAACTGACTAGCATAGGACAGAGAGTGGTGGGCACCTGCTATGAGTCCCCAGGTAGATGGAGACAGGCCTTCATGATAGACAGCAGTCCTGTGTTTCCAAACAGTTGTTGTGGGCCTGGAGAGATGGCTCAGCAGTTAAGTGCACCAGACAAGTTCTCCAGAGATTCCCAACATTGCACAGTAGCTCACAACCATATGTAACTCCAGTCCCAGTCAGTCCAATGCCTTTTTCTGGCCTTGGTGAGCACTGCTCACACAATTCATAGACATCCATGCAGGTAAAACATCCATATACATAAAAACATAAAATACCAAACAAAAATAAAACAAACACAAAGAAAGCCAAAGGGCTACTGTGTCTACTTGACTACATGGTGTCTTTAAAAACAAAACAAAACAGAAAAAAAAAATTGAGCATTTTATGGGACAAACATGGGAGGAACCTGTTTTTTAGGGTTATTGAAGAATCCCTCACACTGGCTGAGCAGTTTCCACTGAGAAATGGCCATCTTCAGCCAACTGCTCTTACTGAGCATAATACCAAACACAGTTAGAGATAATTTGCTTCCTAAGTGGAGTTAATAGGGACAGTGGGAAGAAAGAAGGTCACTTGGACAGACCCAAATATAACTTTTAGGTTTTGACTCACAGATGTTTGCCATGGATGATGGGCATCAAGAGAAAGATCTGGACAATGACGTCTACGGGGAAGATCCCTGGCTCTTCAACAATTCCAGTGGTAACAGCCAGGAACACAAACGCTTCCTAAAGTTCAAGGAGGTTTTTCTGCCCTCCATGTATCTGGGAGTGTTTGTCCTTGGACTGCTAGGGAACTCCCTGGTTCTGATTATATACATTTTCTACCAGAGGCTGAGGAGTCTGACAGATGTGTTCCTGCTGAACTTGCCCCTGGCTGACCTGGTGTTTGTCTGTACTCTGCCCTTTTGGGCCTACGCAGGCACCTATGAGTGGGTCTTTGGCACAGCCATGTGCAAAACTCTTCGAAGCATGTATGCAATGAACTTCTACGGGTCCATGCTCACTCTCACCTGCATCACGGTGGATCGTTTTGTTGTAGTGGTCCAGGCTACCAAGGCCTTCAACAGGCAGGCTAAGTGGAAGATCTGGGGCCAAGTCACTTGCTTGCTCATCTGGGTAGTCTCCCTGCTGGTTTCTTTGCCACAGATCATCTACAGCAGAGTCGGACATATTGACAGGCTTATTTGTCAGTTCCACAACGAGGCGATATCGATTGTGGTTCTTGTTCTACAGATGACTCTGGGGTTCTTCCTGCCATTGCTCACTATGATTCTGTGCTACTCAGGCATTATCAAGACCTTGCTTCATGCTCGAAACTTCCAGAAGCACAAATCTCTAAAGATCATCTTCCTTGTAGTGGCTACGTTCCTGCTGACCCAGACACCCTTCAACATTGCCATGTTAATCCAGTGGATAAGCTGGGAATACAGTACCATAACCAGCTTTCAGTATGTCATCTTAGTGACAGAGGCGATAGCATACCTTCGGGCCTGCCTTAACCCTGTACTCTATGCCTTTGTTGGCTTAAAGTTCCGGAAGAACCTCTGGAAACTTATGAAGGACATCAGCTGCCTCTCTCGTCTGGGAGTCTCAAGTCAGTGGAAGTCTTCTGAGGACAATTCCAAGACTTGTTCTGCCTCCCACAATGCAGAGACCACCAGTATGTTCCAATTGTAGTATGACTTGCCACACTTGGAGAAGCTAGTGTCAGAATTCTTAGGAGCATGGCTATATCCTTTGGACGCAACAAGAAAAGTTCTGCTTATAGCATGTGGAGTATTATGTAGAAGTCACTGAACACTGGCTGGTATACAAAGCTTCTCAGATATAAATATAACGTGTTCTTAAATCTAAGCCTAATGCTCAAAGGAGAATGTCTCGAGATTTTGAAGCACTTTCTCTCTTTCATCCCTAAGACTCACGTTCTCTTTTACCAAGTTTGAGGCTAAACGTTGAAGCAGAGCTGCATCAACAAAGACGTTGACAGCAGGTGATGATGTGCAGGGCTCCAGAGTTCAGAAGAGTCTTAATGGGCAAGCAGTTGAGAGTTGAGAAGCCCCCCACACAAATACTGCTCCAATGAGACTCAGCTCTGACTCATCCACGGGTCTGTCTGACTTTTGTATGGGTGGATGCTTATGTTTTATTGGAATTGTCTTGGGAAGAGCAGCAATAAGTGGCTGAAAATAGGCCAGAATAAATTAGCTGAATTTCAGTGGTCCATGTAATGCTAGCAAAATGTATAAAACAGAGCTTAAGACCATAACAAATATAAGAGGACTCTGGTGGCTTTGCTCATCTGAAAAGAAAAAAAAAAGGAATTTTCCCATGCCTGTGAGACATAATATGTACATGCAAGTATATCAAGTATTTTAAGTTTCATGGCTAAGAAATAAAGCCTTTTAAAAGTTTTCAAACTGCTTTCATCTCTAGGTACATTCTACTTTAATTTGGTATGCCTGAGACACAAAACAAAATAAACCTTCACAAATTGCACAAAAACAACCCAGTTAACTTCTAGGCCCAGAATAAAGGAAATAAGTTAAAACTAAACTTGGGGGGCAGTGATCTATGAAGGAAATGGATTATACCAATGAAGGAAATGGATTATACCAATAGTAACAATCTTGCTTTCATAGTGGTTTCCTGCTTCTGCCCAAGATGTGGGGTGCATTTGTTCAACCTCTGTAGACTGCTCCAGGATGAGGTGATTTTACATGCCAGACTAGATTGATGCTGACTAGATCCTGATAACCAGATGAATAGGACTACAGGTACTTGTTGGGTATTTGTACCTCCAAATCATTCACCTAAATAAGAACATGTACCTAGAAAGGCTGAGAAAATGAACAGGAGGCTGGATAACCCTGGGCTCAGGGCCTAGAGAGAGCAGCCTAGTGCTGCCTCCCTGCTCTTCACTAGGTACAACCTCAATGAAACAAATCAACCTCAACCTCTCAGCAAGCTTGCACCCATGGCTCTAACTCCTTCCCTTTCTCTCTCCTTCCTTCCTTACTATACAGCCATGACCAGTATGGAACTTGCTTTGTAGACCAGCTTGGTCTTGAACTCACAGAGATCCACTTGCCTCTGATCAAGTGTGGAGTTAAAGACATATGCTAGCACACTTAACCTGAACAAATCTCTTAACCTTTCGCCATTTCTTTTTAGTGAGAAAGCACAGATCTCTCAGTTGATTTGAGGAGAACTTGAGATAATACATACCAAACACCTAGCACTGGCTGAGGTGGTCGCTCAGTTGGTGGATACTTGCCCAGGGTTTGAACCCCAGCACTAGGTATAACACACCTATTATCCCAGTATTTGGGAGGTGAAGGAAGGAGGATCAAAAGTTTAAGGTTATTCTCAGCTTGAGAAAGTTTGAGGACAACTTAGGCTACACAGGATCTGTCTTAAAACAAACCAAATAAAAAAAACAACACAATCTAATTTGTGGGTGAAAGATCTTCAAACTGGCAGAAGTTATTTCTTAGAAGATATAGTAGAGGTTCCTTATGCTATCTCTAATGGTGGGTATAGTGACACAGGTTGTTGTGAGTCTTTTTTCTAGACATGCAAGGATGCCACATGAATTCTGGCTCAAAAAAAATCATGACACCTTGGAGTACAGTCATGGTCCATGGTCCCATGCACCATTTTATCAAACACACATGTAAGAGCTGTGGTAAGCTTCCTTGCTATGTACAAGTGACATGCAACACCAAGTGCTTACTCAAAACAACTAGGCTGCCTTATGCAGGGTTGATAAGCTTAACCTTCAGTGCATTCATCTCTATTTGTAACATTGCTGACGGAGAGGGGCTGAGAGCCCTTCCTTTATATCTGACTTCTCTAATATCCCAGCTCAGGATATGTAGGCTCTCAATGAGAAGGAAGATGAGTCAGGTGATAGGGCCCTGTAGCAATCTACACAGGTATTCTAGAGGTATGGCTGGATACTCAGCACTCAGAGATAGTGCCACCATAGGCAATCCAATAAAGCGTTTTGCTCATCAATTCACACTGCTAAGTGGCAATGCTCTCTGGGTTATGTCTGACCGGCTGTCCATCCAGTGAAGAAGTGAAGATGAGATGGGAAAACTTGCTGGATCATGCCCTCCTTCAGGGTCCCCACAGGAATGTCATGCTGGCCTTTTGCGTTTAGAAAAGTTTGCTTGTCTGTTGCCAAGAAAACACAGCAACAGAACCTTCCTTCTCTCTGCCTCCTCAGTCACTATTTACCCCATTCTCTGGGTGCCTTACAATACCTGAGGCAGATTACCATCTCCTCCTGTATTTACACCATCATTAGCAATAAATATCCGTACATACCAAACCAAACCAAACCCCCAAAACCCAGCATGTTGGTTAGAGGGTGTGTGTCTGGCCTGCAGGCTCTATTTCCTCAGAGGTATTAGAGGTCTCAAGCCCTCACCATTTCTTCCCCCCACCTTTGGCTCTCCTTGCTCACAGCAGGGGATTATATCAAAGGCTGGGCTGCTATGTGGAGTGGGGGTTGGAGCCAGATAAACATGGACCCTGCTTGAAGTCAGACGTCCTAGATGTGTTTCAGAGCCTGAGAACAAAGACTATTCCCCTCCCACTGGGCTCCTCATTACTGAGGATGGTAAAGTGCTTATGGGTTCTGGCTCCAGTCAGACACATGAAGGTCAGACATGCCTCTTTTCAGAGAGGCGAATGCATGGTGACTCGCTTCTAGGGACCCATCTCATTACCCAGAAATTCTTGGTGTCTTGGATGAGGAGAGAGTGCCACAAGGCAGAAAAGGGAGCACAGAATACAGCAGCTGTGAGTCATCCCACCTTCCACGGGGCTTTCAAAGTAGCCTCTTGCACAGGCGCCCAGTGTTTCAGGCCCACAGTCACTAGTGCTGCTTCACAGGCAGCTTGGGACTGTCATTTCCACTTTCAGAGGAGAACTGAGTGAGGGGTGGACCTTGTTGGCAGCTGCTCTGCTCCTAAACACTGGCCACAGAGCTTTCAGATAGGTGTTATACCACACAAAGGGCCTGACAGCTCTGTACTCTTCTGTAGTCACAGGTTTTGGGTTAACACAGGCACGGAGTGGCTTTTGAACTTTAACCATGATCACCATATCCTGTTCTTGTTTTGCTTCTAAGATAGCAGGCATCAGATCTCTTGGCTGGTGACCACAGTTCTGTTAAGCACTCTAGCCGCAAAGCCCTGGTTCTGAAGTGATTGGCAAGCAGGCTCTGAGGGAAGGTTTCAGGTCATTTAGTGTAATTTGGGTGCCTGAGGAAGGTTTTTTTTTTAAAGGATGATGAGGCTATAAGTTGAAAATATTGAGAAGCATGTGTACACAGTAGATATGCACAGCACAGGCTGACATCAAAATTCAGCATCAACATCAGGAAAATCACATCTGTCCGCAGGAGGTTTCTGGTTCAGGTGCTGGCTCTGATTGCCTTAAGGGAGAGTAAGGTATTTTAGCATCCCTTGCACAACTTATAGGATCTGTATTCAGAGGCTGCATTTACCACGGCCATAGGGCCTGAAGGCTTGTTTGGGTCTGGAGTTTATGCTATTCACTCTGACTGGCCTATATATATCTGGCACCCTGAGAGCAGGCCATGTCTGGGAGGCTTTGGCTGGGGGTGAGCTGGGCAGAGACCAAGGGAACCAACTACCTATCACCTCAGCTCTGAGAACTGGGAATCTGGGTAGTGGCGTCTAGGAAACTGAAGGAGAGGGTATAGACATCTATCTGCTGCAGGTGAGGGCTGTACTCCTACTAAGTGTCACCATTCAAGATAAACCAGAATGGCGAAAGAAGGGTAGCTGTCAACAGGAGATCCTGTTAGGTTTCTCTGGGAGGGTGGATTTGGAGACTTTTTCTTGTTCTATCATTTCCAGGAAGAGCCAAAGCTTAATTCCTTTAACATTACATTGTTCCTCAGATTGTTTACCTTTTTGTTTTTTCAAAAGATTTATTTATTTATATATAAGTACACTGTAGCTGTCTTCAGACACACCAGAAGAGGGCATCAGATCTCATTACAGATGGTTGTGAGCCACCATGTGGTTGCTGGGATTTGAACCCTGGACCTCTGGAAGAGCAGTCAGTGCTCTTAACCACTGAGCCATCTCTCCAGCCAAGATTGTTTACCTTTACCTCTAAGTTTCCTGTGAGGAATGGTGGTGCAAGCCTAGGACTCTCCTTCTCATACTTTCTTAGACTCTTGATGTCTTTGACTGAAGTTTAAACAGGGGAAGAAAAGGAAGGCTAAGGAAAAGCTCCCATACATGCTAACATACAATCTAGAGTGTAGGAAGGTGGTTCTTTGCTCGCAAAGGTGAGATTCAAGGACTACAGGTTCCTATCAGTCAATCCCAGATCTGTGTTGGCCAGGCCAGAGTACTGGCAGTTTTCTTTCTCCAGAAAAGTTCCTGATTTCCCAAGACCAAAAACTATACATACTGGTCAGCAGTCTGGGAGCTTTCTGTTTCTGTTCCTACTAGGAAAGAGGAAGGTGAAAGATGGGGGAGGAAGCTAGAGAAGTCACCTCATACAGTTACAGGTGTCTGTGAGAAGACACTTTAAAACCAATGGCATCCTCTTGGCACTCCTAGCTCTAAGTCTACTCACACATCTACTCATGCATCTTGCCAGGGACCAACAGCAGAATGTAGTTAACTGCTAAGAGGAAGAGAATAAATCCTGGGACCACTGGGTTACGGGGGTCAGGGTGAATGCTGATGACTACTGACCAAGTATATGTCAAAGAAGTGTTTCAGAAAGAAAAGAATTGGTCCAAAGTCACGGAAGCAACAGTAAACAGGAGCTATCTTGTGTTTGGTAATGAAAAGCTTTGTCCATGAGTGAATTCAGTGCTACAGTCGGAGGACACACAAGTGTTGTAATACGCAAGCCTAAAATCTAGGCTAATACCCTCGTGAAGATTAAGTGCAGCTTCTCCCATGTGGCAAAAATCGACATGATAAAGGTGACAGGTGACTCCTGGTCCTATTTTGGATTCTGGGCAGGTCAGAGATCTCCCTGTGAGTCATCATGAACCTCCCAGAAGTCTTTCACCACAAGAAGAGTTGGGCTTTTGAGACTGTATTTGCTACTTCTCTCATTGCTGTTATAAAATATCTGATGGAAGCAACTTACGGATTTATTTTGGCTCAGAGAGTATCAGTCCCTCAGCAGGGACATGGCATCTTAACAGTCATCTAGACTTATTTACACAGCATTGGCCTTGGAAGCAGAGAACTCATGCTGGAACCAGGGGTAGGTGAAATTCTTGCCTATCGCACATACAGGCTCTCTATTGGATTGGTTCTACTAGGTGCATGTTGCTTTCCTTGGTAGATGTTCTACATTCCTGGTATCTCCAGTATACTGGGGTCTCCACTGCAATTTAGGCTTTACCCTCCCATTTTCATGTACAGTCCACTCATACACTGCCAGAGACTCTGACCTTGTTATCTACTGCCTGGCTGTCCAGGGTTTTCTCTAGAACCTTAGTGCACACCGCCATTACCTGCCACTCCTGCATTCTACAACGCTCACAAAGCCAGCACCATGTGGATAATGTCAAGTTCTGCTGCCAGCTTGATATGTACCTGGGTCTTCTTGGACCACAGATGAAGTAGCAGAGTGTCTGTGTAGCTATACCTGGAAAAAACACTTCCTAGATGATAATTTTAGAGAAGATCACTCCTGAATCTTTCCAGACATTCACCTTTAACAGAATAGTCAAATACAGTTCCATCTTTATACGCTGAAGCCTTCAGTGAGGGGCCCCTTAGGCCCCTTTCCTTCCTACTGTCCCAGTGCAAAGCAGCTCTCTCCTTTTAATGACATTAGCCTCTAACGGTTTTAGTTACTTCATCCCCACTTTCTTTGTCCACATCTTTAAATATAATTGTATTTCTTTCCTTGCCAAGCTAAATACTTTTATGTCATACTGCTCTGCTCCCACCCTCCCCTCAATGCTTGTAAACTGGGCTAAAATTAGAGAGTAGTAACCATGCTACAGATGAATGTCATGCTTGGCAGGAGTGTGAAGTGAGAGGTCAATGCTTGTTCATATGGCATGGATCAGGAAGCAAAGAGTGCAGGGCAGAATATAAATAAAACTAATTTGTTTTCTTAATGTATGTGTGTGTAGACTACATGAGGTCATATGTATCATGTGTGTGCAGGTTGCCATGGTAGCCAGAGGATATCATACTCTGGAACTAGAGTTACAGATGGTTATCTAGTGTCTGGTGAGTGCTGGAAACCTGGGTCCTTTGCAAGAGCAGTCAGTCCTTTCAACTGCTGAGCCGCCTCTCCAGTCCCTCGCCTATTACTTTTAAGTTCCATCACTCAAGGTTTCAGGACACAAGTAGCACATGGCTAAGTTTTTCCTGATAGAGTCCCTGTTTTCAACCAAAACTTTACGGCACAGTCTATACTGTACACATTTCTAGTGGCGTTCTGGCCTTGAGAATAACCATGAAAACAGCTCATTAAGCTCTGCTTACAGCCGGCTTTCCATGTTCTTTCTCAAAGGCCTTAAACCACAGTCAGACTTAATCACAACAACTCCGATTTTCCATGACAGCTACTGTTTTCATCGCAAAATACTTGGAAGGAGTAATTTAAGGGAGGAAAGGTTTATTCTGGCTCATGGATTCACAGAGAATCAGTACATCACAGTCTACTGCTCAAGGAAGAGAAGATCCTTGGGTCACGGGGGTCAGCACGAACACTGAAGAAGTGTTTCAGAAAGGAGAGAATTGGTCCAAAGTCACAGAAGCAACGTGAATAGGAGCTATCTTAGGTGTGGCAATGAGACGCTTTGGTTTTAATTTATTTAAATTAAGTTATTAGATTTGTTTAAATTAAATCACACCTATGATTTTCATTTTAATAGGGTTGATTTTAATTGCAACAGCCTTTAAGGTGATTAAATTAAAAATGTACCCGTGCCTTGGCATGAAATGGAGATTAAGGGACACAGAAGAACACACCCATGATGGTCACATAAAGATGCTGCCAGAAGGTAGCCATCTGCAAACCAAGGGAGAAGAAGCCATCTCTGCCTGGTCTGTGATCTTTGACATCCAGTCTTCAGAATGGCCGTAAGTTACACGTCCATAGCTTAAGTCATTCGACCTGTGGTCTCTTGCTGTGCAGCTGAGCTGACTAACACAGCTGCCCAATCCAAAGGCTGGCCTAAGTTAAGACGCTGAATCAAGGCACCACACGCGCTTCCCAGGAACGTTCTGATACAGCACCTCCTGACTGTTTCCTGCGCACTGTCACTTTTCAAGAGCCATCCCACTGTGAACACTGCTCTGAGGCACCTTCCCTGAGCAGAGATAGACAACCCTGGTTCTAATATCTTGTTTTCCTGCTTCTTTGACAAGACAGCACAAGGGATAGGCACTTAATGACTACTTCAGAAATGGAGGTGACATCTACTCACTGTTCAGCCATATTTGGGTCCATCGAATCAGGTTCGGTGGGTGTTTCAGGCAAGGAGGAGCCAGATTCTTGGATCTGGCACAGTTCCTCATCGGTGATGATGTCAAACACAGCATCATCTGGTGGTTTGCAGGCTGGGTTTATTCCTGCATGGGGAGGCAAAGCAGGAGAGAAAAAGACATATGTACTCATTATGCATTGGACCAGGATAACATAGGAAGTGAGGGGTGCGGCTATGGAGAACAAGCTGATCGAATAAATTGTAAATGGTCTCTTAACTGACTGCTATTCTATGTAGGTATGAAAGAAAGACTACTAGGACATTACAGGAAAACAGAGGGACTACAGAAGAATTTGAATATATAGCCTCAAGACCTCTCTTAAACTCAGGGTAGAAGTTTTAACTACTTCTACATCCTCTAGGACCCTATTTAGAAGGAAAAAAAATCTATCAAAACTATATCAGGAAAGAAACAAATAAAGAAAATATCCTAATCCAACAAGACTTTGCTCAGTAAGACCCAGGTAGAAATAATTTAAAGCAGATTACCTGACTTCCATCCCCTCCCCCTTCCAGGCAACTATTGGGTGGAACAGAACCTCTCTCTATCCAAGGAACTGCAGGAGGCATTAGGTCTTGTGTTTGACCCTGACCACTCAATAGGCAGGCCACCATGCCATTCACCTACCTATAAACATGTATCACAGAAATGTAAGGGTTAAGTCTGAGGTCACAGCGGTGGCAGTAGCTACAGTGGAGGAGGAAGGAAGGAGGAAGGAAGAAGGAAGAGTAGGAGGAATGGTTTTAAAAGCAATTTTCCTGAAATACCCATTCTCTCTATCCTCTTCTCTTCCTCCTAGATAAGCAGCATATCTTATTACCTGGAACACCCCCCTGCCCCGTGTGTGTGTGTGTGTGTGTGGGGGGGGGGCTGGAGATTCAATCTAGTGCTTTGTGTGTGCTAAGCAATCACTCTACTATTAAGCCACACCTCCAGCCCCTTAGAAAGGCAATTCTGAAGTGAAAAAAATAGACTTTAAGTAATGGTGTTGGAACCTTTGGCCAAAAAGCTAAAAATCCAAAACTACCCAACACTCAATGTATATATTATCACCATATCTCAAATGAACTCAACCTGTTACACACACACACACACACACACACACACACACACACACACACACACAAACTAGAAGAATCCAGGTGTGGTGGCACACACCTTTAATCTTAACAATCAGATTGCAGAGGCAGGCAGATTTCTGAGTGTGAGTCTAGTCCAGTCTACACAAAATTTCAGGACAGCTGAGCTACGAAGTGAGCCCCTATCACAAACAAACTACCCACCCAATCACCCAACCAACCCAAAAACTCTAAACCCAAAACTTTTAGATGAAAAAAAAAATTTTGAACACAGGGTTAAGCAAAGTTGGATACATTAAAAAAAAAAACAAAAAAACAAAAAAACCCTGATACATAAAACATGATATAAATTTTACTTTATCAAACTTCAACTTCTCTTAAAAAAAGAAAATTAAAAGACAAGTTGTAAATTAGGAGAAAACATTTACAAAACAGATCTGATAAACTCATATCCATAATATGTAGAGGACTTGCAAAGTTCAGTGTTTAAAAGACTGAGAAAAGATCTGACACTCCAATGCTATGTGTGGAAAAACACAATTTCCATCCCAGAGTGGTAAGGCCTATTGATCTGCTTAAACAAGAGAGAAAAAGGATTCTGAAGGCTTCTTAGCTTGCATCCAGGCTATCAAAGGAGAGTCACAAGGACCATATGCAGCTGGCAGCGATGTCTGAACAGAGAAAAGCCCCATCTCTGCCATTTCAGCTCTGCCTCCTTAAGGTCCAGGGCCCAGCAGACAGCCTGGGTCACCTTTTAAGGTGATCTGAATGCAGGAGTAGCAGGACTCAAACTCTGAGTCTGTTTCTTGGCTGAGTTGGAGGTCACAAACAATGTATTCTTCTTGGCCATTAAGAGAAAGGGTAAAAGTATTGACTACTAAATGCACAATTGCAGGTCTTAGGTTACCACAGAACAGATAATGAATATCATGAAAGAGTCCCTGGAGGAAAGGAGACTCCTCAATGTACGGGGTGTATTCCACTGGTAATATATATGTACACACACACACACACACACACACACACACACACTCTTCGTATTAAATCACACTTAATCATGGCAGGAAAAAGTTACTCCCTTATCAACCCTAGTAATCTAAGAAAGTTTTAGGTTGTTGGTGGTATATATTTAGCATCTCTTAGACACCTAAGTTTGGGAAACACTGAATAATGCATGCTTGAGCTAATTGGCCATAGTAAGTGACATCTGTAAAATCAGGAGGCAGGGGCCTGACCTTGGCTTCCTATGGACTGGGGAGCTGCTTCAGCTGGTGACACCATGGGGCTGGGCTCTCCCTGGCTAGTGCCCGAACCACTGCTGTCAGGGGATCCAGAGCCTTCACCAAACTTCTGGAAGCAGGCTCGGCAGCACCGTTCCTTCTTGCCACTGGGCTTAGTCACAACATAGTTGTTACAGCAGTAGTAACAGAATATTCGGCCACATAACCTGGGAATGAAACAAACACGGGTGGTGGGAATGGTGCACAATGGATTGCTTGAGATCTGCTAAGCACCAGAATAGGTCTCTGTTGGGTTCCTGTCAGCCCACTACTCTTTAGACCTAGTTCTGCCTCCAGTGTAAAATGTGCTGAAAGCCATTTCACAAGATTCCAACATAACTATCGTGGTGAGCATAGTAGAGAATAGTCTACTTCCTTAGGTCCTGAAGGCAGGGAGAAAAGGTATGACTGACATCAGGCTACAGGTGTGTATTCCACATTTATTATGGGGAGGGTTAAGACTCTAAAAAATCTGTCCTTTCTCTTTACCTATCCTTCCTAGACCCTGAAGGATCTGTGTTCTCTGGCACCATCTGTATTGGCTCAAGAATAGCTAAAGAGCTGGTAGCCTCCAAGTCTGCCACATACCTGTGAGTTCTCCTAACTCCACCCACATTTCCTTTCGGGGGGGAGGGGCTGAGTGTCCTCCCAGGATCCCACCTAATACGTACTCTTCTCCTGCTTCTCTTGGTAAACAAGCAAAGTGCTTTTCCTAGATAGACAGTTATGGTGCCCACACGTATCTGATCCCTCACCCAGAGCCATCTGTCCTGATTCCAGTCTGGTGAGCTGCCTCCTGCTAACCTGCAGTGGTGCCGCCGCACTATCCAGCTGAACTCCCGCTTGCAGTCATGGCAGTGGTTGGCCTCCATGTCCCCAAGACATTTCTCTTCAGCACTGAGCTTCTGCTGGAATTCCAGTGCATCGGACTTTTGCCAGAGAGCATCTTTGTCCCTGTAATAATCCCATATTTTAAGAATCCACAAGAAGCAAAAAATAACCTGTTTCACTTCAGAAAGCTGATATTAAATGTTCTAAGCCATGGAAGCTAAATAACTTTCCTTGTAAACACTCTCTTCCCAACTTGAGGCTTCCAAAACACAGGCTCTCTGATGTGGCCTCTAAAGGCACCCCCAATACATTGATTCTTTGATCCCATGTAGGTGAGAGCATGTAAGAGACATATGAGATATACAGAAAGCTAGTCAACCACAGTGAACGATTAGCACTGATACATCACTTGGGTATTTAATGCTAAAACATGCTACCAAGTTGATAACAGACTTTGAGTGTGCAGGCAATAAGCAATTTACCTGCACGTACGTCTGTGTGTTATATATGTGTGGAAGTGTTTATGTATGCCTGTGAAGTGTGAAGAGGGCATCAGATCCCCTAGGATTGTAGTTAAAAATAGTTGAGAACTGGATATGGGTGCTGAAAATTGAACCCAGGTCCCTTAGAAGAGGCTAAGGGTAAGGGTTAGGAACACAGAGATAGCTAGCTTTTTCAAGGACATAGAAGACAGGCAGACTCCTCCTCTGGACCAGCCTGTTCTTCCAGCTGGTCCACAGCACCTGGCCTCTGTGTTTCTGGGAAGTCAGATACTCATATCCTAGAATGTGAGAACTATTTGGTTTCTCTACCACATTCCTCAAGAAGACACCTGGAATTCTAATGAGTAAGTAGATGTAGGCACAGCACATCCATGACTGCTCCACCATAAATGGAAGTGAGTCAGATCCTTTCTGCTTCAGGTTTTATCAAGTGTCTCTTTACACATTCAGTTTTCAAGGGGCAGTTGTATAAGAGCTATTGTCTTGAAAGCTGGGTGTGATAGCATACTTAATTCCAGCACTTGCAAGGCAGAGGCAGGTAGATCTCTGTGAGTTTGAGGCCAGCCTCATCTACATAGGGTCTCAGGTCAGTCAGAAGTATATAGTAAGACCCTGTCTCATAATAAACACAGCAAAACAAAGCAAAAGATTTTTTTTTGTCTTGGAAAGTTTGCTATGGAGTGTTCACAGATAAAACTTTGAGTTTGAAATAACTCCTCATGTGTTTGATCTCTTGGCCCTCCAAAACTAGTGGTGCTATTTGAGGAGGCTACGGAACTTTTGGGATGGAAGGCATGGCTGGTGAAGGTGGGTCACTGGGAGTCTCTGTTTCTTCATCTGCTAAGACATGGAGAATTACTACCACTTTAAGTTTCTACTGCCATAAACTGAACCAATCCCATTTTTATGTCTTACCTGTCAGGACTACCTAAAACTATCTGAACACTGAGCGAAATCAAATCTTTCTTCCATTAAGTTGCTTTTGCCAAGTATTTGTCACAGAAAAAGAAAGGAAAAAAGGAAGGAGGGAGGGAGGGATAGAGAGAGGGAAGGTGAGTGGGAAGGACAGATGGAGGGAGGGAGGGATAGAGGAAAGGAAGAAATAGCTACAGTATTTTATCTTGTAGATTTGATTTCTTTTAGAAAAAGTTAAAATTTGTGAATGATTTGCAACCATTTAACAATCAGGACAGTTCATAGAAATTACAGCTTCCCACATCTCTCTTGGAAAGTAAGCACCATACCATGGCTAATCTTGAGTGGCAAGAGTGGAACATGCTGGGTCCCTCAGAGCCCTTTCTAGTTTGGTTTCCACATGGACACGGCAGCTGGGTCCCTATAGGGAGCCCTAATCAAAGGAAAGGGGAACAGCAAGAGAGGAGAAGGCTCACTGGAAACAGGCAAGAGATAAGGAAATGACCAAAGTTACTAAATGCCATTTTATTCTCATTTTTAGCCAGGCACCCAGAGTTTGAACATAATCCTGCATCCAAACAAGCAGCCAAACTGAATGAACTGGAGTGATCAGGGAGATGCAGCCTTGAAGACTGCCAGAGTCTGTGGGGTCCTGCAGACATATGGCTCCCTAGCAGTCCACCACTGGGCAGAACTTGAGGACAAGGGCCCATTCTCACTGAACTGTCATTTCCATAAGTTTTTAAAAAGAAAAGCCAATCCTGGACAGGGTCCCCAACTGCCCCCACTCACCTGAGCAGCTCTATCAGCCGCTCCTCAAGGTATTTCTTGGTTCTGTTCAGGTCATCTAGGTCTGCAAGCATCTTCTGGTCATTCCTTTCCCTGTTTGTCACCTCCTGGCAGAGTTTGTTGTAATATTCTTGGAATTTTGATGTAGCCTTTTCAAGTTCCTTCTGTGTTCTGGGAGGGGAGAAATAAGTTTTCCTGGTTAGCTCTGATATTCAGCTTCCTGGAATTTCTGGGCTCTCTTGGCAATCAAGGAAAGGTCCAGCTTTCCCCTCTTAGCTTTCTCCTCTCATGGTGAGGCATGATCTGCTTATCATGGTTATACACTACCCCAAAATCTGAGACTCTCTCTACCTCCCCCTCAAACATGAAGGGACGGCAGAGACACTCTGAGATACTAACACTAATAAGTGAGTGGGACATGAAATTTCTGTAAGGATTCCTAGACAGGATCTTTGGGATATTGGGAAAAGCCAGATGGAAAAGAGAATTATGGAGTAGTGACGGAGGACAAGCAGGAGAGAAGTGTCAGGACATAAAGGATAGGTGTGGTCTCTCAGAGGTGGTTACAAAAAGGGACCTTGCCCTCAGGTGTCTTTGGGACGTTCTGCCTTGGGGAGGGTGCTGGGCGCCTTAGTAGGTCTTCTACCTGGTAAGTCTTCCAATCTCTGTAACTGGGCAGGGAGGCCTGGTGGAGCTAATGAGTAGCTGAGGGACTGCCCCAGAAACAGGGTAGCAGCCTGATACTATACAGATGTCTCTATGTCTATTATTGGACCCCAAGCCGGAGTCCCAAAAGCTCCTGCAATAAGGTGTGCCTTGCAGAAGGTAAAAAGCTGAACCAGATGAAAAGCACCCTGCCTCCTGTGGACTGCTGCAGAAGTTATCCAGCTTTTCTGTGACAAGCTTCTGGCCCGTGCTTTCTGGTGACATGACTTGCAGGACTTCCTCATCTAATACAAGTGGCTGATTTTCTAAAATGAGTAAACCTACCCACTCCCTGAAACCACCAGCAGCTGTATGGGTGTCCCAGTGACTGACCTTTCTAGGTTGATTTGAAGCATAGCGCTTTCTTCATCTTTGCGTAGCAAAGTGGCCTGGCACTCTGCAAGGTGGCTACCAGTGCAATTCAGCTTCTCCTCCATGGTCGCCTTGGTGATCTAGTATAGGACATCAGGGGGAAGACACAAAGCTTAAAGCTTACCCTCTATGGAAGAAGAGATTGGTATGTTATTCACACTGCCTGGTAAGGCCACTTCTACGGTGAAGGTTTTGTGCTGAAGTTTATGAGGCGAGGAACCTTTGCTCTATATTTGTGAGGCATGACCTCCTCTTCGGTGGGATGCTAGAGTGCAGGTGGCACGAAGTGCAGTTACTGGTGGGACAAGTGCCACTTAGAATGCCAACGGAGGTGACTAAGAACAATTTCCTTTTAGCCCAAAGTCCAGGGAATGGAAGGAATTTATGGCACAGACTTGTGATATTGTCTGAACCGATGACTGTCTTAGTTTGTCACCAACTGACAGTACTGTGAGAAACATCTTTCGACAATCTGGTAAAAGCAGACCAGATCCCCGTTCCTTGATAGCACACCTGCTGGGCTCACCTTCAGTTCCTGCACAGCCTCCTTAGTCATTTGCAGCTCCTGGCCTTGTTCTTCTAGCTGGGCCCTGAGGCTCCCACACTCTTCATTGGCTGTCTGGAGAGAATAAGGAAGCCATCGTAAGAGAGAGGTTCTTGCTCTGAAACTCCTTCACTTTTATCACCCAAATGGTTTCTAAAAATAAGACTGCTTTGTTTCTTGAAGTGGCTCAGCAAGTTTCTTCTCTACTGGTAACGAAATACTTGCAAGTTTACTAGGAAAGGAGGCTCAGCTTGTTCCTTAAACAATTTCTGCAAGTGCAATTTCTACAAGCCCATGAGTCTCATGGGGTAGGGAGGGCACTTTTAGAAATGCATAGGAGAGGGTATAGAGTAGTCTGAGAGCAGAGGCCTGACCTACTAGTGATACACACTAGAAATCAAAGTAGTGTGGCTACCTGTTTATATTCTCATTTATCATCCTTTAGCCCCTTTTCTTCATAAAGTATCAAAGACTCATGGTTTACTGGGGCCTCACAGCTTTGTCTGCTGTAAGGGTCTTGCTTTTCTAAACAGAGCCAGTTCCCTACACCCTGCCAGTCATCAGGATAGTACTCAGAGAAGCTGATTATTACAGAAAGAACTAGGGCCAGGATTCAAGAGCTGCCACACACTGGTGACCCTATGGAGGGTGGGGCTCCAAAAGATAAGGCAGAGCTAAAGGCTGAAACTTATTTGTGGAATGTCTATACACAAACACACAAAAGGGGAAGAAGTAGAAGATTGTGTGCACTCCTACTCTGCCTTGTGGAGATTTGGAAATGGGCTCTTAGATCTCCTGAGAATTCAAAAAGAAACCACAAAACTGAATTTGTGTACATCCTGCTCTGTCAATATTGACTTCTAATTTTAAAAAGTACTGTGCAGGCCAATATATGCCACAGACGAAGTGGAGGCTCCATGTGAAGCTACTGCTCCCCATGCTCTGCCTCATGTATTTATGTAAAGAAGCGTGAGCTACTACAATAGAATGGAACTAGAACATTCTTTGGTTTTCACCTTTTCCTTGCTGCGGGGCCATCTAATTATGTTGCCACAAGGTGTACCTTGAGAGATGGCTAAAGCTGAGTTTACCTTTAGTCTGTTCTGGTGGTCCATAATCTCAGCACTTAGCTGGAACTTAAGGGCATCTTGTTCCTGGTGTGCAGTCTCTTGGAGGCTCTGGGCCAGCTGCTCAGCCTGGGCCAGCTGTGCCTGAAGAACAGAGAATGAACTGGCTGCCTCCTCAGCTGCCTTCAGCTTTTCCTGCAAGCTCTCCTTCTCTTGCTGAAGTTGCATCACTTGGAGCTCTAAGCCCTTTCGTTCCTGTAGTGCTGCTTCTTTGGAGTCCTGGAGCTCCTGGGCTAGGCTGGCCAGGGCCCCCTCCATCCGATCCTTCTCAGCTGTCAGTGCACAGACCTGTATGCCTAGCTCAGCTGTGTCTGTGTTGGCTCGGTGCAGCTGGTCCTGTAGCTCTGCATGCTCCAGGTGGGCTCCCTCAGAGCTGCACCTCACCTGTGACAGCTCTGCCTGCAGGGCTCGTAGCTCTTGCTCCTGCTTCTGGGCCTTGTAGATGCTCTCCTCCTGCAGTATCCCCTCTCTCTCTGAGCACTGCAGCAGCTCCTGAATATGGGCCCTGTTGAGAGCTTCATTCTGTTCTTTCAGTTGTTGCACCAGGGTCTTGTGCTCCCCGAGAACTGCCTCAGCCACACCCAGTTGGCTCTGTAACTTGTCTCGATCACCTAGGGCCACCTGGAGCTTGGCCTGGAGGTCCACCACCTCATTCTGTAACCGCTGGGCTTCCCCCTGGTGAATTTCCAGCTGTGCTTGAGACAGGGCCAGTTGGGCTGTGTTGACCTGGGGTAGGCTGAGTCCCTGTTGGCCTTTTTCTGCAGAGAGGACCTCAATCAGCTGAATCTGCTGCTGGCACTGGTTCTCAAGAGCTCTGAGCTCCTGGGCCTGGGCCTCTGTCCGAAGCCGGCACTGCTCTGCCTCTTCCTGCAGCTGCCGGCACTCGCCCTCCTTACTCTGCAGGGCAGCCTCCTTCTCTGCCACCTGGGCCTTCATAGTCTCTTTGGCTTTCCTCACAGCCAGGAGGCTTGCTTCCATCTGGTTTCCCAGCTGCCGGATGCTGGCCTGCTCAGCTTCCAGGGAGGCTAAAGAGCCCTGGATTGCTGCCTCTCGCTGCTGCAGTGCCTTGTAATCAGTTTGCAAGGCCTGCAGTTTGCCTTCTAGGAGCTGGTTGCGCACAGCCATGTTCTGCAGCTCCTTCTGTAGCTCCTGGTTGACCTTTTGTAACGCCTCCTGGTCTGCCCCTGGCACTGTGGCATTGTTTGCCTGTTCTTCCTGGAGGCAGTGCTGCCCCTTTTCTGGCATCTCCCCAGCCTGTGGTGGGACGGCCTCTTTACTCTTACTTGCCCCATGGGCCTCAGCTAGCTGCTCTAGTGTTCCTACTTTCTGGCTGAGATGGTCTTTGTCCTGCATGAGTTGCTTCTTCTGCTCCTCCAGGTCACTCACAAGCTGACTCACCTGTCCTAGTTGGGTCTCTAGGAGCTGCAGCTGCCATGTCAGAGACTTGGCCTCCTGCTCTAGTAGCTGTTTTTCTTCTCGATGCTGCTTTTCCTGCTGCCTGGCTTCAGCCAGCTCCTCCTCCACAGAGCTCAAGTGGGCCAGGGATTCCTGAAGCTGCCGTCGGAGCTGAGCTGACTCTTGCTTCTTTCCAGATAGCTCTTCCTGAAGTGGGACCGCATCCTTCACTAAGTGTTCCAGGCTAGCTTGGGCTTCCTCCTTCAGCTGCAGCTCCTTGGCCAGCTGCTCTAGCTTGAGACTTTGCTGCCTGTTTAGCTCCTGGGCCTTGGTGTTCTCTCCTTCTAGGGTTTGAAGTTTTCCCTTCAGCTCCTGGAACTTCAGGGCCAGGTCAGTAGGAACTGGCTCTTGATGAAGCTTTGTGTCCAGAGATGGATGTTCCCTTTTTTCAGCCCTAGTGAGGCATTCAGAAAGGCTGGCTAGAAGCTGGTTCTTCCTACCCAAGGAGTCTCTCACAGCGCCAAGCGCCTGTGCCACGTTCTCAAGCTGCAAGGCTGAGTGGCTGGTCTCTTTCTGGTCTACAGCTAACTCCAGAGCCTGTAGACATGTCTGTAGCTTCCTCACTGTGGCCTGGGTGACCTCCCCCTGCTTCTGGAGCTCTGCCACCAGGCTCACGAGGTCAATGCTATCCTCGACGGCAAGGTACCCCGTTTCCTTCTCTACCTGAAGTTGCCCCCCTTGCTTGCTGATCGTCATTCGAAGTGCTTGGTTTTCCCTGTTTAGCTGCTGCACGTGCTCTTGTAGCTGTTTCTCCTGAACCTCCAACTGGTCCAGCTCCAGCCGCATCTCATCAAAGCTTTCTAGTGCTTCATTGTTTAGAGAACTATTCAGGTCAAGACTGGAGGCCATCTCCTGAGTCTACAAGAAAGTAAAAGACAGGAGCTTTGGAATGAAGCGGTCCAGCTATTTGGATAAGTTTTTGTATTCAATGAAAGTAGAATAAAAACAAAGGAATTACCTAAAGGTAATTTACCTAAGGTAAATTTCTAGAGCTAGTCCAAGGACTAGAAACCTTACGTTCCTAGCACCTGCCCTGAGGTCAGAGCACATTCAAGGTCGTACAAACCCCACTGATAAGCAGAATCACTTTTCTACCAGCCTCCATCAGCTTTATAAGTTTAAAGGATATTGTTTCTTATAGAATCTAAACTCAGTCACACTGATATTCAGGTTAACCCACTGTATTATACCCACAGCACCACGGCATGATAAAAATCACAAAATGAGGCCAAAGAGTAGTCTTTTTCATTTTTAATATTCTTTATACATAATGAGTATTTTTGTACTGCAAATAAATTGCTATTATATAGTTATGATAGGTTCACATTTCTGAAAAAGTTAGGACTTCCTGATCCATTGTTCTTAAATACTCTTTCACTTGTTCCTCCACTTAGGACCAGAAAGATTTTATTAATCCCTCTTACAGAAGAAAGAGCTGAAGCTACAAGTTAAGTAATTTTCCCTTAGTTGGATACAGAAGGTGATAGCGTCAATTCTAACCTCAGTGCTAAATTATATCTTCTAAGATTCGTTAAATATTTTAAGAGTTCAGTTTTAAAAGGTTCTAAATTTTATCTGGCTGTAAAAATCTAAATTCCAGGGCATAAAGAATATAGTTTGAGGGGTTATATTACTCTGCTTAGAATAAGTATTTGAGATTACCCTGGTCACCCTAACAGCCTACTAATCCCAGCCTTCCTGACATTACCTGCAAGTAGTTGCTCACTAAACTACTCATGCTGGAGCTTCGGCTGGGGGGTTTCCACATGTAAGAAGGGCTGGTGGCTAGCGTCCTCCTGTGGGGCCACAGAACAGACACACTTGTATTCAGATAAACAAACTCAGGTACATGCATATATGCAAACATACACACAGGCAGTGGTGTTGATAGTTACTAGGTGTACTGGCTGTTTTGTGTGTCAAGTTGACACAAGCTAGAGTCATGAGAAAGAAAAGAATCTCAGTTGAAGAATTGCCTCCACCAGATCCATCTGTAAGGCATTTTCTCAACTAGTGATCAATAATAGCTTCCTCATGACACATTAAATTTTGAAAATATATACTATAAAGAACATTACATTATCATACAATATTTATGGATTCATGTACATATAGTGAAAAAAACTTGCTATTAATATGCCTCAACTGTGGGTGCTGTGTTTACCTCTGGAAAGAAAAGAGAAAGATAACAGTAGAGTGGGGCCTTAGTTATATCTACAATATTTTATTTCTTAAAAAATAGAATGTATCGGGGTTGGGGATTTAGCTCAGTGGTAGAGTGCTTGCCTAGTAAGCACAAGGCCCTGGGTTGGTCCCCAGCTCCAAAAAAAAAAGAAAAAAAAAATAGAATATATCAGGCAGAAGAAAGAAACTCCACAAGTATCAGCCTGAAAGGTCTCCCATTGGACAAATATGGGTCAATTAAGATCCCAAATAATGACAGAATGCAAGCCCCCTAAACAAAAACAAACAAAACCCACCACCACCCAAAAAGCCCCTGAGTCAATACTGATATAAATGAATGAATAAAAGGGAAGGCAGGAAAAAATAGTCATGAAGCTATGTATAATTTACTGAGCAAGCAAAATGGCTAGGCAGATGTCTTCAAAATGCTAAGCATCCCTTTCCTCAACTCTTAGAAAGCAATTCCGCAAAGCACCTGGCAAATGTTGGCCAGGCGGCATCCAAGTCGTAGCCTCTTGATGCTAGATCAAACTGAACCTCAGTCAGCTCATACAGCTGGCCCACAATGTCAGAGCTCAGCTTTGGCTTCAGAAAGGGGCTTCTTGCATAATACCAGTCACTGCAGAAAACAAAACACTGTGAGAATTGAATAGTGAGACGGATAAACAAAGAATGAATCTACTGAAGACCGTCCTGTGTAGTTCTGCTTCATCAAATCCAGTGATTCACGTTACTAAATCAAAAACCAAGCAAATCATTTTATCTTTTACTGCCAGACCATGGGTTCTCAATAAATGTTCTTTACTTCAAAGAAAACG
The DNA here is from genome assembly GCF_011064425.1 of Rattus rattus. Taxonomy (NCBI): domain Eukaryota; kingdom Metazoa; phylum Chordata; class Mammalia; order Rodentia; family Muridae; genus Rattus; species Rattus rattus. The sequence continues at coordinate 114,938,828 of NC_046161.1, forward strand.
GTTACAACAAACTGGATGCTTACTTACTACATATATAGTATCTGTGTTCTTACAAAGACTTTGAGATATTAAAATCTCAGTGATTTGCCAGGAAAGGGCAACTGTAGGAGACAGGACACTTGCTTTTGGGAAGATAACTTCAGCTTTTATTCCTTTCACATAATGCACTATGACACACTGGGCTCATTTCTAATTTCTATTCAGTCATCAAATTAAAAGCCAAAGAACAAATGTCTATCTAGAAATGTATGCACATTTATTCATTTAACATGAAGCAATAAGAAGTTAAAAAGATAGTCCTGATGAGTCTAAAGAACTACCTGGCTGATATCTGAGGTCTGTGTTACTGAACTATTTATGGCAATCTCTACCAATACCTAAAACAATATACTTTTCAAATCAAATGCACAAATGTTTTTGTAACTCACAAGCCTGTCTTTTGTATAAGAACTATTCCTTTATGTATATCAACCTTAAAGGTGACAAAATAAAGTTAAAGATTTTGCCTGTTATTTTTTTAACTCAAAAGTGCTTTCTTTCATTAACTGTGATGTCTAGGGAGAAGCAGCGTAGAACTAGAAATGGAATGCTGGGCAAGACAAAGATGTCTGGCCTTGTGGCCCCAGATCTACATCTTCATCTGACGCTCCCTTACCTTCATCCATTTAGGCTCACCTCTCTCCTTCCCTTACTGTTTCCTGGTGAGGCTGTCCCACTTAAGAGGTACAAAGACTGACATGTGGGAAACCTAGACTCACAGCAGTTGCTCTTCAGTCTCCAAGGAGCCCTGACATGCTGATGGGTACTGACTCTGTGGTAGGTGGGGGCTTCAGCTAAGTGAAGGAAAACCCAACAGGTAATCTTCTAGGAGGCAAAGGAACACTGGCCCCAGTGTGAAAGACATATGGCATCAGGAGTTAAAAGATCTGGCTCTAAGTTCTAGTGTCATAGTTGAGCACATGTGAGAACTAGAAAAAGGTAGCCTTTTCCCCTTCCCTACTTTCACATACATGCTCAAAGACTGGTAAGAAGTACAAAGAATATGGATGTAGAAAGAAACTAGAGGCACCTGCCACTAATATTCTGGCTGACACAATTTCTGTTTATCAGTGCTACACAGTTAAGTCCAGCATAGACTCACAATTACCTGGTCACTTTGGTGTTCATGAAGCACTGCTGCAAGGTGTCTGCCAACCTCTGGTGCACCAAAGAGTAGCGAATGAAGGCTCTCCCTTTTCCTAGAGATGTTCGGAGCTGAAAACACAGATTATATAGAGATTAAACACCTGCCTCATAGAGGATTAGCAAAGGCCACATACAGGACAGAACATGCTATTCAAGTCTATTCTGACAATAGCAGCCCTCATATCCCTCAAAAGACACCAAACATCTGGCACTGTCACCCTTGAGTGAGGCCTGAAGAAGGGCTACTTATCCTAGGCCATCTGAAAATGCTCTATAAACAATGAAGAAAGATCTATCAATGCAACTCAAACATCTGAGCATTCGATGGAGTCACTGTTGCTCCTCTTTCCATCAGAATCTCCAAGTCAGACAGGAAACCCCTTGATTTAATCTGGAGTAAGAAGTGATATCATATCTGGAGGTAGCTGAATGGCTTCTCACATAGAAGCTACAGGAGGCAAGAATGTTAAGATTTTCTTGTGCTGGTCTTAATGTACTGGGGTTGGGGGATGTCAGGCTCAGGGACAGAGGCCTTAAGAGGTCTGGTTGGAACATGTAGAAAGGGGAAGAACAGAAAGAAAGTGGAGCTGTATAAGGGGAGCTTTGCAAAGGTATTGCCAGACAAATAATGGCCTCTTTTTGTCTCCATTATGAAAATAAAATCATCAATCCCCCCCATGTATCTATCCATATTTTCCTAGTTGGGCTTGTTTCTTTTCAGATAAGCCAACTCATTGCCCATAGTCAGTGTGCTACAGATGAGAATAGTTCTTTCCATGAAGTCTTGTCACCTATGAGTAGATGTCATAGAAAAGCCCAAGAGTCCAGAACTCTACAACAAACCATGTAAAGGCATAAAGGGATCCATCTAAGGTTTAGTCACTTATAACAAGTTATGTTGGGCAGACACCGCAATGAGGCTGCAATGCAGGGCCCTACCAGCTATGGGCACATGGCAGACAAGACAAGTGGATTAAACGGAACTGCCATAGAAGACACGTGAGACAGGTTTGCAAATTAATCAGTCCTAGAAGCAGTCAGGGATTCAAAATACTTGGACCTACCACAGGTATCTGTCGATACAAGCTCTGGATCTAAGTAGAGAAAGAAGGGCCAACATTCTCTTATCCCTTTAAAGGTCAAATGTGGTAGGAGAGGAATGACAGTAGTTTGGTCACAAAAGGGTCTTACAATCCTCTATCAAGATATCCTGGATTCAGACAGGAAGTATGTAGCATACCACTAAGGCACCAATGATGCTGTAAACATCCCAGTAGCAGTTAACACCTTTAACTCAGAAGTATTTATCTTCTTATTGATAACTCAAGGAAATGATTTAATATGAAGTGGTTCTAAAAGACACAAAACCTTATGAACTACAGAAAGCAGAAGACATTTCTCTGTGTCCATACTGCACGTAGTCGTAATGGCTGAAGTGGAAGTAGGTGGACAGCAGACCGACTTGATATAAAGCACTATGGTGTGCTTCTAAATAGTTATCTCAAAAGATGCTTAGAGGACAACCTTGAGGTCACACCCATGTACAAACACTTTCTCCTCTGATGAGTGAGTTGGGAACAAAGTGTTCAATGGGAACATCTGAGCAGCCAAGAACAGTTAGGCAAGGTGCACATCCACATACTCAGAAACTGGAGTAGTGGTGGAATTTAATGAGACCTCTGCCCACAAAACCACTCTGTCTGCAAGCTCCCAGAGCAGGAGTAAGTCACTATTCCTCTTATTCAACAGTAAAACTTCTTATATGATAATATTTGAGCTCATTAGTTGAAGAGATGATTATATAAAGGGAGCTAGCTACTTACTTAAAGGTATCTTTAAATGTCCTTTGGGAAAAAAGAGTATTTCCTGTGTACTGCAAATGAAAATAACTACATATCCCTTAAAATTGTTTTAGATCTTGAGTTAGCACTGAAAAGACACACAACAGCAGCACAGGCCAGAGGACGTTCAAGAACCATGAGCTGTGTCTGTAGACCATTGTGCTATGCACCTGGAGCAGAGCTGGCCTCCACTACTTCTGGGAAACACAATCTTGGAAGATCCCATTTTGAGCCTCCAGAAGAACAGTCACATATGTTAGTCCAAATGGTTATCTCCTGCTCAAAAGGTGCTGAGGAGTCCAATAAATACTTCTGACCTGTTAAATTCACGTTACATTTGAAGATCCAAAGGATACCTGAGTACTAAGGTACTGAATATACAGCAGTTGCCCCACCTTGTGATATTCCAAGACAGAGAACAGCTTTCATACATAATTAAATGGGGTCACACAGGAAATTGCCATTAAAACTTGTATGAGCAGCTAGAAGTCAGCACACAGCTTCCTTAACTTCTTTAATATTTGTCTGCATGGCCTCAAAAGGTCTGAATGCTTTATGAGGAGAGGAAGAAAACAGCTGAAAAGTAGACTCTTTTAGTAATCACTTCATGATCCTAGGAATGAAAACTAACTGACTGTTAAAAGTTCATCTGTCCAAAGTCACACACTTATGGCTTCAGTGCCAATGCAATGTGTGAAGAATAGGAGACAAGAGTGAGGTGTGTGTGTGTGTGTGTGTGTGTGTGTGTGTGTGTGTGTGTGTATAGAGATGGCTCAGAGGTTAAGAGCACTGACTGCTCTTCCAGAGGTTCTGAGTTCAATTCCCAGCAACCACATGGTGGCTCACAACCATTTGTAATGGGATCCAATGTCCTCTTCTGGTGTGCGATGAAGTACAGCTACAGCATACCCATATACACAAAATAAATAAATAAATTTTAGATTAAAAAAAAAGTGAAGATGGAATGTCTCCAAATTTCTGATAACATTAAACATTGCTCTACATCATAGACTTGAGTTTCTCACCAACTTCACAATATCAACCCACATCACACTGACATTAAAGATAATGCAGATAAACATTAACACTGACATTAAACATTAACATTAACACTGACATTAAAGATACATGCAGATAAACTTTCAGAGCTGCCATCTTTCCTCGATTGCCCAGAGTTCGAGGGTGCAGCTGGCAAAATACGTTGAGCCTTTGATGTCAGTGTGCTTAATATTGTTCCTATCTATAAGAAGAAACACCCTAGCTCTAGTTGGTATACCTTGGAGTGTTAATGCTAGAACATCCAACACTCTAACACTGTGGCTTCTGAGGCCAGGCAAAGAGCCTATGTGCTGATTTTAAAGTAATTCCATACTTGTCAGAGATGCTGACAAGACAAAATGCACAAACTTTTCCAACTTCTTTCCCAAAATTTCAGGGTTCACTTGCTTCCCATATATGTGTACTTCACATATAGGTTGACTGGGATGATGTGAGAGGAAGGGAGTCATTGGTAATGGGGATGGGAGTGGGCTTGGGAGACAGGAATAAAGGAGATCATCTGAGGTCTAGTTACTCACAATATGGTATGGTGAGCAGACTCTGTTATGGGATTCAACACAGGGCCTTCTAGGTTCTGGTACAAGGCAGTCAAGACAAATGAATTAAAGAAACTGCCACAGAGATCTTGAGACAAGATTGCAAATTAGGATCCACAAATGAAGAAGGGTATATAATGTGGTGTGGTTTTTTTTATTATTTATTAATTTTGTAGTTAAGACAAAGCCAGGGCATTTAGCCCTTCCTCAAGGGCCCAACTGGATACTGAAAGTTACTTAGCAGCCCTGCATGATACAAAATATCTTTGAAATTCTACCTTATCCTCCTCACCTCAAATCTAAGTTTCCTAAGCAAACTGTCAGCAAGACAGCCTAGCAACTTAAAAAAAATTTGTTATTCATTCATTCATTTTGCATGTGTATGTATGTGTATGTGTGCATGCCAGGCCATGTATGTGTCATGGCACATGAGGGAAGGTCTGTTCTTTCTACCATGTGAGTTCTAGAGATGAAACTTAGGTCATCAGGCTTGTTGGCCAGTGCCTTTACCTAGTGAGTTGTCTGGCTTACCAACTCTAAAGAAAAAATAATTTTTTTGAAAAAGGAAGTGGTGCTGCACACTTCCAAAGGGTTCCATGAACAGAGACTTCCAGTGTGAACAGCCCAGATAGGAAGTGAAATTTAGGGCCTGGCTCATTTCTGCTTAGTCTAAATTCAGATAGTTTCCACGAGCTTGAACCATGTAACGGGTATCCAGTATGCCTGGCCTAGATTTCTTGGCTTCTTAATCACCCACAGAGTTCATGGTATACCTAGCTATGTGTAGAAGAGGTATCCACAAAGAAGCTTTAGGCAGGCCAGTGGAAGACAGGTGGTCCTTCTCTTCATGGTATGTCTTACCTCAGAGATGGACCTGACAAATCGAATCCCATCATTGGCTCCTTTCACCTTGGCTAGGCACGCACAGAAGTAATCCCAGTAGTCCTTCTTGCTACCCAGGAGGCTAGCCTTCTCCTTCTGATCAAACTGTGCAGAGAAAGGAACAGACAGGAAGCCTGAGACTACTGTTGCACATGCCTTCCTAATGTGATAAACACTGCTAGCTTCCTAGGGACAAGCACTGGAGAAGGCCTCTTGATGTTCTTATTTTTATTTATTGGCAACTCAGACTATGCAAATCTCAAAACAAGAGTGTTTTAATGCAGAAACCGTAGATGTGGGAGAGGCTACTAAACACCAGCTCAAGGTTATATGATTAACAAGATTTAGAAATAATAGTTATCCCAAAAGATTTTTCTATTGGTACTTTTCTAGCATATAGAAAACCTAAATTGTAGCTCCAGTGTAGCAAGCTAGATAGATGACTGACTGATTAATAAAGAAAAAAAGAAAGGAAGGAAGGTAGGAAAGGAGGGGGAAAGGCAAGAAGGAGAAAAGGAAAGTAATGAAAGGGGCGAGAGAGAGAGAGAGAGAGAGAGAGAGAGAGAGAGAGAGAGAGAGATTGATTGAGATTGATTTATCCTCTTAAGGGTTACCACCAGAGTTTGGTGGGAAACCTCCAATGTGATAAGGAGATTCAATTGAAGAGTCTTATGTTAACATTAAAGGTGTTGACTGTACAGTAACTCAGAGAACCCAGGCAATGGTTTCTTATCCATTCTTCAACTCTCAATAGTCAACACTGTTTTAAAGTACATGAAAAACCAAAATGAATGTGAGTGCTGAGTACTTTCAAATTCAACACTAAAATGGGCTTATCTGGGAAAGAGGAACAAACGAAGCAAACCTTCATAATCAGTGTCAACAAAGAACCAGTCGGAGGCATAAGGTGAGTACTTCCATGCCTGTCATTCCTTCTAGCAGCTCCCTCCCAATGTTCTTTGGTGGCATATGACACTGTAAAGTACGGTAGGTATCTCTATACCATTTATGGCCTTTCCCCCTGGTTATGGACGCATGATTCATGTTTGCTATTATCAAACCTAGATAACACAAAACAAACCCCAGAAATACCTCATATAATTTTGGTAAAATGATTGCAGATCCATTTCTTTCCTGCCTATTTCAAAAGCATGTGCTTCCCAAATCAACAGAGTTGTCTAGGTCAAACTAACCAGACACAAAATTTACACCATAAAAATGTTAAAATGCTTGACTAACCCTGATTCAGCAATAACCAGCCCCATGGTAACCATATTTGAGGAAAAAGACTCTTGAGTCTGCAGTCTTGGAAACTGCCTTTATATTTGGCTTTATACATATATTGTGTCTGGAGGGGGAAACACCACACAGTTCTCAAAGGGTGTAAATAACTACATTACACTTACGAGCTTTGCTGGAAAGGCCTGCGACATGCCTTAAGATGGCTTAAACCTCAGAAGAATGCTTTCAGTTCCCAGAACATCCTGACTCACTCACATGGGAGGACTGAGCTCTTGGGCCTGCTTTGACTCTTAGTTTTACCACAAGGGACTAACTGCTCCATTGTGCTTTCTGAACCACATCCTGGAAACTGATAACAGTCACTTAAATGGGGAAGGAGAGACAACTCTGACAAAACCAATACGTGACAGGGGCCACTTACTTGCAGAAGATACTCAAGTTTGTAAGAAAACTTGTGCAAGCTGGTGCTGTCATCTGTGATTGGTTCTCCGCCTTCCTTAAATTCATTGCTTAGTTCTGTCACTGCATCTTTAAGACAACAAACAGGAACATGTAACTAGAGAGACACATTTGTCTACCTCACATTTTAACAGCCCCCAAATTGGCATGCATTTTAAATATACTGAAAGGTCTGAGAAAGGAGCAGAAATAATGTCAAGAAGCACAAGGATACATGGTTAGTAGTGGTCACCTTGGAAGCACACAGGAAATGTAACTATTCAGGTGATACAACTTCAGGTAGGAGAATCCAGTGTACTGAGTCCCCCCAGAGATACCGCAACAGCTTGCTGACTGGGCACGGGTGGGTTCTTTTGTTTGGTTTTATTTTACTTTTTATAATTCATCCATGTCTACCACCAAGCGCTCTCTCTCTCTCTCTCTCTCTCTCTCTCTATATATATATATATATATATATATATATATATATATATAGCAAGTCAACAAATGGTTGGTATGTGGATTAATCAACTGTAGAATCACAAACCAAAACAGACAGAGGACAGTGAAAGGAAAAAAAAAGCCAGGATACTCTATGGCCATGACCTAATCACTGGTCGTCAATAGGCTCTGAAAGGTCCCGTTTCTCTTTAACAGTGGGAGCCAAGCCTTTAGCACAGACCACAGCATTCGCTACACTCTATCAGCACAAGTTAATTACGGGTTTTAGAGCACTCATCGAGTACAGATAACAGTAACAATGAGAACAATATCTGTTTAAGGATCAGACCTTTGCACGTACTTTTCATCAATGGAGTATCTGCCTTATTTCAATAAGCCTGAGATGTTATATAATATATATTCTACTTCTTTTTTTTTTTTTTTTTTTTTTTTGGTTCTTTTTTCGGAGCTGGGGACCGAACCCAGGGCCTTGCGCTTCCTAGGCAAGCGCTCTACCACTGAGCTAAATCCTCAACCCATATATTCCACTTCTAGCACTGAGAAAAGATGAAAAAAATTAAATACAACATGGAAGCTAGGAAATCTCTCTCTTTTTTTTTTTTTTTTCTGGAGCTGGGGACTGAACCCAGGGCCTTGCGCTTCCTAGGCAAGCGCTCTACCACTGAGCTAAATCCCCAACCCAGGAAATCTCTTATTATCAACTCCCTCTCCTCCATTTTACAGATAAGGGACATGGGTCAGAGACTCAGCTTAAGATTCTGTTGGCAAACACCAGAGCTCTAAGCAGACCTTGGTCCTTTACCTCTCAGTGTGCAGTTTGCTCCCCTCATTTGTTAGTTGGTTTGAAGATGGGATGAATGTTTCAAGACTACTGAATCACCTCTGAGATTTCTGTGACATCAGCTAATATGGTACATAAGGCTGTCTTTGGAAACTACCCACTGTGACACAGAAAAGACTACTTTGTGGTAAAACTTTTAAAACCCAATGATAAACATAGATTTGCCCAAATTGCCATTATTTTTCTCTGTATATCTGTAAAAATTAAAACAAAACAAAAAAACACGAAACATTTTAGCTGCAAGCTTTGTTCCGTACTGGTTCTGTTATAGTAAGTAAGTCACATACACCACTGTGCCTATTTCCTTCACTGCAAAATGGTAGCAGCAATAGCGCCTGCCTCACAGGATCAAACAAGATTCCATAGGTTACTACAGAATGTCATATGCACATGAAACAAAATAAATTCAAAAGTCTTGCATTTTAGAGTTTTAAATAAGAGATGTTCAGCCAGCAAAATATTATAAAATTGCAAAATATTCAAAAATATTATAAAATCAAACGAAATCTAAATCTGGAACACCTTTGGTCTGCCTTTGAGAAAATGGACACTTAACATGCAACAGAGGCACCAAAGCACTGTAAATAGCAAATCTGAGAAAGTGGGATGGACCTTGTTGGCTTTGGATCTCCGATGCAGACTGTGGACTGCACTGAGGCTATCCCAGACCAATAGCCTTTACTATAAGATTTCTAGTGTTTGTTCAGCCCAAGCAGTCAGGAGCCCAGATTCTAGGTTGTCAGGGAAGTGTCACTGAGACAGTTGTTGGCACAGCTCTGTGGCAAATGTGTTGGAGCTCCAGAGGCTTATAAAACCAAGCCTTGCAGTAGTAGTAGGGATGAGAGACCTACTAAAATCTGGTCCTTGGGAAGTCATTTAGAAGACTAAAACTTGGACTCCCACAGTCCACAGAAATGCTATTTTGTCAAAGTATAGCTGCAGTTTTGACTATTATATCCCTTCCCTTGCCTTTCTTCAATGGTTACAGATCCAAGTGGTTCCCTCAGGAAGCCATGAGGTAAGCAGGCCTAGGACTAAAATGCATGGGGAAATGGTCATCAATGGCTGGGGGCTGGTGTGGGGAGATGTAACATGAAATCTCCAAGTTTCTCATCTTCCCGTTTAAAGAGAGGAGAATGTTTCTGCCCTTAAAACCCAAGCTTACCAAAGCCCAGCAAGGTGTGGGATAGTGGTGATTCCATAAAAGGCACCTAGGCAGCTTAAAGCACATATGCCAACTGAAACCAGCCCCAGTCCTCTTAGTAGTATTTGATTTTGTTCACAAACTATCTATGTTGCTCTGAGAGGAATGTGAGTCTTCCCTGTTTCACAGAGACTGGATATCTGAAAACCAAATATTTCAATATGATGTGTCCTGTGTGTGAATAACAAGGGGAGGGCTGAATTCTACAAACATCCAGGGCACAAGCCCAAGTTCCACAAAACTAGCCTCAACCAGACCTTGTAGATCACGGATGATCCTCTGGAGCTGCGTCTCAGTGCTGCTAGAAGCCATAGTTTTCCTCTTTCTTACACGTGTAGATCCAAGCAGGTTATCACTTCAGTGCTGTGTGGCTGCCAGTCAGCAATGGTCACACTCCATGGTGGCACCTGTACAGGGAAGAGGCCATAGTTTAAAGAGTGTAGAGGACCTTCACTTTGGGTATAAGGACTCATCAGGTATCTTTTCTTGAGGAGATGGCTTGATCCTTCTGTGTGAATCCTGTTAGCAGGTACTCTCAGGTTTGCTTCTGATATACTTATATTCTGACATCATGACTTGATTCTAGACTGCTCTGTGTTTTTTGTTTCTTTGTTTTTGTCAACTTGACACAGGCTAGAAATATTAAAGAAGGAACTACGAGTGAGGAAATGCCCTTTAGACTGGCCTGTAGACAAGCTTCTGGGGCATTTTTGAAATTAGTTATTGATGTAGGAAGGCTCATCCCATTGTGGTTAGTGCTACCTCTGTGCAGGTGTCCTGGATGGTATAAGACAGCAGGCTGAGCAAGTCATGAGGAGCGAGGCAGTCAGCAGCACTCTTCCCTGGCTTCTGTTCTGGTTCTTGCTTCCAGGTTCCTGCCTGGCTTCCCTCAGTGACAAAGGATGACTGGACAGTTTTAAGATAAAATAAACTCTTTCTTCACCAAGTTGCTTTTGGTCACAGTCTTTATCACAGTAACAGAAACACTAACTAAAGCATGTTTAAAAAGAAGCAAGATCAACTTAGAAGCAAAGCTTGTTCTTTCCGAGCTGTTCTTCCTATCTCTTGAGACAAAACTGCCTCCTCATACTTAATCCTCAGAAAAGTTTCCCATGGATCCTTCATCTTTTCCCACCTGCTTATCTCAGATTCTGACATCTCTAAACTTCATGTAGCCAGATCTGCTCAGAGCTATTTTTCTCATATTTCTTTCTAAGGAACAGCAGGAAGTACCAGGCAGGGTTTGGGGGTCCAAGAGGCAGGGGTATACATAGCCTACGGCTTCTGACAGGAACAGCCTGGCATACCTAGTAAAAGGTGGCTCTTCTATTATCAGAGGTTTGAACCTCTTCTTCCTCATGTTTGGCTAAGCCTGAGAGTGAAAATATTGCTTGACATACCACCCTCGGGCCTACATAGCCCTCCCATCAGACCAGAGACAAGGTACTATTTTAAGCTCAGTCATGGTTTTCTCCAGCTGGAGAGTCTACAGCTGGCACTTCTTGGGCAGCTGTTTAATGTCATTTAAGGTCACAGTATGTTTGAAGACCAACAAAAAGAGACGTGAGTACCTACCTGGAAGAGTTCTGACCACACAATTGGACATCAAGGCCTTCAGGAAGCTTTAATTTGCCCTTTAAGTATTCTGTGCAAAGGCACAATGTCTGCTGTAAGGACAGTAGCAGCCATATTACTGAGAGCCTTCCCAGGGCTCTGGTACATATTTTACACTGCACTTTTCACAGTCATCATGGTAGGGTAAACACCTTTCCTACCTGATGCTCTGTAACCTAAGGCATAGGGCAAATGAGTAGACTTGGCTTGATTTCTCTTCTATGTGATTTCAAATCTGGGGTTTTCTCAGTAAATCCCGCTGAACCAGTAAGACAGCACAATTATCACTACAGAAAATGACAAAAGTTCTACTGGCTCTACTGGCTCCTAGGAACTATCCTGAACTTCAGCATTTCACAATAACATGTTACCTTGAATCTGTCTAACATGTGCCAGCTCTCACTCACTCAGTACTATGGCCCCCTTCTGGTTTCAGGAGGTGGGGCAAGGAAGCCCTGGAAAGGAAATGGCAACTAACCCATAAACAACTCCACATATTTATAAGCATTAGAGTGATTGGTCAGGTCAGCACAGGCTTGTCACTAAACAGATGCCTAGGGTCTATTTTTAACTCACAAGCCAGCACAGTTGTGACTCAGTGAAAACACAGAGAGCTTCTCAGGCCCAGAAAGAAAGAGTCAGGCACTAAGCTAGATCACAGTAAAGGCCCCTAACAAGCACTGGTACCATTCATCGAGGATAATAGACTAGACATAGGAGCAGTTTATGAGAAGTCTGTTTCTTGTCCCAGTGTTTCTCCAGGTAGAGAGGCTCACAAGGCACAGTTCAGTTTTGCTTAAGCTGAGCTATTGTACTTGCTAGTTTATGTCAATTTGACACAAGTTAGAGTCATCTGAGAAGAGGGCTCTCAATTGAAAAAATGTTTACATAAGATTAGGCTGTAGGCAAGCCTATTCCATTTTCTTAATTAGTGACTTATATGAGATGGCCCAGCCCACTATGGGGCCCTCTGGAGGAGCCCAGCAGATGGTGAGTGGGTTTCAGACCTTGGTCACTGAGGTATGCATAGAATGGAGTTTGGCTATGCTTGACCTTGGTCACTGAGGTGTGTATACAATGGAGCTTGGCTATGCTTGTTCAGATTTTGACTGTGCCCTGGCTCTTCTCTCTTGAAGTAAGAAAGTATTTAACTTATTTTTGATTTTACACGAACCTACTAGTTGGCAGACCAGTTTTTTTTAAGAGATTGAACTTTTAAAGTATTAGAATTTATAAGACTGTTAGACTTTTAAGTCTGTAAAATATTTTATATTGTGAAGTTGATATTAATGTGTAATATTGCAGCTAAAAAAAGAAAGGAAAGGTGTAGCTTAGCGGTGATGTGTTTGTGTGTCAAGTTGGCAAGGTATCAACTGTGCTGGCCAGCTCTGTGTCAACCTGACAGGCTACAGTCATCTGAGAGGAGGGAACCTCAACTGAGAAAACGCCCCCATAAGATGGAACTGTAGGCAAGCCTGTAGGGCACTTTCTTAATTAGTGATTAATGTGGGAGGGCTCCAGCCATGGAAGATGGGGCTACCCTTGGACTGGGGTCCTGCGGTCTAGAAGAAAGCAGGCTGAGCAAGTCATGAGAAACAAGCAAGTCAATAAGCACTTTCCTGCTATGGCCTATGCATCAGCTCCTGTCTCTAGCTTCCTGCCCCATTTGAGTTCCTGCCATGACTTCCTTCAGTAATGGACTATGTTATTTCATCATAGCAATAGTAACCGATTTAAGAAGTTTTCTACCAAGAAGAATAAGAGAAAACCATCTGGTATCCAGATAGAGTACAACTGGCCCATGCAGGTCTATAGATAACAGCTCCTGAGTACTTGGCAGTAAAGAGGAATAAATCATAGAAATATTCAACCAGGCATTGAGCTTCAAAGTGTTGTCCAGAGTTAAAGAAACTCCTGGAAAGGCTATATACTTTATGCTTATGTTAAAACAACGTTTTTGAAAAGGTAAAACATTGGAAGAGAAATCAGAATACTTGATATATGAAATGGGGAAACAGAAGAACTCTATCTCAAAACAAAAAAAGGGACACGGATGTAACGCTACTGGTAGTGCTTACCTAGGATGATCAAACTCATGGATTCAAACCCCAGTATTGAAAAACAAAAAAACAAAAAAACCTAAACAAACAAATGAAAAACAGAAAAAAAAAACAACTCAACACAAACCTCAACAGTAATAAACAGAAACTCATCTAACTAAATTGTATCTCCTCTCAAAGCAGTAGTACTGTGATAATGTTTTAAAACATGAAGGGTGCTCAAAAAGGGACAATTTACTTATGTATGCCAAAAGGAGAGACTGATAGATTCTCTGTGATGACCACTGAGCTTCCAGAATATCCCTGAAGAGAGGCAGGTAGGCATGAGGCCAGATGGAGGTACAGTGATGGTGAACGCTACAGTTTTCCTGCATGACTCATTCCACTACTGCCAACCCAGGTCATGTGGCTTCCAGATGTAATCATCAAAGGAGATGGTGCACACTTAATCCATGAAGCCCAGGGCTGTATATGCACAGGCAATATGAGGGCTACAAAGAAGGGTGGTACATGTTTTTGGGGTAGGGAACTTGGGAACTGGGTAAGAACAACTGACTGTGGCTAACATCCAGGCTGGGGATGGGACCATGTGTGTATCATATAACCCACTAGATTTCCTGGATTCTAGCTATCTGGAGTCTGGTCTTAAGGAAAAGATGTATGCCAATCAAACAAGGTATGGCACAGACAAAATGGGTTCCTTTAAGACTTCTGTGGCTGAGCTGTGTGTGGTAGTGAACACCTTTAGTCCCAGCATTCAAGAGGTATATTTCTGTGAGTTAACAGTCTAAACTGGTCTACATAGCAATTTCTGGGCCAGCCAGGATTACATAGTGAGACCGTTTTAAACAAACAAACAAACAAACAAACAATAACAACAACAAAACTTTGTGGTGCTTGGGAACTAATGCCTATTTTTTATGGCATAACAGCACGTCCATGCCACTCTCTCTGAGACCTGACTTTGGTTATACTTGGCTGGTATCAAGTTCCCAGGTCACTGATTCCACATGCTGATTTTTCCAGAGTCTATGACAGTGCTTCCTAATTCTGTGACCATTTAATACCATTGGTCTTCAACCTTCCTAATGATGCAACCCTTTAATATAGTTCTTCATGTTTGATAACCCCCAACCATAAAATTATTTTTGTTGCTAATTCATAACTGTAATTTTGCTAGTTATGAATCATAATGTAAATATATGTTTTCTGACAGTCTTAGGTGATCCCTGTAAAAGGGTCAGTTGACCCCACAAGGGGATGCAACCCATAGGTTAAGTAAGAACCATTGTTTTTTTTTTTTTTTTTTTTTTTTTTTTTTTTTTTTTTTAACTTGAGTATTTCTTATGTACATTTCAAGTGTTATTCCCTTTCCGGTTTCGGGCAAACATCCTTCCCTCCCCCTTCCTTATGGGTGTTCCCCTCCCCACCCCCCCCATTGCCGCCCTCCCCGACAGTCTAGTTCACTGGGAAGAACCATTGTTTAATACAGTTCTTGTTGTAGTGAACCAAACCATGAAATTATTTCACTGCTACTTCATAACTGTAATTTGGCTATTTTAACAGGCTACACTTTGGGCAGTCACCTCAGAGGAAGAACACCAAAGTTCCCTGGGGGGAACATGGCCATCTGGAAGATACTGCTCCTGTGGACTCTGAGTTCTATAACCTTGACCTGGGGCCTTATGAACAAGGAAAGACACAGAAAGGGGCACGTTTACTCTTCATACCATGGTCAACTTCCTTTTTATGTTGCTATATAACTTCTAGAATGATGAAGTCTTCCCTGACAGCTACTCTTGAGCAGATTACTCCCCTAATTCAGAAAACACTGGAGGTTCCATACATGTAGCTATAGTCTTTCTTGCCAACGACTCAGTCTTATATTTAAGCCTATCCAAATGCTTTAAGCTATCCAACTTCCTGGCAAAGAAGAAAAGAGATTATACACATTGTTTTATAAAAGTATTACTTTTATCTAGGATGAAATGCTGAGTACCTAGTCATATTCTCCTATGGCTCTTAGACATTTTATATTACTGTACTTTAATTATTGTTTTTCCTACTTATTCTGTAATCCATTACTGTTCCTATTTCCCCAGCACCTAGTACAGTTCAGGTATATGAAGAATCCTCAGTAAGTTACTTGCCAAAAGAATGAGACAGAATATAGATCCCCAGTACATAAACCAAACAACCTTGAGGAATTAAAATATGCCAAAAGGTAAATAATAAAAATCTTTCAAATAGTGGAAACATGGGTAAACTTTCAGCAATCTAAACAATTTGTCCTTATACTTAGCGATAAGAGTAGTCTTTTTTTTTTTTTTTTTTTTCTTTTTTTTTTTTTTCGGAGCTGGGGACCGAACCCAGGGCCTTGCGCTTCCTAGGCAAACGCTCTACCACTTAGCTAAATCCCCAACCCCGATAAGAGTAGTCTTAACCCCTCATCAAGGAAACTTTTCTTTCTAATAGATGGAGACCACTACAGAAAACCACAACCAACCAAAAGGCAGTCTCAGTCTCAATGGATACATCAACAAAACAACTCCTGAATGTAAGGCTCAGAGTACATGGCAGAAGAGGGGGTGGAAAGATTCTAGGAGGCAGGGGATCCAGGAGTTTGCTGTGAGACTGTCTCCTAGTGAAGTAGAAGTGACAACGATAGCTTTATCAACATGTCTGCCTAACTATGAGCTGAACAAGAACAACAAAAAACATGTCAAAGTGGACATGCTAAAGTCCATGAAGCCTCAACTCTACACAAAGAACTACAGGCAACTAGAGAATGCTGAGTGGAAAAAATAGTCTTCCCCAGGGAACAGCACACCAATTTGTCCTTCAATATCAAATGGTCAGCCCTGAAAACATTCATGAGTAACATTCACACTGAGCAGGTAATATTTAGGAACATATATTTGATGTAACACTTAGTGAAAAAAGAGGTCATGAAGTTGAAAGAGAGCAAAGAGGAGTATAGGAAAAGGTTTGGGGGGAGGAAAGGGGGAGAAATATTGTAATTATATTATATTATAGTCTCAAAACTAAAATATAAAATTGGAAAAAGTTCTATTTCTTCGATTTAAAAATGTTTCTTCATTGAGCACAAACTATGTGCATTAAAAATGTAACTGTGAAGATTGTCTTTACTGTCAGACTCTTACAGAGGTACAATTCCAAGAGTGAGTGGAATAACATAATTCAGTGATGAATGATGAATATGTCCTCTACCTTAGACTGTATAGACAGAGCTGTGTTTTTAGTGCTGAGGGGATTTCTATAAGACCTGTCGTTCACATCTTAGTCTGTTACATAAGGTCCCATTTCTGGGGTGACAGGATTTTCCATTAATCCTTTCTTAGTTGTGTTGGTATGGACTACCTTGGAATAGCCCTTTATCAAGACCAAGATCTGTGTCATGCTCCCTGAACCTTGCCCTAATTCCTCTAGTCTTTCTGGTCTTATTTTAGACAGAAAGAAGTGTGTATCACAGTTTGTTCTCTAGGGAAGTCTTCCTCATAAATCTTCATTTGATCCATAACAATAATCAGTACACTAGACCACTAGCCTTCTGTAACCAAACCTTTTGGTTAGGAGCAGTGTTATGACTACCTCCTGGTCTTAGGTTGAAGCCTTACCTCCAGACCTCAAAAACTGGTTATATTTGAAGACAGATCTTTAGTAGAAAGATATCTGAGATTAAATGAAGTTTTGATGATAGGTTCTGATCCAATCTGATTTGTGTTTCTGTAAGGGGAACTATGAAGACACAAAACACTATGGATATGTAAATACAGTGAGAAAGCATCCAGATGCAGGTCAGCTGAGGCCTCAGGACCAGTCAAGCCTTTATCTAGGACTTTAGAACTGTTGCTTAAGCTTAATTTGTGGCATTTTGTTGTGGTAGCCTAACAGGTAACACATTTCCCCAGAGTCATTTTCCATTCCCTGATGTGTGGATCTGACAATATCAACCAGGCAAACTGAGATAGGGTGGTATCTAGAGTCAGGTTTCTGGTATGTGCCCAGGGAGAAGCATGATAGAAACAGAATAAGCTCAAGACCCAGGGTGGTTGAAGCTTGAGCTAGGAGGAATGGACAAGACACTTTCCCTTACTAGTACCCTGTTCAGGCTTTTAGACTGCTATATGTACTTTATTATTCAACAAATAATGTGATAAGGATCATGGCATGACTAGATGAGACTCCATGTACATTTAGTTCACTTCAGGTTATCTGACCACTTTCCATCTTGTTTTTTAGGTACAGTGTTGGGGAGGTGAACCTCTATCTTCTTTCACATGAAGATTAAGAACTGTGGTTGAAAAAAGGAGGAAGGGAAAAATAGATAGTCTCAATGGCTAAAATAGCTAAGAAAGGATCTTCTATGTGTTCTTGACTAAATCTTTGGTTGTCCAGGGATATAGCTTCAGCAAATCCATTACAGCTTCATTTCACTTGACCATCTCTGGTTCAACTGTCCAGATTTATACTGAATCTTTCTGGGAACTTGTTCTTGGTCTAGCTCCAAGCATACAAAAAGTTTGCTTGGATGGTTCTTTTGGGCCAAGTTCTTTGGATGCTAAGAAATCCCAAATGTGATGTCCTGCCTCAGGCCAAAGGTTCAGTACCTCAGGCTACTGGTTGGCTAGGTCAGCCCACAGATACTGAAACCAATCACCAGGCCACAGTACAGTATTCACACCACAGATTCTTCTACACCTTTCCTCTAAACCACAATGTGCAAATACCCTCTTCTTGACACTGCAACTTGGACCAAAGGAAAATGGGCCTTCAGTGCTGTTCCAATGACAGAGAGTCTTATGAACAAAAAGGACCATTGGTGGCCACTATAACCACCAGGCTAACTAAATGGCTCCAATGTTAGAAAGTGGATGATAATATTCCTCTTGTCCAACTGAGCATGGCCAGAACCATGCTCCTAGGAGAGTACAGACACTTCAGTTAATTCTAGTGATCCATCAAAAAGTAACTAGAAAGTAGACAGTGTTTTTCCATGTGTAAACTCACAGTAACACCCCAATTTCTACCCCACAATAACTGTTCAAATTGAGGTTCAAATGTTGCTTGGGAGAAGCAGAATACAACAGCCACTTAGGTGACCAGATGTCAACATAGCCACAGACAACTGGCCTCTGCTTA
Source organism: Rattus rattus (assembly GCF_011064425.1). Classification (NCBI taxonomy): domain Eukaryota; kingdom Metazoa; phylum Chordata; class Mammalia; order Rodentia; family Muridae; genus Rattus; species Rattus rattus. Next base: position 114,957,355 of record NC_046161.1, read on the forward strand.
CAGGTACTTCTGGGGTTACAAACCCTAGTTATGACCCTTTCTGCTGCCTGGGGGATGCTTGTAGTGAATGTGGCCCTTAACTCTTGAGTTCCCAGTGGCTCCCGGCATGAGATCATAGATAGTCAACACGCTTCCTCTAGCTCATACTGCTACAACCATCTTGAGTTTTATCTTGTTTTTGAAATCTCCAGAAATCAGAGGTGACCTGTCAGCCAACCCTTCCCTGTAAAGGGAAGCTAGGAATAAGGACTGACATTTCTTGAGTATTCTGTGTTCTGGAGGCAGCAGGCCTCCAGGCTCAAAGACTAACAGAAGTCAAGGTCACCAGATGTTATTGATGATTTTGCTATTACAAGTGGTGTCTTTTATCCTCCTCCAAAGGACTGGGCTAAACACCTGCTGGCTAAGGGGCAAAGGAACCTGAGACCATTTCCAAGTTACAAAACCAATTACAAAAAAAAAAAAAAAAAAAAAATTAAGAACACACACAGTACTGCAAGGCTCTGTATATGTTATCTATTTTCTTAATAAACAATTTTCAAGAAGTGGTACACAAAGATGAACACTAAACAAACAATAGCAGATAAATTCTGTCTCCTAAAGCTATAGTTTTTTTCAGATCCTTTTAGTGAAAGGAGGATGACAGTCAGCACTCTGCAGATTTCCACGATAACAATCCTGGCCCATAATCAGTATTTTGCATTTCAACACAGTAGAACTGGTTGTCATAGACAGAGAGGGCAGCCAGAAGGTTGCAAAACTAAAAGCAGAAACCTATAGCTCCCTTCCCCCCATCCAGCAACAGCAGCAAGCAGATGGCAGAGGAATTAACCTGCTTCAGACCACCATTGCAGAGAGAGGCTGTAAGTAGATTAAGTCCTGATCCTCTGCTCCTAAAAGCCCCTGACCCATTTCTGTCTAGAAAGGAAACCACCTGTGGTAAGTCAAACAAGCACAGGGACAGAAAGAAACAAGTGCTGTTTTTCTGCAGGAGACAGCAGTGGGGACACTGAAGAGTGGCACAAAGAATCATAGCATTACTAGGAAGCTACCTTGGCTGAAGTGTCAACCACATGTTCTCTTCTTTTATGAAAATAGGATGTCGCCCCCGCCCCGTCCCCCATCCGTAGCCCAAGCCTGGGTGCCAAGAGGTCAAACTACCACACCAGATACACTAAGCTGTCTTACAAGTGTTTCCAGAAACTTCACCGCAGAGCTACCTTGAACTATCTGAGCACAAGGGCAGTGGGTAAAGTCAGCGAAGACACAAAAAGGCACAGACTGTGTTCCCTGGATCGAAGGGGCGTAAGGAATCAGGCAGAGAGGAGGTTTTGGCTTTCTAAGGATTAAGCCCCACTGCCCGCGAGAACTTTAGGGTTTGGCTCCTGTGCTAGGGTTTCAGGAGAACTGCCGAAGCTCCGCCTCACAGGGCGGCTTCATCGTGAGGTTCCACAGGGTGACCCCCCTCGGCCGGCTCAGATCTTGGGACAGTATTGAGGGTCTTTCTACGGCCCCACAGACAGCCTAGGTATTGGAGCCAACCCCGCGGCGGCAGGCGCCCTGTGTGGGAGGGGACAGCCTCAGCAACAGGTGACAACCCACGCCCCCTCGAAGCCTCAGCGTCGGCGTCCAGAACGGCCCCAGTGTCCCCGATGTCTGTCTGGGCGCCCGCGGCACTTACACGCTCGTGGGTCCACCGCTGGGCAGAAACGAAACTTTCTAGGGCCGAGCGGAAGAGTAGCCAAGCGCAGTGCCGGCGGCCATGAAGCGCCCAGTACACCCAGAGCGCGCGCGGACTACGACTCCCGGTATGCTTCACAGGTGGCCTACAACTCCCATAGGGTGCAACTGGCCGATGGACAATAACTACGACTCCCGGCATGCTTCACGACGTGACGCCACTTCCTGGAAACCTACTAGGCTTTGCATACGCGGAAGTCGTGTTTGGAAACCTGATCTAGTGTTGTTGTCTACAGTTATTAAGTACTTGCAATGTGGCTGATTAGCTTTGGACTGTGCATGAGTTATAAATATAAAATAATGTGCTTGATTCATAAATCCTCCAATGTGAAAATATTCTCATTAGTATCTTTGTGTTGTTAATTTTTATTTATCTAACTAAAAAACTGAACTTAGTGTGTATTGCTGGACCTAAGTTCTCAGTTTTTGATTCCCCTCATTAACAAAGAATTAAAAATCAGTGTTTGAAAATATGTGCTAATGAACTACTTATCATGTTTAGCTTCCTCAGCCCTGTGTTTCCTTGTTGCTGAGTTGCAAAGCACCCTAAAGCTAGATGAAAGAACACTGCATTCCGAGTCCAGTATCGATGAACATGCTAAAGAAATGGGACAGTACGTAGGAATGTCAGCCCGTGATTAGGTTCTGCTCCTTAACTCTGACTGGCCTCTCACTCTGCCTTACTTTTTGCCATTTTAGCTAGAAATGCCTGTGTACTTTTGCAAAATAGTGGCATCTGCCAGACTAAAGCATTCCAGGTTTTCAGGATATATTCATACAGGAAGGAAAAATAAATCTTTTTAGTTAATTTCATATTTTATACTAGAGGTATACGAGACAACATTAACTTGATGGAGTTGGCAGTTTGTAGATGGGGATAAAAAGGAACCTCGTGAACAGAAATGATTCCCTTTTCTGTTAACAAAGGAAAACAAAAAAGGGGAGAAGTGGGAGGAAGTGACATCAGAAATGAAGATTGATCAATATAGTGAACTAAGAAAAACTTGCTCTTACCACAGTCTGAACAGCTTTGGGGTGTTTAAGGATGAGAGTGTGGGGGATGTGGAAGACAACCTTGTGAAGAAAAAATGTGGGATGGAGAGCACACAGCGCCACAGGCTCCTGTGACAACTTGAAGAGTCCTGATCTACCGTACATAGCATTAGATCTAAGATGGCTCCAGAACACCAGTAAGAAAGCAAAAAGGAACTAAGGCCAGGACAGTGCGGTTGCTTCTGAGTGTTCATGGACGTCCCAATAGGTGATGATGCTTCCCCCAACCCCTCTCTGAGTTACCTCCTCAATCTCAGCTTTTATTGGAGCTGAGATGTGGTGAGCTATGACTGGCCAAGGATTTAGAGGCTTGGGATTGCTCAAACACTCTCTATAAGCTAATGTGCTGGGCAATAAACTCAGATCTACACCCTGATGCTGGTCTCCAGAGTCTGATTTACCAGGATTAGTCACATGACTCTGTTGTCTCTGAACCCTCATCCTCAGTCCTGTTCCTATAAGAAAGATTTCAAATACCCTTGTTGAAACCTAGACCCCAAATAAGTTTACAGAAAAGAGGAAGACAGGCCTCCAACAATCATGAGTTATTTAAGGATAATGATGCATTTTTGAGAATTTCTTAGACAATTCATCTGGGGTATAGTTAGACAAATTAAGATGACTATGACATCACTAGATGATTTAGTCTTAAGGGACCACAGTCATATGTGATCCAACTTTGACCAAAATATTGTGCAGTAGATGGTTGTATATATTTAAAACCTAGTATGTCACACCCTAACCAAAACCAAAAACCTATAGAGCATCACGTTTAAAACTCAACACAGGTCTGTGCTATAGAGATTTCTGCTCTTCAAAGATGAGATTGAGTCTTGGAGACATAAAGGAATTCCAAGTTCACCTGGCTAATGGACAGGATATAAGGTAGGATGAAGTAGAAGGTTCCTGAGGCATCTCTAACCAGCACATTGTCAGATATATGAAATGTTCATCTTTGTTTACAAAGGAAAGGAGGCCAGAAGAGGGCAATGGATTCCCGTGGAACTGGAGTTAAAAATGGTTGTGAGCTACCATGTGGGCTTAGGGAACTGAACTTAGGCCCTCTGGAGGAATAGCAGTGCTCTTAACTGCTGAGCCATCTCTCTATCCACTTGAAAGTTACTTCTTCTGGGTAAACCATAGCTGTTTTATGGCTTTTAACTTTTTCATTAATTCTTCAAAATCTACTGTTATATGTTTTTATTTATTTTTGGTTGAAAGAACAGGATTTGAGTTCTGTCTCTGGCCCTGGATGCAGACATAACAGTCTAAACTTCCCAAAGGTAATAATGTTATCTGAAATTCTGGAGCATCCTGATGGAGTCACCTTATATTACCAGGGAAATCTGGGTCCTCTTTTTGGGTTATTAGTTTCATTAATAAAAGAATTTAAGAAGTAACTCAGAAAGAAGCTTGAGGACAATTTATTAAAGCTTCAAAGAAAAACTCCAGACAGAGAAGCTGTAAATAAAAGAAAAATCTCAGGCATGCAGCTTCCTGGAGAAGGAACAGAGGAAAAAAAGAAGCAAAAGGAAGACACTGTGGAATAGAGAGCATTGTAGAGGTGAAGTCACGGGTATGTGATCATGAGAATAAGCTGGAGAGATCCTGGAAACGCAGCATCCACAGGACCTGGCTCTGTGAACTTAGGGAAAGGGAATGCAGTACTTGGTTAAAAGGGGGAAGCTGGTACTATTATCCAGATGGAAGGAAATAATCTTTCTCAATTTGGAAGAGATGAAATGACAGAGGAATATTCAACTTGAATGCCTCTGTTAAGTAGACTTTTTTATCTGGATCTTCTTGGATGGATTGGTGTCAACTGGAAGTTAGCAACAATATCTTATTCTTCTTTGTATTGTCCAAATAATTACTTAGTGTAGACAGTAACACATTTTGCATTCATTCCTTCAGTTATGAGATAAATGTTTAAAAGCCAGTTTATGTGTTAGCAGCTGTTGCCGGAATACAGTACTATCTTCATTTTAGTGGGATTTTATGGTCTAGACTTCATTGTGACTGTACTTATTTGAAGATGTGATTATTCTTGTCCTGAAGAGACTGTTTTCTTCAGTAGCTGCTAAGAACCACAGAGTCAGCAATCACCAAGGTGGAAAAAAAATAGTTTGGGACAACCCTATGTGCCAGCAACCTGACTTCAAAGTTAGCACATACTATTAACTTCAAGTCCAGAAATCCTTCCATTTAGGATCTTTTGACCAATCACTGATAAGCAATCTATGTCTGAGTAAAAGAATGAATGATGAAGTGTTGCTTCATCAGGAAGTGTTGCTTTGAATTGCCCAGCTGGAAGCCACTTTCCCAGAGCTATCATGTCTTTCCTCCACACCTCTGTAGTCAATGCTGGTATCTCCACTGTTATATTTTCCTTCCTGATTCACTTCTTCTTGTCTTCCTTCAGCTCACCTAGTCATCTCCATGTGCCCATCCTCTCTTCTCAGTAGAAAGAGGGGCCCTCATATGTAAAGGTACCAGGGGAGTAGGAGAATGGAACAGGATTGGATGTCTTTGGGCACAGCCAGACCTGCTGGAGGAGACGTTTTAGGTGTCTGCGGAACTTGACCCCAACAAAGACATAAAGCACTGGATTGAAGCAGCAGTGGGAGAAGGCCAAATTGCGACAGATGATCATAGCAAAGTCCAGCTGCTGCCTTCCCTCACAGCTCAGCTGGATGACTTCAGTTTTCAGGAAGAGAACGATGTTGTAAGGAGCCCAGCTGAGGAAGTATGCTACCACGATGGTGAAGATGAGCCTGACCGTTCGGTGTCTCTGTCTGGATCTTGAGCGAAACAAGGTCCTGAGAATCTGTACATAGCAGAACAGGATTATCCCCATGGAGAGGAGGAAGAGGATGTTGTGCTGGTAGACTGAGGCCAACAACCCATGACGTTCAGAAAAGTCACATTTTAAGGAAATCACTTTGTGGAAGACAGTATCAGGGATGGAGAACAGGATACTGGCTGCCCACACAGATGTGGTCACCAGCATGCGGCAGCGGAGGGTATAGATGCCCAGAGAGGAGATAGGGCTCACTACAGACATGTATCGGTGGATTGTCATGATGGTAAGGAAGAAGATGCTGCTGTAGAGGCTGATGCAGAAGATCATGTTGATGAACTTGCAGAAGAAGTCACCTAGAAACCACCCCCATTGTGCTGAGATCAACACGGGCAGTAGGCAGGAGAACATGAGGTCTGAGAGACACAGGTTGAGGATGAAGACATTGGTGAGTGACTCTAGATTCTCATACTTCACCAAGACCCACAAAACCAGGCTGTTACCCACAAGGCTGAGGAGAAATACCAGAGAGTACAGGACAATGGTGAAGATGATGGAAAAGAAGATGACATTGTTGTCACATAGAAGATTCGATTTATCATAATCAAAGACTGTAGAGGACTCCATCTGGACCCAGGAGGCAGGTGTACTGAGAGCATCTGAAATGATAGACACGTTGGGTTTAAATCCACATGGCTGGAATACAGATCATAATGATGATCCATGCTGCAAAAAAGTAAAGTCCATGGGCCATATTCCACTGGTGAGCGATTTATAACAAGATTGAGAATTGGGCCACTACATAAAGTCATTAAGGAACTTTTTCCCCCTGTAGATAGACTTTCTCGACCAAGGACACACAGCATTGATTTACATCAGTCACAAAAAAGCTTCTGCATAGCAAATGAAGCAATCAGATGAAGAGATGGTCTATAGAATGGGAGGAAAATCTTTGCTAAGTTTGCATTTGACAGAAGGTTAATAATAGAATATATAAAGAATTTTAAAAACTAAATTTTAAAACTCAAACAACTCCATCAATAAATAGTCTAATATGAAATGAAAGACAATTCTCAAAAGATGAAGTGCAAATGACCAAAGCCATAAAGGGTATTTAGCATCTTTAGGGATGAGAGTAATGAAAATTAAAACCATACGGATATTTTATCCCTCAAGTCAAGAGTGCCTGTTATTGTGAAAACAACAAATGGTGGTGAGGATGTGGGAAAAGAGGAACCATTATTGCTGCTAGGAGGATGTAAAGTGGTTTAACACCATGGAAATCATTATAGATGTTCTTTCACCACATGATCCACTCCTGGGTATATACCCAAAGGTCTCTAAGTCTATATGACGCAGAGATACCTGAACATCTATGTTTCTTATGACACTATTCAGAATAAGCCAAAGGTTATCTCTCAACTGATGAAATGATAAAGAAAAAAAGTGGCTTGTATACTCTGGTGGTTTGAATGAGAATGGCCCTATAGGGTCACATAGTTGAATGCTCAGACACCAGTTAGTGGAAGAGTTTCAAAGAATTAGGAGGTATGGTTTTATTGGAGTTGATGTGTCACTGGGAGTAGGGTTTGAGTTTTTGAAAGCACAAGTTAGGCCCAGCCTCTCATTCTTCCTGTCTCTCTGTCTCTCTGTTTCTGTCCTCTGTCTCTGTTCCTCTCTGTCTCTGTTTGTCCTCCCTTTCTCTGAGTGCTGTCTGTAAGTCAGAATGTAAAACTCTCAGCTATAACTCCAATATCATGCCTGTCTACTTCCACCATGATGGACTAACTCTCTAAACTGTCAAGTAAGTCCCTAGTTAAATGCTTTGCAATGGAGTTTTACTCATAAAGAAAATTAAGTCATTTGCTGGAAAATGAATGCAATTTGAGATCATTGTGTTAAATGAAATAAGCTAGACAGATAGTGAATTGTTTTTCTGTTTTGAAGAACCAGATAACCAGATTTAGGGCAACTAAAACTACTAGAAAGTGAGAGGTGTAAATAACAGAAGGGAAAAAAGAAAGTTCCAGATTTTGCCCATATATCTTGCTCAAATGATTATCTTTGAACCATAAATGTGCTAGTGATATCTGAAAGAACTGAATTGATATTTGAAGTGCTGCCTCATGAAAGGGAGGCATAGCTTAGTGTTAGGAATTTTTTCAAATGTTTGAGGAAAAAAAATAACACCAATCTTATATAAATATTCCCTTCAACTTGCTTTATAAGGCGAGTATACCCACGATTCCCAAATCAGATGAAAAATTTACAATAAACAAAAACTGCAGCCTAATATTCTTCATGAATACAGCCACAAAAATTCTCTTTCTATTTTTTGAAACAGGTTGGTCTCAAACTCATTATAAGCCAAGGCTCTTGACTTCTGATCCTCCTGGTTCTACTTTGAAACTGCCAAGATTCAAGACCTGTGTCACCACAGCCTTAGTCACTGCTGGGGACTAAATCCAGAACTTTGTCCACTTTAGATAAATGCTCCACCAACTGACATACAGCTTTACCTCAACACAAATATTCTTTCCAAACTATTTATTTGAGTTTATGAGTATACGCATCACCTATTTGCCATGGTATGCATTTGGGGGTCAAAGGACAGCCTGCGAAACTGTTTTTCTCCTTGGGATAGAACTCAGGCCACGAGGCTTGGTAGCAAGCAACTTTGTCTCCTGGCCATGTCTCTGGCCCCAGTAATATATTTTAGAACATATTATAACATGACTAAATAAGTTTGTCCTAGAAGCATAAAGTTGCATAAATATTCTAATGTTAAACAATTTAGGTCACCATATTGACAGAACAAAAATAAAGCCTACATTATCTTTTTTTGTTAAATGCACAAAAGTATTTGTCAATGTTTAACATCCTTTCTCAATACAAGCTTTCAACAAGTTAGAAGCAAAAATGGTATTGGATATTCACAAAACCATTCCATTTTCATGGAAAATTTGGAGGTAATCCTGTTTTGTGCTAGGAAAACTTGGGATTCCAAGGAGACAGGTGGCAAATTCTAGTTCCCTAAATAGTGAACTGAAGTTTTCTGTATATTAGAGCCTTAAGACTCTTCGTCCTTGCCTTACTAGGGTTTTGTGATTGTGGAGAGACAGAATGGTGCAAATAAAAAAGTTATCTGTTGTGTTGTAATAGCCATTTTCTATTAGCATCCATCTGTATTTGATATAATAGCTCAACCATGGGTTGAGCATGTATGTTATGTTGAGAAGGCCACACCATCTCAAACAGATGTGTATAGGAAATCTCTATGTCCTTCTGTAGCTGCCTTCCTAAGGATACAGTCATATATTTAGTCAAGACCTTAGTTTATGACGCTCTTGTTCTGTGACTATAAAGGTTCATGTAAAAGCTTGCTGTATTTGCGTTTTCCAGGAGAATCAAGAGTTCAAGGCCATCCTCAGTAACACAGTGAATTTGAGGTCAATCTGGATTATGTGAGACTTTGTCTCAAAAAGTAAAACATCATGTATCTTTGTCCCCAGTACATCAGGTCTTTCATGATAACTTTACTCCACACACTGGGTCATGGTCACTCATACTTGGCACAGAGAAAATTGCTTGTATTCCTTAAAATGAAGTTGTTATTTTTATGTTAACATATAATAGGGATTTGGCTTCCATTTTTCCATTGCCCTCCGTCCTCACCATCCCCATGATTTATCTCAATTCTAGGGGAGTGAATTTAGTTTTAGAGATAATTTAGGTTGAGAGCCACAGTTTTAAATTATTCAGCCATCAAAAATAATAACTTGCATAGCAACTTGGAGTCAACCCCCTCCATTTCTTTCAGCAAGGAAAACATATACCTGTTCTATTCAAGGAAAGGTACATAGATTGCCTTCTCTAGAAGTACAGATTCGTGGGAAAGCCCAGATAAAAGGAATCTGAATCTCAGAGTCAAGCCTCAGAACTCTTAGGGTTTGTTAGCTCGTTAAGTGGTTCTGGTGCTCACCAAAGCTTCAGAACCCTGATGCTGGCTATTAAAAGAAGAAGAAAGTGTAAGTTTGCAACGTATGCAAAGGAACTCACCTGAGTCTGAGTCCATGTCACGTTTTCAAGTCTGTATGTTTTGTGCTTCCTTTGTTCTCCCCTTCTAGTGCTAGAGCTTCATATGGGCAACAACCCTCTGATTGATTCAGGTTCTATTAAGTTGTCTAGGCTGGCCTCAAACTTCCTCTTCATTAAGGATGGAGTTTTGGAGCTAAAGTTTTTTTTTTAAGTGTTTCCTTATGTTTGGTTTCAGTATGAACTGCTCTCTAGTCCAAACTTTAAAGCTCTAAAATACTCTTTAGTCGTGGATTGGGGATCTTTTGGTCCAACCAACTTCAACAGGATGCATGGCTCTGAATGAGCTGCAATCCCATGTAAAATGAGACCTGATGTGGTCACATTGTCACATCAAAGGCAGTGCTGCTTTCTAGGTGTGGCGGTTCATTCCTAATCTCAGAATTTAGGAGATAGAGGTAAGAGGATCAGAATTTAAGGCAAACCTATCTGTACAGTAGGCTGAAGGCCAGACTGGGCCACAGTGAGACCCTGTCTAAACATCCAAAACAAATAACCCCCAAATCAAAGGTACTGCTGCTGTGTTGGGAGCTCTAGGGATGGTATTTAGGCCCAACTTTGTGGTGAATTCACAGGGGTCTCTGGTTTCAGATTGAATCTGCATGATACACAGGAACGTACCAAAACGTGTCAACTCAAGTACTACAACTTCTGTTTGGGCTCTACCAAAGGACAACTGTAAGAGAAACTGAAGCATTGCACCAGGTTGTTCATTCTTTGTGAAACAATCTTGGATACCCAGACTGTCAGCTGTGTTGCTTGAGTTTAAACCTCCAAGTTTTGCTTAAGAGATGGTTTAGCAGTTAAGAGCTCTGGTTGCCCTCCAGAGGACCTGGTTCCATTTCCAGTACCACATGACAGCTCACAACTAGCGGTAACTCCAGTTCCAGGGGATCTGGCACCCTCCCACAGACACTCAAGCAAGCCAAAACACCAATGTACATAAAAGTAAATAAATCTTAAAAATCCCCAAACGCTCCAGATTTCAATCTGTACTCATTGAATTTGCTGCTTGATTTAAGAAAGTCTTAGCTCTTGGTGTCCAGGATCAGGGATAGTTAGGTAAAGGACTTTCACGGTGACTTCTATACAGCATAATATGCAGTGCAAACATACTATTTCCCACTTTTTATTGCAAAAGGAGGAAAGGGTTTCCAGCTTCTTTTCACTTCCCTCTGGACATCCTCACTTTTTTTTTCTCTAAAGATTCCTCCCCCCTCCCCTGCAGCTTCTTGCCAACTTTTATTGCTGAGACTGCCTGCCTTCCTGATCTCTAACTCAAATAGCATGGTGTTCTGTCTCCCTGGAAACTACAATGCTGCTGCCCTGCTGTCTTTTTTCTCTCAAACCCTAAAACTGTTCTCAAGTTTTCTTAAGCTCCTTTATCTATGAGGCTAAGAACTAGCAAAAGGGACCTTCATTCTCTGCTAGCACCGCCTCTCTCTCCTACATGCTGGTAGTACAGGTAATGCCACTGTCTTAGCGCTATCATTGCTGTGATAAGCATCATTACCAAAAGCAAGTAGGGGAATAAATAGTTTATTTGAATTACACTGTCACTGGATAGTCCATCATTGAAGGAAGTCAGGGCAGGAACCTGGAGGCAGGAGCTCCAGGTCCAGGTCTCTGCTAATGCAGAAGACATTCAGGGGTGCTGCTTACTGGCTTGATTCCTCTGACTTGCTCAGCCTGTTTTCTTATAGAACCCAGGACCCCAGCCCAGGAATGGCACCAACCACAATGGGTTGGGCCTTTTCCCATCCATCAATAATTAAGAAAATGTCCTGCAGGAATGTCTACAGCTAGATTTCATAGAGGCATTTTTCTCAGCTGAGGTTCCATCGTCTCTGATGTTCATAGCTTGTATCAAGTTGACATAAAACTAGACAGCAAAGCCACCTGCTGGGTTTATGGCAAAGCTTGTATATGAATTATAGCCAACACTTTTTGATTTCTAATCATATGCCAGGTAGAGTGTAACTATTTTAGACTATACTTTCTATGAGATCCTGTTCATGAAGTTGTTTTCCTCATCCCCCCTCTCTCTCTCTGTGTGTGTGTGTGTGTGTGTGTGTGTGTGTGTGTGTGTGTGTGTGTGTGTGTGTGTGAATTCTATGTTATAAGAAGCCTTACAGTTTCTATCTGGATTCCCTGGAACATTATCTCTTGGTGCTCTAAGCTATCACTTATGAATTCACTTATTTGATGCCACTATGTTTGTGAGGACAGTGTTGACAAAAAGCCCAGCCCTCACTTGAAAGAGAATGAAAAGTATTTTATTCTGGAGATTAATATGAGTGACTGTGGACTGGGAACATAGATATCAGGTTCCCCCAAATACTAGTGTGACAACAGTGTCATGAAATTTCTATAATAAGAGAAAAAAGAATATCAAGTTAATTGGTGAAAACAACAAAGTAGAGAAATCTCCGCTGTGGGTTTCAGCTGCTCTCCGCTTGCTTTTCTTAGTCTTTGAGTTGCCAGAGGCTGTCAGTACATTTCTAAAAGGTTTATCTAATAGTCATAAGGATAGCTGTTAGGACAAACACAATGGAAGGCAATGAGTGACTCTTAAGAGGAACAAAGTAGCTCAAGATAATTTAGACCCGAGACTTGTAATTTTTCTCTCCAATCACAGATGTTCTAATCAATCAATCAATCAATCAATCAACCAACCAACCAACCCACCAGTCAGTCAGTCTTGAGGAATCTTTACACAGGTATGGCTTTCCCCACCCCAAGCCCCCTCCTGCCCCAGAACTTCAGTTTGCACTGCTATGCTGGTAAAGCCATGCACGAGACTGGTTGAGAGTCTGAGTCCAGATTGCTAGCCTTCTCTGCTGAATCAGACATAAGAAGGAAGTTGTTTGGACTACTTCATTTTCTATCTCAATAGAACTGAGGAACTTCTGATGGAAAATATTACCATCACGTAATAGATAAAACAAGAAATGTCAACTAGGGGAATATCCCCAAACTGTGTGTCTACCCTCCCCTACACTGCATCTGAGCTACTCACAGAGGATTGCCTCCTACAAGACTTGCTGACTCCAGAAACTTGCATTTGGTGTGGCTGTAAGAGAGGTGAATTTTCTTCGATTGGCTTCCATTAGGTTAAGCTACCTGCTTTGTAGCTAAGGTCTGGAAATGTAGGGTCATCCATCAGAGCTCGAAAGGCACCCCCTCAATCTTGGTTGCCAGCAAAATTTCTCTCTTTTTCTCTACCTCTCCCTCTCCCCCTCTTTTATTGACTAAGTTATTTATTTACTTTGCATCCCAAACACAGCTTCCCCTCCCTCCATCCTTGGCATATCAAGACTAGGCACATCCTCTTCTACTGAGGGTAAAGGCAGGCGATGTAGTCACAGACAGTCCCTGCTCCCACTTCTCCCACTTTAGGAGTCCCACGTGGAGATTCAGCTGCACAACTGCTACATAAATGCAGAGGTCCCAGGTCTGTCCCATTCATGTTCTCAGGTTGGCAGTTCAGTCTCCATATGCCTCCATGGACCCAGTTGACTCTGTCAGTTTTCTTGTGGTATTCTTGACTTCTCTAGCTCCCACAGGGTTTCCCTGAGTTCTATTCAATGTTTGGCTGTGGGTCATCAGCTCTTCCAACAGTTGCTGGGTGAAGCCCCTCTGATGACATTTACACTAGGCAAATATAGCAGAATACCATCAATTGTGTCAGTAGTGAGGTCCCTCTTATAGTATGGGTCTCAAGCTAAGGCCAGTCATTGGTTGGCTTGTCCCTTAAATTCTGCTCCACCCCTGCACGTCCTGTAGGCAGGACAAATTGTGTGTCTCAGGTTTGTGGCTGGGTTGGTGTTCCAATCCCTCCACCATTGGAAGTCTTGCCCGGTTACAGTGATGGCTGGGTCAGGCCCCATACCCCCATTGCTATGAGTCTTAGCTGGGGTTACTCTCCTAGATTCCTTGGACTCTTCATTGTCCTGGGTTTCTAGCTCATCTGTTGCATGGTATAATTTTTGTGGCATTTCTTGCCAAGATACTCTTTTGCTGTAAAACCCTCTTGGAATTCACTAAGCCCTGTGGGTGCTCTGGATAGAGCCTTTATGTTTTATGATAGCCGCAAAACTAAGCAGACATTTGAGGAGCAGAGGGCCTCAATTGTTGCAGAACTCTAGAAGAAATAATATAAACATCTGCTAAAATTGTCCTGAGAGGATGGTCCAGTGGCAGTAGCTCACCCCTTTTGCTGCCATCGCTCCTCAAGCACATATGGATGGATGGATGGAGGAAAAATGGCAACAGGATTCCTGGCAGAGGAGTAGTGAATTGGAGTCAAGTATAGGGCATGTCTGTGATACAAAGGGGGCAATTGAGATAGAAAATGGAGAGCTACACCCACACTTGGATCATCTTGTGATGTAGCCATCGCCTGTCACTACATGAGGCCAATCCAGATCCAAGAGAAGAGGAACTTGGTGTGGGAGAAGGAGGCCAAACAAAACAGAGTTAATGTCACACCTCAAGAGTTAATTCTCAAGGTTTAAGCATAGACTCTAGGACTCTGTGCTTATGTATTTTTGGCAATTCAGTTTGTCTGAACTAAAGGTAAAGACAGCACCAATCTCACTGAGTTCTGAAGATTAAATGAATCAATACTTCAGTGAGTTGGAAAACTGCCTAGTGAGTGCACAGCCCTATTAGCACCACATGTGCCGATGAATATGGTAGAAACAAACCAGGAAGCTGTGGGTGGAAAGTAGGACAAAGATTGAGGTCAAAATTAGCATGCCAAAACCAAGAAGGCAGAGAGAGGAAGACTAAGTGCTCCCCGATAAAGCTGACACATGGCAGCATGCCTAGAAAAATTTATATTATGTGAACGACCCAAAAACCAATGATATTGAGTGTGCCAGTCCTTTGGACAGCAATTGCCACTGGGCCTCTATCCTTTTCCCCAGCTCTGGCACACTTTAGTCCTTGGAAGTTCCCTTTTTCTTAATAAATGGACTCTTCGTCTACCACTATCCATGTCTCCTTGGTTTAATTACTTGTTCTGGCATACAAAAGCCTGGAAATCCCAATAGCGGCCACTGGCCTCTGACGATCACCCATACAAAGCTGTGTACCTCTGGTACCTGTGTTGGGTGGAAGCCGAGAGTTTTGCCATTGGACGGTGTGCCGTAAAACTCCTCCTCCCATCTGAGCCTGGCATTACTCTATGCCATGGTGATTCAAAAATGATAAAACATGGGTCTCTTCCTTATGATACTCACGGGCTCACAGGTGAGGAAGTAGAAAGTTCAGGGCCAGTGTGTTAAGTGCTATAAGAGGCCTTGGAGAAGCAGGGTAGGGGTGGGGGCTAATTTAAAGGACCACCGAAAAACAAATGAAAGTTACCCAGGAAGAGGGGCTAAATGACAGGTATGGAGGTCACTCTTGTGGGAAGGCTTGCTCTGGGCCACAAAGTGGTTCTGAGTGGATGTAGCGTGGGGTATAAGAGGCACAGGCACTAGGGTTGTGGCTGGAAAAATCAGAAGCATCTGCTGACTTAGGAGAGTTGGGCTGGTTCAGACCTGTTCTGTTCAGTTTATGACTGCATTGGTTCAGAATAGTACAACAGTTGTGAACTGCTTTGATAACCAGAAGTATGACATGTCACATAGGCCCACATTCCTAATTAAAGAGTGCATGATCTCTCTTGATGGAGTGTTTTCCAGTTTGGGTACTTCCACATAGACACTCAGAGAACACTTACTGGAAGTGATGGCATGAACTGTATTGAAAGGCAGGTAGTTGGAACCAAAAGGAAGAGGAGGAAGAATTGAGGGAATCAACAAATGGAAAAAGTCAAGGCTATTCCAAAGGGCTCGGTAAAACTGGAAACATGACAAAATCACCAAAACAACAACATTCCTGGGTTGAGGAATCTTGATCTAAACTGATCTAAATGGGAAGTGACGTTGCCTCCTCTATATTTTTGGAGCACAAAGATCTAGAATTCTACTTCAGCTAATGCTAAGTGATATTAGACATAAGCAGGTATGTGCATCTTTTAACAAAGCTACGGTCCTGCGATGTTTCAGATTATTATGATGGTTAACTTTGATTGTCAACTTGTCTGGTTTTGGAATCACTTTGCAGACTCTGTGAAGCTGTTTCCAGAGAGGTACACTGGGGAGAGAAGATCAAATCTGAATGTAGGTGGGGATATTCCACTAAGTGCGGTCTTGGACTGAATAAAAACAAGAAAGTAAACTGAGTCCCAGCATTCCTCTTTCTGGTCCTTCACCATGGATACAGTGTTACCAGTTGTCTCAAGCTCATGCAGGAATGCCTTCCCTTCCTTGGTGTATTGCATCCCTTTTTAAGCCAGGAGACCAAATAAAGCCCGCCTTTCCTAAGTAACCAACACATAGCTAGATAAAAATCAAACAAAAAAACAAAGCCTAAACTAGAAATCCCAGAAGATTTTATGAATTAACAGATGAAAGAGGAAAGATTGTAAGAGTTTATAAGTCGGTTCCTCCAGCGGAGTCGTTCTGACAGAGGGCCTCGGGGGTCGGGGAGCAGCTGCCGGTTCTGCACGTGGACCCCGTGGACAGAAAGGGTCCTAAGGAGGGGCTCCTGATGTGGCCTCCGCCCTTGCCAGAGCCAAACGGGGTGACTATGATGTTGCCACCTCGGTGGTCAAGGCGGCCCCTGTCCCTACCCCTAGCTCCACCATCAACATCAACAACTTCACCTCCAATTTCCTAATGAATGTTATAGCAATTGAAGATTATAAGAGCACATACTGGCCAAAATTAGATGGTGCCATAGATCAGCTTTTAACCCCGAGTCCTGGTGACTATATGCTTATATCCTGTGAACAGATTTACAGTTGTGTGTATAAGTGTGCGTGCCAGAAGCACTCAGAACATATGTACAGTGATCTGATTAAAAAACATAACCAGCCACTTAGAGCGAATCTCCAAGGAGCTGCAGGCCGACCCTCCAGACCTCTATACAGAAAGATTTAATATAGCCCCAGGACAGTATATGGGAGCATTGCAGAGCATCATGCCTCTTTTCATATATATGAATAAGTTTTACATAGAAACTACGCTTAACAGAGACTTTAAAAATGATCTTGTAAAACTGTTTATGGAACACGTTGTAGAGAAGCACATTTATAGCCTAATGCCCTTTACTTTTAGAAGCCCAGTCAACACCATTTTAGGTCACACCTTCAACTGTGGCAAATGTTGTGAGGCCTGTACGCTCTGAGACCAGAATGGGTTCAGAGGGCTCCGACATCATTTTCTAAGGTTACTCCAAACATTCTGCCCCCAGCTATGGAATCTGAACTTTCTGAGTACCCTGCCCAAGATCAAAAGCTTCAAAGAGAACTTACACAGAGGTGACCAGTCCCAGAAGAGAGCCGGAGATGACTGGTTTATAACAGTCCATCTGACTGTGCAAGTTCCAGAGGGTATAGATAGTGACTGTTGAACTACGTTTCTCCCGAGAGAAGACACACTGGAGCTACAGAAACTGTTCCAAGCACGGTGGGGCCTGCACCACTCAGGAGCTCTGTCAGAGGCTGTTCTCAGAGAGGATGCATGACTTCTTTATTTGATTTTCAGTTTTTAAAAACAAGAACTAACAAAAACAATCGCTGCTAGACTGGGCGGTGATTTGAAGTGGGACAATCTTTTAATCTACAGAGCAAGTGTCTTGGAGAGCGGCCATTGCTAAAGCGGAGCTCAACATTTGAATCAGCTTCCTCCAGAAATACAAGAACGAAAGAATAATTTTTTAAAAAAACCCTCATCTTGTTCATGTGTGATCTTGGAACATGGTGTCTCATGTCAAGATATCTTTGCTTTAAAACCAAGCAGATATTACAATACAGTGTTTTCACCCATGCCCCAAACAATCTGTTTTAAATTCAGATTGGTCTGTGTTTAGCAATTAGTCTTGTGGAGGAAAATGCTAACTGCTTTCACTATCACTTTCCCTGTCAATTCCCGTTTTCAACTGCGTGCCTTGAGCTCTGTGCACTTTGCAGCTCTGTGACCATGTCATTAATCTCATGATGCTTCCAACTGGCCCACCAAAGCCTCTGTATGACTTTGTGTTAGTAGCAGAACCTGATTGAGAAAATGGAAGCACTAGAGGCTGGTCAGAATTCACCCTGCTGTCCCAACTCTCATGGGGACCAACTCTTACTGAGTGGTTTCCATTCTACTATCCCCTCCCCTGATCTCAGCCTCCAGTGGGGTGGAGCCCTGGTTTAGAGCTCTGATACTGTAGAGACTGCCCAATAGAGGGCACTGCTCCCTGGGTCCCTCTCAGGACGAAGGGTTTTAAAGTCACCTATGGTCCATTTCATTTTAATGGGTGAATTTAATATGTATAAAAGGTCAGCTCCACCCTGCATCTCGTAAACATCATGTTTGATATTTGTGTGCAAAACAGGAAGGGTTTGCACTGTTGTTTGAAGGCTCCTTTCAGCTGTGGTAAAGCCATTTCCTACACCAACAGTGCTCTTTAGTTCTTCACAAATGCCTGAAGCTTTTCTAGTTGTTTTTCAATAATAAACAAAACTAGACATGGCAAGGAAAAAGTATTTTTCTTCTCAATTTTGCTTGAATGTGAAGTGAGCATTGGCTTTGTGCTACCAGGCTCCATCTGACGGTGATGCTGACCAATCAGAGACTGTCCCCCAAGCTACTGCTACCAACTCATGGGCAGCAGAGTTAGAAATGGAACACCAGGGACAAGAACATTACCCAGTAGCAGTCCTGTGTTTGTAAACAATGTTCCAGGGGAGGAATAGTTAAGAGTTGACAATTTGATTCTTTCTGGTACTTGTCTGCAGTTGGTAGAGTTTGTGGGGGGTTTAATTGACTCATTCCATTTGGGTTACATTGAAGACCCTGAGTAGGGACAAGTGGGCTCTTATTATGGCCTGTATAGCTTCTTTGGCTCTAATGTCAAGGGAAAAAAATTCATTTTATCAAAAAGCCCAGTTTACTTTTCCGATGGAATGCTCACCACAAAGTTGTAAATATCCTTTGGAATTTGTTTCTTCTACCCAGCTTTAATATTTTTGACAATAGTAAAGTTGGAGAATTTCTTGAAACGTAATAGGTTAGTGTTTCCATGTCTTAATTATGCCCTCCTCCTCCCCCGGGAGAGAGTGTTCTTTTTTCTTTCCAAAAGAACTTTCCCTAGAGAAGCATTATATTAAATAAATTGGCATTAAAGTGGGTGCTTTTGTGTTAGTGACTGAATGGAGAAATAGTCATACTCATTCTGCATTAGCACAAAATAGGCAGAGGAAAGCCTGTGAAATTCTCATTCTCTGAGTCTAAGCCTGGCACCACTTTGCTGGTACTGAAAGGCATGGGGGAAATGAGTGTGCTCCTGAGGGCTGTGTGCTGGTGGCTTAGCAAGGCTTTACAGTTTGTAAACTTCAGGTGAAATTGACACTTCTTGTTAATTAAAGTCTTTACAGAAGTCTTAATCTCCAACTATGAGGAAATAAAATCTGCTCTGTCTCAAAAAAAAAAAAGAAAGAGTTTATATGTCTATATATGTTGAATGTATCATCTGAGAAGGCAATGCTATTATCAGCTACCAAATTACTACGTAACATCCAGTTTTCTTTCTTAATTTTTCCCCTCATCCTCACCTTTTTTTCTTTTTTCTTTTTTTCGTTTTATTTCTTCACCTTGGCTTCAGAAGTGTGTGCTTCATCTGACAGTCACTTTCAGATAGACAAGTAATGAATCAAGAGAATAGTTCCACCTCTGACTCATGGGGAACCTGGTACAGTCATTTGACTCATCGATTTCTTTCAATTAGGAAATGTCACTGTACATGTACCATAAAGTGCTTATGAGATGCTGGGATCCACAGAGAAAAGGTGACAGCTGCAAGATTAAAATCTCATTTAACATACATTTTTATTTCATTTCAGACCACAGAAACTACACCTCCCTTCCAAATCACACATGTCTCTTAGGTCTTTTTAGGTTTTTTTATCCATTTTTCTTTTATGCTGCTGGGAACAGAACCCAGTCAGGCACTTCAGCAGGGGGAGCACATGCCTGACCGCTGAGAATACCACCAGCTGTTTCTTTTTTTTTTTTTTTATTGTTGTTGTTTGTTTTGTTTTTGATGAAATAATTTACTAAAAAGTTTTGTAGTAGCTGTTTGTTTCCAGTCACAATGCTAAATAAAATAAGTAAAAAGAAACATCCAATATTGGATTTAACTTAGCAGATTTTTTCCCAGTTAAATTTAAAAACATAATACCCAGAAAATACAACAAATTAAATTAATTAGAAAGTTGATTACTCTACTTTGGTTAAGCATAGTAAACCTGTCTACACCTTTGATTTTCTAAGATTAATGTTATCATTCTAAACTATTCTGAGTAAATGGAAAGTCTGACATGAGGTGTAAAGAACGGGCTTTGTCTGAGTAGCTAAAAACATGCAGAAAGTTTTTATAAAAAAGGTTTCAGATTTAGTTAAAGAAAACTTGAGTTGACTGTTTGTAGTTCCCATATACTTCATGTGATCTACTTGTTGAATTATTGAACCATATTGATACATTATTAAATAAGTATCCTAGTTTTACCCAATGTCCTAACTTTTGTCCCAGTATTCTGCTAAAAAGCTTACCACAATTGGTTATTGTGACTTTCTGGGCGCTGATTAGCTATGACTTTCGTTTTTCATAAATTTCTTTGATTTTGAGGAATACAGGTCAAGCAGTTTATAAAATGTCCCTCAGCTGAAATTTGTCTGAGCTCCAATCCAGCCACTACCTCCACACGGTCAAATTGAAATACAAATGAAGGTTTTGGAAAAGGAATACAGAAGCAGGCTCCACGTGTATTGCCATTCAGCACAGTGCTTATTGGGCTTCTCCACTGAGAACGCATCATTTTCCCTTCCTTCCTATTCTGTACTCTTTAGAAAGAAGTCACTATGTATGGGTCATATAAGGTAAATACTCCCCTTGGGGATAAGATGTTTACACAACCTGTTTGAAATTCTGTTGCATACAAAATTTTTCTTTTTGCCCTAATTTGTTTATTGAATGATTTGATTCTGTCAGTACAGATTTGTTGATTTTTATTTTATTTTTAAGATTTCTTTATATGTATAAATGTTTTGCCTCTGTGTGTGTTTTGTGTGTGTGTGTGTGTGTGTGTGTGTGTGTGTGTGTGTGTGTGTGTGTGTGTGTACCACATACATGCCTGTTGTCTGCATAGGTCAGAAGAGGGCACTGGATCTGCAGTTACAGATGGAGAGGCTTGTGAGTGCTGGGAACTGAACTTGGTTCCTCTGAAAGAGTAACAAGTGTTCTTAATTATTGAGATATCTCTCCAGCCTGGTTTTTATTTTACATATTTATTGATAGCCCAATATCGCTTCTTTTTAAGGTCTGAAATAGTTCAGCTTTGGTCACCGGGAGTTTTACCACTTGCTCCCAATGCCCCTTTGAAACACCTGAATTACTGATTGTTGTGCATTTGATGTTATTTAATTATTGATGTTTTAGCATTTCTTTATAATACTGTACAATTTTCCAGGCTCATTTTAGCATGGCTGACAAACTTTTAAACAAACTGGTTTCTGGCAATTAGAGGAATTTTGTTTGTTTTGTTTGTTTTTGTTGTTCAAGACAGGGTTTTGGGCTGTCCTGCAACTCACCCTGTACCTCTTTTTTTTTATTAATACACCATTTGTTCCTGGACTTTTCATTTTACTCTGATATTAAATGTGGGGTCTTTTTTCCTTTTCAGACTTTAAAAGTAGGATTAGTTTGATTAACTTTGTTAAGGTGAAGTGGTAGCGGTGGGAAGTGGTTTCAAGATAGGCTTAGAAGGTAAATGCCGTCAACTTAAATTCAGTGTATTTGCCAACCAGACTCTGACATACTGTCTCTGATATTTCCGCTACAAGTTTTGGTTTGGCCTAATTCTTCTAAAGATTAAAAACACTTGGTGTTTCCCCCAACCCTAAAACAGCTTCCTTTTCCTGTTTCTCATTTAGCATAGTGTTTGTACCAGCTTTGTGTTTGAAAAGTGAACATCTGAGCTCTGCTGGTTGGGCTTGAATACTATGGGTGAAGGGACTCTAGCCAGCCCATGGAAAACATGGTTCTTACAGGCCTTGCCCTCCTCTACTCTCTCTGCCTCGACAACAACCATTAGATTATATCCCTAAAGCTAGCCACCAAGATCTATTCCATTATGTGGATACTTTCTCCTCCTGAGGCTGGTTACCAAGGTCCAGCCATCAAGTATTCAAGTCCAGCAATCAAAAGCCCATTTTGCTTGTCTAATTAACATGCCTAATTAAAATTAAATGCCCCATCATAACACAGGGCTTTTCTTTCGCCTTTATAAATCTCCATTTGCCTATGGGCCAAGTCTATCTTCTATCTATCCAGAGGCAGTCCTCCGTTGTTGTCCTCCAACCCCACTGGACAATCTTCCTTTACCATGTTCTCTTCCCCTTCTTCCTCTTTCTCTATCCCCTATGTTGTCTTTTATTCTCTGCCCTTTGTCCCTCTGGGGCAAATACATCTTCTTTGTACTGAGAACTTGGTCTTAGGGTGTCTTGTGCAGACTCTGAGGTTCCCTACAATGGGCATATATGTGGCTATGTATGGGCATATGTATGTACTGGAGTGTGTAGACATGGATGTTAACATGCTTTCATGTT
The DNA here is from genome assembly GCF_011064425.1 of Rattus rattus. NCBI lineage: Eukaryota > Metazoa > Chordata > Mammalia > Rodentia > Muridae > Rattus > Rattus rattus. The sequence goes on from NC_046161.1 coordinate 114,979,747, forward strand.
AACACAAGTTAACTAACAATGCTCTAGTCTCCTTAAGTAACAAAGGTATGGTTCTCCTTCTAGCATATAAAATGATCAGAAAAGAATATATATTCTTATATATGTGTGCCTCTATCTATCTATCTATCTATCTATCTATCTATCTATCTATCTATGTATCTATCTATCATCTATCTATCTCTATACTATTCTATATCTATATCATCTCTCTATCTCTATCTATCTATCTATCTATCTATCTATCTATCTATCTATCTATCTATAATTTAATGTTCTTGAAGATATACATCAAGTCTTACTGGTGAGCATGCCTGTATAGCATCCAAGACTATGGGAGTCTTAAAGAGGGGGTGGTGGATTAAAAAGGACAGTAGATGGAACAAACATGCAGCACATCAAGTTCTGTGGGACATAGGTGAGTTATGTGGATAGAGAAATTACTGCACTTAAAGGCTTATATGAGAAAAGTGAAAGTGTTTTACTTGTAATCAAAGTCCTATCTGAAGCATCTAGAAAAAGAAGAGCAAAATAAAGTAAGCAAAGTAGAAGAAAGAAAAAAAGAGAAAGGGCTGACCAACCCAGCTCAGTCAGTCAACAGGGTCTTGAGGGAGAGAGAGAGGATTAAAGAAAAGACAATTAGACAATATTATAGTATGATCCCAGGAAGGGATCATAGCCCAGGAAGGGCTAAGGCGGGTTTAATTCATCCTAGTCTGCTTTTATATCATTCTAGGTATATACAAAGAACATAGGGGCTGGAGAGATGGCTCAGTGGTTAAGAGCACTGACTGCTCTTCCAGAGGTCCTGAGTTCAATTCCCAGCAACCACATGGTGGCTCACAATATTGTGAACAACAATATTTGATATATAAAACCCCAACAACTTAGAAAAGACCAACGAATTCCTAAAATAATTAAATACTTCAACTTACCTGGTGTGAGTCAGAGCATTTGAATAGACCTATACCATTAAGGAAATTGAATTAATAATTGAAGTCTCCCAAGAAAGACATTTCCAGACCAGCATAGCTCAGCTAACAGGTTATTTCAAATATTTAAATAGATGATACGAATTTTACATGTTCCTTCCAGACAATATTTGAACACTTTCACACATTTAAAAATGAGATTGTATTATATTAGTGCCCAAATTAGACAAAGATAGTGCAAAAAGGTTAATAAATACATATAAAAGACAATTTTCTTGACGACTAAAGATGAAAAGTTTGTAATAAAATTTCAATAAATAGAACCAGTGACATAAGGTTGGTTTGATAATCGAGGTCAGTCAACATAGTATACTAATCTAAAGAAGAAAAAAAAATCACATGATCATAGCACCCGGTAAAGAAAAGATATTTAATAAAACCATATTCATGAAAAAAAGCCAACTAAGAAAAGTGAAGATATGTAGGAACCTTCTCAGTCTTATATTTATAAAAGTCATAACAATTTTACAACTGTCACTGTAAGACAGCAAAGTGAGAGGCAAGTATTGCTTTTTCTACTCTTGTTCATTATTTACTGGAAATCCTAGCCAGCACAATAAGGAGAGAAAAGGCAATTAAGGGCACATAGATTAGAAAAGAAGTGATAAAACTACTTGTTTGCAGATGACATGGTGATCTACACAGAAAACGCCAAGGAATCTCCAAAAACAGCAAAGATGGAACAACCCTTATAATAAATAACTGTGGCAAAGTTTCAGAATACAAGTTCAACAGATGAAAATTAGCTCTATGTTTGAAATTAGTACGTGCTAATTACATTAAATATACCATTTATAATATCTCAAAAAAGAAATACTTAGGTATCTGTTTTCAAACTACATATACATCATGTATACTGCCACTTACAAAATGCTGAATGAAACCAGAGAAAATAGAAATGAATAATGAGATGTCATCATCATGGGTTGTAAGATCGCCATATTAAAAATGTCAGTTTTCTCACAAACAAGATGCTAGCTTCTATCAGTATCTTTAAAATCTTTTTTACAGATATAGATAAGCTTGTTCTAAAATTATATGCAAAGGCAAAAGAGCAAGGATCACTAAAGTGCTTTGAGAAAGAAGAGCGGAGAGGAAAGCATCAAGCTGGTGGAAGGATAGACAGAGACTAATGGAAAAGACTAGAAAACCCAGATGTCACTCACATAGGATGATAGGCAACTGAGGTTGCTATGCTAGGGCCTTTAGTTGTGACCTAAAGTGTAGATAAACAATTTTAGAAATTGGTGGTTTTGTACTTAGTGCAATACAATTCAACTTTCTTGTTAAAGAAGAATCAAGTTAGACATTAATAGTTTCAAAGACACTAAATTATGTGTACTTGGTATGTCCTATGCAATGCCATTGCTTTTAAAAATGTCACTTGCAGTATGTTGATAATAACGAAATAAATTTGATTTTATATTAGAAGTGGTTCTAGAAGCCCAGGCAGTGTTGGAACTTGACTTTAATCCAACACTTGGAAGGCAGAGGCAGGTAGATCTCTGAGTTTGAGGCCAGCCTCTTCTACAGAGTGAGTTCCAGAACAGCCAGAGTCGGATAGAAAAACTCTTGTCTCGAAAAACAAACAAGCAAGCAAGCAAAAATGGTGGCAGAGCAATTGCATATTCATAGGCTAAAGACCACAAATAAAAACCTCAGCCTAGACCTCTGATCCCACAAAGTATTCACTCAAAATGGATGATAGAATACAAATGCAGCACATAAAGCTATCAGAACTTCCCTGAGATAACTTTGGACTGAAATCCTGAAGAGTTCTTAAAGACAACACCAAAAAATAAAATATTGGAAATAAAGAACAGATGAATGATTACTAATCAAAGTGAAAAACTTTTGCTTTGCAAAGACACTGTTAAGATGGCCCTAACCTTCAGCAAATTAGATAGTGTCCATGTTGGGTGAGGGCCAAACTTCCTCCGTCGGTCTGCTGACTTAAATCCTCTTCAGAAAATCCTTCTACACATTCAGAAACAATGCCTGACTAGCCATTTCATCTACACCTAAAATGAAAATGCCTATCACACAAATCTAGGAATCATGCCCTAGGACAACAGTTTTCAACCTGTGAATTGCCTTTGGGGGTCAAGTAATCCTTTCAGAAGGGTCACCTCAAACCATCAGGAAGCACAGATATTTATATTATGATTCATAACAGTAGCAAAGTTATAGTTATGAACTAGCAGCAAAAATAATTTTATGATTGGGATCACCACAGCATGAGGAACTCTATTAAAGGATTGCATCATTAAGGTTGAGAATCATTGTCTTAGGACACTGATACCAGGGAAATAGGATCTTAGTCTTAAACACACACTTATTGTAGCAGATTTATTCTTAGTGGCCTTGAGATAGAAACAACAAAGCCATCTCTAAACAGATGAAAAATCAAATGAGATATTGCTTAGAAATAATAAAACTTGAAATTTTCCAACATAAATTTTTTTATTGATTCTTTGGAAATTATATGTCATGAACCCTAGTCACGCTCACTTCCTAGTCTTCCCATGTCCTCTTTCCCTCCCTTGTGACCTCCCTGCCAAAAAGGAAAGGAAGAGGGAAGAGGAAAAACAAACAAGCAGCAACAACAATAAAAACCAAGTCTCTTTTGTGTTGTCTCAGTGTCTAGTCCCCTGCACCCCCAAGAAAATCTGAGTCCTTCTCTACTTGCATCCCAACCAGAAGCCATTAATAGTGGAAAGGTACACGTTAACATCCCTATCGCAATTTTATTTTATTTTCTTAAAAGATTTTATTTTATTTATGAGTACACTGTAGCTGTCTTCATGCATACCAGAAGAGGGCATCAGACCTCAATACAGATGGTCATGAGCTACCATGTGGTTGCTGGGAATTGAACTCAGAACCTCTGGAAGAGCAGTCAGTGCTCTTAACCATTGAGCCATCTCTCCAGCCCCCTATCACAATTTTAAAGAGTTCTCTTTAATGGCTTCCTTTTGAGGCTGTTACTTGTTGGGGGTTGGGGGTTGGGGGTTGGGAGTTGGGGTGGAGGTAGGTGTTGCCACAGAAGCCTTCTATGTTCCTCTTCCTCAACTGCGGGTCTGTACCACTGAAAGCAAGAGTACCCTCACCGTTTTTTTGTTTTTTTGTTTTTTTTTTGTTTGTTTGTTTTTTCTTTCTTTTTTTTTTGGAGCTGGGGACCGAACCCAGGGCCTTGCGCTTGCTAGGCAAGTGCTCTACCACTGAGTTAAATCCCCAACCCCCACCCTCACCGTTTTTTGCAGTCAGGAGCATGGATCCTGGGCTTCTACATGGTTTCTGGCAACAGCACAGATTAAGAGATCCACATGGTCTCCCCCATCATCAGGTGCTAAGAACTCTGCATGGTCTCTGGTAGTAATATCATCTGCAGACATCAACATGGCCCTCTGCTGAACCATGGACCAGCATGGCCTCTGGCAGAATTATGGACCATGAAGTTCTTTCAAGGAGGTCCAATTTAGTAAATGGATCATTCTTCATCTTGAACATTCCATTGCTGTTCAGAGCCAGGGTGATCTTGTGACTGGGCAGCTTGTTCAGAGGCTGAGTATGTGGGAGAATGCACATTTTGAATGAAACTTGGAGAAATCTTGGAAAGATGAACTTACAGCAATAGATATTATTGAAAAGGCCCATATAGTATATTCTAATAACAGGTGTTTCAGTCATTGATTGCTTGAGTAGGCCATTATCTTAGAGTGAGTAATTATAAGGGGGCTTTGGGGATGATGAATGGATTTTTAATCTAGATGTGGTCTTTACACTGATCTGTACTCACGTGTCTTGAAAAAAAATGTCTTCCCCTTCCCCAAGTGATGCTTTATACAGACAAGATTGAGAGCTTGGATTTTGTATGTAGAAGAATGGGAAATTTGAGCCACCATGTGGTTGCTGGGATTTGAACTCAGAACCTCTGGAAGAGCAGTCAGTGCTCTTAACCACTGAGCCATCTCTCCAGCCCAAGAATGGGAAATTTGAAAGACACTTGGGTCTCATTTTTCTCAATTGCAGAACAGAAATGGTGTTCATCTCTCATTGGGGAGAGATTAGGGGTGATGCTAGGTAACCATTGCAGCTTGTAAGAGTGAAAAATGGTAGCCATTGTCTTATGAAAAAAAAAAAAAGAAGATCGTGGAGAGGTGGGCAGCAGAGTTACAAGCTAGAACTGTGAGTCCTGATCAAAAGAATGACTTATTCCCATGGGAAGGAAGTAAAACAAGGAGCAGGACTTCTCAGTCCCAAACTGTCTCTAAAGTCATCCAGACAGTTCTGATTGGAAGGTGCTAGAGAACTGTGGTGTTGGTTACTAATCTCTATTGAAATTACATCGCCACTTTTGAAGAGAGAATAGCAACTCAGATTGTTCTTGCACTTGAACTCTGAGGAAAAGCTGACCTCTTGTGAGCACTAACAGAAAATGCTGCTTTCTCAAGAGATTCCTGTGGTAGTGTATAAGAGCTGGGCTTCTCACTGTCCCAAGTATGTGGCATTTTACTGTTAAAGAACAACTAACCTTCACCACAATAACACATTACACTGCACATGCAAGGAACAAGGGCTATTAAGATCTTTGCATTACTGGTGAGGAAACTGAAGCACAATAAAGCTAGGTGCTTGACTAAGTCACATAGCCAGCAAGTGACAAAATGAGATGCAGGGTCCTAACCAGCCCAGCACATATCATATGTTTCCTTCCTTGTGATCAAGACAATCATTCTACAGCCTGTATTATTGTCCGAGTATTTTATTTTTTCCATTGGGATAATTTCAACAATGCTAAGGACTCTCTCTCTCTCTCTCTCTCTCTCTCTCTCTCTCTCTCTCTCTCTCTCTCTCACACACACACACACACACACACACACACACATACACCTCTCCCCCCAAACTCTGACCTGTGTGCTCTCCCTTCACACTGAAGGAATTATTGAAGGGTGGTACCCACTCACTCTCCTCATGATAGGGAATCAGCCAATTTTTTCTGTTCTGATCCTCTCATGCGTCTGTGTGCTCCCCTGATACCCACACTCTTTTCATGGTTTCTAAACACGTTGTGCTTGCAAGGAGAAGAAACCCAATGTGGCAACAGTGGCTGTGGTGATGGTGGCAGCAGCAGGATGTGGAGTAGGAAAAGTATTTACCATGCCAGAAATGACAAAAGCTTCAATAAAGTATAAACACTGTGGACAGAAACACAGTAGGAGAATGATCAGATAAAATTCTATCTCCAAGGAGAAATGAGGTTCTTTTACAACCAGTTAAGGGAAGTTATGGTAAGTTTCCTGGGCTATTCATGTGGCATTGAATTTGAATAGATAAGAGGCAGGCCATTCATTATCTTGTTAGGTAGTAAATTTTATAACATTTCCTCTTTCTGGGACTGGTCATTGGGGTGAGGTACTTGTGGTCATTAAATGTTGGGCTATGGGCTGGAGAGATGGCTCAGTGGTTAAGAGCACTGACTGCTCTTCCAGAGGTCCTGAGTTCAAGTCCCAGCAACCACATGGTAGCTCACAACCATCTGTAATGCTGTAATGAGATCTGAGGCCCTCTTCTGGTGTGTCTAAGACAGCTACAGTGTACTCATATACATTAAATAAGTAAAATAAATAACTTAAAAAAAAAGTTGGGCTATTTGGTAACCATGACTAGGGAGGTCATAGGCCCTTGAGGAAAATCTACTAATATTAGTTTGTTAAATGGAAATAGCATCAAAATGCCTTCTAAATAATAACCTTTACACCCATAGATTAGCATATCTCTTGACTTCATCAGAGAAACGTCTTTTGACAGTTGACAGCAGTTAATATAGCGAGTCGCAACTAATCAAAGTAGAGAAAATAAGTGATTATGGAGTGCTCATCCCTACACACACACACACACACACACACACACACACACACACACACACACACACACACCACACCACACCCCACCAGCTCAGGGAACACTGTGGGAAGGGTAGGGGATAGAAAGATTGTAAAAACCAGACTTTGTGGAAGAGTGCTTCAAAATATTATTTTCTGAAGAGGACAGGATCATTGCAGTCATGAGTGCACAGTACAAGTTACTCTCACAAGATCAAGCTAGCGCGTTACCTAGCATGAATGGAGAGGGGTACATGAGGCCCCTTCCCAAGGGGAAGAGCTATTGGTAGTTGATGACTGCTGGGGAATTGCCGCATGTGTGTGTGTGTGTGTGTGTGTGTGTGTGTGTGTCCCTTGGTAAATTTTCCATACCAATGCATATACAGATATCACTGGACTCAGTAAGTTATTAAAAATAAAAGAATATGAGATTGTAAGGAGTATATGAGAAAGTCTAGGAGAAGCTGGAGGATAGAAGGGAAGTGAATATAATCAAAGTATTTTGTATAGGTTTATGAAATTGTCAAAGAATAAAATAAAAATTAGGTTCTGGTTTTAAATGTCTTTAAGATTTACTTTTACTCATGCATATAAGCTTGGTAGGCTTCTCTGCCTTCCAGCATTTTGCTCTTTGAAGTCCTTTGTTTCTTCCTGCACTTTCTGTTTTGCCCACCAGGGGGAGACAATCTCCTTTTAAAGGACAATTCCTTCCCTTTAGCTCCCTACAATAGCTCTGAGCCAAATTATTGTACTTTGTAAGTTTGCTGATCTTAACTACAATGTGTTTAAGTACAAGCTACACACCAGGTTTTGAAGATAGTACAATAAAAATTCAGACTGTCTTTTTACTATATATAATAAACTAATTACATGTTAAAATATTTTAGGTATGTTAAATATAGCATTAATTTAATTTATTCCCCACATCTACTCCCTTCCCCTGTCTTTCAGAGATTGAACCTAGGGCCTTGCACATACTAGACAAATACTCTACCACTGAGTTACGTCCTTTATCTATTTTAGATTTTTAACAATAGTGTGGCTATAAAAGGATTTAAAAGTACATATGGGACTTATATTTCTATTAGACAGTGGTTCTTCCCAGTGTCAAATCCCAAAGTAACTCTGAAGAACATCAAGGATCTGAAGAACCAGTCTGAAAAGGAGCAGGTTGAGGAGACTGGGATGGACACTGGCTAGCAACAGAACCCTACTTAACCCACAATAGGCTCTAGAGCTTACCTCACAACCAGGTGTCTTATACCTTGCTTGTTATTTCTTCCTCTTCTGTGCTGGAATTCTTGAATTCCACAGAAAAATCTAGGCTTATATTACTTTATTCTACATTATCAGCAAGGTTCACTATCCCAGGTCTATCTTGACTAGAGACCTTGAAGATTGGCAGAGGGCTGTTCAGAACTTTTGGCCTCCTTGTCTAAAACCCTTTGACTTGTTCAATTCACTTGTGCCTAGGGGTCATGGAGTGTGTTCAAGGATGAAAAGACAGAACCAGCAGGACTCGCTGGTTCTTACGCAGTGGCCATCACATCCTGCTTCCTCCTGAGAGCTCTAGTCGCCCACAGCCCTGCCTATAGGGGATGGGGGGTTGGGATTCACATGACCAGTGAGTGACCTGATGTCCTGTGTATTTCAAAAGTTGCCCTAGTAACTATTCAAGAGCGACCCTCTGAATCAACAATGGGGTAGTTGGGAAGCAAGGTCAGAGTGGTAGGTGGTGATCCTAGGTGCAAGCCCTGCCCCACAGTCCTTCTTGAACACAGTTGGCACAGCTATAGCTATGAGAGTCAGTGGTCGTTCCAGGTTTGGCACCAGTGGAGGTCCAGAGGCACAGGTATTTGAGTCAATTGTTTTTGTCTAGGTGGAAAGAACTCTTTGTAATGGAGGAACCAAACAAGGGACATCTGTGTCACCTTCTGTTACCTGGGATTGCCAGTCAGAGGAGTTGAGCTGGTGGCTCATCTTGCTGGGGAATGGATTCAGTGTACCCCCAGCTTTACCCCTCATCTGCAGCCAACTGAAGGGCTGATGACCATAGAATTTTGAGAGATCCCAAACCCACGTGCTTTGGGATTATGGGATAAGGTGATCTCTATTGTGCAGCCTCGGTTGCTGTCTCCGAACTCCCTTTTCATTTGTATGAAGAGCGTATTACATATAGATAGTAAAAATTACCATAGGACACCAAGATTTCAACAAGAAGCATTTATCGTATAAGACAGTTTTGTGTGTTGGGGATTTGAGACAGCTTTGTGGGATAGTTTTACTACAGTCTTTCTTGGTTGAGGAAGAATGTCTGTCTACTCTGTCACTAGATTTGGCCGGAGGTGGAACTTAACTGCTTTCAGGTGTTCATTCCTCTGGCTGCTAGCAGAGACCTCACTTCCTTATCTCACGAGCCTTTCCAGCGACTGCTTCAGAGTCCTGTGACATGGCCGCAAGCAACAACAATGTAAGACAGCTAGACAGAAAACTTCTTTCTACATTCTGTTACAAAGGTCAGCCCAATTCGAGAAAATGGCTACCAGGAAGTCTAAGCTACCATGGGCCACCATGAATGCTGTGAACACAGTGGAGTAATATCAGTTCTACTTATTTAATTTCAGTGCTTTTTGTTTGTTTTGAGACAGGGTACCACAGGCTGGCTTTAAACTTCCTACATAGCCAAGGATGACCTTGAACTCCTGATTTTTTTTTTTTTTTTTGCTACTACTTCCCAAGTGCTGGAATTACACTATGCTCGGTTTATGCAGTGCTAAGGACGGAACTCAGGGCTTTGTGGGTGGTAGACAAACACTCTACCAACTGAAGTACATCAACAGACCCATTGTGAGACTTTGTATATATACTCAGTGTTAGACTCCCCTCCTCCCTACCCCCCTCCCGCTATGACAAATAGTGAAATTTGTTCTGAGAGGAACAAATTAAAGAGAGAATTTATTTTGGTTCATAGTTTTAGATGCTTAGTCCCTGACCCTTTGCTGTGGTGTTTCTAGATCTTTAGTGAGGCGGAACACCATGGTGGCAGGAGTATGTGTCAGCTACCGTTCACCCCATAGTGGCGAGAAGTCAAAGAAGGAGACAGGAAGGACACAAAGGGGAAGGGGTAAAAGATACAACCTTCAGGGACACACCCTAAATGAACTGCTTCCCCATCTGGGTCCCACTTCCTTTTTTGGCTGTCTCCTGATAATGCTATCATATTATGAATCTACCAAGAGATGAATCCATTAATTAGGCCAGAATCTGAAGGATACAATTACTTCTCAAATGCCTGTTGACTTGACACACCTAAGATTCTGTGGTGTCTGTTTGTGGAAGACATTTCATATTCAAACTTTAAAGCCACTGCAAAGAAAACCCACAATCAGGGTGCAATTGCTAAAAAAAAAAAAAAAAAAAAAAACAACTGCTAAGGGGACTGCTGGAGCTGGGCTCTGAAACAACAGAGGAAGTACCACAAAGGGTTCAGGGACAGACAACTAAGAAGTTTCGAGGCTTAGGGTCTTCTAGCAGTCCTTTCTCTTTTTGTGTGAACAAACTAGGATGATTTAGGACATCTTTCCATCACATTTTCATGCTCATCAAGGGCTCGTTTTGATAATTCATTAATGTTCTCTCTAAATTTCAGGCATTTTAGAAGGTCTGGCCTAAGATGGAGATTGACTTATGTCAGAGCTAGCTCTTTGAGACTCAAAAGGGATTGAGTGCCCTTTGTGAATATCAACAGGTTTCCTTGTCAAGACTTTGCAAGACTCCATGTAATTTCCTAAATCTTCATTGATTCCTTAAAATAGTCACGCAAATGAAGTTTTATGCATTTTTTTATGTTTTTGTAATGATAAAGTACTTTTTACAACAGTGTTTCTTTTTTATAGCCCTGGACATCCTAGAACTTACTATGTATACCAGGCTAAAATATGTCTTACAGTTGATTGAGTCTTTCCTGGTAAAATTTTGCATACTCTTCTATATAAATATATTGATCATCTCAGCTGTGTAATAAATCACTCCATGTCATAGATATGATAGCAACCATTCCATTCTAATTAAGGTTTTAAAGAATAGGATTCAGGAAAGCTCAACTGGGCTGTTCAACTGTGGAATTTCCCCTTGCTTCCTGTCCTGTCCTTTCCCTTCCATCCCCTTTCCTTTTCTTCTCTCTCTCTCTCTCTCTCTCTCTCTCTCTCTCTCTCTCTCTCTCTCTCTCTCTCTCTCTCTGTCTGGCAAGGTATCATTATGTAACCCAGGTTGGCATGAAACTTTTTCATGTAGCTCAGGTTGGCCCTGAACTTGTTATCTTCCTGTTTCAACCTCCCTGCACAAGTATGTGTCTGCCAAGTTCATCCATCTGTGGGTTTTCTTACATGGTCACAGTATGATGTCAACTGAATCTTCATTATCTGCCAGTCAGAGTCCAAATTGGCATACTTCCATGTTATCAGGGACCTTTGCCAGGATGGCTATCATTAAGAAAACATATAACAACATATGCTGGTGAAGAGGTAGGGAAAGGGAATTTGTGTACACTTTTAGTGAGAGTGTTATCATTAAGAAAACAACAGATAACCCAGAGGCTCACCTACCATGAGCCACTATGATATACTAGTACGTGGTGTAAAGATGGGAAAGAAAGAAATGTGGAATGGTTTGAAGACCATGAAGAGAGGCAGATTAGGAGATGTGAGGGTGAAGAGGAATAACCTAATGTGTATAACTTGTCTTGCTACCTGAGGCCATGGTCAATCCCTGCCCCCTGCTGCTGCTGCTACTGAGAACCATGTCTAGGCCCATGGCCATGCAGCAGCAGGGGTCAGTGTTGATTTTTGTGGCTCATATTATAACCAAAGGCCATGTGGACATCCCTGATCTGGCCTGCTGCCTTGGATCATGTTGATGCCCAAGGGCTATGCAGAGATGGCCTCACCCCTCATGTGTTGCAGCATTTGGGAGAGCAGGACCTGAACCATGCCTAGGCAGCACAGTAGAACTGGCCCTGGTAGCAGAATCTTGGATGAGCTGTGCCAAGAGTCTGTGGGCACAGGAGAGATGCTTCCACCTCTGGCAGGTTGAAGAGCTGGCCCTGGTGTCATGACAGTGGGAGAGTTGGCCCTACCCCTCACCAGCTACAGCACTCAGGAGAGTGGGCTTTGTACCTCCCCTGGGCAGTATAGTAGAGTTGGCTCTAGTGTCATGGGTAATAGCATAAGAGCAGGAGAGCTGGCCCTGTCCCTTGTCAGTTGTGGCATTGGGTGATCTAGCTAGGGCTGTGCTGGAGAGCTTGCTCTGGTGTTGTTGGTTTGGGAGAGCTAGAGGGATGACCAACTCAGCTACTACCCAGATCCAGGGCTTTGGGTTGGCCCATCCCAACATCTACTCCACTAACTGCTGGAAAGCATAAAGGGACCAGTTGTACAGATCCAAAGCTGCAGGATCTCCATGACACAGGGCAACTAGAAGATATCTGAGAGGGAGTCCTGGTAAAGGTCCAGTATTGATGGTGCATAGAAGTCCTCAAACCAGCCCAACGACTCACTGGATTGAACATTTCCAAGTAAATATGTATGAACAAAAGAGTATACTGTGAAACACACTGTGACACACCACAGCTTCCATGATGAGATTTGTTTTTTTATTTTCTTTTGGGGGGAGGTTGCAAGGGCAGATACGAAGGGACAAGAAGATGAGTGGGTTGGGGTGCATGATGTGAAATTTACAAAGAATCAATAAAAAGTGTTAAAAAATAAACAAGAAGAAGAAGAAGAAAAAGAAGAAGAAGAAAGAAGAAGAAAGAAGAAGAAGAAGAAGAAGAAGAAGAAGAAGAAGAAGAAGAAGAAGAAGAAGAAGAAGAAATGGGGAAAAGGGACCCCTTATACATTGTTAGTGGGAGTGTAAATTAGTTCAGACACTACAAAAATCAGCATGACATTTCCCCAGAAAGCCAAAAACAGAACTACTACATGACCCAGCTATTTCATTTCGGGGAATATTTTCAAAAGATTCTGAGTAAAACATGACACAGAAAATGTGTACATCTGTGTTTACTACAGTACTATTCACAATAGCCACTTTTAGGAAGCAGTCTGGTGCCTGCCAACAGACGAATATATAAATAAAATGAAATGTATACATAACAGTCTTTTATTCAGTTGTAAATATGAGTGAAATTAAGTCATTTGAAGGAAAATGGATGCAACCAGATAGATCTTCATAATGTCACATTTTCTCTCATCACTCTATCATGAGGCTAGAAGCATGACTTGGAGAATGAAGGGAACTAGAGGAAGAAGGTAGAAAGCAAAGGGCAAAGAACAAATATAATCAATGACCTTACTGTTTACCATGAACATATACCAATAAAGTTTTTTTTTTTTTTTTAAAAAAGATGACCTTGTTCAAATATTCATTGTGGCTAATGCACTCAGGGACCCTGATGTGCAGCCATTTCTACATCTAAGCTCAGCACAGTGAGAGCCATTTGCTATCAGCCTACAGATGACTTCTTCCCTCAGCCATACTGAGTGAGGCAGAGTCAGAGCCATGACTGAATAGTAGAGCTGGGGCAACTGGATGAAGCTAACCAAGGCTTACTCTGTTGAACTCCCATTTTGTGACTCAATAATTCCTTTACTGTTTAAGCCACTTGAAGTTAGTTCTCTGAAAATTCTGATGGAAATGCTCCTACTTCTGGGATTAATTCTGACTTTGAGAGGGAGCATTTAAGGAGGTTAGCTTAATATTCTAGGCCTAATCTTCAGATACTACATATGTGTCCCTGACTTGAGTCTGGTTTCTCACACCTAGGATTTCTCTCAGTCTCTATTATTTTTGGGAGTGACTGAGTCTCCCCAGAACATGCTGCTTTTATCCATGTCATCCGCAATAGTTACTGATGGCTGGAGTCTTAATCTTTTTCAAAGTGTCACCTCAGTGGTTATAGCCCCACCACGTGCTATGTCTCAGATGACTTCTCACCTGTTACCCATCTTCCTGGCTTTTGGGAGATTGGATGCTTTACTAGGAACCCCGACTAATTATTTCACTTTTCATCCATGGCTAGGTAGATCTCAGTGCCTGCTCATCTGGTTTTGGCCTGTTGTTGTACAATGATGATTCCAAACACCTGGTCCTGTATACTGGACTATTATCTTTCTGTTGCTTGCAGCTGGATGGATGAACTCTGCCTCACTCATAATTACCCCTGTTCTTCCTCCTTGAAGAACATCTTGGTGTGGAGCTTCCTGGTTAAAACCTTACACACCTTATATAGAAATGTTTGACTTAGGAGACACAAAATGTACCTCCATTTGTAATGTTCATGCTTTCACCTCTAGTGTTCCTTACTGCATATGTCTCAGTATGCACTCAGGGGTCAGACTTTTGTGTGAGTAGATTACATAGGGATTTTGAAAGTAAAAATAGTAGACCCCACTTCCTCTAAGTATCCAACTGTAATTCTGGTTGTGTATGAATAAATATGTTTAAATCAGTTATGTCAGTTACCACTAGCATGTGTTCACACCTTTGCTTAGGGGGTCTTTTAAGTCCTCCCTACCCCACTGTCTCCTAGTGCTTTAAGGCATTGTCTGCTTGCTAACAACTATCTGTATTTGGGGCAGGATTCATTCTGAGACTTGTGTTTGAGGTGACCTAAAGTACAGCTACAGGATGATAGGTGGACTTGAACTTTTTAACTACCTGCAACTTTTGATATTTACTGAAAGGAACTACAGCATTCTATATCCCCTGAGTGGTTCAGGGTAGCAGGAAGTTCTCAGGTAGCAGGAAGTGAGCAAATCCAAGTGAACAGTGCAAGTTTTCTAAAGATTTTAGCAAGGTGACCCAGGGAAAACAATTCTTGTGTATATGAGTCCCAGAAACTCCTTGAGATATTTCTGACTACAGCAGGATCTCTTGTGGCCTTTTACATGCAACACTGGCTCTGCCCACTCTGATGCAGTGAAAATAAAATGTTCCTTTCTTCAGCAGAAAATCTGAGAGCAGAACAAAGCCCAGTCTGGTAGCATCATTCAGGCAGTGGATTTCCCGAGGACCTTTCAAAGATGTTTTTTCCATAGGCTTGTAATAACCTTGAAATGCTGATTGTTTTAAGAGAGCAATGATACCTCAGGGTTTTTTTTTTTTTTTTTAATTAAGGCCAGATACCCCAAGTTTTAAACTCTCAGCGTTTCCTCACACTGGCTCTGTGTGCTGCTTGCTGGGAGGGTTGGAAGGCTGTTGGGCTTGGTTGGCTTCCTGTTCCTGTGACCTCCTTATCACTGCAGTGAATGCTGTTTTCACGGTGAGGGTTACATAGATGGAAGTCCCTGTCAGCTTCTGCTCCAGATTATGTTCCTCTGTTTCTAACACCCTGTCTTTCCTCCTGGACTCCTTCTTTCTGTCCCTCTTAGAAACTGCTGATTCCCAGCACTCTGTAAGAATGGGCTCTTCCTTGAACTTTAAACCATTTTGTCTCACACTCTGTCCCAGTCACTGGGACACTGAGTTCCAGCAGCTGACAGGACCTTTTGATAAAAGCTGCTGATACTGTAGACTTTCAAGGCTACTTCCTACTTCTCAGTTAAGTCAATGTGAGAGGCCCTTTGTGTTAATGCTAGCAGATGCCATTAGTCACAGAAGGGCAAGGCCAGCTTTCATTAGTGGCTTCACTCTAGCTATCACAACGGCTAGATCAGACTGAGTTTTTCCTATAGGCTAGACATTGATGAGCCATCAGGCACAAATCTGCACCCATTGCAAGGTGGGAAGAGGATCCTTACCATGAACCAAACTTGCCACCCCTTTCCCTGATTCTGGAGCTTTGGGAAATCAATGTCTGCGGTGGAGGCCACCAAGTCTATGGCACATTGGTATACAAGCTTGAGCTGATGAAGGTGTAGGTATGCAGAGAAAGTCCTGAATATATTTGAATCTCTAAATTTAGTTGTCTCCGAGTCCAGCTGCATCTTTAAATTCTTTGTGGTTTGATTATATAACCCACAAATTCCCTTTTTCTAAATCAAGCTGGTTAGAGTTGAGTTTCTGATAAGTTTGTTTATTATCAGTAATGGTTTTACAGGGCTGACTTTTCAGTCATTGCTGAAGCCCTGTTCTGTTGTTACTTTAGTCAAGAGCCACAGTAATCCCCTCCCTGTCCTCTGTTCTCCTGATGCTGCCTGTCATGTTTAATCTTACCTGAGGGCCATCTAGGATCATTAGTGTTCTGGTACAATCTGCTTCTGGCCTGGAAGATGCCCATTCTTATGTTTAATGGAGTGTCTATATCTCTGATCTTGCTTAGTATTGACTTATGCATATTGCAAATCTGATAAGGTCTGTTAAGTGATTTTGGATTTTTATTTTCAAAAGGGCTCTTGATTTAGACAACTAATTATTGCTGGCCAAGGAGTCTTGTTACTCATGTCCTTCAGAAACCATTTTTGCCTCTTGAGAGGATTTTCTCTCAGCAACCTGAGTTCATGTGTCAGGTCCTGGCTTCAATCCCTAGATTATTCCACAGTGTGACTTTCTATTTGGCTATGAACTTCAACAGTCCTCTAATGCAGGGAGCCTCAGTGAAGCTGTATAACTGGCCATGCTGTATAAAATGAAAAACCTTGCCCCTGTAGCTCATCTACTGATGTATTATTATGTCCCACACATCCTGAGCTTGTGGTCTTAGTCAGAGGACCCCCCTGATCTCTATCTGCACCTTCTACATAGAGGAAGCGAGATAACATCTCTCACTGATAGTTCGTTTCTATTCCACTAAGCAAGGACCAAAACCAACAGATTCTGATGTAATTTTTCTTCTTTAATTGATTAAGGCCAAAGGCCAGAAGATAGGTGTGAAAGCAGTTAAGATTCAGTTTCCCCATCTATAGAAGGCACCACTGCCCAGAGATTTTTTGGGTATTATGGCCTCTAAGATTGAGATCAGGGGTTTTCTGTCAGGATGCCCACTGGTAAGAGCAGTGGTGTTTGGTTTCACAGGATGTTGGGGCCTGTTTATGGTCTCCTTCCTACTAAACCTGCTGCTGTAGTAGTTTTTGTATGACACCCATCTTTTTTTTTTCCTCAAGAAGACCAAAGTCTAATTTCTCCAGAAAAAAACTAGAAATGCTCTCTGTCATTTTCTCCCTCTCAGAGTAACAAAACTCTGATTTTGTCACATGGCTTCCTAGAACAGGATTAACACTTCCGTGTTGTTACTTCTCACTTCTTGTATTGGTCAATGGAATTTGACTGACAGCTATCCATGCAACTTCCAGGTGATACTTTTAGAGGGTAAAAACTTGTCCGTATCATTATTCCTACTTGTTGCAATATGGATATGTTGAGATACCCTTGACAGTGTAGATCAGGACAGCACTGAAATTGTCATTGCAAGAGGCAAATAACCTGAGATTAAGGCACTTTTGTAGAATGGAGCTGTCATTCTAGCTTAGATTTTACATGAGAAAAAAAGTGAGCATATTTGTTCCTAGAGGTTTGATTATGGTAGTTGAAATCATTGTGGCATTTAGGAAATCATTATTGCCTTCAAGACAGCAGCCTAAATTGAAAATATTATGACTGAGCTCCTTTGGGTTGATGCTCACATTGGCCTGATCAATGTTACCTTTGTACAGAACGCAGGATGACACTTCTTTCCTAGGTTAGGACTTTCCTATGTTAGTCAGGAATGGATAAGTAACACAGCAGGCACCAAATAAGCACCTTGCATCAACCAATCACACACATTATGGAATGCCACACATTGGTTCATGGCATGAATGGGAAAGAATATCTATGTTATTTTCTGATTATTGTAGGGAGCTAGGAAAGCCACAGAAGGAGTTTGGGGGAATTGGGTATAAAGGCATATGCCTATATAGTACTCAAAGAGCTGAGGCATGAGTTTGAGGCCACTCTGGACATATAAGAGGATGCTGTCTCAGTGGGAAAAAGGAGTTTGTGACACTATTGATCTACTTCATTGTGGGTTTACAATATGTGTCTCT
The DNA here is from genome assembly GCF_011064425.1 of Rattus rattus. Classification (NCBI taxonomy): domain Eukaryota; kingdom Metazoa; phylum Chordata; class Mammalia; order Rodentia; family Muridae; genus Rattus; species Rattus rattus. The sequence continues at coordinate 114,997,642 of NC_046161.1, forward strand.
TTTTAAACTATGTTCTTAACAAGCAAATGTTTCCCTGTGACTTCTTGCCACACTCTATAATGAGGGACCCCAGTTATCTTAATGTGTTAATCTGTTTATCTTGCTATAAAAATATCCAAGATTTGATACTTCATAAAGAAAAGAAATGTATTTAAGTTATTGTTCTGAAGGCTGTTGGTGTTGCTCTCTGGTGAGGCTCCTTGGGTGGTCAACATAAAAGGAGAGATCACCTGGAGAGATAGGAAATGGGGCTTGCTCTTTTCTAACAACCTTATTTCAAGAATAAACCAGAGCTCCAAGAAAATTACACCAGTTCCTTCCAGAGATTAATGGCCACTTTCTATTGACCTAATTACTTAGAGCTACCTCTTAAATGTCTTGTTCTCTTCCACATCATCGCATAATAGACCAAGCCTCTAACACATGAATCTCTTAAACCATATCTAAACCATAGCACTTAGTTGATGCTGCCATCTGGGTTGGGCAACTTCTTTTGTGCTAGTGGCTTATAGTAGATCATTCCTTGTCACATCAATGATTTTTCCCCAAAGTTATCCCAGAACTTCCTAGGTGGGAAGGCAGAGGACTGTAATTCAGACAGATTTAGCTAAAACAGACATTAAACACAGGAGAAAATGACCTGAAGCATCAAGGAATGTACACCAGACTTTGCTAGTGGTTCAGCCTTAGCATTCTCAAGATTCTATTGGAAGTAGAAGGGAATCAGAGATTCATGAAGAAAAGTGTATAGAGGTTTTAGCTGGAGTAAGCATAGTCATTATCAAGTCTTTGAGTTGGGGAGGAGGAGCAGGCAGTCTAACCAGAATATTGCAGAAGATGATTCCCAAAAGAAGTTCCCAGGCTCAGGGGAAAAGACCTACTTTTTGAAGTATAAGATGGGTCTCAGATCTTAGAAGCAAGACTAAGACTAGTTTTTAAAGCAAGGACCAAAGTCTTAGAGTTTGTCTGGTTCTAACAGAAGAGGCCACCCTCTTCTCTGTTCACTGTCAGCAATTTTTCACCTACTTTCATTCTGACTCAAGGCTGTAGCTCTTGGGTGATGTAGATGATGACAGCAGAGCCCAGAGCTTTCCTTCTCAAAACAACATTAGGAGAGAAGCTGCTGAAGCCACACTCCCTCTGGTAGGTGGCACCAATCTGAAGCAGCAAGATATAAGGATGAAGTTGACATTTTAACTTTACAGTTTTAAAGCTGAGCACATTGGTTTCTGAGAAAACTTAACTTTCTTAGTCTCTCCAATCTTCCTTGGTGGGCAAATGATGGAGTAGCAGTAACCTTTGAAAGAGCTGCTATGGTTTGTAGAATATTATCTTCCCCTCTTGTGTTGCCTCTTTCTGTTGTTTGGAGCATGGGGGGGTCTGACTTTCAAGGAGCCATCTTAATTCACAAGATGATCTTAAGTATGGGAGTCACAGAATGAAGATGGGGAAGAAGTCAGAGTTCCCATCTTTAATTTCATTTACCATGACATAATCTCCATGTTTCCAACAGGATCAGACTTTAGGGTTCTTGCACCTAAGCAAGGAATAAACATGTGTCTTGATTAAGCCTTCCTTCAATGTGCAGTGTGCTGAGAACTAGCAACATGGGCTTTGGTGGGACCTTGTTAGAGATTTCAAACCTCAGAGCCAACCCAGATCTTTAGAATCAGACTACTAATTTTGTTAAGATCTTTAGTTATTTTGATGCAGATATGATGACTTGAGAAGACTTTTCTGTTTTAGTGCCTATTTGTTGAGTCAGGATCTCATGTATCCAAGGCCTGTCTCAAGCTTATTTTATACTCAAAGATGACAGTGAACTTCCAGTCTTCTGCCTCCCGAGTGTTGGAAGTACAGGATCTCACCATTATGCTCAGTTTCTTTGGTTCTTGGGATCAAATCCAGGACTTTGTACCCTCTAGGTAAACACTCTACCAACTGAGCTTTACTATCAGTCTGCTGAACCTGAACCTATTTATTGTAGATAGAATATGTGATAGGCATGTGGGGTTCCTGAAAACATAGGGCTAGAGGAGGGATTGCTGAGAAGCTCACTACTGGATCTTTCCATATCTCGTTTCCCTGCAAATATGCAAGACTTTCTAGTAAGGTTTCTGAGTATGGTGATGCTTAGCTTAGAGGAGGCAAATGAGGGGGCTTCCTAGTCATTCTGAAACTCAACTCTTTCCAGTTGCCACAGCTTCTGTTTTAAAACAGGCGTTTCTAGACTAGACTCTGGGACTGTCACATCTACCCCACCTGTGACTCATACTTGATTGCTTCAGTGGCTCACATGTTCTGTTACAAAACCCCAGGAAGTGACCCTTCCACCCTTCCAACACACCTACACCCACCCAGAGGAGTCATGCAAGAAAGGGGCAAAGAAGTGTCTCTTTCTTACAGATGACATTCTGAAAAATGTTCTTGACATGCTTCCAATTGCTTTTGATTAGTCAAATGAAACTTCCTATCCCTGAGAGGCAGCTGACCATAACAGACAAAAGCATGAATAGAAGATTTAAGGTCTGTTTTCAAGACCTTGACATTGATCTTAAAAATAGTTATTATCTGTGAAGTGTATATGTGTGTACATGTATGTGAATACACTTATACATATGTAGAGATCAGAGGACAGCTTTTGGCAATTAGTTATCTCATCCCACTGTGTTATTCACGGTTGGAACTCAGGTTATTAGTGTTGTGGGGTAAGTGCTTTTGTTCCCAAAATCATCTTGCTGACCTGACCTTGAACTTTTGATCTTGAAGCTTAAGTTTTCACAATGTGTTCTTGACCTTTAAACAATCAGTCTTTCTGACATTAAACTAGGTCTTCTCAGATGAATGCCTGGAATCACATCTTCCTGAGGACTTTTTTCTAGGCTCAAGTATGACAGTAGTTTGGACTGTGAACAAATATGCTGGGTCCCCAGGTCCTCCACACTGTTGCCTCTGAGACATCAGTTTTCTGATGTATCTCTTGGAGGCTTTGAGAATAGGGTGATGCTAAGTCTGCTGGGATAAAAGCTTTTTCATGATGTTTCTAATGTGGCTTGGAGGCCCCTTCCCCACATAGTTGACCTGTGGACTCCTGAAACAACTTACGGGTACTGTGTAGTTTTTAACCCCTTATCTTCACACTTTGATCTAACACTTTAGACAATGAACTACCATTTACTATACTGTCTCACTACAGTGCATCTCATATTTGTAGATGTGAGGTGTGGGGCTTCTTTGCCTTTTTTCTGTAATAACTTGCTACACACAGAACTTCATTTTGGATTATCAGTAGTTCTCAAACTTCCTAATGCTGCAATCCTTTAATAGTACAGTTCTTCATGTTGAAGTGACCCACAACCATTAAATTATTTTGTTGCTACTTAATAACTGTAATTTTGCTACTGTTATGAATTGTAATTTTTTTTAGGCTTCATCCCTGAGATACAGGGATGGCTTAATATATGAAAATTCATCAGCATCATAAACTATAAAACAAACTTAAGGGGAAAAGACACATGGTCATCTCACTAGATGCAGTAAAACCTTTGACAAAATACAACGCTCCTTCGTTTTAAATATATTAAATATCTTGGAGAGATCAGGAGTTATTGGCATAATAAACATAATAAAAGCCATAAACAGCAAATCAACAGCCAAAATTAGTTAAATGGAGAGAAAGTAGAAGCAATCCTAAAAATATAGGACAAGACAAGGTTGCATACTCTCTCCTTATCTATGAATTGTAATGTTGATATGCAACTCCTATGGGGTCATAACCTACAGGTTAAGAACTACTGGGTTAGATGATTACATTCTGGCCAACGTATTTAGATATCTAACTCTATAGGCTGTGAGATTTGGTTCTGAGTCCTTGATGATAAGTGCTATCCCCACATTTACAGGACATTTCTCAGCCTGATGTGGTAGTTTTGCTGTGGTTATGACTTTCAACATATTTCCTGCTTTGCTTGCAAAACATTGACTGCTTACCTCTTTGTGGGAAGCCATAGCCCCAAAGCTTAAAGTTTCTTAAAGGTGCATCACTGTCCCTCAGTTTGTTGGGTTTATGTAGGTATATTTCAGAGTAACTGATTACAATGCTGCTAGAGAAGCAGGAGGTGTGCAGCACCTAACAGCCTTGACTTTTCACCCTCTCAACAAATGAAAAGTAGGACTTAGGTATTCTTATAGCCACAGTGTTCTGGGTCACATTATCTTAGTGGTAATACTCATACTTGACAGAAATGCAGATTCAAATTTGTAAGCTGTTAGAACTGAACAGGGCCCTAGAACTCTAAAACTCATTCAGATATACACACACCTATACACAGAGAGGTACACATAGAAGCATGGACATGTATGTTTATATCTTATGGCTTTGGGGAACCTTTTGATTAAAAAATTTATAATAGAAGAACATATCTTTATAACATTACAAATACCTTTCTGTCTTGAATTGTATAATTTATTAAGACTCAACTCAACAATGTGCTAAGCTATGCTGAGGTTGATTGTCCACCTGTACTGCTATTTCTTTTTTATGCCTTTCTAGTCTGGTTAATTTTTTCTCTTTTAATAATTTTTTTGGTATAATATATTTTGCTCAGATTCTTTCCTCTTTCCTAAATCCTCCCAGATCTGCCTCACCTCTCTTCCCATCCAACTCCACGTGTTTTAAAAACAAACCCAAAACAAACAAAAACCAGTAAGACAAAAATTACCAAACTAACCAAGCAAACAGAAAACAAAAAGTGCACAAAAAATATGCAGTCCATTTTTGTGTTAACTGACTACTTCTGGGCTTGGGACCTGCCCTGGAGTGTGGTTGATATACCTTGTGATAGTCCTTTGGAGAAAACTAATTTTCCCTTTCCCAGCAACTATGATTTTCAAATAGTTTCTTAGTTGGGAATGGGACTATATATCTATTTCTCTTTCTTGGTGGGATTTTTTTTCTGGTTTGACTTTGTGCATGTCTTGTGTATGGAGTCATAATTTCTGTGTTCATATATGTATTAACCCTGTGTGTCCTTTTAAGTTTGCATATCTACTTCACTTAGGGGTAGTATACTAATGAAATTTTTTATTTTCAGAAAGAAGTGAAAGGGAATTGATTCACTGCATTTTTTTTGTGTGTGCCAGATAAGTCTTTTTTTTTTCTTCCATTTTGGACTAATAGCTAGGTATGACATCCTTTTGTGAAAGTGAAGGCTCACTGATCATCAAGACTTGGGTATACCAATAAGGGTTTCTCTGTGTAGCCCTCACCATTTATCTACCTACTATCTGTCTGTCTGTCTGTCTATCTATCTATCTATCTATCTATCTATCTATCTATCATCATCATCATCATCATCATCATCATCTACCTGTCTATCTATCTTCTATTTATCTATCAATCAATCATCAATAAATCATCTATATCATCTATCTACCTACCATCTATCTCTTTATCTCTATTTTCATCATCTCTATCTACTTAGACCTTGTTGGTGTAGCCTCTCACATTCCTAAGAGACATCATCTTACAGTAAAATCATTGTTCCTCTGGTTCTTTCTGATCTCTCTTCTCCAATGATCTCTGAGCCTTGGGCTTAGGAGTTGTACTGTAGATGTATAAGTTTGGGCTCCACAACTCCACATTTTTATTGGTGGTTGATTTCTGTAATGATCTTTTGTTGCATAGAGAAGTTTCCTTTGTGAGAGGTAAGGACTATACTTACTTGTGTGTAGAATATTTATAATATAGTGAGGGATTGTGCTAGTTTAGTAAAGTTGCAGTTGTAGGTTTTTCTTTGAGTTCCACGACTTCAACGCCCTGGGTACTTGGCTAGTTTTTCAGTACAAATTATGACTTCTTTCCTTTTTAAAGAGCTATTGATTATTGCCAAGGTATGTGGGCTAAATTTTCTATTTTTAATGTGTGCTCTTTTTGAGTGTGTGTATGCTTCTGAGGTGGTGTGTGTGTGTGTGTGTGTGTGTGTGTGTGTGTGTGTGTGCGCGCGCGCGCGCGCGCGCGCGCGCGCGCTTAGGTCAGAGAATAACTGGCAAGAGTAGGTTCTCAGGCTTAATGGCTGTGAGGAAACCCTGTTGCTAAGGTTGAAGTCTGATGTTACCGGAAAGCCCCAGGCTTGGTGCAAGATGACACTCCCTTTGTCATTGGGGCTTCCTCTTCTCTACCTGGGAGATTCCGGACCATCCCCTGAGATTCCTGGAATGCTTCAGTAGCCTTGCCTTCAGCCAATGACATTTGCCCACTTTAGACATTCTCATCCCCTTCCCTAAAACTTTATAACCCTTGGATCACCCTGAATAAAGTATATATGTGCAAGCTGAAATTGTCTCAGAGAGAAGTTTCATTGAAGATCCTCAGAGAAGTCCCCTGCCCCCAATTGATTCCCAGCTGGATGGAGATCCTGTTTATTCCAGACTCCACTTCATCCTTTCAGCTTTGTGTGCAGCAGCAGCTGGATACCCTGAGAGGAAGGGAGCAGAGGAAATGAAGGACAAATTGAGGTCAAAGTTTATCAAGACTGGAGAGCTCATCTGAGCTTGGTGCAAAATGGAGGACTTCCTTTACCAGCAGGGCTTCCCCTTCTCTGACCTTATCTGGGGGTCCTCACAGCCTCTACCTGGGAAGGTTGAGTAGTCCTTGGCAGACTTACAAACTCCCCAGATCCCATAAGAACCTGCCAAGCAAGTACCTGGGATTCCTGGAATGCTTCTCCATACAAATGAGGCATTCACAGAACCTTAAACTCTAGTCAATGATTTTTATTTACCCTGTAAAATGTTTTCCCTATCTCCAAAGTTCATATATAACCCCCTGGTTCACCCCCCAAAAAAAGCCTATGTGTACAAGTTCGCCCCAAATAAAGGTATGCACACAAGAGCTGTTTTATTGAAGAGCATTAGAGAAGGCCTTTGTCTAAAAGGGCTGTAACTCTTAAGATCCTAGAAGAACCACCTCCCCCTGCATGCCAACCCCCTCACTTGCAGCCTGGTTTGCAGCAGAGTCTGGACACCCTGAGAAGGAGGAAGTGGAGGATACAGAACCACAGCTGGACCCTGAAACACACAGTGAAGATGGCAAAGTGCCACACTTTTCGGAATCTGTTCCCTCAGTTTCCTGTCCACATTTTTCATCCCCTCCCAGTTGTCATCTACAGTGCCTGGGGAAAGCAGCTGATGATGCTAGTAACTCTCTAGTTCTGCTTTTGGCTGCACTCTAAAGCAAGACGTGGTGCTTTTTTGGTCCTTGGTTTGAGCTTCTGGAAGAATGTTGCCTTCCTTTCCCTCCCCTGCCCTCTCACTTTCTCTTCTCTCTTTCTTTCATTAAACTTTTTCTTTGGAGACAAGGGCTCAACTACAAGTAGCTCAGGCTGAACTTGAGCTAACTATGTAGCTGGGATGACCTTGCACTTCTAATCCTGCTTTTGCCTCTGGAGTGCTTTATGACTGCCTCTGCCTTCCTAATATGGTGATTACAGGCCTGTGATACCAAATTTAGTGATTTAAAAAAATTGGGTTGTCTTCTACATCATCTTTAAATCTTCACTTTTAAAAATGTTGTCTTATACTAAAATATAAATTGTTAATGACAATCTCTGCTGCTTCTGGGCATTTTTTTTCCTGAACACTTTGTGTTTTTCTTTAAGCCTCTGCTGCCAACATGCCCCTCCCTCTTGGTTGGTGTTTCCTAAGCTGTCTATCCTTAGATATGTTTCCTTGGTTCAGGTCACTCTTACCTCAGAGATGTTTATAATTTGAAGTGGGAAAGGGGATGTCATTGCCATCCTCTGTGGTTTGCAGAAGGTTACTGAAAATGTTTGCAGGTTTTCTGTTACCGGAAGTAAATGCTTTACTATGGCCTAGGTATCAAGAAGGGCCTCCAGTAAGGGGATTCTGAGCCCATGAGAAAAGATCCCAAAGCTTGGCTAGTGTGGGTTTCACATATGGCAAAGCATTTCTCATGCTTGAGTTCCCATCTAGAGTGCTTCAGACTACCTGTCCAGAGATGTTGCCAACGTGTACTTGGAACATTCCAGAACCGCCCACCTCCTGCCTTTCTGAGAAAAATGGTCCTTAAGACAGCAGCCCTTCGGGTTGGGGATTTAGCTCAGTGGTAGAGCGCTTGCCTAGCAAGCGCAAGGCCCTGGGTTGGGTCCCCAGCTCTGAAAAAAAGAAAAGGAAAAAAAAAAAAAGACAGCAGCCCTTCATCTCATCTCCTGAAGATTAGTGTCTTGCCTGATCTCAGGTGATTCCTTCTGGAATCTGAATGGTGTGAATTTCCTACAGACTCAGGACACAGAAGACTCATACCTTACTCACTGCTTTTATCTCATCATCATGTGCTAGGGTAAATTTAAGACAGTAAATTTTCCAGTGTACAAATGGAAAAAAAAGGCATCTTCCCCTTTTCTTACTTGGAACATTCCCCTGGGAGTTCAGGAATTCTTGTTACTCCATTGACTTGTCCTTAAATATTTGTGTAAGCTAAAGAGGCATTTTGCCATCTGGAATGCTTTCAGGGTTTGGGAGTCATTATCTTTGAAAGGTAAGCACTAAAGAAGATAGGTCTGAATCACCCTGTGACCATGGGAATTTAGCCTGGGTCTCTTGCTCCCAAGCTGTCAAAAATGGAAATGATACTGTGCTGGCACTGAATACAGAGACACCATGCCTCTATTCTCTTGGAATCTAACAGCCACCTTGTTGATGAGGTCAAATGAACATATAGAATGGTAACTAAGATGTCTATCATGCCACTAATAGTCAGCCTCACTTAACCTGAGACTAGATGGTGTTACATGAATGGGTTCAGTGAAGACCACAAAACTGCCTGCCAAGTTAAGCTTATCTCAAATAGTGAACTTTATCACCATTAGTGATAATAATTAATTGTGCTTTAAATCATTAGCTTTATGTTGGTTTATTTTGCGATGGTTTAAAGTTATGTCTTGTTAAAGATCATCTTTCTTGCCTTGCGATCACAAAGGGTCATCTATATTCTCAAACTTTCTCCACTATGCCTTCACATTTAGATATATAGTCAATCTGAAAGTAATGTTTATTACAAATGTGGACCTAGTAGATACCTGTTAATATTCCCTGTAGTTTTAAATGTGTGAAATATTGTATAATTACCATTAAAATTATTTTTATATAATTAATATAGGAAAGTTGGAGAAATGCAGTAAAATGGAATTTCATCCTTTATAACTCAGTAGGAACCACTTATATTGTGAGGTATTTCTGGTCTTTTTTGGTAATAACAGAAATGAAGTTGTGTGTTCTTCATTTTTATCACTTGGCATTGTATTGCATAAATTTCTTCACATTTTTCAACTCTCCAAAAATTTTTTGATGAAGATCCTAGTTCATATATCATAACTCATATATACTTGCTGTCAGGCAGTGTCTCTGTCTCCAATGTTCAAGATGAATGTTGACAGAACATTGAATATTCTTGTACAGATGATATCTCTGACTAAAGCTTCAGAATTATTTCTAGAAGAGATGCTCTTGGTTAAAGGAGTGAATAAGTTTAAGATTTAGAGTAAATAGAGAATATTCTTCAGGCAATATGCTGATTTCCTCCCACCTCTCCCAAGAGCAAGGAGATGGTCACTCCCACCATCTTTTTTGCCCCCCTGATACTATTTATTTATTTGCTTATTGATTGGTTTAGAAAGGGCCTTTTGTGTCTTAGATTGACCTTACACCTTTCTATGTAGATTTGAAGACACCCCTAAACTTTTGATCTTTCTTTCCACCCCCTGAATGCTGAGATAATAAGCTTATGCTATTGTACACCAGTTTGTGCTGGTTTTTTATGTTAGGCAAGGGCACTATCAATTGAGCTACTTCTTCCACAGCCCTAACTTAGACACTTTTGCTGAAATAAGTGAATAATTCAATCTTAGCTGATTTCATTGGATCAGCACAAGATTGCATGCAGATGAGCATACACATACAGCAAGAAGAAAGTTCTGGCCAGGTGCACACCTTTAGTCCCAGCTTGGGAGGCAGAGGCCAGTGGATCTTAGAGTTCAGCCTGGCCTACAGAGTGAGCTCCAGGATAGCCAAGGATACACAAATAAACAACATCTCAAAAACAAAACAAAGAAAAAGAAAAGGAGAAGGAGGAGAGTGGGAAGAAGAGAGGGAGGAGGAAGAGGAGAAGGAGGAAGGAGGGGAGGAGGAGGAGGGGGAGGAGGGGGAGGAGGAGGAGGAGGAGGAAGGAGGAGAAGGAGGAGAAGGAGGAGGAGGAGAAGAAGAAGAAGAAGAAGAAGAAGAAGAAGAAGAAGAAGAAGAAGAAGAAGAAGAAAGATCTGCCAACAAACTCAGAGTTAGGCAGAGAAGTTGGAAACATCAGAGCTCTGACTGTGGTGATACTCAGGGTAAAAGAATATTCTGGAGCATTTGCCTCTGCTTGGGGGAGACCAGAGAAGCCCACATTTCTCTCAGCCCAACTCTCAGTGTTTGACCTTAACTACTCTATGCTCTGGGAGCTGGGAACACAAAAAGACCAACCTAAAGAAAATGTTAATTCAGAGAACCAGGGCACTCTCGAGAACATAGGTGGGATGATCCTGTAGCCTGAGGCTTCAGAGACACCCCTAACCCTGTCCAGGGTATGTTTAGTAGGAAGGCCTGGGCAGGCAGAGAGAAGCTGTGGTTGAGAGCAACATGAAGAGACCTGAGAAAGAATTTGTAAGCAAGAACTCTAGTAAGAAAGGCCAAATTGTGAAAATCTTTGCATGCAGTTCATATCCATTATAAGAACCAAGTGTTGTCACATCCCCATAATCAATACTTCTTTTACCACACTGGTTTCCTTGCTATTCTTCAAATGCTTTTCCACCTTAGGACCTTTGTACTAGTCCTTCTCTCTAATCACATTGGCCTCCCTCCAGGCATATGCATGGCCCTGTTTTTCTTTTTCTCAGGTCTCTAACTGATTTTCACTAAGGTAGGGGTTCTCTGCATGAGCTGGTATTTTTAGGTTATTACATTTTGTTTAAATAATTGAAAACATTTACACAGATAGTGCAAGTGATTTTATTCAGAAACAAAGTACAGAGTCCATACACTGCAAGGAAGCTATTGGCTCTAAGGAAGCATTCAGCTCAAGAGTGCTTGGTTACTACTTAGATTTTTCTTTAAAGGTCTACAAGAAGGAAGAGTTCATCACCAAGGATTGAGTGTGAGTGATTTTCTGTTTAAACTGACAGGCTTGGACTATGTAAGTGTTTGTTTACTATACATGTCATTTCCCATACTGCATCTCATCCCCCCCCACCACTGTATCTCATTTTAATCATAGGTATGCTCTATTATGCATAAGCGTAAGACGGTATATAGGGGTTATCTAAAAAAGTTCACTTAGTAGATACAGTTCGTCTTTTTTTTTTTTGCATATAATCAAAATTAGTCTAGGGTAGACTGATTCATTATCCTTACCTCTTTGATATATTCCAGGATGTGTTTGGCCATAAATGGGTGTTATTAAAGTTTCTTAGGGGTTTAAAGGTTAGCATGAGCTGTTACTTCATTTGGAGAGGAACATGAACGCAGCTCAGTATAGGTGGGACCCTTGGCTGTTAAGCAATCTCAGCGCTTTCCTGTTTCAAAACATTGTTAGTCAGTCTTTTGTCATTGGGATGAATACAAGCAAAACAATCTAAAAAGGAGGAGAGACTTGTTTTGACTCATGGTTTTAGAAGATTTAGTCCATGGTTACTGGCCTGTTGTTTTTGGCCAAGAGAACATCATGGTGGAAGGGGCTGGTATGAAGCATTGTTCACCTCATAATAGCCAGGAAGTAGAGCGACAGAAAGAAAAGGGCCAGGTACAACATATACCTTTTAAACATACACTTTCAGTGACTAGTTTCTGTTAACTGATGTCTCATTTATCTATGTACTCATTATGAATTAATCCATTGATTATGTCAGCGTCCATATAATTCAGTCACTTATCAGTGCTAATAGCTAGAAGCAATCTTTCAACATGAGTTTTTGGGGCAATATTTCATATCTAAATTATAAAAGGTATCATCTGACAAATTTGGACAACATAACCAGGCTGTGGCATAGGCCTGTAATCTCAGTTTTGGGGAAGGCTAATACAGAAGGATTGTGAGCTACCATCTTGGATAACTTAGTTAGACTTGCATCAAAATAAAAAGTAAGAAGGTGGCTGAGAATCTATCTTAGTGGTAGAATGCCTGCCAAGCATGTGTGAGGACCTGGATTCAACTTCTAATACCTGAAAAGGAAGGAAGGAAGGAAGGAAGGAAGGAAGGAAGGAAGGAAGGAAGGAAGAAACCCTTGCTAAATATAGTCTGCTATTTTGCCACTTCTCTGCTGTTCTCTGTCTTTTAATTTTGTCTTAAATTTCTTCTAGCACTTATTTTCTATCTCTTATCTTGATATCTAGTAAAACATAAGCCCTAAGAAGTGCAAGATACTGCTTTTTTGTTGTTCTAACAGGTACAATCGGTCTAGCAGTTCATTTATCACATGTAGAATAGCTTCTGAGACAGTAAGTACTTGATAAAATTTTGTGAAATAACAATAGAATTTAGTCAAATTGGAAGGAATTTTGGATTAGAGGGGGACAGTCAGATTTTTATTTTAGACAGTTCTGTTTGGCTGTTGAGTAGAAGATTAGGGCAACAGACTTGACAAGGAAGGCCCCAAAGCCATGTATCTAGGCTAATGTAGCAGAGTGCTGAGAAGGGTAGAACAGAGAAGGAGCTCCAGAGGCTTTAAAAAGGAGGTGCAGTTTCCTGATCTTAGCAGGTATTGGAAGTAAGGAGTATCTAGACTATTGATTTGGGGATCTGACTTCTGGAGCCCTGATCAGGGTGAGAGGATGCTGGGGAAGACTCAGTGCAAGAGAAATGACAATGACTTCAGATTAGTTTTAAAACATCTGAGTTTGAAGCTCATTGGCAGGAAATGGTAACATTGACACCATTGCAGTTCCTTGCATGGCTGAACTTACTAAGGGAAATATGTGGAATGAAGACACAGGAAAGCCAAGAGCAGAGGGCTCACCAGGATGTAGAAGAGGATGATGCAAAAGAGAAGAAGAGATGCAAAAAAAAAAAAAAAAGAAAGAAAGAAAGACAGGAGGGATGATGCTGTGATATGAGAAAAACAGGATCTGAGAAGTTTAAATGTGCATTGTAGCCTTCAAATCGCCATCAGAGTGCCTTGCGGAATATCCGTGGGCCATGGCATAGAGGTGGAGAGTTAACAACACTCTTTAAGGAACAAGAATGTGGAAAGAGACATAGAGGGAGGCAGCTGAGCAGGAGCTAAGGAGGGGGGTTTATCTGATTGCAAAGCTATTTTTCTTTCAAAAGAATTTTTTTTCTGAATTGTACCTTTAAGATTTTCAAGTAATGAATTGCAAGCATGTAGAACTCTCATAGCAGTTTGATATAACAAGATTAGTCTTTGGCACAGTATGTTTCTACAGTTCTTTATCGTTATCACATATAGATTCTAGTAATTAGCATAATCACGATGCAGGGTCACTCCAGCATCGCAGAGATCTCTTTATACCATGATAAACGCGCTAGCCTCCGTCCCTAACCCTGAAAGCCCCAGCCTGGTTCTACCTCTATACTTTGTCACGTGACAATGTTATGTAAATGAAACCACAGAATATATTTTGATATTGTCCCCCAACCCAACTCTGCCCTTCAGATGCACCCAAATTATAGTATATCTCAGTGGCCTATTCTTTATGACTGTTGGGTGCAACATTTTGGTTGGATATACAGTTTCTTTTCTTTTCTCTCCTTTTCTTCTTTTTCTTTTCTTTTTCAAGTACTGGTGTGTTTAATTCTTCATTCTTTATTCCTTGTATCAGTAGATTAAACAGATGGTATTTCCCCAAGTACTGATTTAGACATGTTAAGGAGCAGCAGTAGGTTTCACAGGAACATCCAGCAACCTCTTTAAATGCAATTTTAATCCTTATTATAAGCTAAGCAGAATAATAATTTAGTGCAGTAAGCGAACTACACACAAAGTCTGCGAATCCTGAACTATGAAAATGGTTTGCACACCCACATACAGGTTTAATCAACTATACATTCTCCCAATGAAAGTACTTATGTGTATGTCAATAGAACACAGCTCAAAATACCTGTCCTGGCATCAGCTTCATAAGCTGTGCCATTCCTACAACTGAAGGCATTTGTTGTTGGAAGCTTTATAGTCACCAAGGAAGACAACGAGGTTACTGACACTTAGCAAATATTACAAAATACTACAAAAGAGTGTTCTTTAGGAAAGAATATTAAAACAAATGGTCTATTAAGACATTCTGACATGAATTTAGTTTCTTAAACACACACACACACACACACACACACAAACCAGTTCATTATCTTTAATAACTTCTCCCACCACTGTCGTCTAAAAACTTGAGATACATAAAGCACAAGCCTCGCCATTCATAAAATCAAAAGGACATTTAGGTTGCATTTTATGCAGTGATGGTATTCAGCTTGGAATGCATACATCTACCTGAAGAATAAATCTACTTTCCCCCCTTCGAATGGAACTGCATGGTTTGCAATACTTTAAGGAAGGAGTTATTAAAGGCCAGTAAGTAATTCAAATTGGTCAGATAAAGTCAGGCATTGAAAGGCTCAAGTTATAAATCTAAAATCAAAGACCTCCTTCATTGCATGCCTAGCTATCATGATATTACTGTAGACAACAACTACAATATATGGTTTCCACAGAAAATATAAAAATCTCAGGAATGTCAAGACCCATGGCTGGTTTCATTGAAAGCTTTTCTAGCTCATTCCAACTCTTCATTCATAGTTAGTAAGTCTTTAATTCTAGCGAACTCCCTCAGATCCTTTTGAGTTAGGAAGACAATATCTTCAACTTGCACACGACCTTGTCTTTTAATCAACGTTGTCTTGTGAGTCATTTCGGTGATGAACTCTATGACCAGGTCTTCAAGAATATCCACTGACTCCGTGTAAGGATTCTGGTCATCCTTAAACCCATACATCACATAGCACAGTTCTTTAGAGAAAAGTCTCTTTCTCTTCCCCTGGCCACCTTCCACTCCTCCTCCAATTTCTTCATTTTCCTCCTTAAAGGTGGGATCTTCCTCCTCCTCTGCCATGCTAGCTGCCTACCCGCCTTCTGGGATATACAGTTTCTTATCCAAGAACATTAGGGCTGGCTTCTAGTTTGGGGCTATCACAAATAAAACTTCACACATTTTTATTGTGATCATACGTTTCTGTTCCTCTTGGACAAATGGCCAGGTTTTCAACTGTTGTGTCAACGGGTATTTGCACATTCAGTTTTTGAAGAGATTGCCAGTCTTTTTCACAGAATGCTATTTAGTTTACTTCCTCACCAGCACTTTAGTGACCCAGGATGTAAAATGGAACTACCCTACCCTAATGGCTGGTGCTTTTGAACATCTTTTAATGTACTTATTGGTTATCTTTATGGCTCCTTTTTGCATTTATTATCAGATGCATATGATGTGAGTACAGGTGCACATATGTCATGGAATAGAGGTCAGAGGGCAACTTCATGGAGTTGGTTCTCTTCTACTATTGGGTCCAGGATTGAACAGGTTGTCAGGCCTGCATGGCATGTGCTTTTACCTGCTAAGCCCTCTTTTCAGTCCATTTGTGGATACTTCAGTTAGGTATTTTTTATATATTTTCCTTGTTTTCTAATTAGATTTTTAAATGATAAAGTTATTTTATTTTATGGTGCTGGGAATTGAACCCAGAGCCTTACACATGCCAGACAAGTATTCTATCACTGAGCCACACCCTCAGCCCTAATAGTTAGTTTTGAGAGCCTCCCATGTATTGAAAATAGATGTTTTTAGATAAATCATTTACAAGTTTTCTCTCAAACTAAAAGAGTTTTGATTTGAATAAAATAAAATTTATTTTTTGTTTCATGGAACAGTTTACCTGTGAGTAAGTGCATGTGTGTGTGTGTGCGGGCATGAGCGAGATACACACACACACACACACACACACACACACACACACACACACACACACAGTGTTTGGTCTGCATGGCTTTGGTAGTGAGAAGAGGACATTGTGAGTGCTGGGTGTGGGCATTAGGAACTGAACTCAGAGATCCTCTGCAAGAACAACAGGTGTTCTTAACTGATGTACCATCTCTCCTGCCACTTTGTTGAATTTTTTAATCCACGAATACAGAAAGTATCTGTTTATCATTTGGTTTCTTTTTACTTTTTTTGGATTTTTAAATTAACATTTCATCTTATCCCCTTTCCCGGTTTCCCCTCCAGAAACTTGCTATGCCCTCCCCCTCTCCCTGCTTCTACGAGGGTGCTCCCCTACCCACGCACCCACCCACTCCCTCCCACCTCTCCGCCCTGATAGTCCCCTACACTGGGCATCAAACCTTGACAGGATCAAGGGCCTCTTCTCCCTGATGCCCAACAAGGCCATCCTCTGTTACATATGTGGCCGGTGCCATGGATCCATCTCTGTGTATTCTTTAGATGGTGGTTTAGTTCCTGGGAGCTCTGGGGGTCTGGTTGGTTGATGTTGTTGTTTTTCTCATGGGGTTGAGAACCTCTCTAGCTCCTTTGGTCCTTTCTCTAACTCCTCCATCGGGGTCCCCATTCTCAGTTCAATGGTTGGTTGCAAGCATCTGCCTCTGTACTTATCAGGCTCTGGCAGAGCCTCTCAGGAGACAGCTGTATCAGGCTACTGTCAACAAGCACTTCTTGGTATCCACAATAGTATCTGGGTTTGGTGGCTGCATATGGGATGGATCCCCAGGAGGGACAGACTCCGCTCTATACTTTGTCTCTGTATTTCCTCCTGTGGGCATTTTTGTTCCCCCATCTAAGAAGAACTGAAGCATCCACACTTTGGTCTTCCTTCTTCTTGAGTTTCGTGTGGTCTGTGAATTCTATCTTGGGTATTCTGAGCTTATGGGTTAATATCCACTTATCAGTAAATGCATACCATATGTGTTTTTTTGTGACTGCATTACCTCACTCAGGATGATATTTTGTGGAGAATAAAGAACACTCCTCCATTGTTGGTGGGATTGCAAGCTGGTATAACCACTCTGGAAATCACTCTGGAGTTTCTTCAGAAAACTGGACATAGGACTACCTGAGGACCCAGCTATACCAGTCCTGGGCATATACCCAGTAGATGCTCGAGCATATAACAAGGACACATGCTCCACTATGTTCATAGCAGCCTTATTTATAATATCCAGAAAGTGGAAACAACCCAAATGTCCCACAACAGAAGAATGGATACAGAAAATGTGGTACATTTACACAATGGAGTACTACTCAGCTATTAAAAACAATGGCTTCATGAAATTCTTAGGCAAATGAGTGGAACTAGAAAATACCATTTGGTTTCTTTCACTTACCTTTTGTAGTTTCAGGGTTTATAGAATCAGAAAATTCTATACAAAGTTCAGATTAGGCAAATGTATGACACAGTGCTGAGTGAGATAAGCTGGTGACACCGTGGCATCACGTCCCCAGAAACAGACGCTGAATGGGGTTATGGGAACTGCATGGGGTTATGGGAACTGCATGGGGTTGCTGTGGGAGCTGAGAAGGGGTAATAGGGAAGTAGTGCTCAAATGGAGCAGAGTTTCAGCATGGAAAGCTAAGAAAGTTCTGAATGGTGCTGAGGGTTGCATTTCAACTCTACACTTGAAAATAGCTAAAACGTTAAATTCTATGGTTATTTTACCATGCAGAGTGCTTGCCTAGCATGTACAGCACCATGGGTTTGATTCCCATCACTGCATAAAACAGATGTGTTAGTATGTGCCTGTAATCCCAGCACTCGGGAGATTGAGGCAGTAAACTCAGAAGTTCAAGGTCTCCCTGAGCTACACAGTAAATTTAAGGCCAGTCTGGGATACATTGTTTCAAAACAAAGGACCAAGTAAAAACAAAAACAGAAAAAGGGAGATGTTTCCATCCCCAACCCTAAAAAGCCAGGACACAATGTTAGGAAACTTTGGAGCTTCTACTTTTGTTTGCTTCAACTTTGACCAGGAAGGAGGAACCCAGCCTAACTTGTTTCCTACCACATAGAAGTCCAGCTTTGTGGCCAGTACATAACATCATATTCCTAACTAGAGTCCAGTCCTCTTGGGTAAAATTGGACATCATGGATTTGTGTTGTCGTCATATCTTTTTTCTAGCAGGTTTGGTAAAACCAGGAGAAGTTCAGTGGTTACACAGAGCTAGCCTGCATTCTACTGTGCAAGTATGTTAGTAGGAGCAGAATGTGCCACAGAGGTTATGACTGCCCCTCAGGTTGTCAGTGAAGGTTACTGGTATGTTGGTGACATGAGCAGATAAAAACATCTAGAAAGTAATCGCACAGCTATAAAGTCAAACCCTGCTTTCCACTGCTCTCCTTCTGAGAATTACTTACAAGGACCCCTTTCCATGGTAAACCATGACAGCTACCTGATATCTTTCTCCCTCTTCTTCCTCATCATCTCTGACTCTGCAGAGTATGCTCCATGTTCTAAATTTATACCCAGGCATGGTATAGCTGGGTCCTCAGGTAGTACTATGTCCATTTTTCTGAGGAAATTCCAGACTTATTTCCAGAGTGGTTGTACCAGCTTGCAATCCCACCAACAATGGAGGGGGTGTTCCTCTTTCTCCACAAAATATCATAAATTTTTATTTAATATTTTTTACACTCCAGATTTTATTCCCTTCCCTGTCCACCATCTGACTGTTTCACATATTATACCTCTTCCCTGACTCCTGTCTTCACAGTTATGTCTCCCTCTCCCAACACAACCAGACCTCTAAACTCCCTGGGGCCTCCAGTCTCTTGAGGGTAATCTTTACTTTTCTCAAACTTTATATACCCATGCATCAAACTTCATTAGGTAGGTACCATAGCAGGAAGTAGTCATCTGCATGTAGTAGAAGAATTACATATCAGGAGATGAGGTCAGATAGTGCACTATTACACAGGTATTTTAGCCTGAGGATTATGTGTGAAAGACAATGAGTGATGAGACAATCTGAATCTTAGAGAATGTGAAAAGACCATGCCTTTAATCCCATCTCTTGGGAGTTCAAGGTAGGGGATTGCTGCACATTCTAGCCTAATTTGACTTACTTGGTGAAGGTAGGCTAGCCTAAGCTACAATGTGGAACCTTCTAAAAACAAAAACACCTCAGAGAGATAGAGAGAGAGGGAGAGGGAGAGAAGAAAAAGGAAAGGGAGAGGGAGAGGAGGTGGGAGAGGGAGAGAGAAAGGGAGAGGGAGAGAGGCATGATGACAAAGCACAATGCCTTTCACCATGCAAAATACATCCTTGGAGTTGCTATACCTGGAAAGAAGACAATTTCACATTATGTTCTCTTCTTTTTCAAGAAGTTTCTTTTATCATGAATGGCATGTTGTTTTACAATAAAATGTGTGGTTACAGGGTTGGGGATTTAGCTCAGGGTGGAGCGCTTGCCTGCAAGCGCAAGCCCTGGGTTGGTCCCCCAGCTCCAAAAAAAAAAAAAAAAAAAAAAAAGAAAGAAAAGAAAGAAAGAAAAAAGAAAACGTGTGGTTACTATAAATGGGGAACAAGCATGGAGTTACCAGAAACACATATTCCTGGCTGTAAAGAAATCATAAGAAACACCATAGAGAATACTTCCCTTGACTGCTCAGCAGGCTTCCTGCTAGAGTGGTAAATGTAAACTTCAGGGAGGACTATGAGAAGAAAGCCAGGAAACTAACTGAGGAAGCACAGGTGAGGGCTGTGAGCATCTCTGGCTCTACCATGAAACAGGCCAAGCAAGGTTTCTCCAGGGGAAGGTGGGTTGGAAAGATAGGAAAGTTTGAGAAGAAAACAGAACTTGATGGAAGGACTGGAGAGCTTGATAGAGAGCCAATAGATCTTGTTTGAGAGACAACATCATGGACAGCCTATAGAACTTGATAAAGAGATTAGGGTACCTGATAAAGGTATGGAATAGTTGAATTCAAGGGCCTCACTCAGGTTAGACATAGGAAGGCAGAGCTTATGGAGGATAGTCTCCTGAAATACTTAATTTCTTGACCTTAGAAAATGATAAATTGCCCCCCTCTTTGTTTTCCATCACTACTTTGTTCCTTCACTGTCTTATCTTTGCCCTTTCTTAAAATTTTTTGTCTTGCCTTGTTTTGGCCCCTTTCTCATCATGCCACTTTAAGTACGGATTGAGAATAATGAGCTCAAGTAAGGTATGTTTGGAAAGAGACAAGAGCTGGATCGATCAAGAAGCCAGAGAGGGTATGCCCCATCAAAAAGCAGATCCATGCTCAGAGCCTGCTTGGCAAACACTTTCTTTAAAGAAACAGATAGTGAATACAGGCTTCATGGACCACATATGATTTTTTGTTGCATATTGTTTTCTGAAAGTCATTATTAACTCCAGGTTGGTACAACAAAAGCCAAGAGACAGATTTGATGTGTGGTTTGTTACCTATTGACCTCTGGCTAGTGATTACAAACTTAGGGTGTCCCAAAGCTATGGTTCTCTACATTTTATCTGAAGTCATCTGGTTATCAAATGCTGGCTTTTAGAAGACCATTTGGAAGTGCACGTCTAGATATGTATGAGCAAATGTGGTGCATCCGGAACCTGGCTTAGGACAATGTTCTGCCCTATGGGTTCCCCATCTCAGCCCATGACAATGCCCTCCAGTAAGATGCCAGGAACAGGTAGCTGGTATCCCTGCATACACCTTTCTAATCACACAGTTTGATGATCTTTCCTTCTGAGTGCTTTCCCAGCTGCCTCATTGTTAGTTTCCAAGTCGAATTGTTATCATTTCGTCTCTTGGAGTTCACAACCATCTTTTGACAGTTATCTCCTGTATTTCCTCTTTTAATCCCTTTGTTTTGCATCCAGAATGATCCTTCTAAACTTTAAACCAGATTATGTCATTCCCGGATTTGGCTCATTTGCTGACTGAGTTTGGTGCAGACCTAAATATGGCTTACACAGTATGTTGTTGTTTGAGGTTCGCTGACCACTCCAGCCTCTTCCCTCTTCCTGCTCATTCAACCTATGCTGTGTTTCTGTCCTTGTGGGCTACTTTCTGTTCCTTCAGTGAGACCAGTTATTTTTCACTTCCACATCTCTGCATTCGCTGGCCCTTCAACCTGCACACCATCAGACCTCCCTGAAGTGTCATGGACATGGTGTAATTGGTCTACTTCTCTGCCTAGGCTTTCCCGCTGACTCCTGTTGGATGCAGTGCTCCCTGCCTACATGCCCAAGCGGAGACTTTTAACTGTTACTTGCTTTCCCCCACTTGATTTCTTCAACATCAAGCTTTCACTGATGCTACTTACTCTTGAGGGGCCATTTTCTCCTTCACTTCACAGGACCAAAAATATAGAATCCTTTTCAAGAATATTCAAACATAAAGGAATGTGACTCCGATAACAAGACCAACTTTGTGCAATTACAAAGCACCCAAAGACTCTCTCATTCCTGTTTTCTTTAAATGTAAATGATTCTGTTCTCTAGGCACTGTTCCTTCTGTTCTTTCTTATATTTTATGCAGACTAATATTTATTCACCAATATTGATAGACCTATGTATATATGTATATATTTTATTACTGCTATAACTGTGAAAGCTCTTCTGAGGATGGTAGTGATGTTGATATAACAACATGGTTACCAAAATAAACATTTTCCCCTCTACTTCTGTCTTGTTTTTTTACAGTCTCAACAATATTTATTTATTTATTTACTACTTTTCATCTTTTTTTTTCATCTTTTTTTTTTATCTTTATTAACTTGGGTATTTCTTATTTACATTTCAATTGTTATTCCCTTTCCTGGTTTCCGGTCAACATCCCCCTAACCCCTCTCCCTCCCCTTCTCTATGGGTGTTCCCCTCCACATCCTCCCTGCATTACCGCCCTACCCCCAATAATCACATTCACTGGGGGTTCAGTCTTAACAGGACCAAGGGCTTCACCTTCCACTGGTGCTCTTACTAGGATATTCATTGCTACTCATGAGGTTGGAGCCCAGGGTCAGTCCATGTATAGTCTTTGGGTAGTGGCTTAGCCCCTGGAAGCTCTGGTTGTTTGGCATTGTTGTTCATATGGGGTCTCAAGCCCCTTCAAGCTCTTTCAGTCCTTTCTCTGATTCCTTCAACGGGGGTCCCGTTCTCATTTCTGTTCTTTCTTAATGATCCATGCAGAGTCCTCCTGTTCTTTCCCTTTTATACAGACATCTCATGTGAGAACATCTTAGACTTTATGACCTAGGACCCACCTCTGTGTCCAACCACTTTGAACAATGGTTTCCAGGAAATTTTGTGTTAGTTTTATTTCTAGGGTATTGATCTTTTTTGCCTTATCAGCAAAAATAAATAAATAAAGTTCAACAGGGCTTGCTAAATTTGTAGTTATAGAAATTGTATTATAGTCCTTTACAAAATAGTAAACCATGTACCATATACTTTCTGTTTTGAAAAGGAAGACAAGTGGGAATAGTAATGCTGAGATAAATGGCAAGGGTGAAGGAAGGTTCAGAAAGATCTTCATAGAGCTGGCCACTGAACCAAGACTAAGAGATGAAATTTGAGAGGAAAGAAAGTAAATTAATGCTTTTGTTCATGAATTAACCATACAAAAGAACGAGAAAAGAAGAACTAGGATGAATAGCAGTTCAAAGGAAACTCTTTTCTGACAAGGTGGTAAGTGGGAAAGACCTATAGTCAATTAGGTCAATCAAAATCAATTATGAGACATTTGCCAGAAAACTGAACACAAGCATCTGATTATTTCTGACCTTAGTAAATAAGTGACTTGGGTATTCAACATTTCAGAATTAAAGAAGCTCTATGGATAAGTTACATCTCAGTGAGACCAACAACCAGATAGGGAACAGAATCTAGCAACTTGATTTCATTTAGTAGCTTCTCATTGCTTACAGATATAGGGATTGATCTTTTTTCGTGGGGTGGGTTAGCTTTATTAGTGTCTAAAAGCTTCACAGCCTAATGGGGATGTTCTTATATGTTGGCAGCCATATTGGATGCCAACCTTCCAGTGAGATCAGAAGTCAAGGTTGACGACAACCACTATATAATACTTTGAAATAAGATGGAATTAATGGATAATATAAAAACAATATTATTCATTTAACTTCATATCAAATGTGATTTTTACATTGCTGAATAAAGAAAAACTCAATTTTAATTATTTTCCCTTCTCTTTAGTGAAGACACTAGCAAACAACAGTGAGTTTTGGCTCTGAGAGGCCTAGCAGCACATTACATATGGTTACTAAGTGAGATTCTATTGGATTTTATACTAAAGCCACATTTGTATTAGTTTTAGTGAACCCGATAGAGTTCATTAAGCCTATGCCAGTAGCCAAGACATGTATGGCTCCTTTAAGATAGAGTTTGTCAACTTCAGCTACATGATGTTCTGAGCCAGAGAATCTTTGTGCCAGGGACCTGTCATTCAAATTAGAGGATGTTTCACAGCATCCAAAGCATATATCCATTAGGTACTACTAGCATAGCCAAAGTTGCTTCTGATTGCCAATCATTGATCAAGAAAAATGGTTCTCAGTCAAAATGTTACATCAGAATTACCTTTGTGGTTTTTAAGGTGTTAAAAAATAAAAATACTGTCTCTATTCAGATTCTGGTTCAGTAAATTAGTTACTACTCTTTTTTAAAATTTAACTTTTTATTGGTTCTTTGTATATTTCACATCATGCACCCCAAACCCACTCATCCCTTCGTTTCTACCTTTCTGCCCCTGAAACCTCCGCATCAAAAGAAAAAGGTGACAAAAGGAAAAAGAAAAACAATCTCATGTGGGATCACTGTTCATTGCAGTGAGTCATTGGTTTGGTTTGAGGCCTCTGGTTTCTGCTATACTATCGATACTGGATACTCACTTGGACTCCTCTCTGTTATTCTGTTATTGCTTGTGTCATGGAAATTCTGCAGCTTTGGATCTGTACCATAGGTTCATTCATGAGCTCCAACAGGATGTTTTGGGGTGGGCCAATTCAAAGCCCTGGATCTGGGTCTGGGTGATATCTGAGCTGGTCAACTCTTCAACTCTCCCAAACCTATGCTACCAGGGCAAATTCTCCAGTACTACCTAGGCTATCTCATCCAGTGCCAAACTGGCAAGGTGCAGAGCCAGCTCTCCCACTCTTATGCCCTCAGGTCGTCCCACCCGAGCCCAAGAGCCCATGCCTTCTCCTCTTCAGTAATTTAATATTCCCCTACCTTCCTCTTGTTAGGGTCCAAAAATTGCTGAAGGAAGACACCAGCATCAAATAGCATACAAAGGCAAAGAGTGTTTATTCTGCAGAAACAATCAGCATGTGGGGATCAATCATTCTTTAGAATGGCAATGATCAGAGGAGCTTGCAGGCCCCCTTTTATACAGACATTGGTACACTTTTCATTGGTTGCTATGTTGGTTCTATCATTTTTGGTGAGGACTTGAAGATTTCCAGGGACTGTCCCAATTTGGGGCTCATTATCTCTCTCAGCCACATGTCAGGACGGCTACTGACTAATGATCCATTGTCTGTCTTGCCTGCTTCATTGGGAAACTGAAACTTAAGGCTTAACATGTCTGTCTGTTTTAAAATGGAACGCGTTAGGTCCTGCCATTCAAGGAGGACTTGATATATATTTAAAACCAACCAGGATAACATCTCCATTTCAAGAGCCTTGACTTAATTCTATCTGCAAAGTCCCTTCAGCTATGTGTATTTAAGACCTTGTTGTCTTTGCAGGCCATTACTTAGCCAACTAGAGTGTCTAAGATGCCACTTTCATCTGGGTGGAAAGTGGTCATTCTTGGGTATACTGTGGTTGGCTGTCATAACCAGGATATACAGAAGGCCAGATAGGTGACTACAAACAACAGAGATGTAGTGTCTGTGACAGTGTAGGGAGTGCAAAGTATCCAAATGTAACGTTAATGTGAAAATAACTCACAACCCAGCTGTAAGACATAGATAACTAGACTGAAGCAGTTAAGTATGGTGTGAAAATTTGCTTTATTTCTTGTTGCAGCAACCATTCTACTGAAAAATGTCTGAGAGTGGGATACCCAAGAAAGAAATCCCTTGAGGAATATCAGCTTTATCACTTTTAATAAGGAGAAGATAGAAATATGTTCTAAAAGCCACACACATAAAAAAAAAAAACAAAACATGTCAGATAGAAACAAATATGTAGCTTAAAGTAGTGAAAAGCTCTTAAGTGAGTATGCTATTACACAGTCATATTTGCCAAGGAAAAGATCCCACATGAATTCCTTATTCAATAGGTGATTATTCCAGTTTTACTTGACCAAGCATATGTGAGACCAACTGTGAGGGTGTTCCCCTTTTGCAGACTAATGTGGTGAAGCATTCCAGTAGGAAGTAGGAAGGGACATAACATAAGACAGTTTTTGAAAGTTGTACTGTATACAGAATACAGTATGTACGTATATGTATATATAAGTATACAGTAATGCCTTTGCCAGCATTACCTGAGGAATTAACATCTACAGTCTGATTTTTTTGAGTCTTGTTAGCTTGGCAAAAGATTTTGTATTTTAAGTTCTGGAACTTCTTAGGGAGCTGATAATTGATGGTGCTGCACTAGAATATTGTACAGTAGACAACAATTCTATTTATGAAGTTTTTATAATGACATATTCTGTACAAAGTGGTGACATTAATCACCATAAATTTTAGTAACTTTATGAGGTATGTTCTACATATAGTAAAGTATGTTCACTCCATCTATAAGGTAGAGTGTTTAGTGTTACTCGGTACGATCATCCCAAGTTTGTTTTTCCTGTCCTTCCACCAAGTTCACTCACACTCCTCACAGTCTGTTTCCAACCCGGGATGTTTCTAGCTGATCTACTTTCTGTTTCTATATTTGCCTTCTGGACTTGGCACATGAATGAAATCATGTAAGAGGTGGTTTTTGAGGTGGAATCCTTTCACATAGCATTATGTTTCCGAGGCTTTCTTACCACACAAAAGATGGCTAGTATTTTGCTGTTTTTTTTTTCTTTCTTTGTTTTGATACAGGATTTCTGTGTAACAGCCTTGGATGTCCTGGAATTCCTCGAAGTGGCCACCTACCTGTCTCCCTAGTGCAGGTATTATGGTGTTTGCCACCATACCAGCTTATTTTGCTCAATAGGATTCTTGCTACTCTTGCATAAGGCTTGGGTTTGGTTTTCAGTACCCATAGGATAGCCCAACAGTTTGTAACTCTGGTTCTTGTCAATCTGATATCATCCTTGGCCTCTAAGGACACTAGGCATACCTGTGGTGTACATATATACATGAAGGCAAATACTCATACATAAAATAAAAATAAATCTTATAGAACTCCACTTAACAGCTATGGCAGTACTCATGCACAAATTTCGGGGAGGGGTATGCTTTCTTTTTCTTGGATGTTATTGAGAAGTGAAACTATTAAGTTAATGTTTAACATCTTCAGAAAAATAAATTGCTTTCCAAAGTAGTTGTCTCATCTTACAACACTACCGATAGCATGTGAGGTTTTGTATCTCTATACCCTTGTTAACATTTACTTGTGTATGATGCATTTCTCTTAGTAATTCCATTGAGTATAAGAAGCAATGTGACTGTGGTTTTTGTGACTTTGTCCCTAATAAGAAATAAAAAACAATTTAATATTTCCTCAGTCATTTGTCTAATTTCTGCATTGAAATATGTGGTGTTTCGGTACTTTTTTGGTTAAGTTGTTTGTTTTCTTACTACTGAGATGTATGAGCTCTTTATGAATCCTGAGTATGTCTTATATCAGACTATATTTTGTAAGTATTTCCTTTCATTTTATTCCCTGTCTTTAATTTTCTTAATGATATCTTTGAAATGGAAAAGTTTTAAATGTTGAAAAAAATCTTTTTTAAGGTTCTTTTTTTTCATTTATGAACTATGTTTTTGTTGTTTGCTTAACAACTAAATATTTAAAGACATGGGGACGTGGTTTAGCTGGTGAAGTACTTGCTTTGAAAGCACAAGGACCCGAGTTTGATTTTCATCAGCCCTCTTTAAAAGAATCTAGGTGTGGAGGCATGCATTGTAATACTGGGGACTCATTGGCCTAATCAAACTCTGCTGTATCTATAACCTCTGGGAGTCTTCACTCTTGATATGGTTTGGAGTTGTCTCCAAGGATTCATGTTGGTGGCTTGATTCTCCGTGTATGGACAATGACACCTTTAACGTGATTGAGCCAAGTGGGAGGTGAGTATATTACCAGGGATATTACTCTTGAAAGGGACTAAGTCATTCTCAGAGGATCCTTGGTGGTCCCCACAAGAGACAGGCCTCTTTAGTTCTTCAGCTTCCTGCCATTCCATGTAATTTTAGCCTTCTCACCTGTGATCTGACCGTGAAGCCTATTCTGGGCAGTGATGTACCAATGCAGCCCTTATGGGAGCTGAGCAGAATGTCGTGCTGAGTCTCCAAAGCTTTAAGCTAAACAAAGCCTTATTCTTTATAAAGTACTGGCTTTGGAGATTTTATTATAGCAGAGGAATATGGATTGATGTATTCTTTTAGTTTGTTATTTTCATATATAAAATATGGGCCAAAAGAATCCTATATTTTTCTTTTTTTGCACTAATTTATTTGTGTGTATGTCTACATATATGTGCACATATAGAGATCAGAGGATGATTTGTTAGAGTCAGTTCTCTCCTTTCATCATATAGGCTCCTAAAATTGAACTCAGGTTGTTAAGGTTGGCGGTAAATGATTTTACCAGTAAGCCATTTTGCCAGTGTTTTATTTTCCATTTTAATTTAATAATATTATGAACATATTCCAAGGTCAATAAAATTTCTTTAAAATATACCATATTGACTGACATTTAATATTTCTGAAATTACTAAAGTATATGACATTTTAATAGCATTTGTTAATATTAGCCTAAAATTGACTACTTAGCTTTTGCGTATTCTTGAACTTTTCACAATCCTTTTCAGAAATACTCCACTAATTTACGTTTGTATCAAACTATAAGTCAGTGAATGTTTTTGCCATATCTGGACTTGTACTGTGCCTTTTCATTAGTAAAATTAAATAATATTTATTCACTACTTTTTGCATCCAAAAGAACTTATGTAAAATATAAAATAATTGTTATTTCCTTGTGATCAGTATTTTCAAATCAATGCTATTGCATTTATTCTGTGATCTATTTGTATTTTTGCTAATTATTTAAAATAACTGGATAGAAAAACTTTAGTTTGTTACAGTTTTAATTTTGACATAACATCTACTTTATAATATATGTCAATATGAAAATACACAAAATTCTTTATTACAATGCTTTAAATTTTTCTCAGAATATCACATCATTAGGTGTTGATTTCAGTAAAAGTAGTGGTTTTGTTTTTAGGTTAATAACTACAGATCCATCACTTGTTGGGCCCAAGCCACTCATTATCCCCATTTCTAGAATGTCCCACTTTGTTTATTCATCTCATTTTTAACAGAGAGAAGTTCAAGGAAACCATTGAATAAGTGACTTGTACCTAAGCGACCTCAAAGTTCCCTTTGACCCTACAAGATTGGGAATCCCCACTGTAATAGCTGTCAGTATCTGTCTTGGAGAGCTATATACTAACCCCCTCATTCTCTTCTAGACCTTGGTTGACATCTAGGGTCTGAATCAGAAGCCCCCAGAAAGTTCATGTTCTCCTGTGGATGGAGTTAAGGAACTGGTCCTTTCTAGTTGGTCCACAGAGAAGAAGGGCAGCCATTTTGCCAGCGGTATAGCCACATGCCTTTGAAACAGCTGCCGAAGGTACTTTCGGAACCGCTCACCCACAAAGACATAAATGATTGGATTGACACAACAGTGGGTGTAGGCAATCACTTCAGTCACCTGTATGGCCAGGTCCAGCTGCTTGCTCTGCTCACACTGATTGGTGAATAGAACATCTTGGAAAGCAGAAACAAATACAGTCAGATTGTAGGGAGTCCAGAGGAGGAAGAATAGAAGCGTAATAGCAAATATCAGACGCACGGCTTTGGCCTTCTTCTCATTGGGTCGTCTGAGCAGAATTCTGATGATCCCTGCATAGCAAATTATCATGACTAACAGAGGTAAAATTAGTCCAAGGAGGTTTAGCTTTAGAGCCTGAAACCTCTTCCACGTCTTCAGGCTGTCGCTGGGGAAATGAGGGCTACAGGTATAGTGAGTGAACTCCCACTGGGCCTTGAAAAAGCATAAGGCAGGAATAGAAGCTAAGATGGCTAGGGCCCAAATAATAATACTGGTGATGATGCCAAAAGTGACAGTTCGGGCCCTCAGGGAAAACACTGCATGGACAATGGCCAGGTACCTGTCAATTGTCAGCAGGATGATAAAGAAGACCTCACTGTATAAGCCCAGGTAATAAAACCCAGAGAGAAGCTTACACATGGCACCACCAAAAACCCAGTCGTCTTTCAGCTTGTAGTCAATCCAGAAAGGTAAAGTGAAAAGGAAGACCAGATCAGAGACAGCCAGGTTGAACAGGTATATGCTGGTCATGCTTTGAAGCCTCCTATGCTGCATGAGCACCAGAATCACCAGGATATTGCCTACCACTCCAATGATGAACATGAAAGAGTACAGGGGGGGCAGGAGTCCAGCCCCAAAGGCTCTTACATCAGTTTTTTGGCATGGAGTAGAGTCCCCATAGTCATATTCTGTGGTTGTGGGGTAGGTTTCTGTGATATTTGAAATCTCCATCCTTTGATGAGGAACTGGTCAGGAACAATAGCTTCTGTATTTACTTTTCTATCAAAGACAGTGAGTCCTGGGAAACAAAGATAAGACAATGGTTATATTCCTTTAACCAATAAACTGCTGATTGATACAAATCCTAGGGCTGAAATGGAGGGTAAGGAGCCATTGCATTTTCTACTCACATAGACCTCATAGACTAAGATGGCCATAGAACAAACAAATGAGTGTATGTGTAATTTATTCAATTATTTCAAGAGTGACTGTGTAAGGAGATCATTGGACCAAAAAGAGGAGACTTTATTTCACTGTTCTAACTAAAGATTTCGTATCAACCCCAAACAATTGAGTTTGGACTTAATGTTCAATACCTATTAAGCAGGCAAGTTGTTCCCCTTTAGAAGTGATGAAACAGAGGTACAAATTGCCACAGGAGACTGCAGTGTCGCTCAAGACATTAGAAGCAATGACACAGAGGACAGATTGCCCCAGGTTACTGAAATGTGGCACAAGACACAGAATGAAACCAGAAGTAGAAATCTATGAGTGTGTCGTTCAATCCCAGCTCTAAAATGATTGGACTCTCCTGCCTCTAATCACAACAAGTGGCCGTGCCAATGGCATCTTCATGAAAGCTCTGGGGAGGAGGGAAGTTGTGAATAAGAACATAAAAAAAAGTTCATAGCTGTGAAAAGTTATTTTTCCATTGTTCAAGAGTCTACAAGATGTTATTTTCAGTTGTAATGAAACAATTCATGTTATTTAATGCAAAAACCATGGTACTCAAATATCAGTATAGCTGATACGGAATATTCCTTGTAGGACAACCCTCACTATAGGTTGAGATTCTAGGTACGAGGTTGGTTGTTTGGTTGAGGCTCTTCCCAATAACATGGCCTTTATATGGTAGAGGTAGATTTACAGTTAACTCAATAGCCTTAGTGAGCATCATGATTCAGGTAAGAGGAGGCATGACCTGGAGAAAAAAATGGGAAATGGGCTCAGGGAGGAAGAGATGCCGAGATTCACCAGGTGACAGCTAGATAGAAACTGAGATTCTGCTGAAATCTGCTCTGAGTTATTGTTTTATCATCATCATCATCATCATCATCATCATCATCATCATCACTATTTATTAATTTTAAATCAGGATTGCCTAGAGATAAAAAAAAAGCTAGTTTGCCACTGTAGGACTTCTTCCACATCATATATGTTTGCACATAAATTCTTTCCAGTTAGCTTTATGAAGAATCCCTCACAAAGGGAAATATGGTCTTTGTTGAATCAATCTGTTTCTTTGAGCATAACCTCCTCATCTGAAACAGGGAGGATTAATGATTGCTTACCTTGCAAAGATGCTATGAAGCAATGTGAAAAGTATCCCTCTACCCCCAGACAGTGACTATCAGGGACCCGGCTGTCATGCAGTGGTCCTGCTCTAACGCCTGCCATTAGCAGATGTTCTGACTGCAGTGTCTGTATTCCTTCTATCCTTACTGGTTTTCTTCACAGGTAACAGAAAGTGATTTTCTTGATTGTCAATGACAGTTCTTCCATGTGAATCCTGCTATGAAATCTCTAGAAAGCTTGTCTCACAGAATTAGAGTCAAGCAGTGGTTACAGAGTCTTGGAAGAGGAGAGTTTGGAAGAAGAGTGGACAGAGTTTGGAAGGAGAGAGGACAGTAAACAGGACAGGGCTGAAACTGGACAGTAGAACTCTTCTCATACTCAATAGCACAGCAAGGTGACTATGGTTGATAAGTCATATTTGAATATTTTAAAACATCTAAGACAGATTTTTGAGGTATCCAGAGTTGACTTCTCATTACCCTGGCTCTCATTACACACTGCACACATACTGAATTGTCCCCTGTATCCTTTAAATATGCAGAAGTGGCACGTGAGAAATAAAACCTTAAAAATGTGAAATGAAGTAAAAATTTCAGTATGTTGTTATTGACCAGAGTTTTAGTATTTGACCCAAATACTTCTCAGTTAATTATGCTGCACCTGCTCCATCAACCCTGAGATCACCCTGGGCTTCTACTGCTCTCCCTTCTGGGCTCTTTACAGATTACAAAGTCTGTTCTGGAGCAGTGGTCTTTGAACATGAAGACACATGGGAAAAGGGGAACTATCCTGCTGAAGTGTCAAGAGGAGTCCCTTCATTTCCTATTGGCTCTGTTCCTGTGGTTCCTGATCCATTCTTCCCTGTCAGCTCTCACTGGGGAAACTTGGGTGGCAGTCAGGAATGATTGAGGCAGAGATTTCTGCTTCCTGCTGCTGCTCATGCTAGAGATGAAAAGGGCAGACGTTCAGCTTGGTAATCAAGATTTCTAGATAGCTTACAGCTCTAGTGCAGAGTCAGCAAAAGTTGGGGAGCAGTGTCATGTGGAGCAAAATGTCCTCAGGAGCCCAGTTCTGTAGCCAAGGTGAAGGCAGGTTGAGTTCAGCACTGTCAGGTGCCGTGTTCAACAGTTACCTGCCTACTGAGAGAATTCAGCTCTATCTGTTCTCCCTAAGTTGTCAGATTACAGCAGTTCCAGGGCACACTGCTGCTAAGGAGACATGACCTGGGCTGTGGTTGGAGGAGAAACTGAAGGCCCATTTTGTCATTGACCCTTACATGCCTGTGAATTGTTTCTTGTAGAAGTCTGCCCCAGGTGCCTTGCACAGTGGTCATGTAGATCCCTAGAGCCTGGACTCTCCTAGTGCCCAGTATCCTGCTCATTTACGAAGCGTCTGGAAGAGAGGATGAGAAGTCCCCAGGCCCAGGGTGAAGCCAGATGCTTATTGTGGCTCATAAGAGTCAGTTGTGTGCATCTGTTCCCTCTCCACACAACATGTGTTCAACTTGCAACTGAGCACCATAGAAATCAACAAACATTACCAACCATGGTTCTCCATTTTAGGGAGAGGCCAGCTTTCTGTACTTTGTAGCATTTTACTACCTAGGCCTTTCTGAGTGAATTACCTAGACCTGTCTTTCATGCATCCTAATGTAAGGCCATTGCCTATAGAATTCTAGAGCTTCTTGCTCTTTGTTGTGCAGAGACAAATTTTCTTGTAAATCTAAGTGTTTCTTGTAGTTTGAAAATCTATAGTTGTCTCTTCTCTCTCCAATCCATTGAATGGAAGACAAATTAAGCATTTGTTCATGTCACTTCTACACATGTCTCTGCAGCATAAAACCAATTTACATAATGTTAGAATTCAATAGTTGCATCCCACAATTTCATCTGTCTGCCTGCTATCTCTAGAGGGTGACTATTTTTTTCCTTCAAGACAGTAGTAGTCCCATTTTTTTGTAATTTTAGTTGTAATCTTGAGAAATTGGTCTATAATTTTGTCATTCTTGCATTTGCAATGATTTTTCTTACTAATGTTTATTCTCTTGCTACCATTTCTTTATATGCTGTATTTTGTTGGCCTTTGAGGAAGTTCTGCAAAGGATAACTTTAAAAATAACTTTTCATGAAGGCATTTCTTGTCTCTTTATATTAATTTACTCTTTTAATTAATCATCAACAACAAATGCCTCAAAATCACTCACTAGAAAAAGTTTTATCCCTGATCATCCAGCCTTCATATTATGTTCAGCATCATCAGCATTTATCAAGTATTAACTGCTTTACAGATGCAGCCATAGGCTACATAGGTCCTCTCTGGTTCTCAAAGCATTGTCCAATGTTGAGGATTCCTGAACTACTCTAATGGCTTAAGATTGCCTTTCACAGTAACTGACAGCACAGAAATGACAAACATCACTTACTGTGTTTCCAGAGTACTTTGTCCACAGAGGCTTTGTTTCTGGGCCTTTGAGAGTCTTTATGAATTCAAGGTTCAAGGTCCCAACCTAGTAGGAAGTTCTTGGCTTCCTGTATGATGATGGAGATTGGACTCTGGTTTTATAGTCTTTCAGAATGACAAAAATGGTGTAAAGTTCTTCTTTTTTATGGTTGGCTGTCTATGAAGCATCACAGTGCTCACCAGTGGTCAATTCCTGGGGTCCAAGTTCATTAAAGGTGTTTTCTCTGTCCTCTCTGCTCCAGTTCCTGTAAAGTTCCAGTCTTCTCAGAGGGAGCTCTGCCCTACAAGGGTTGTGTAGGGAGGGGTTAGATGGAGTTGAGGTGGACTGTGTGTGTGACAATGAGCTGTTCCTAGGACTCATGGAGCAATTGATGTGTGTGGGCGTGTAAATGTAGGGCTAGTCATAGAGTTCTTGTGGTCAACGAGGAGCCTCCCCCTTCTAAAGATTGCAAATCAAAAGGTCTAAACCAGAATTCATATCCTGTTCCTCAAAATCATCTGGCTGATGAATGGGGACCTAGAGAGGCACCCCCTCTCTTTGGAGTTCTATATCTAAGTTATTTCTAGCTATGCTCTAACTGCTCTTCTGCTCCCAACTCCTTTCCCCAGCAAATCCCAAGGAATGTTTTTCTCTCAAGGATATCTGGCACAAGAGAACATGATGTAGGCTGTTTCCTCTTCTTTTTCTGATATGTGTGGTGCTATATGCTTTTAATAGTCACATTAAAGAGACAGAGGAAGGAGAATTTCTGTGAGATACAGGACAACCTGGTCTACATAGTGAGTTCCAAGACAGCCATACAGAAATCACACACACACACACACACACACACACACACACACACACACACACACACAACAACTGGATATTTTCAGGGTTATATGGCTGTAGACTCCCCTTCTCTTCTTGATACTTTTGGTTTATGTATGCACTGGCCAAACATGGTCATGTGAGTATAAAGCCCAGCACCTTCCAACACCTCTTGGAGTCTTGGGGCCAATCTGTCAAATGAGAATACTGTCCACTTTGTCTGATGGCAGAAGCATGAGGTGGAAGAGTACATGAAGAACATCAGAAGGCTCAACAATAAAGAGACCAGAAATACACATTGGGAAAAATACAGCATCATTAACAAATGGTGCTATCCAAACTGAGTGACTGTATGTAGAAGAATGTAAGTAGATCCATACTTATCACCCTGAATAAAACTCAACTTCAAATATTTCAAAGACCTCAACATCAGGCCAGATATGTTGTGATAGAAAAGTGGGAAATGGGTTGAACTCATGGGCACAGGAAAAAAACTTTCTGAACACAAGGTGATAGCAGAGGCACTAAGAACAACAATTAGTAAATAGGATTTCATTAAACTGAAAAGCTTCTGTAAAGCAAAGGACACTGTTATTTTTGCACAGTATCAGGGTACAAAATTGGAATTTTTGTTCTACTGATTACACATCCTACAGAGGCCTACTATCCAAAAATATATAAAGAACTCAAAATAAAGTCAAGGAAACAAATAACATGTTTTAAAAATAGGACACAGATGTAAACAGAGAATTCTCCAAAGGAGAAACTCAAATGACTGAGAAACACTTAAAGGGATATTTCTTTAGCCACCCTTAGCTATCAGGGAAATGCAAATCAAAGTACTTTGAGATTTCATTTTACACTAGTCAGAATGGCCAAGATCAATAAAACAAATGATAATTCATGTTGCTGAGTACATGAGTAAGGCAAACTCTCATCCATTGCTGGAAGAAGGGCAAAATTTGTATAGTCACAATGGAAATCAGTGTGTATAGTGGTAAATATTAAAAAAAATCACCAATCCATTCTATTGCTGTCTCCAGTGGGTCACATGGCATGTGCAGGGTATTTTCATCTTAATCAGCAAAGCGTCTCAACCAGACTGTTTCCAATTTCCCTCCTATGCTGTTGCCAGCTACTCTCTGGACCCTGTAGCAATCTAACTGCTATGGCTAGCCCCACATTGCCACCAGCTACTCTCTGGCCCCAGCAGCAGTTGCCCTCTTCCGACTTTGTGCTGTGAACTCTGTTCAGTCCTAACATCTGTCCCCTGTGGTTATAGTCACAATTCACAGGATCCCGGTAAAATCAAAACTCTAGAAGCTTGTAATTTATCAATCAGATTTATATCAGTAAATTCTCATTTCACAAAATGTTCACACAATAAACTCTGAACCAATTAATATTGATATAAACTGCCCACCTAGATAAGATAAATTGTCCTATAAAATCCATCCCTTATGAAATTGGGATGGATATTATTGATAATATTGATAACTACCTGTGGCCCTTTAAGTCCACACAGATCTGGGTCATCCTTTTCTGCCTCCATCTTGGTTCTTCTTTCCTTTCTCTCCCTTCCTCTCTCCAAAACTCTGTGCCTGCCTTACTTTTTTACTGCCCAATAACAGGTCTTGCCTTATCTTGTTCCTGTCCTTACCTGTATATGGACAACAATCTACAAGTGTGTAGGTTTCTCAGGAAGCTGGGAATCAACCTATCTCAAGATTCAGCTATACCACTCTTGAGCATATACCTAAAGCACTCTACATCATACTACAGAGACATTTGCTCAACCATGTTCATTACTGCTCTATTCATAATAGTAAGAAATAGAAGCAACTTATATATTCATTAACAGATAAATGGATAAAAAATGTGATAAATTTACACAATAGAATATTACTCAGCCATTAAAATGAAATTTTCAGACAGAATGAACTAGGGAAAAACCATCTTGAATGAGGTAACATAGACACACAAAGACAAATATAGAAGGTATTCACTTATATGAGGATTTAGATGTTAAATCATTGATAATCAAGCTCCAATCCATATAACCACAGATGTATGTATAGAATAAGGGACTATGGGGAAGGTATGGATTATCCTAGGAAAGGGAAATAGAATGGGCTGAGGGCTGGGCTGGAATGGGAGTATCAAATGTGGAGGGGAGTGGGAAGAGGGAATTGAAGGAGGGATATGGGAGTGAACATTGAAAACTAAGGGTCATTTGAGGGGTCATATAGAAACTTAATACAGAAGAGACCTGGTCAACACCTCCCTGCACCCAAATCCCATGGGAGGGAGAGCTAAACCTTCAGAGGGGAAGGCACGCCTGGGAAGCCAGAAGAGACTACACTCTGCCCACATTTCTGACTCCAGAGGAAAACACCCATCACCATCTGGGACCCCGGTGCACAGGGGGCCCAGGAAAAGGCTGCGCAGGCCCTCCTGGTTGCCACCCTCACAGAGAGCTCAAAAGCAACCCCCCCAATAGCAACTTCAGCTGTGGGACCACAGGTAAGACCAACTTTTCTGCTCCAAGCGACCTGCCCGGTGGAGTCAGTACAAATGCCCACAGGAACAGCTGAAGACCAGTAGACAGGAAAGACTACACTCCTGAAAGCAGAACACTCTGTTCCCATAACTGTCTGAAAGAAAACAGGAAAACAGGTCTACAGCACTCCTGACACACAGGCCTATAGAACGGTCTAGCCACTGTCAGAAATAGCAGAACAAAGTAACACCAGAGACAACTTGATGGCAAGAGGCAAGCGCAGGAAACCAAGCAACAGAAACCAAGAGTACATGGCATCATCAGAGCCACCAAGCAAACACTGAATATCCAAACACACCAGAAAAGCAAGATATAGATTTAAAATCACATTTGATCATGATGACAGAGGACTTCAAGAAAGACATGAAGAACTCCCTTAGAGAAATGCAGGAAAACATAAATAAACAAGTAGTAGCCTATAGAGAGGAATCACAAAAATCCCTGAAAGAATTCCAGGAAAACACGATCAAACAGGTGAAGGAATTAAAAATGGAATTAGAAGCAATAAAGAAAGCACAAAGGGAAATGATCATGGATATAGAATACCAAAGGAAGAAAAAAGGAGCCGTAGACACAAGAATCACCAACAGACTACAAGAGAAGAAGAGAGAATCTCAGGAGCAGAAGATTCCATAGAAATCATCAACACAACGGTCAAAGACAATGTAAAACGGAAAAAGCTACTGGTCCAAAACACACAGGAAATTCAGGACTCAGTGAGAAGATCAAACCTAAGGATAATAGGTATAGAAGAGAGTGAAGACTCCCAGCTCCAGTAAATATCTTCAACAAAATCATAGAAGAAAACTTCCCTAACCTAAAGAAAGATATGCTGATAAACATAAAAGAAGCCTACAGAACTCAAAATAGATTGGACCAGAAAAGAAACTCCTCCCGTCCAAAGATTAAAACAGAGGCAGAAGGAACACCCATTCAGAGCCTGCCCCACATGTGGCCCATACATATACAGCCACCTCTTTAGACAAGATGGATGAAGCAAAGACGTGCAGGCCAACAGGAACCGGACATAGATCTCTCCTGAGAGACACAGCCAGAATACAGCAAATACATAGGGGAATGCCAGAAGCAAACAACTGAACTGAGAATGGGACCCCCATTGAAGGAATCAGAGAAAGGACTGGGAGAGCTTGAAGGGGCTCGATACCCCATATGAACAACAATGCCAACCAACCAGAGCTTCCAGGGACTAAGCCACTACCCAAAGACTATACATGGACTGACCCTGGACTCTAACCTCATAGGTAGCAATGAATAGCCTAGTAAGATCACCAGTGGAAGGGGAAGCCCTTGGTCCTGCTAAGACTGAACCCCCCAGTGAACATGATTGTTGGGGGCAGGGCGGTAATGGGGGGAGGATGGGAAGGGGAACACCCATATAGAAGGAGAGTTGGAGGGGTTAGGGGGATGTTGGCCCGGACTCTGGGAAAGGGAATAACAATCGAAATGTAAATAAGAAATACTCAAGTTAATAAAAAAAAGAAATAACCTTTTTATAGATCAAAATTATGTATATTGTTTGTGTAATAAAATATACGCTTTTTAAGTTAAAAAAAAAAAAAGAAACTCCTCCTGTCACATAATAGTCAAAACACCAAATGCACAAAACAAAGAAAGAATATTAAACGTAGTAAGGGAAAAATGTCAAGTAACATATAAAGGCAGACCTATCAGAATCACACCAGATTTCTCGCCAGAGACTATGAAAGCCAGAAGATCCTGGACAGATGTCATACAGACCCTAAGAGAACACAAATGCTAGCCCAGGTTACTGTATCCTGCAAAACTCTCAATTAACATAGACAGAGAAATCAAGATATTCCATGACAAAACCAAATTTATACAATATCTTTCTACAAATCCAGCCCTACATAATAATAAATGGTAAAGGATAATAAATGGTAAAGCCCAACATAAGGAGGCAAGCTACACCCTAGAAAAAGCAAGAAACTAATCGTTTTGGCAACAAAAGAAAAAGAAGAAAAGCACAGAAACATAATCTCACATCCAAATACGAATATAACAGGAAGCAACAATCACTATTCCTTAATATCTCTCAACATCAATGGACTCAACTCTCCAAAAAAAGACATAGATTAACAAACTGGATACTCAATGAGGACCCTGCATTCTGCTGCCTACAGGAAACACACCTCAGAGACAAAGACAGACACTACCTCAGAGTGAAAGGTTGGAAAACAACTTTCCGAGCAAATGGTCTGAAGAAGCAAGCTGGAGTAGCCATTCTAATATCGAATAAAATCGATTTTCAATGAAAAGTCATCAAAAAAGATAAGGAAGGACACTTCATATTCATCAAAGGAAAAATTCACCAAGATGAATTCTCAATCCTAAATATCTATGCTCCAAATACAAGGGCACCTATATACATAAAAGAAAGCTTCCTAAATCTCAAAGCACACATTGCACCTCACACAATAATAGTAGGAGATTTCAACACCCCACTCTCATCAATGGACAGATGATGGAAACAGAAATTAAACAGAGACAGAGACAGACTAAGAGAAGTCATGAACGAAATGGCTTTAAGAGATATTTATAGAACATTCTATCCTAAAACAAAAGGATATACCTTCTTCTCACCACCTCATGGTACTTTCTCCAAAATTGACCATATAATTGGTCATAAAACAGGCCTCAACAGATACAGAAAGAGAGAAATAATCTCATGCATCCTATCAGACCACCACAGGCTAAAGCTGGTCTTCAATAACAATAAGGAAAGAATGCCCACATATATATATATATATATATATATATATATATATATATATATATATATATATATATATATAGTTGAATGATGCTCTACTCAATGATAACCTGGTCAAGGAAGAAATAAAGAAAGAAATTAAAGACTTCTTAGAATTTAATGAAAATGAAGGTACAACATACCCAAACCTAGGGACACACCGAAAGCTATGCTAAGAGGAAAAGTCATAGTTCTGAGTGCCTGCAGAAAGAAACAGGAGAGAGCATATATCAGCAGCTTGACAGAACACCTAAAAGCTCTAGAACAAAAAGAAGCAAATACACCCAGGAGGAGTAGAAGGCAGGAAATAATCAAACTCAGAGCTGAAATTAACCAAGTAGAAACAAAAAGGATTATACAAAGAATCAACAGAACCAAAAGCTGGTTCTTTGAGAAAATCAACAAGATAGATAAACCCTTAGTCAGACTAACGAGAGGACACAGAGAGTGTGTCCAAATTAACAAAATCAGAAATGAAAAGGGAGACATGACAACAGCGCCAGAGGAAATTCAAAAAATCATCAGATCCTACTACAGAAGCCTATATTCAACAAAACTTGAAAATCTGCAGGAAATGGACAATTTCCTAGACAGTCACCAGGTACCAAAGTTAAATCAGGAAGAAATAAACCATAAACAACCCCATAACTCCTAAGGAAATAGAAGCAGTCATCAAAGTTCTCCCAACCAAAGAGAGCCCAGGTACAGATGGGTTCAGTGCAGAATTCTTTCAGACCTTCATAGAAGACCTCATACCAATACTATCCAAACTATTCTACAAAATTGTAATAGATGGAACGCTACCAAATTCCTTCTATGAAGCCACAATTACTCTTATACCTAAACCACACAAAGACCCAACAAAGGAAGAGAACTTCAGACGAATTTCCCTTATGAATATCGACACAAAGATACTCAATAAAATTCCTGCAAACCGAATCTAAGAGCACATCAAAACAATCATCCATCATGATCAAGTAGGCTTCATTCCAGCGATGCAGGGATGGTTTAATATACAGAAAATCATCAGTGTAATCCACTATATGAACAAACTGAAAGATAAAAACCACATGATCATTTCATTAGATGCTGAGAAAACAATTGACAAAATTCAACACCCCTTCATGATAAAAGTACTGGAAAGAACAGGAATTCAAGGCCCATACCTAAACATAGTAAAAGCCATATACAGCAAACCAGTAGCTAACATTAAAATAAATGGAGAGAAACTTGAAGCAATCCCACTAAAATCAGGGAATAGACAAGGCTGCCCACTCTCTCCCTATTTATTCAATATAGACCTCGAAGTCCTATCCAGAGCAATCAGACAACAAAAGGAGATCAAAGGGATATAGATTGGAAAGGAAGAAGTCAAAATATCACTATTTGCAGATGATATGATTGTATACTTAAGTGATCCCAAAAGTTCCACCAGAGAACTACTAAACCTGATAAACACCTTCAGCAAAATACCTGGGTATAAAATTAACTCAAATAAATCAGCCTTCCTCTACACAAAAGAGAAACAAGCCGAGAAAGAAATTAGGGAAACGACACCCTTCATAATAGTCCCAAATAATATAAAATACCTCGGTGTGACTTTAACCAAGCAAGTGAACGATCTGTATGATAAGAACTTCAAGCCTCTGGAAAAGAAATTAAAGAAGATCTCAGAAGATGGAAAGATCTTCCATGCTCATGGATTGGCAGGATTAATAATATAGTAAAAATGGCCATTTTACCAAAAGCTTTCTACAGATTCAATGCAATCGCCATCAAAATTCCAACCCAATTCTTCATAGAGTTAGACAGAATGATTTGCAAATTCATCTGGAATAACAAAAAAACCCAGGATAGCTAAAACTATTCTCAACAATAAGAAGACTTCCAGAGGAATCATTATCCCTGAACTCAAGCAGTATTACAGAGCAATAGTGATAAAAACTGTATGGTATTGTTACAGAGACAGACAGATACTCCAGTGGAATAGAATTGAAGACCCAGAAACGAACCCACACACCTATGGTCACTTGATTTTTGACAAAGGAGCCAAAACCATCCAATGGAAAAAAGATAGCATTTTCAGCAAATGGTGCTGGTTCAACTGGAGGTCAGTATGTAGAAGAATGCAGATCGATCCATGCTTATCACCCTGTACAAAGTTTAAGCCCAAGTGGATCAAGGACCTCCACATCAAACCAGATACACTCAAACTAATAGAAGAAAAATAGGGGAAGAATCTCAAACACATGGGCACTGGAGAAAAGTTCCTGAACAAAACACCAATGGCTTATGCTCTAAGATCAAGAATCGACAAATGGGATCTCATAAAACTGCAAAGCTTCTGTAAGGCAAAGGACACTGTCGTTAGGACAAAAAGGCAACCAACAGATTGGGAAAAGATCTTTACCAATCCTACAACAGATAGAGGGCTTGTATCCAACATATACAAAGAACTCACGAAGTTAGGCTATAGGGAGACAAATAACCCTATTAAAAATGAGGTTCACAGCTGAGGAATCCCGAATGGCTGAGAAACACCTAAAGAAATGTTCAACATCTTTAGTCATCAGGGAAATGCAAATCAAAACAACCTTGAGAGTTCACCTCACACCAGTAAGAATGGCTGAGATAAAAACTCAGGTACAGTAAATGCTGGTGAGAATGTGGAGAAAGAGAACACTCCTCCATTGTTGGTGGGATTGCAGACTGGTTAATCATTCTGGAAATCAGTCTGGAGGTTCCTCAGAAAATTGGACATTGAACTACCTGAGGATCCAGCTATACCTCTCTTGGCCATATACCCAAAAGATGCCCCAACATATAAAAAAGACACATGCTCCACTATGTTCATCGCAGCCTTATTTATAATAGCCAGAAGCTGGAAAGAACCCAGATGCCCTTCAACAGAAGAATGGATACAGAAAATGTGGTACATCTACACAATGGAATATTATTCATCTATCAAAATCCATGACTTTATGTAATTCATAGGCAAATGGATGGAACTGGAAAATATCATCCTGAGTGAGGTAACCCATTATCACAGAAAAACACACATGGTATGCACTCATTGATAAGTGGATATTAGCCCAAATGCTCGAATTACCCTAGATGCACAGAACACATGAAACTCAGGAAGGATGACCAAAATGCGAATGCTTCACTCCTTCTTTAAAAGGGGAACAAGAATACCCTTGGCAGGGTATAGGGAGGCAAAGTTTAGAACAGAGGCAGAAGGAACACCCATTCAGAGCCTGCCTTACATGTGGCCCATACATATACAGCCACCAAACTAGATAAGACGGATGAAGCAAAGAAGTGCAGGCCGACAGGAACCAGATGTAGATCTCTCCTGAGAGACACAGCCAGAATACAGCAAATACAAAGGTGAAGGCAATCATTAAACCACTGAACTGAGAATGGGACCCTCGTTGAAGGAATCAGAGAAAGAACTGAATGAACTTGCAGGGGCTCGAGACCCCATATGAGCAACAATCCCAAACAACCAGAGCTTCCAGGGACTAAGCCACTACCCAAACACTATCATGGACTGACCCTGGGCTCCAACCTCATAGGTAGCAATGAATAGCCTAGTAAGAGCACCAGTGGAAGGGGAAGCCCTTGGTCCTGCCAAGATTGAACCCCCAGTGAATGTGATTGTTGGGAGGAGGGTGGTAATTGGGGGAGAATGGGGATGGGAACACCCATACAGAAGGGGAGGGGGAGGGGCTGGGGTTGGCCAGGAAACCGGGAAAGGGAATAACATTTGAAATGTAAATAAGAAATACCCAATTTAATAAAGATGGGAAAAAAAAGAAATGGGGTATAGAGCTAAATAAAGAATTCTTAGCTGAGGAATATTGAATGGCTGAGAAAGAAATGCTCAACATCCTTAGTCCTCAGGGAAATGCAAACCAGACAATATTGTGGATGCCAAGAAGTGCATGCTGACAGGTGCCTGATATAACTGTCTCCTGAGAGGCTTTGCCAGAGCCTGACAAATACAGAGGCGAATGCTTGTGGCCAACCATTGAACTGAGAATGGTGTCACCAATGGAGGACTTAAAGAAAGTTCTGAAAAATATGAAGGGGTTTGCAACCCTATAGGAAAAACAATAGTATCAACCATCCAGATGCCCCAGAGCTCCCAGTGACTAACCCACCATCCCAAGAGTACACAGGGATGGACCCATGACTCCAGTTGCATATGTAGCAGAAGATGGCCTTGTAGGGTATCAATGGGAAGAGAGGCCATTGTTCTTGTCAAGGCTCGATGCTGCAGTGTAGGGGAACATCAGTGTGATGAGTTTGGAGGGAGTCTGTGCTTGGGTGGGGCAGCACCGGCATAGATGCAGGATGAAATATTGGGTTTCTGGAGTGGAAACTGGAAAAGTAGATAACATTTGAAATGTAAATAAAAATATCCAATAAAAGAAGAAAAAAAAAGAAACCTAATACAGTAGAATCTTCCTAAAATATATA
Organism: Rattus rattus; assembly: GCF_011064425.1. Taxonomy (NCBI): domain Eukaryota; kingdom Metazoa; phylum Chordata; class Mammalia; order Rodentia; family Muridae; genus Rattus; species Rattus rattus. The sequence continues at coordinate 115,041,931 of NC_046161.1, forward strand.
CACATATTAAGTTGATCTAAATAAAATCTCCAAAAAATGGGAAGACAGAATTCCGGATGTACATCTTTCATCAACAAATGAAGCCTGGAAAGTTACATATAATTTTTTGACCAAAATAACTCCCAAATAACCAGTCTATTCCCAAGGTTATTGGTTGCTCTCTACAAACTGGCAGGAAGACCTTATTGTTGAAGACAATACCTCATTTTATATGGCTGGGGTCTACCTAGAGCCTTCACCCCAATGGACTAATACACCCCAATGTTCATGGTGCTCTACATAGTATCAAAGGAGAAAGGTAAAAACCAACACTGCTATGAACCTTTAGATCTGCAATGGTGACATGCTTGCAAGAGATAGTGGTACAATGGTGGTTGATTACTTGTGGGCGTACCCAACTAAGATCTGATTTAATTTAAGGTTTACTCCACCAGATGGAACCCATACCTGACATTACTCTGGTGGGTGGTTAAGCACCTGAAATTAAATAGGCCCAGGATCTAGGGGAAAACTAAATACTAATGTTTTGCCAAAATAGTGATTCTCAACCTGTAGGTTGTGACTCCTTTGGGTTTGAATGACCCTTTGATAGAGAATGCATATTAGATATCCTGTATATCCAGTATTTACATTGCAATTCACAACAGGAGCAAATTACAGTTAATGGGATAGAAATGAAATAATATTATGGGTTGGGCGTCACCACAATCTAAGGAACTGTATTAAAAAGTCACAGCATTAGAAAATTGAGAACCACTGTGCTAAAGGAACATAGCAATAAAGTGACTTCTATTGACATTTTGCTATACTTATAGATCAGTGCTCAGCCATTTTCAGAGAAACTCCCTCTTGCAGCAGATGAGACCAAATACAGAGATCCCCACAGCCAGATAATGTGCAGAGAGTGAGAGATCTTAGAACACTCAGCCCTGAACGGGATGTTTTCATCAACTCCCTCTCCTTAGGGCTAAGGGAACTCTGCAGAAGAGGGAGCAGAAAGAGTCTAAGAGCCAAGGAGATGGAAGGCCACAAGGAAACAAAACGTTCAAGCCGCATAATGACCAAAACACACATGAACTTATGTGGTAGCACATACAGGACGTCCACAGGTCTTTGCTAGATGGGGACCTAGAGGTGAAAGGGGAAATGGACACATGACTCCACTCCTAATCCAGAAGCTGTCTCCAATTGATAACCACTTGCAAATAAAATTTTCTTCAAAGGAGTCTCAAGGGTGAAACCTTTCAGGGTAGGTCCTCATGCTCAGCAGTAGATGATCAACTTGAAATGAACTTAATGGCATCTTTGGAGGTCCTTTGTGTCATAATGTGTGTCAGACATTTATTTT